>NC_056664.1:106150940-106753440 GCF_018350195.1 Panthera tigris
GTAACACACTGGGCTCTCTGTCCCTAGCTCCCCAGTGGAGAGCTATCTTCCCAGGAGGGGCTGATATCAGCATTTCTCTTCCTGCCCTCTGCTACCTGCACCTGAGGCTAAGTTCCAGACCAGTACAGCCAAAAGGTGGAGACTCCCTTTCTGCCCAGGCTCCTTCACGGACTGAGGCTTTACCTTGGGTACAGCACTGTGGAGAGTACTGGGGACCTGACTGCTCTTGCTTTGGCTTCTGTGGCAGGGGTTCCACACTGGGAAAGGTAAGCCAAGATCTAGAGCTATTGCCCACTCTCCTTCCACCGAGTGTTTACCTTCTGGAGTCACTCAGAAGTTTGACATTGTTCCCACCAGCACTGACCTGGCTCAAAGATTTTGCCTGGGGAGAAGCCAGCCACAGAATAGAGAGCTCTAAATGTCTCTCTAAAGGAACTGAATTCATGTGCAGCCGACTGTGAAGTTCAGGCCTAAGGGCACTCTCAAAAACAGTGAAGGTTGTGGCAAAAGGGAGTTGGGAGGAAACTGTTAGATTCATTGAAGGTACAGGCTAAACTACTGGCTGGCGAGATTCTTCGAGAGAAAAAGACAAAGAAATACCTGGGACAAGCACTCCCGGGAACAGAAAAGAATCTCAAACATTAACCTAAGGAGCTCTTCTTCCAAAGGAACCAGAATACATTGGTCTGTGAAGCAATTTATACCACAGGGCATCACTGAAAGCAACAGAGCAATCAGCTGGCAGTTAATGTGTGGTCAAGGAAAGAGTCACAAAGGATCACATATTATATTTATATGAGATGTCTAGAACAGGCAAATCTATAAAGATGGGAAGTAGATTAGTGATTGAGATGGATGGGGAGGAAACAGGGTTTAAGGGAGTGACAACTAAAGGGAAGGGGGTTTATGAGGTGATAAAAAGGTTCCAGAATTGACTGCGGTCTTGGTTCCATGTATCTGAGCATACTAAAAATTACTGAATTGTACACTTTAAATGGGTGAATTGCAGACTATGTGAATTCTATCTCAGTAAAGCTGTTATTTAAAAATTGGCACAATATAAAGAAAAAACAACCTGCCAGGTTCCTCTTCGTAAGCTCTTGATCTGCTTTCAGGCTTATAAGCAAGAACTACCAAAACAATTTAAACATGTCAAGAACACACCCAGGTTTCTCAGAACTACTTCTCTCTCTCTTTTTTTCTTTTAAATCTCAGTCTTCCCAGTCAATTCCCACTTTGGGAGCAAGGAGCCCCAGGCCCCCCGCCCCCCTCCCTCCCAAGGACCCTGACCACACTTCCTACTGGCACCAAGTGGAGGATGCTGCCAGGCCAAGGAAGAACTGCCCAGGGAACATGCTAACAGTGCAGATTTCAAGATTCACCCCAGAGATACTGAGTCATCGGGTTCTCAGTGGGGCCCAGAAATCTAAATAATGTGAATGTTCATACAGCTTTGGTGACCACTCATAGCACACAAGCTCGAGAACATTCCTTCTTGATTCAAGTGAGTGGTCTCTCTTCCTGCCTCAGAGCTCCCCACCTTAGACACAAAGAATTTTTCAGAAGTTACAGGCACCTCTTTTATGTTTTTCACATTTTAATTAACAACTATAATGTGCATGTAACAGGCCTGCATGTACATGAAAGACTGTTCTCTTTAGAAGTACAAACATTGGCAAGAAAGCTTATTTTTTTAAAAACTACTTTTCCTTTGATAAAAGACACTGGTTGCTAGGTTTTTCAAAAATTAGTATTAATTTATGATCAGAATATTTTTAGCTTTTCATGCATTATAAAAGCAATTTCACAAAAGTAAAATGTTTTAAAAATTTAAAAAAAAAACTAGGAAGGAAGAACTTCATGTCAGGTCACATCACAAAACTAGGATAACATAAAAACAGGAGGTAAACATCACATAATAATAAAGTGAAAATATTAAACCAATTTATCTATTTAGGTTAAAGGAAAGTTAAATTCTGCTTATAAGACATTCTAAAGGTTTATGATCCATTTTCCCACTGTTTCTACTGAGAAAACCTGCTGGATGAAGGCTTTAAGAGAGACTTGCTAAATATTGGAATAAAATCTTTGGAGGCTGTGAAAACATGTTCTCTTGAAGTGATATAAATAGGACAGGCTGTTACAGTTTTGAGATTGGTGGTTCCAACCATGCCTTTAAAAGTGAACAGTCTTAATGACCTTAAAGCATTATTGTATCTTTTATGTTACAATGTTCATTGATAGCTGTCAACTCAGGTCAATTTAAATGGGAAAACTCTTTGAGTGAAGAAACAATTTCAGTATGTTAGGAAAAACAAGTATATCTAACAAACTTTTTTATTCTGTATGTCCTCTGCCGAAAGCTTATAATAGTTATACAAAATGATAACAGCTCACTGGAAACAGGATTATTTATGCAGATGAAATGTGCTTTTAAGGAATAAATAGGAGGGAAGGCAATGCCCAATGAACTAATTCACATTCCGACTGAAGTCACATTTATGGAAATGATGGGGAATGTTCTATTACAAAATATCTTTTTATACTGTACACTGACAGAAGAAAAACTTCTGGTTTTTGAAACCAGTTTATGAAACCAGTTTAGCTATACTGGTTTCATAAATGTAGACAAAAGCATTATTCTAAAGGATCAATGAATAAACAAGTTACATGCCTATTAACATCACCTTGATGGGTGAACAAAATAGTAGACAAATCTGTATTTTTACAGCACTAAACTCAGTTTCAAAATCAGGATACTTTTACATAAAGTACTACCTTTCTATATTCAACAACAAATATAATTAAGAGAAGACTGATTTCTCCCCAACATCAGAATCAATAAATCTAAACCAGCTATGTATTTATTTGACTTCTGGTACATAGTGGTAAGCCACAGCTGTATTTTAAATATAGCACTTTCAACTCTGTAACAATGCCTTATTTTTATCTCCTATAAATTGGACAAAAAAATGAATATGGCAAGGGATTTCATTTTTCTCTTTTGTCATAAATTTAAACTGTAAGAATAACCTGCTTACACCCAAGGCAATGCAATACTCCAAAAGTCAGCCAAATGGAATTTGAACAAATTTGGTCATCTCAATAGTTTGCAGGGACATAAAGAAGTAGTGAAACATGACATTCTACTAATACTACATTTGTTTTGTCTACTAAACCCTCTAAAATGGAAGAACTTCCTGGCACTGTGGATGAACAAAGAATATGCAAATTGTAATAGCAGTGAAATTTTACAATAAATTTAATATTGTACTGATAGCTTAATGTATAACTCGGGGCACCTGGTGGCTCAGTCAGTTAAGGAACCAACTCTTGATTTCAGCTCAGGTCATGATCCCCTAGTTTGTGGGATCAAGCTCCACACCTGCTTGGGAGTCTCTCTCTCTGCCTCTACCTTGCTTGCACCCTCTCTAAATAAATAAATAAATAAACTCTAAAAAATTTTTTTTAAAAGTAACTGTATTAATTCATGTTTAAAAAAATGGCTGGAAAGCTCTACTATCACTCACTATAATGTATTTTGTGTTACTTTGCAAATAACATTTTATTTCTAAGATACCTCATTATAAGGTATTTTTTTGTGTTATGCAAAGGAATTTGAAGAAATTAAAAACAGCTATAGCATATAGGAAGGACATCATAATCTATACAGAAGTAAGGCTGGCCATTCCTTATGTAAGCAGGTGGGGAAAAGACTAGGCAGTTAAGGGGAAAAATTTTTTTTAATGTTTATTTTTGAAAGGGGGGTGGGGAGAGGGAGGGAGAGAGAGAGAGAGAGAGACAGACAGACAGACAGACAGACATAGGGTGAGAAGGGGAGGGGCAGAGAGAAAGAGACAAAATCCAAAGCAGGGTCCAGGCTCTGAGCTGTCAGCACACAGCCTGATGCGGGGCTCAAAGTCAGGAACCAACTGCAAGATTGTGACCTGAGAGGAGGTTGGAAGCTTAACTGACTGACCCAGCCAGGTGCCCCAAGACTAGGCAGTTTTAAATAACTAGTAATTAAAGGGAACTGCTCTATTATGTGTATCAACTTGATAATAAGCCCATTAACTATAGTATAAAGCAACAAAAATTCTTCTTCAACTCAAAGTGTTCTCTTTAAGATTCTCTCTGTGGGATGCCTGGGTGGCTCAGTTAGGCTTCCAACCTTGGCTTAATTCATAGTCTCATGGTTCATGAGTTGGAGCCCCACATCGGGCTCTGTGCTGACAGCTTGGAGCCTGGAGCCTGCTTCAGATTCTGTGTTTCCCTCTCTCTGCCCCTCTCTCACTTGTGTTCTCTTGCTCTCAAAAATAAATAAAAGAAAAAATTTAAAAAATAATAAAAAAAGATTCTCTCTGTGATTTCCAATGCTAGGGAAACAACTAGTATCAATTTTTTAGAATAAGCAATATTTTTAGATGTTCACAGAGAACACATCTTTTATATTCATCAGAAACCACCAAATAAAAAAACTAACTTTTTTAACTGTAAGGGGCCAAAAACTCAAAAGTTTTCATAAGAAACACAAAGCAAAAAATTTTGTCATCATTTTAAGCATATTTGTCATCCTCTATAATTTTCTATTTAAATATCTTGATAAATATAGCTGCCCTGGACAGTTATCAACATTTACTATCTGTCTCTGTTAGCAAACCATATACAAGATCTATAGATCTAGATGGCCACAATGACTTACTCATTGCTTCAAAAAACAAGACAATAGAATTAATGAGTATATTGTCTGGCCCCAAATATTTGGAAATAAATGCATCTCAATAATTTGATTTTCATTCATTAATTAGTTTGAAAAAATAAAGAAATGTTTACTCAAGCATGTTAAGATCAAAGAATAGAATGGCATATAATTACATATTCTTCTACATATTCATTTATATATGGTCATGATATTTAAATGTGACTAAAAGACTTGGTTGATATGTAAAAATAAATTGTATTAAGATGCCACCACAAATAAGTAAAAGGCATATTTCAATTAATATAAATACATCCTGATAATCTGTAATGTGAGAGATAGTATGTGATGAATTAATAAACTCTTACAAGTCTTAGCCACCAAAATTTCAGTGTCAAAGGACCATCTTCACTGTCCTTAATTTGGACGGAGATAACTTTTATTTGACTGATTTCTTAGAAAATGTTACCAAGTGAAATATAAATTCCTTTTATTATGGCCTATAATAAATCAAATAATAATGGCTAAAGGAACCTATCCATTTTGTGATTTGAATGGTTTGTAGAACAACTGAACTTGTGTCTACAGGAATACCGATTAAAGAGTATAACCTTGTGAACCAATCCAGCAGGCCCACACACTTGCTGAACTGGCCTACTGTGTGATTAAAATGATAAATCACTTAACATGCGTAAAAGACAAATCATACCATCTGTAATTCTGACACTTAAACCATTTATCTTTTTATTCTTTACTTCCATTTTTTTTTAATTTTTTTTTTTTAATGTTTATTTATTTTTGAGACAGAGAGAGACAGAGCATGAACAGGGGAGGGTCAGAGAGAGAGGGAGACACAGAATCCATGACAGGCCCCAGGCTCTGAGCTGTGAGCACAGAGCCCGACTCGGGGCTTGAACTCACGGACCGCGAGATCATGGCCTGAGCCGAAGTCGGCCGCTTAACCGACCAAACCACCCAGGCGCTCCTTTACTTCCATTTTTAAGAAGTAAAACAATTAGGAGGTACAAAAAAAAAAAATAAAATTATTCAGCAAAATTATGTCCAACGGCTTTCCATCATACACAGAATAAAATACAAAGAACATCTAGCCCCAGACTACTTTTCACCATCACCTCTCACCACTCTTCCTCATAAGCACTGCACTACTCCAGACTAGCAGCCTTTTTGCTGGTCATGGAGTACAAAAGACACCTTCAGGCACTGGTGGCTCTCTTTGCCTGAAATGCTCTTCCCTTGGATGTCTTCATCCAGAACTCTGTTCAAATATTACTTCCTCAGGAAAAACTTCATGACCACTGTATCTAATGCAGCACTGTCTATTCATCGTTCTCTACCCTACTTTTTTAACAGTACAAATCATTCCTTGACATTGTATTTCCATTTTGTCCATCTCACCCCACTAGAATAGCCAGGACTTGCTTGTTCACTGATGAATCCCCAGTGCCAAGAACAGTGCCTGACACAGATGTAGGTGCTCAGTAAGTATCTGGCAAATCAATAAAAAAAAAAATGAAAATCCATTTAATCCACAAATTTTGGATTGTGTATTATGAATCAGACACTCTAACCTCTAGATATGCAAATGAGCTACGACAGTCTCCCAGGAAACTAAGCAGGAGGTAAAAACACAAATATGTAAACAACATGTTATACTTTGATAATATAGAAGGAATAATACAGAAGGAAGAGAAGTGTTGGCCAGTCACAATAGACTGGAAACAGTCCGTGATCTTTAATAAGTAGATCACTGATGATCGGATCACACATTAACCAATGTGTTCTCAGTAGTAGACTACACTCAATTAAAAGCAGGAAAGGTAAGGAATAAAGAATAATCTTCAAAATATTTTGAATGACTGATTTACCAAAGAGCATTTTCATTCTAAAAAAGTAAAGATTAATATTAAAGAATTTGTAACTTCACTTCAAGTGCTATTAATCTTTTCATATAAATACATATATGCTTTAATATTTTTAGATTATATAGCCACTAAGAGTAAATCAGCATACAGCTAAATTAAAATATGCACAAAACATTCCTTACCTGAATTTCTAAAATCATTCTTTCAATCTCATCTTGTTGGCTGTCTATTATCTAAAACACAGAAAATATTATCAGTGTGAACTAAAAATTTTTCCACTGCTTTTAAAAAGTACCAATATTTAGAAAACAAAGGAAAACACAGGAAATAATGAATTTATTTTTTTAAATCAGGGTATGATTTTTTTTACAAAATTATTCATACCAAGTATCCTTTAAATAGACATATTATTTGGATCACACATACATAAAACTGCAAAAGTTTTCCTCTACTTCTTGATAAAACTCTATGTAATTTATAAAAATAACTTTGAGACAGATGTCGAACAATTTAGGAAGGAAAAGAAACCCTTTTGTTTTGCTAAAAGGCAATATAATTTCTTCTTAGTTTGGCTCTAACAAAAATTTGAATTATTTAAATTTACTTAAATTGTCATTTTCAGAGAGACTGGCTGGCTCAGTCAGTAGAGTATGTGACTCTTGATCTCAGGGTTGTGAGGTCAAGTCCCACATTGGGTGTGGAGCCTACTTAAAAAAACGTGGGGAGCCTGGGTGGCTCAGTCATTAACTGTCCAACTCTTGATTTTGACTCAGGGTCATGATCTCATGGTTGTGAGATTGAGCCCTGCATCGGGCTCTGCACTGGGCATTGAGCCTCAAGATTCTCTCTTTCCTCCTCTCCCTCTGCCCCTCCCCTGCTCTCACTCTTGCTCTCAAAAAAAAAACAAAAAACAAAAAACACATTAAATAGGGGCACCTGGGTGGCTCAGTCGATTAGGCATCTTACTCTTTATCTTGGCTACAGGTCATGATCTCACAGTTTGTGAGTTCAAGCCCTGCAATGGGCTCCACACTGACAGCATGGAGCCTGCTTAGGTCTTTCCTTTGCTCTCTGCACCCCGCCCCCCCACCCCACTCATGCACAAATTAAACATTTTAAAAAGTATAAATAAAAGAGTCATTTTCTTTCCAAATAAAAACATTCAAACTAAGTTATTAAGTATTAACAAAAATATAAAGTAGCTATAACTTATATGTCCATACACACATAACCAACATAACACAGATTTCATATTTATTATCAAAGACATCAACTGACCTTACTAGCATTCTCATTTTGCTCTCTCAGGGTATCATTTTCATTTTGAAGCTGTTTTGCATCTAACATGGGAAGGCGAATTCCATCTTCAAGGCATCTTTCTACTTTTTGCTGCAAGCTGTATGTTTTAGAAAGACAATTAAATAAAGAAAACCCACTCTATGTGCTGATTTTGGTAGATGACTTCAACATAAAAGATAGTCCCTTCTTAGGGCCTATAATATTTTTTAACTGAGTGATAATGAAGACCTACAGATTCCATATGAATAAGAATGAGCACCTACATCTCACAGAAGTAAAAAATACAATGGACGCTGGTCATCTTTTTAGAAATGACAGATTTGAGACCAGAATCCAAAGCTGCTTAGTGTGTGACATCCTTAGGCCCTAATGAAGTTCCTTATGACCCTAATCTGAGCTCTGCAGTCCAAATCCTGTTCTTTCTTTCCCCTGCAAAAGCAGAATTCCTTGATTAAGATGATTTTGTTTGGGAGCCTAATTATATGGATACATGTCTTTTACCTTCATTCTGAGCTCAGCCAAAGTTTGTTTGTAAGGATAGTTGTTGAGAAAACCAGTAGAATTATTACATTTCTCCTTCATTAATAACAGCAGCAATGTGTTATTCCTCTGCTATTCATGGCAGAGACTTGAATTACAGAGAGAAAACAACAAAAGGAAGCCCCTCGGGTATATTAAGAGTAAAAGATTGAAAGGGAAAAAAAAGATGTTAATCTTGAGAAAAGAAAGAATAAGTCATGTTCTGGTTAAAAGGAATGACACCATTAACAATAATGACCAAAATCAAAACAGAAAGACACATCGGAATAGTTCCACTCTAGCTTTCAATCAGACTTAAGAGTTGCAGAGCACTAAAAGAAACACACTTCTTACAGTTTGGGTTTTGGTATTTTCATTATTTTTTAAAATTTTTTTAATATGAAATTTATTGTCAAATTGGTTTCCATACAACACCCAGTGTTCATCCCAACAGGTGCCCTCCTCAATGCCCATCATCCACCCTCTTCTCCCTCCCACCCCCGTCAACCCTCAGTTTATTCTCAGTTTTTAAGAGTCTCTTATGGTTTGGCTCCCTTTTTTTCCCCTTCCTCTCCCCCAAGGTCTTCTGTTAAGTTTCTCAGGACCCACATAAGAGTGAAAACATATGGTATCTGTCTCTCTCTGTATGACTTATTTCACTTAGCATAACACTCTCCAGTTCCATCCACATGGCTACAAAAGGCCATATTTCATTCTTTCTCATTGCCAAGTAGTATTCCATTGTGTATATAAACCACAATATCTTATCTCTTCATTTTAGCCACTGACTGGCGTAAGGTGATATCTCAGTGTGGTTTTGATTTGTATTTCCCTGATGAGGAGTGACGTTGAGCATCTTTTCATGTGCCTGTTGGCCATCTGGATGTCTTCTTTAGAGAAGTGTCTATTCATGTTTTCTGCCCATTTCTTCACTGGATTATTTGTTTTTCGGGTGTGGGGTTTGGTGAGTTCTTTATAGATTTCGGATACTAGCCCTTATTTTTCTTCTTTCAAGTATTGTGGCTTTCCTGTGCTTTCTCTCTCTTCTAAAAATAAAGAAGTGAAAGAAGTGCCATACCTACATTCTGGGCAAAGAACTGACAGTCCTACCTGGCACAAAAGCACTTCCAATATGTTAATAAATAATGGCACCAGACAAATTTTCATGTATTATGAATGCAGTGCACTGCTTTGTAATATATTGTTACTTGTCATAAAACTATTTGCTTTTTCAGTCTAAAAGTGACAAGTGTATTATTTCTATTTCAGAATGAGCTTTCTCCCTCCAAATCAGTGTCAATACACTGCTTCTATGTAGTTACAACATTCTAAGAAAAATAAATTACATTAAAAACTATTAAGGTCTTTAAAAAAAGGAACCAGCTATGAGAAGGGAACAACATACTGTGTCATGAAAAAGTACCAAATAAGTCTTTTTTCATGTACACATTCTTGTTTTGTTTATATTATGAAGCATGCTCACTTAGGAAAGTAATAAATCTCTTGAATAGCAAAGGTATCAACTTTATTACTAGGGATCCCACCCACATATCTTACTTACATTTTCACTTCTAATGAAAAATTTTTATCTGATGTTTAAATACCAAGAGTTCTCATATATTAATAAAGTGGGAAACTTAGAGACATTACATAGGCACAGATAAATGTAATGATATAATTCATAGTCACATACATATCTGAAGTTCTTCTGGAAACAAGAACTTTAGTTTATCATATAGCTGAGGAAACTGAAATAACACCCTTACCTCCAAGTTCAAGTGACACCATAGCTATATAAGTACTGAAGAATTTTAGAAGACCTTATTTGGTCTTTTATATCTACTTGAAATTAAAAGAAAATTTCTGGGATGCTAACATCTCTGAAAGTATCAAGGTAAAAAAATGGAACACGGATTCTGAAATGCACTGTACTAAATAAGTCTAATGAAAAAGACTAGGCTCAATTTTGAGAAAATCTAAATATTTGATTTTTAGATATTTGAGAAAATCTAAATAAAAGAGAAGGTATAATATCATATTAAATATATAAAAGCACACAATGGAACAAAACTAATTATATTCAAGTGTTCCTAATTCTATTCATAAAATGGCACAGTTTGAGTTTGTGATCAAAATGCCCTATAAAATCTCTTCTCATTTTCTCTAAGAAGAAAGAAAAAGAACATATGGTTGAAATAGTGGAGGTCAGGAAGCTGTTCTGAGAATAGAGAATAGACTGTAAGATGTGGAGTTATAGGAAGGGAAATTAAAGAGCAAGAAAGCAAAAACCAAGGGAAAAATAAATGTAAAGCTAGAAGTATATGAATTTTAGGGGGCACCTGGGTGGCTCAGTCGGTTAAGTGATGGGACTCTTGATTTCAGCTCAGGTCATGATCTCATGATTTGTGAGAACAAGCCCCGCGTGGACTCTGTACCGACGGCGGGGAGCCTGCCTGGGATTTGCTCTCACTCTCTCTCTGCCTCTCCTCCACTCACTCTCTCACTCAAAATAAATAAATAAACATTAAAAAAAATTGTATGAATTTTTTGAAGCAGAGATTAGAAACACTGAAGACCATAATGTCTCAGAATCAGATGTTTTCTGCACTGAAATCTAAGAAAAAGAGTAGACCAGGCATATTAAAGGCTTTGAAAGTAGTAAAGCAATATTAACATGGAATTATCAGATGGATTTTGATTAGAGTTACATGCAATTGGGAAAAGCATGAGGAGTATATTTCTTAAATTTAGTTTTTGTTGCTTTGTTGTCTTATTCTTCCGTATAGTTTTGGCTATTTATATTTGATCATCTATTAAGGTTTAAGTTTTATAAAACAGAGTGCATGTAGTTGCATATATAACATAGTTCTCTAGGTTTTTTAGCAATCTAGTATTAATTTTCCAGATTAAATATATTAGCTAAATATACTAATAAATGATATTCCCTGTCATTCTAACTATATTAATTTAAAAGAGAAGAGTACCATCAGGCAAGATACATGAGTAAACTTGGAAGATACATGACAAAATAGCCATACCTGTTGTTCTACAGTAAGGGAAAATGGGAGTCAATTATTTCACTTTGATGTATCTCATTAAGGAGTGCAGTCTGAGTATTTGCTTCTCTTTGTTTACTTACTTTTTGGCAAAGCCATCAGATTGTGTTAATATTTTCAGTTTCCAATTGTTTTTTTGTTTTTGTTTTTGTTTTGGCGGCAGGGGGTGTTACAATCTCACCATTCTCATCTAAAACTTTTGGCAAGACGTCAGTATATTGCATTAAAATGTGAAATCATAGCCAAGACAACCTGCTTCAATGACATAATACTTACAGTTCTTAAGAGTTCACCTTTCAATTTGACAATAAATTTCATATTAAAAAAAAAATTAAAAAAAATAAATAAAAGTCCCCTACTATGGAAACCAACTTGACAAGAAATTTCATATTAAAAAAATAAAAATAAAAATAAATAAATAAAAGTCCCCTACTATGGAAACCAATTTGACAATAAATTTCATATTAAAAAAAAAAAGAGTTCACCTTTAAGATAACAATATAGTAATAGTTACAAATTAATGTATCTTAAGTGAAATGCTTTATGAAAAATATGAGTAACAAAAATAAAAAATTACTAAAGGTTTGTTTACCTCTGAACTGTAGTTACCAACTCCTTTTCTTTCTTTTTCTGGCATATTAGTTGTGCCTCTTTTTCTTGACACTGTTTTTTGATCTCTTCAAGCTTTTTTTCTGCATCCAGCAGAGTCTCTTGCAAATTCTTATTTTTTTCTTCTAGAATCTGAAGCTAAGGAGAAAATTCTTAAAGTTTATAACACATAGAATATTAAATGTGTTTCTGCTAGAAACTGTGTTCTAAATTATTAACAAGCTTGTGATTAAAATCACAGTATATTTTATCTAGAGCACTTAATAATACTTTATTTCTTCCTTTGTGTGTAACAGGAGCTAGGAGAATGAGATTATGGAGAAGAAAAGAATGGGGTCAGAAATTCCTAGAGGACAGAGAGAAAGGTAAATGATCTCAATTTGGGGATACTTTAAAATTTTTATTTTTAATTATGCTAAAATATGCAGAACACAAAATTTACCATCTTAACCATGCTTAAATGTACAATAAATAGTATTATTACATTCACATTGTTGTACAACTAATCACCAGAACTCTTTTCATCTTGCAAAACAAACTATATTCATTAACAACTCCCCTTCCAGCTCTGCCCTCAGTCTCCAGCGACCACACTTTGACTTTATGAACTTGACTACTTTAGGTACCTCATACCATATTTATCTTTTCATGTCTGGCTGATTTCACTTAGCCCAATGGCCTTAGGTTTATCCATGTTTCAGAATTTCATTTTTTTTATAGGTGAATTATATGGATATGCGACATTTTATCCATCAGCGATTGGGTTGCTTCCATCTTTTGGCTGTTGCAAATAATGTTATTATGAACATATGTATGTACAAACATCTGTTTGAGACTCTGCTTTCAATTCCTTTGGGTATATATCCAGAAGAGGAATTGATGGTCATTGTTTAAAGAAGCATATCATATTCCACAGTGGCTACACTATTTTACATTCCCATCAACAGTGCACAAGGATTCTAATTTCCTCACATTGTCACCAACACCTGTTACTTTCTTTTTTCTTTTCTTTTTTTTTTTTTTTATTAGCCAACCTAATGGTGTAAGGTGGTATGAACATGTGTTTTTACATCTATATTCCTCTCTGTTCCTGCTCATGCCAACTCCTGTGGTACTTCTTTAGTTCCTTCCTGACATTATCCTCTCTTAGTCTTATAGACAGAGAATCCCTTGTAGGCCTAGAGTCTGTAAAATAATGACCCTCCATGGATTAAACCAATGATTCTCAACTGAGAGTGATTTCTCCCCCAAGGTGATATTTGGAAATTTTTGTAGACATTTTTGGTTTTGGGGAGGCAGGAGGGAAGGAGCAGTGCTACTGGCATCTAGCAGGTAGAGGCCAGAAATGCTGTTAAGCATCCTTTAATGCACGGGACAAAATCCTAGAACAAAAAAGTATCCACCCTTTAATGTCAATAGCACTGAGGTTGAGAATTTCATGATTAGAAAAACTGAAAAAGACTGAAGAGTAGGTTTCACAGATTTATAAATAAGGTTTTGAGAAGAAAGGCTTCACCAGAGTTGGTAGAAAGACTCTGGATAAGGTACTTGTAAAAAAGAAAAATGGTCAGAAGAGGTAAGAGGAGTGAATGGAGACCACAGACTAAGGTGTACGAATTTATGGAAAGGTTAAGATGAATGAAGAAAACAAATACCTGGAAAGACAGTCAAAAAACGTCTTGTTGAGCCTTGGCTGAGCCAGAGAATATTGGGTAAAGCCAGAGAACATATGGTGCATGCATGTATGTGTGGGATGGGGCTGTGAGACCGGTTCAGAAACTACCTTTTAGAGTAAAATGTTAAGTAAAAGAGCTAACATACAGGTTTTTCAGGCAAATAACCATATATTAATTAACAACAAGAAAGATACACTCATGCTTAAAGTTTCTAATTAAAGTTAATTCTAAAGACAGCAATTAAACACATCAATTTAATATAATTAGCCAAATGTAGAACCAAAATTTTAAATTCTAAAAATTATGAAATTTCTAAAGAGTCAACCTAATAAAGCGGTTATGTTTTCAAGTCATTTAAAAGTGAGCATTTTATTTCATGTTACCTGAAGACTCTGACTCTGTACATCATCTAGAGTTGGAAGATCAGCCAGATACTTTTCCAAGGTCTCAATTCTTCTCTGCTTTTCTTTATTTTGTTCGGATTCCTTCTGACATTTCTTTTTCAGGCTACTGATATATCTATCTCTGGTTTTAAGCTAAAGAAAAAAGATTATGGATCTTCAGAGGCTTTGTGCCATTAAAAAAATAACAACAGAACCAACAGTTCCAGGTTATAGTTTAGACTACCACCAACTCAGGTAAGATTCACCTTATTTCATCAACTCTAAGATTCACATTTTTAGAAACTGTCATATCACTGAAGTCAAGAAATTTTTTGAAATTTTTGTTTGCTTTTGCAACTGATGGCATCCTATGAACTGCAGTCAGCCAGGTAGCAGGGATGACATAGCTTTTATTGCCTGCACATGTACAAACTTGGTCGAAGCTATTCATCTCTGTCATCTCGACACTGTGTATATGTTGCAACTATGGGCTGAGTTTGAATGATATTTAAAACACCTTAAAATATTACATTATAATTTGGCGTGGAAAAAAACGTTACGATCTGGAAAGACAAAGAAATAGAGCCACAGGGTTTAATTTCAGAATTTTAAATTTGAATTTTAAAATCAATGAAGCAAATATTCGTCTCTGGAGGGATGACTTCAATTTCTTATTTCTAACAAAGCTATATCCAAACATTTCATGTGAAATAAGAAAGGAAGATACCCGGGGCCCCTGGGTGTCTCAGTCAGGTTAGCGACTTTGGCTCAGGTCAGTGTGGAGCCTGCTTGGGATTTCCTCTCTCTCCCTCTCTCTCTCTGCCCCTACCCCACCTTGCATGCATGATCTATCAAAATAAGTAAACTTAAAAAAAAAAAAAAAAAAAAAAAAAAAAAAAAAAAAAAAAAAGAAGGAAGGAAGATACCTAAAAGTAATTAAAGCTGTTTTGTTACTGACTTGCAAAGAAATTGTTTATCACGTACTCAAGAAATGCAACCAAAACCAGGAGAACATACAAAAATCACCAGATACTTGGAAATAGATATGGGCACTAGTGAGACCAGTCCATACCTCAAGCCAAGACTACTGTTAAGGTATTTATTAGGTCATAATTGAATTTGTAACATATTTTTTTTCTCAAAGTTACATATGATAAAAGTTTGCCATACCACTGATGTCATTTTAGGATTGACAGAACATGTTAATTGAACACCTATTATAGAACACTATATGGTACATGATTCCAGTATATCTTAATTTGTGAAGGGTGAACCTCAGATTTTTATGTACTAATTTTTTCACCTTTCCACCTGAAATATACGATCTTTAAATTTCATCGCACAAATTCAAAGTTCTTTCATATTTCAGATCAATTACAAATAACATGTGTACACAAACAGTTACCTAAAAAGTAAACTCCAGACTCTTCTTCACTTAAATTACTAGTCTTCCAAAAGCTTACAGGTTTTTACATCCTTTTCCCATATTCACCAGGGAAATAAGTGTCAATAATTAGTAGTATAATGGTTCACTTTCCAAAATTTTATTAAAGCTGACACTTGTGCACAATCTGGTTTCTTTCATGTCTTATCTAATTTCTTTTAAGTCCCCTGTGTAACAACTTTTATTAAAACAAGTTCAATTGGAAAAACAAATCACCTCTCCTTTCATCTATTCATTCCATCAACAACTTTAAGATATATTTATTAACTTGGGTAAAGAGCAACATTGATAAAATAGTTAAGTTCTAATATTTACTGGGGCTTTCTCTGGATTAAAGGCAAGTGTGATGCTGTGATAATTTGTGATCTTTCAGAACTCACAGGTTGTTGTGACCATCTGAAAGACCACATAATGCCATTCCCTTTTTCTCCCCTTTTCTCTTTTTTTTATTGGATGATAATTATCATGCAGTGTTATTTTAGTTTCAGGTGTACAATAATTCAACAAATAAATACATTCCTCAGTGCTCTTCAAAGTAAGTGTACTCTTCACCCTTTATCTGTTTTACCCTCCACCCACCCAACACACACTCGGCCTCTCTGGTGCCACCAGTTTGTATTCTGTATTTAAGAGTTGGATGTTGGTTTCTCTCTTTTTCTCTTTGTTCATTTGTTTTGTTTCTTAAATTCCGTGTATGAGTGAAATCATACGGTATTTGTCTTTCTCTGACTGAGTTATTTCACTTAGCATGATCTTCCCTATATCCATCCGTGTTGTTGCAAACAGCAAGAACTCATTCTTTTTCATGGCTGAGTATTATTTGGTTGTGTATATATGCCACATCTCCTTTACCCATTCATTTAACAGTAAACACTTGGGTTGCTTTCATATCCTGGCTATTGTAAGTAATGCTGCAATAAACACAGGAGTACATGTATCTTTTTAAATTAGTGTTTTTGTTTTCTTTGGGTAAATACCCAGTACTGGGATTACTGGATCATATGGTAATTCTATAATTAATTTTTAAGGAACCTTCACACTGTTTTCCAGAGGCTACACAAATGTGCAGTGCACAAGAGTTCTTTTTTCTCTTCATCAACACTTGTTACTTCTTACATTTTTGATTTCGGCTATTCTGCCAGGTGTAAGATGGTATCTCATGGTACTGAATTTCTCTTACAAATGATATATCCAATAAGGAAGTTAATATCCAAAATATATAAAGAACTTATACAACTCAACACCAAAAAAACCAAATAATATGATTAAAAAATAAGCAGAGGATGTGAACAGAAATTTTTCCAAAAAAGACATAAATTATTCCTTTTTTGAATATGAGGTCCAGAGGTCTTTAGTGACTTAAGTACAAGTCACTGAGACACAGGTGGGATTCAAATATAAACCTCTGACTGAAAAGCCAATGTTCTTTCAGTTCTTTCATACTCCGCATAACCAAATTCCCCCAAATTCTCTAGCAACCAGTTCTGCCTGTACTCCCCATCAACAAAGCCTATTCTTGCCTTAGCAAATGACCCTGTAAGTTACAGAAATAAAAATAACCAGCCTATTTTTATTAATGTCGCCCTAATTTATATTTAATTTTTTAAGTGTCTTAAATGTGACACAACGATGTCCTCAAAGAGAAGCCAATGGAATAGGTTAGTCATGCTATCTTCTCCTGTGCAAAGATGTCCTAGTTTGCTTTTTTTTCTTTGGCTGGACAACTGTCTTCTGTGCTGTTGTGTCAAGCTTGCTGCCCTTGATCACAAATATCTGCCAATACTCTCCTACTGGATACTGTTTATGCTATTTGTTGACCACAAGCTGATTACACATAATCACTAAGTCTGGGTTGTTGTTGTTGTTGTTTTTTAAGCCCTGTTCACTGATGAGAAGCTCTTTTGTTTTGTTTTGTTTTGTTTTTAACTTAAAAGTTTCATGTTGGTTACTAAAATCTGAGCTCCAGTAATTACCTCCAGGTAAATCAACTATCACCAAGAAATTTTCCCTATTCAATTTATAAAAGGTTACTTTTTTTGTTCAAGGAAATATTATTTAGTATTGAGATTATTTCTAGAAGACAATAAGGAGGGCCCTGTTTTCAGAAGAGGTTTACAAACAAATATATTTTTATTTTAAATACAGTTATTAGAACAAAATAGATTACTGACGAAATGTTTTCCTCTAAATTTTCTTATAAATAAACCATTATTATTAGAACAAAGCATCAGCTGTAGAGTTAAACCGTCCTGAATTTTACTCCTTGCTTTTCAATAATTTCTACCTACATCCAACTGGACAAATTATTCAACTTGTCTCAGAGCTTCAATTTGCTCAGTTTTTAAAATGGGGATATAGTATATATCTGTCAGGATTTTTGTGAAGATTAGTTAATATTAAATGAAAAAATGCACTTAATGCACCTTCACATGCTATCTGGCATATACAAGAAAGAGCTTATCAAAAGGTAATTTCTGGGGTGCCTGCGTGGCTCAGTTGGTTAAGTATGTGACTTTGGCTCAGGTCATGATCTCACAGCTTGTGAGTTCGAGCCCCACATCGGGGTCTGTGCTGACAGCTCAGAGCCTGGCGCCTGCTTCGGATTCTGTGTCTCCATCTCTCTGTCCTTCCCCTAATTATGCTCTGTCTTTTTCTCAAAAATAAACAAACATTAGGGCACTTGTTGGGATGAGCACTGGGTGTTGTATGGAAACCAATTTGACAATAAATTATATTAAAAAAAATTTTTTTAAGTAACTTCTATTTTTGTTATTTTTCACATTGAATGCTTTTCTGTCGTAGTATCAGTCTTGATCAGGATAACAGAGAGGAAATGCAGAAGGAAACAATGCAATCCAATCTCATGTGGGCCTCAAGTGCTGGTCAGTTAATGTGTTACCCATGAGTCTATTTACTAGCTTCTACACTCTCTTCAAAAACTCACATCATCTCCATGGCCTCTGACACAAACTCTAACACCAACCCCCCTTCTGAATTTCTCTGGTATACATATTTCCATTCTCAACTGCCTCACTCCATATAGAGACTGTTCCTCTTTCCCAAAAGTATTTCTTCCATCTTGGCGTCTGTTATCAACCTTTTCCTATTTTTCTCAGGAATTTGCTCTATCATACACTCACTCTGACATCTTTAATATCCAATTTATTCTTATCTCACTCTTATCTCTCTTCTCTTCTCTCTTAGCAAAAATCACTTGAAAGCATTCATTCGTTCATTCATTCATTCATTCATTCAATATGCCAGGCACCATGGCTGGTGTTACATATGCTACAGTGACAGACTGATACATCCCTGCTTTCCTAGAGCTTACAGAGAAATATTAAAATACAATGATTACTCAAAATTGTGTTAAGTACTAGAAAAACAAAACAAAATGCTCTAAACATACAAAAAGAAGGGGTTACAGGAGAAAGATATTTAAGCTGAGACTTGACAAAATAAATGGGTGAGTGAGTAGTGGGAGAAGAGAGTCGAGTATTAACCAGGCAAAGAAGAAATTCTGTGTAAAGACTCTGATACCAGAACCCAAGCCTGACCTGTTGGAGCAACTGTAAGCACTGCACTGTGACACAGTGTACCAGAGGGAGACAGCTAGAGCCAAAGGTTATAGTTAGGCAGGGCCTTTCTGGTCAGGGGAAGAATTTGATTCTTACTTTAAAGACAATGAGATGGCATTATTGGGTTTTATCAAGTAAGTCAAATGACTAGGTCTTCATTTTAAAAAGTTCAGTCCTCCACACGATCAAGAATGGGCTGGGAGGCTGTGGAGCAACTGGAACTCTCATGTGTTGATAGAAGTGTTAAATGGTACAAGCACTGGGAGAACTCGGTGGTCTTTCTTTTCTTTCTACCTCACAGGTACATTTATTCACACCAGAAACAATACAGCACTTCTACAAATGTACAGCGATGTTCCACGTTCCCATCTAACAGAGCTTGCTGAAATTTAAAGCCAGCTGACCAGGCTCCATCTGATGTGTACTCCACGTAAAGCTGATTAATGATGACCATAAGCAGATGCAGGACTTGAAGCTTTCAAAGCTGTACTTCTTTTATAAGCACTCCCGATTTTATAAATGACGAAGCCCATCAACCTCATTCCTACCTCCAAATCTCTTGCTAAACTTAGGTACAGCAGGCCTCTAAGTGGGGATCTAAGCATTTTTATAAGGCTTTGAAGCATCTCAGCACAGGATCACTGGCTCAGGATGCCCCAATCCATAAGGCCAACTCAGAAAGGTCACTAAGTGTGCAGAACTCAGGTAGTTTCTTGTAAGTTAAACCTCTATCGTATGAAATGTATGATTCAGAAATTC
Organism: Panthera tigris; assembly: GCF_018350195.1. NCBI lineage: Eukaryota > Metazoa > Chordata > Mammalia > Carnivora > Felidae > Panthera > Panthera tigris. Next base: position 106,170,846 of record NC_056664.1, read on the forward strand.
CACTGTTAGGAATTTATCCGGGAGAAATGAAAATATTCATATAAAAAATGTCTGTTACAGGAATGTCTACAGCAGCCTTGTTGATAATTTCCCCAAAATGCAAACAATTCAAATATCCATTAACAAGAGAGTAGACACACCATAATACATCTATATAATACAATGCAACTCAGCAGTAGATAGGGACAAACTACCAATATATATACAACAATATGAATAAATATCAAAGGTATTAAGTGAAAGAAAACCAACACAAAAGAATACATACAGTATGACTCCATTTATATGAAGACCAAGAAGATTCAAAACTAATCTGTAGTGGTAACAGTGTTTCAGAAACAGGAAGGAAACTAGACTAGAAAGAAGCACAAAGGAATTTCTTGTGACTGAAATGTTTGCTTATTAAGTAAACTCTATGCCCAACATGGGGTTCAAACCCATGACCCTGAGATTAAGAGTTGCATATTCTACTGACTGAGCCAGCCAGGCACTCCTAGTGATTGAGAGGTTTTGATTTGACTATATATAAATTACGCTTCAATTTAAAGAAAATATAATAAATAAAATACACGGAGTTGTAACAATAACAACAAAAAAAGTGACTGGAGACAGAGAGGAAAGCAGACAGGCAGGGAAAGATTGGACTCAGAGACACCAATGAAGAGGTCCTTAAAAAAGCTTTTGCCAAGAGATGATAACTTGGACCACTCTGGTAGTGTTAGATGGATTGTATATATATTTAGGAGACCGGCTTAATGTTGGTAAGGTTTCCAGCATGCATGAGTAACTGAATATACAGTAATGAACACTAAAGAAAATTTTGTTTTATATTATTTAGGAAGAAGAGGGCACTCAGAAGGCAAAATAAGAATTGTCTTTTGGACATGAACAGCTTGAAATATTTTTCAAGTAACAAAAGATGAGAAAAATCTAGATAAGACATAAAAATATATTTTAAAAGTCTGTATCCACCGAATCATCGTAATTTGCACACAATCTTTCAATTAATAAATCTCAGGTGAGAAAATATTTTAATCCCTCCCACATCTATAGAATCAATAAATATTTTTTTAGCTCCCTCCAGATTATGGTATTGCACGGAGCCCCCAAAATACAGAAAAGAAACAAGAAACAGGTACCTAAGTTATTTTCAAGTTAGCCAACATAAAATACATCATACAGCTAAGAGAAACCATGTACATTTTTGTCAGGTTTTGGAAGATCCAAAATTTAACTCACATGTATACATATACAAACACACAAAAATGTCAACTGAGTGCTCTATTAATAACTCCAAACATGCCTGCAGAAATCACGGTGACTGTTTCAAGATCACTTGAATGGAAGTTTCAATTAATAGAATAATAAGCTGGGCATATCAAGAGTCTAAAACCAGTTCTGCAACTAAGTAGCAGCTTAAGGATCTATGCTTCTTCAGTAAATTAGGGCTAGCAGGTAATCTACTCGATCTTTAATGACACTATAATGGAATGAAAGGAAATACAAAAATACTTTAATAAAGGTAGAAAGGTCAAATAAATATAAGGATATATCACATGCATAAAGATTTTGTTTTTTCACTACTTGTTCTGAATCAGGGGCTTCAGCTTAAATAACTTTAAGTCATGTTCTTATGAAAAAAGACCACCTTTATTTCATTTACCAATCCTTCATACTCAACAAGACAAAGAAACAGGGACCCAAAAAAAGAGAAGAAAAAGTTATTTGTGTCACATCTCAGTGTAGGCAACAAACTTAAAAAAACGTTTCACTACTAGTTAGCAAGATGTAATATACTGCGGCATTTTTAATCCCTCAAGAAAATCTTTAGATTTTTGTAGACGGCACAGACTTTCTTAAAAGTTACTACAAAACTAATCATTTTAATCTAAGTGTACAACCTGGTATAACACCTAAAATATAGTAGATGACAAAGAATTATATGTTGAAGCAATGTTATCGACCTAATTCAACTTTATTAAAAATATCTACCTTTTCCTCCAGTTTCTTCTTTTCTTCACTAAATTGGCTTATTCTTTGTTTGAGAAACTGGTTGAGCTGTAAAACCTCTTTTTCAGTAGATGCAAGCTTTTGCTCAAGTTCCTCTTGCTGGGAATGGGATACTGACTGATCACAAAATGGAGTTTGGAGTGAACTGTTCTCATACTGTGGCTATCAGGAAAGAAAAAAATAAAACAGGTTAAAGATTTACTTGTCCTGAAAAAATGAAAAGAAACTGGAAATAAGGTATTGTACAGAGAGTGTATATATAGGCTTCTGCAACAGACAGCCCTTGGCATGAATCCCAGCTCTCCCACTTCCTAGTTATGTGCCATGATTAAATCACATTACTTACTTACCAATGCCAAACCTGTCTTCTCATCTATAAATCAGAAGTAATAAAGTCTACCTTGCAGTGTTTTTTTTTTGAAGAACAGAGATAAAATACGTAAAGTTCCTAACACATAAAGAAAAGCTTAATAAAGGCAAGGTTTTTGGTTAAAAAGTATAATTAGAGACATAAATAATACATTAAACAGAAATGAAAGGTCTAGGGAGATAAAAACTAAAGAACTAATTCTTCACAGGTGAGCATTTCCAGCTAATATTAAACTCAGTAAGTAATTTTTGAGAGGGACAAAGAGAGTGCATGCGCACAAGCATGGGGTGGGGAGGGGGTGGGCAAAGAGAAAGGGAGAGAGAATCTCAAGTGGGCTCCATGCCCAGCGCAGAGACTAACACAGGCTCAAGAACACGACTATGAGATCATGGCCTGAGCTGAAATCAAGAGTCAGACACTCAACCGACTGAGGCACCCAGGTGCCCCATCAATAAGTATTAATTTTTTCCTCTAACTAGAATGTAAGGTCCATGAAAGCAGGAATTATTGTCCATCTTAGTTGCCCTTATATCGTTATTTCCTAGAATAATCACTGGCATAAAATAAGAGCTCAAAAAACAATTGCTGATTGAACAAATGCATTCTTGTTTCTATGAGCGAGGTTTTATAAGGAATTCAGGTTAGATCTTTCCCCTACCGTGCAGCATTACAATCAGGAAAAGGCAGACAGAAAATACAAATATTTCCTCAAAAAATTAAAATGTTCTAAGTACTGTAAAAGATACCAATACAGTAATGTGAAAGTAAACAGACAATTTATTTTTCCACTTACTCAACACATATTTACTTAAGCACATATATTAAGAATTGTGTACTAGGGGTTCGACAGTTAATAAAGCAAGGTCTCAGCAGTTTAATAAAGTATCACACAAAGAAAGACAATGAAAACTGCCTAAGTGCAAAGACAGTTGTACTGTAGTACCTATGGGAAGGTTTTACAGGAAGTGAACTTGAACTAGACCTTGAAGAACTCATACTTCACCAAAGGAGGAGTTATAATTCAAAAATTATATAAGTAGCATTTATCGTGTGCTGAGTATTTCAAAGATGACAGACTCTACCACTGTCCTTTAAAAACTCAAATTCTAATCAGAGGCATCAGAGAAACCCTCAGATGATTATATATATATAGGGCACCATACAATATGGTAGCCAAAGAAAAGTCGTTTTAAGTAAAAAGAATGGGGAGGTGGGAGGACAAATGAAGACAACATTGGGAGAATGAGGAAAAAGGCTTTACTAGGAAGTGGCTTTTGAGATACCCTTTGAAAATAAGGAGGATTCTGGCAGAAATGGAGAAGGGAAGAGCTCAGATCATGCATGATCTCATGGTTCATCAGATGGAGCCCCACATTGGGCTGTGCTGACCATGCTGAGCCTGGCTGGGATTTTCTTTCCCTCTCTCTCTTCCCCTCTCCTGCGTGCTCTCTCTCGTTCTCTCTCTCAAAATAAATAAATACAACTTAAAAAAATAAATAAATGGAATATATACAGAGAATACCCATTGCTGTTTAAAGTATGGATTGTAAGAGGGAGGATGGATATAAGGGGAAATTTAAAAATCTACGTGGGACCATACTGGTTGTATAATCACAAGATTCAGAGTTAAATCTTAACTCACAGGAAATGAGTTAAGACCATAAAACCACTGGTTATAAAACCAGTGATGGTTTTATAACAACAAAGTAACATGATTTAAGAAGATTGTGAACTCTGTTTTGTAAATCTCTGTATTCCCTGGCATTTAGCCCAGTAGGCAGACTCTCAATAACTTTGTTTGTTTATTTATTTATTAATGTTTATTTGTTCTTGAGAAAGAGTCAGAACATGAGTGGGGGAGGGGCAGAACGAGAGAGGGACACAGAATCTGAAGCAGGCTCCAGACTCTGAGCTGTCAGCAGAGCCCGATGTGGGGCTCAAACTCACAGACCCGGAGATCATGACCTGAGCCGAAGTTGGATGCTCAACCGAATGAGCCACCCAGGTTTCCCAACTCTCAGTAACTTTTGATTGAAGGGAAAAGAAAAGAGTAAAGAGAACAAGAGAGTGCTACAACCACTGGAAGCAGTGGACAACAGGAATTAGAGGATACTGAGAATGGATGAATGGATATGAATATGTCACTTTCAGAAATTATTCTAACCTACTTAGCTGATAAAAAAGAGGAGTTAAACAAGAGCATGGAGAACAGAATGAAGAAAGTCTGGAAGTAGAATTGAGAGGATTTAGAGAAAATTATTTTTTAAGAAGTGTACAGACAGGAAATGTTAGATAACTAAGGTTTGAGATTTTTAGTCGAGTAACAGGAAAGAAAGATCCTATTCTGAGCCAAGGTAAGAAGGTCATATAGGAGAACAGCTCTAAGCAGATGTACTTAATTATAATTAGAGCTTATTAAGATTATCATTTGAACATACAAATAGAGAGGAAGTTAGAGAGATGGGTCTAAAATTCAGAAAGATGGGTGGGCCAGGATAGGAAACTAAAAAAAAAAAAATAACACAGACTTATAGTTTACAATCTGGCATGTAGTGAGCTCAGAAATTTCCATTCCATCTGTTTTATTAACAAGTGAAAAAGCTGAACACACTGAAAAATCAACAATTCTTCTTAGATATATCAGAAGTAAGGTCACAGGGTAAACTTCTGCCCCCTAAATTGGAGAGACAGATGAATACAGAAAGTCACACTTACTAGAACAAAATCCTCCCTGCAACCAATGCTGGAATAGGAAAACCAGAACTGAAGTTGATGAATTGCTGGAGGCTCAGAATGGACAATTCTGAGAGTCAAAAACTCCAAGGGAGATCTAGTCATAGGAGACACTCAACTTTTTTGAGTTTTACTGCCATGAGCTCTATCAGGTCCTCACAGTGATTAATTATCAGGGGAAAATCTCTTCATGTTTCTAGCAGGAAGATAAAAGGAACCATTTGGAAATACACCAGAACACTACATTCTTCTTAACAAGACCTGTCTTCAGTAGAAACTATTAAACTAGAGACTACCCTACCTAGAAGGGAACTAACCTACCTAGAAGAGAAATATTCAATTCTAGTTGTCTCTAGCCATCCTCTCACTTAAGGGTAGGAAGGAAAAAGACAGAAGCACTCATTAAGTTCAGAGTCCAAAATCACAGGCTCACAAAAAGACTAACATCTAACCAAAGGACTACATAATACTTCTTTCTCTACACCTTACCATTATATTATTATTTACCACATTTCCTTTTACCTAGTACATCTGATCTAACTTTCAACAAAAAATTACAAGGCACACTAAAAGACAAAATCACAGCTGGACAGACTAAATAAGCAACAGAACCAGAGTCAGAGTCAGATATGACAGGAATGCTGGAATTATTAGACCAAAAAATTTTTAAGACTATGATCAATATAGGGCATTAATGCTAAGGCAGAAAACAGGTAAGAACATATGGTTAATGTAATAAGCACAGAGGTGGCTATCCTTAGAATAAAAAATAAATTTTAGAGATCAAAAATGCTGTAATAGATATAAAGAAGGTCTTTGATGGGCTCATCAGTTGACTGAACACAGTTCAGGAAACAATCTTAGAGCTTGAGGATATGACAAGAAACTTCCAAAACTATAGAACAAAGAGAAAACACTGGAAAAAATAAAAGAGAATATCCAAGAACTGTGAGATAACTACAAAAGGTATATAACAATACAAGGAGAAGAAAGGAATGAAAACAGCATTTGAAACAAAAATGACTGAGAATTTCCCCAAACTGTCAACTACCACATCTCAGATTCAGGAAGCTCAGAGATCAAGCAGAATAAATTCCAAAAAACTACATCGAGGCATATTATACTTAGATTTCTGAAAATCAAATATAAAAAAATATCTCAAAATAAACCAGAGGAAAAAACACCTTATCTCCAGACAGGCTAACATAACAGTTGTGTCTGACTTCTCAGAAACTGTGCAAACAAGAAGAAAGTAGAGTGAAATATTTTGTGTTGAGAGAAAAAAACCCACCAACCTGTAATTCTATACTCTGAAATTATTCTTCATAGGTGAAGAAGTAAAGGTTTTCTCAAACAAAGTTGAGGGAATTTGTTGCCAATGGACTTGGCTTGGAAGAAATGTTAAAAGGAAGTTCCTCAGAGAGAAGGAAAATGATATAGGTCAGAAACTCAAATCAAATCAAATCAAATCAAATAAAAGCTTTTATTTGTCTTAATCTAATAGATATGCTTATTCAACAATAATGGCAACAATGTGTTCACTTAGTGTGTGTTTGTGTGTGTGTATGCTTAAGTGAAATGAATGACAGCAATGATACAAGAAAAAGGAAGGAAGATTTAGTAGTACTTAATTATTACAAGGAATTTGCACCACTCATGAAAGGTACAGTGTTATCTGCAAGCAGATATGGGTTGGTTGTAAGTGTATATTGCAAACTCTAGGGCAACCACTAAAAAAAGAAGTGTAATCTATATGCTAAGAAAGGAGAGAAGATGGAATTGTATTAAATGCTCGAGTAAAAGCACAAAAGGCAGACAAAGTGGAAGACAAAAATAGGAACAAAGAACAAGAGCAAAAAAACAGTAACAAACATGGTTGGTTTTAACCCAACTGTATCAATAATCACTTTAAATGTAAATAGTATAAATACATCAACTGAAAGACAGAGACTGCCTCAATGGGTCCTAAAACAAGACCTGACTATATGCTCCCTACAAGAAACCCACACTAAAAATAATGACACACACAGATTAAAAGCAAAGGGATGGAAAAAGATACGTCATGCTAACTTCTCATCAAAAGAAAGTAGAATAGCTATGTTAATTTCAGAAAAAGCAGACTTTACAGCCAGGAAAGTTATCAGGAACCAAAATGAGCATTACAGGAAAGGGTCAATACTCCAAGAAGCCTTAGCAATCCTTAATGTGTATATGCTTAACAACAGAGCAGCAACATATGTGCTGTAAAAACTGAGAGAACTACAGGAGAAACAAATGAATCTACTATAGTAACTGGAGACTTTAACAACCCTCTATCAGAAATGAACAGACCCATCAAGTAGAAAATTACTAAGAACACAGTTGAACTAAACAGCATCAACAACTGCCTGGATGTAATTGACATGTATAGACTACTTCAGATTACACATTCTTCTCAAGCTCATACAGAACATTTACCAAAATAGACCACATTTAGGGTGATAAAACATGTCTTAACAAATTTAAAAGAAGAAGGATCAAACAATATATGCTCTCAAACCATAATGTAATTAAACTAGAAATCAACAGAAAGGTAGCTATAAAAATCCCAAAATACTTGAAGATTAAATAGTACACTTCTAGATAACTTATGGATCAAAGAAGAAATATCAAGAGAAATTTTAAAATATTCTGTACTAAAGGGAAATGAAAATACAGATTATCTAAAATTTGTGGGATGTAATTAAAGCAGTGCTTTGAGGGAAATTTATAACGTCACGTGCATATATTAGAAAACAAGAAAGGCTTAAAATCAATTTTCTAAGCTTCCACATTGGAAACTAGACACAGAAAAATAAATCAAATCCAAAGTATAGAAGAATAAAAATTAAAGCAGAAATCAGTGAAACTGAAAACAGGAAATCAATATAGAAAATCAACAAAATCAAAACTCATTCTGGAAAAGATCTATAAAATCAATAACCTTCTAGTTCAGGCTAACTAAGAAAAAAGAAAGAAGACACAAATTTATTAATATCAAATTTTAAGGGCAAACATCACTACAGATCCCATGGACATTAAAAAATATAATAAAGGATTATTATGAACAACTTTATGCCAATAAATTTGATGACCTAGATGAAATAGACTAATTTCTTGAAAACCACAACCTGCCAAAACTCATACAAAAAATAAATAATCTGAAGAGGCCAATTAAAGAAATTAAATCAATAATTAATCACTTTCTAACACAGAAAGCACCAGGCCCAGATGGGTTTACTGGTGAATTCTACCAAGCATTTAAAAATGGAAGAAATCAGGGATGCCTGGGTGGCTCAAGTCAGTTGGGTGTCCGACTTCGGCTCAGGTCATGATCTCGCGGTCTGTGAGTTCAAGCTCCGCGTCAGGCTCTGTGCTGACAGCTCACAGCCAGGAGCCTGTTTCAGATTCTGTGTCTCCCTCTCTCTCTGACCCTCCCCCATTCATGCTGTGTCTCTCTCTGTCTCAAAAATAAACGTTAAAAATAAAAAAATTTTTAAAAAAATAAAAAAATAAAAAATAAAAATGGAAGAAATTATACCGACTTTCTACAATCTCTTCCAGACGCAGAAGCAGAAGGAATACTTCTAACTCATTCTATGAGGCCACAATTACCCTAATACCAAATGAGACAAAAACATTACAAGAAAACTATAAGGGCATCTGCCTGGCTCACTTGGAAGAGTAGCGACTCTTGATCTCAGTGTCATGAGTTCAAGCCCCACGTTGGGTGTAAAGATTACTAAAAAAAAAAAATTGTTTTAATTTTTAAAAAAAGAAAGCTACAGACCAATATTTTACATAAATGGATCCTCAAAAAAATAGCAAACTGGATCTAACAATGTATAAAAAGAATTATTCACCATGACCAACTGAAATTTATCCCAGCAATTTAGGCTGGTTCAACATTCAAAAATCAATTAATGTAATCCATCATATCAACAGTCTACAGAGGAAAAAACATTATGATCATATCAATTAAATGTAGAAAATAATTCTGACAAAATTCAACACTCATTCATGCAAGAAACTATAACCAAACTTGGAATAGAGGCAAACTTACTAAACTTGATAAAGAACATCTAGAAAAAAACTATAGCTAGCAGCAGTTAATGGTAAGAAACTTGAAGCTTCACCAGGAACAAGGCAAGGATGTTCCTCCCACCACTGATTTTCTACACTGTACTGGAAATCCTAGGGAATGCAATAAAACAAGAGAAGGAAATAAAATGTATGCCAGTTGGGCAGAAAAAAGAATTAAAACAGTTTTGTTCACAGATGATATAATCACTTATATAGAAAATCCAAGAAAACAGATCAAAAAAAAAAAACAAAAACAAAAACAAAAACAAAAAAACCCACCTCCTGAAACTAATAGGAAAATAATACCTAGGTTGCAAGAAACAAGATTAATATATGAAAGTCAGGTGTTTTCCTATATGCCAGCAATGAACAAGTAGAATTTGAAATTTAAAACACATTGGCATTTACATTAGCACCCCCAAAATGAAATAAGTATAAATGTAACAAAGTACAAGATATAAGGAAAGTTACAAAACTCTGATCAAAGACACTAAAGAAGGATGAAATAAACAAAGAGATATTCCATGTCCACGGACAAACTCAATACTGTCAAGATGTTAAGTTTTACCCAACTTAATCCATAGATTCAAGGCAATCTCAGGCAAATCCAAACAAGTTATTTTGTGGGTAGCAACAAACTGATTGTAAAGTTTCTACGAAAAAACAAAAGACCCAGAATAGTCAACATAATATTGAAGGAAAAGAACAAAGATGCAGGACTGACCACCTGATGTCAAGACTTACAATAAATCTACAGTAATCTAGAGTGTATGGCATTGAGGAAAGACCAAACAGGTCAGTGGAAAAGAAATGAAAGCCTAGAAATAGATCCACATATAAATACAGCCAACTGATTTTTGACAAAAACACAAAGGCAGTACAATGGAGCAAAGAAAGTCTTTTCAACAAATGATGCTGGAACAATGGAACATCTATATGCAAGAAAATGAATCTAGACACAGGCTTTACACTTTTCATAAAAATTAACACAAAATGGACTACAGACCTAACTGTTAAAATGGAAAACTATAAAACCCCTAGAAAATAACATAGAAAAAAACCTAGATATGACAATAACTTTTAGATACACTACTAAAAGTAAGATCCATAAAAGAAACAAATGGGGGCACCCGGATGGCTCAGTTGGTTAAGCATCCAACTCTTGATTTCAGCTCAGGTCATGATCTCATGGTTCATGGGATTGAGCCCCACATTGGGCTCTGTGCTGACAGCATGGAGCCTGCTTGGATTCTCTCTTTCCCTCACTCACTGCTTTTGCTCTTGCTTTCTCTCTCAAAATAAATAAACATTTTTTTAAATGTTTAAAAAAAGAAACAAATGATAAGCTGGATTTCATTAAAAATTTAAGCTCTGCAGAAGACATTATCAAGAAAATGAGAAGATAAGCCACATACTGGCAGAAACTATTTGCAAAAGACACATATGATGAAGGATATGTATCCAAACTATACAAAGAACTCCTAAAACTCAACAATAAAAAAACAACACAAATTTTAAAAATGGGGGAATGACCTGAACAAACAGTTATCTCACTGAAGAAAATATACAGATGACAAATAAACATATGAAAAGATATTCAAAATCAAATGTCTTTAGGGTATTGCAAATTGAAACAACAATGAGCTACCTACCACTATATATCTATTAGAATGGCCAAAATCAAAAACTCTGCACACCAAATGCTGGTGAGGATATGCAACAACAGAAACTTTTGTTTATTACTGGAGGGAATGCAAAGTAATATAACCACTTTGAAAGATCTTGGCAGTTACTTAAACATACTCTTACCATATGATCCAGCAATTGTGTTCCTTGGTATTTACCCAAATGAATAGAAAATATGCTACACAAAAAGCTTCACATGAAAGTTTACAGCAGCTTTATTCATATTTGCCAAAACTTTAAAATAACTAAAATTTCCTTCAGTAGATGAGTGGATAAATAAACTATGGTACATACAGGCAATAGGATATTATGCAGCACTAAAAAGAAATAAGCTATCAATATGATGATGGGGCACCCTGGGTGGCTCAGTGGTTGAGCATCTGATTCTTGAATTTGGCTCAGGTCATAATGCCAGGGTTGTGGGATCAAGCCCCACACCTCAGGCTCTGTGCTGAGCGTGGGGCTGCTTGGGATTTTCCATCTCTCTCTCTCTCTCTCTCTCTGCCCAGCACCCACCCTACTTGCCCACGTGCATGCATGCCTGCACGCTCTCTCAAAAAAAAAAAAAAAAAAAAAAGACACAGAGGAAACTTAAATGTGTGTCATGAGGTGAAAGAAGCCAATCTGAAAGGTTATATACTGTATGATTCCAACTATATCACATTCTGGAAGAGGCAAAACTATGGAGACAGTTAAAAGATTGGTTGTTGCCAGAGGTTAAAGGAGAGGAGGGATTGAACAGGCAGAGCACAGAGTTTTAGGGCAGTGAAACTATTCTGTACGATACTACAATAATGCATATGGGTCATTATACATTTGTCCAAATTCACAGAATTGTAACACCAAGTGTGAACCTCAATGTAATCTACGGCCTTTGGGTGATGATAATGGGTCAGTACAGGTTCAACTGTAACAAAGATATCCTGTGACAGAGGATGTCAACAGTGGAGAAAGCCGTAGGTATGTGGGGGCACAGGATATATGAGAACTCTGTACATTCTGCTCAATTTTGCTGTGAACCTAAAACTGTTCTAAAATATAAAATTTATTAATTTTACAAATAAGTTAATACAGATGTTTCTACTACAATGAAATATTCCTGGAAAAGCACTCAAAAACCAAGCACTAAAAATAGGGCTTAAGGGAAAAGGAAAGGCAATAGTCCATTCAAAGACTACGCAACTTAAACCAGATTACTAATCAAAATAGTAACTGGGGACAAGAGCTGAACTTCTTGGGCAGGCAGTCACAGTTAATATTAAATGCTGGCATCACTTTAATTAGAGCAGGTCTGGTGGGTATTGAGATGACAGAGGTAGAACTCTGCAATATGGGGACTACATTCAGGTGGGTAGGAGGCAACACGACCTGCCAGGAACTGAAGCTGCTAAAGGAGGGAGTGCATGTCTCAAGGCAGTACAGTACAATTTTCTGAAAATGAAACTTGAAGAGGCTTCTGCTGCCAAGGCAGCAGGTGAGCCTAGGCCTGTTCTGCAGCCTGCCGAAGATCCTAATTTTACTCACACTATTCTAAATCCCCTTGCCTGGAAAAACAAAACAAAAACCACATATGAACCAATGAGACTTGAAAACTATACTGACCTCATTGTACCATTCATGTATGAGCAAATCTGCACTACAGAAATGTGTTTCATAACAAGACAAATTGGACAACTTCTACATGAAATTAAGCAGACAGAAAGAGAAAAGCCTGAAGCCAGAACTGCTTTAAGCCCTTAAATTGCTTTTTCAGCCAGAGTGTCTTACAACCACTGAGTCTGCGAAGAAAGCCGGTCTTCCCTTCATTTCTATAACAATACGCAACCCCCACTCCCACGCCCCTCCACCATGCTCCTTCACAACTTGTGCTCTTTTACTGACTTCTAAAATACTGCTGTTCCCTGTCATTACTTACAGTTCCCATTTTCTTCACTCCCTGGAAGAAGTGATCATGCCCAAGCTTCAACCACCACCTGGGTGGACTGACAAGTCCTAGATTTCTAACCTCTCCCTTAGACCTACCTATGAATATCAGCCTCATTCTTCATCTTAGTCCCAAATTTACAATATAATAATATATAAGCGTAACTCATTATTTTTCTCCTCTAATAGAACTTACTCCTGATGTAGTTGTCTCTATCCTGGCCTTTGGCAATAAAAGCCAATCAATTTTGCCCATCTGAAACTAGGCAATCACTTCTCTCACCACATTAAAGTCATCAAATCAAGCCCATGCTTGGTCACACAGATGTGTAATAAATATTCTTCCTTTTGTCTTAACCAACATTGTTGTTAAATTCAGATGTCCATTTAACTTTTGGACTATTGATAAGAGCTTCCTGCCTGGTTTCTGCTCCAATACCATCCATCTTAAATCCAGGGTCTATTACGCCCAGGGGTGACCAAACTAGGACACTTCAGAGATTGAAAGGGGGTGCTATTAATCACTTATGGGAGTACAACAGGCATTAACTGAAACTGTAGCTAAAACAGGGACAAATGGGTCCCTTACTTTTTAAGCCCTTGATACAACTTGACCCCTGCCTTACCTCTCTCTAAGCACACCTCTTACCACTACTCTCTCTCACTTTGCACTTCATCCATACAGAATAATGTGTAGTTTTCCAAATGCTTTATCTTTGAGCTTCTTCACACACAATATAGCATGCCTGAAGCACTATTTCTCCATTTCCTTAACCTGCCTAAATTCTTTTACTTCATCAGGTTCTCAGATCAGATGTCCTTTCCTACAGGAAGCTTAAGCCTCCCTCTGCAAGGCTAGTTTATCTGTTCTTAGTAGGGATTCCCATATTACTTCATATATATCCCATTTGGGCACCTCCAACTTACTGCAATTATCTCTTGTTTATCAGTCTTCCTCACTGGATTGTACACTTTTTGATGAAAAAACCAACTTCATTCACATTTATATTACTAGAGCCTACATGGTGCCTTATCCACAGTAAACAAGTAATTTCTGAAGAAATGGATAAACATGTTTTTTGATACAGTCTCTCTCTGTGGGATTCAAGATCATGAATACAGAAAGTATCCTTCACTTTTGCTGCCCCAGAATTTAACACATTAGGTGTTTATGTTTTGTTGAATGAGCTCATTCGTAAAGGTGGGACTCATTTATAAAATGCTCATTAAAACCACAAAACTTGGTAGTAGAAAAAATGGCTGAAGGAAAATGAAATAGAAAAAATTACATAAATAGAAAAAGGATAAAATGGAAAGAAAACAAGAAATGATGCATCAATGAAGCGTAATTAAATATTATCTGCTTGGTCTATTCCAAGGTTCACATCTATGTTAAAAGAAGACATCTCTTCTTCAGTTTTTAACAAAAGATAAAAAGGATCCTTCACATTTTTTCCCCCTAAGAAGCCTTGTTAACCACAGGTTAAAATTTTGGTATAGGGCATTATAAAGATAAATCACTCTTCAGTTCCAGCAATTTTACTACTAAAACAATCTAGGAAGTGTGAATTTTTGGATAAAAACCTAGTTCTCATTTTCTACCTATGAGATTTGCTGATATTTAACTTTCAGGTCATCTTGATCGTAGGCTGTTCAAAGTTTTTAACAGTCGAATAGAGTTATTTACCCAAAATATGTTTTACATCTATAAATTCATAAAAGAATGTTATTTTATGTCAAAAATTTACTTTCTTTAACCTAGAATATACAGAATATTAAAAATATATTTTTCTTTGTTTAATTTGCTACGGAATTAGGATGAGTAAGGTATGTGCCCCAAATTGTGCACATATAAAATGCTATGCATAAAAAATAACATTGTTCATACATCTAAGATAAAAATTCCTTTGCTATTCTTCACAGAAATTGAAGAAATAACTCTAAAATCTGTGTGGAACCACAAAAGACCCAAAATACCGAAAGTAATCCTGAGGGGGAAAATAAAGGAAAAAAATTAAAGCCAGAGGGATCATGCTTCTGGATTTCAAACTATAGTAAAAAGCCATAGTAATAAAAACAGTATGATACTGGTACAAAAAAGACAGATCAATCAATGTAACGGAATAGAGAGCCCAGAATTAAATCCTGGCATATACAGTGAACTGATATTTGACCAGAGAACCAAGAATACCCTATGGGGAAAGGAGAGTCTCTTTGACACGTGTGCTGGGAAAACTGTACAAACACATGCAGAACAATGAAATCGAGCCCCTATCTCACACTACTCACAAAAACTAACTTGAAATGGATCAAAGACTTAAAAGATCTGATATCATAAAACTCCTAGAATGAAACATAGGGGGAAAACTCACCAATACTGGTCTCAACAATGATTTGCTTTTTAGACATGATGCCAAAAGCACAAACAACAAAAAGCAAAAATCGACAAATGGAACTATATCAAACTCAAATGCTTCTGCATAGCAGCAGATCTAATATAACAAAATGAAAAGAAAAACTATAGAATAAGAAAATATTTCAGAAAACTATGTATCAGAAACGAATTAATATCCAAAATATAAAAAGAACTCAAGTCAATTTAATAATAAAAAATTAATCCAATTAAATATGGGGCAAAAGACCTAAATAGACATTTTTCCAAAGAGGGTATCAAAATGGCCAACAGACACATGGGAAAATGTTCCACTTCATTAATCATCAGGAAAATGCAAATTAAAATCACAGTGAGATACCATGTCATACCTGTTAGAATGATTATCATCAAGAAGACAAATAGCAGATGCAGGTGAGGATGTGGTGAAAAAAGAACTCTTACACACCACTGGTGGGGGTTAATTGGTACAGCCACCATGGACCAATAAAATAGATCTACCATATAATCTAGCCATCCCATTTCTGGGTATATACCCAAAGGAAATATGTAAACAGGATTCTGAAAGTATATACCCTCCCATGTTTATCACAGCATTATTCATAATAGGTCAGATATGGAAATAACCCAAATGCCTATCAATAGATAAAAATGATGTGTTAAATGTACACAGTGGAATATTATCCAGCCATGAAAAAGGAAGATATCCTATGATTTATAACAACATGAATGGACCTTAAGCACATTATGTTCAGCAATATAAGTCAGAAGGAGAAATATTAAGGACTATATATCACTTATATGTAGAATCTACAAAAAGTTAAACCTGTAAAAAACAGAGTAACTGGTGGTTACCAGAGGATGGGGGAGTTGGGAGGTGGAAATTTGAATAATAGTGTATAAGGATATAAACTTGTATAAGGGTACTAAGGAGTAGTAAATAAGCCATAGAAATTTAATGCGAAGTGTAATGAACATGGACAATATGTAGTACAATTATGTAATGTAATAAATACTGCTACTTTAACAAACATAATACATAAGTGTGTTAAATAGTGTGCTGTGCACCTTAAACTTATACATTAAATGTCAAATTAATCAATAAAAAATTGAAAAGCACTGTTCAAACACCAAAATACTTTATTTGCTAAGAAATATTTTTTATTATATTTATTGGTTCTTTTAAACCCTTGCCATTTATCAGCTCTCTATATATATCTACTAAAAAAAATTCATCTCCTATATTTATAATATCCATTTAGTACTTTGGGTTTTCCTTGATTCCCTTTTATTAATTTTCCTTATCTTTTGAAGACTAATTTCTCAACCATATTTTAATTCCCCACATAATTTTAAATCCTTCTAACATTTTCAGCAACCCTCTTTTCTATATCCCTTCAGCTATTTCTATATGTCCTTGTAGACTGACTTGGAGAGCCCTCTACTGGCCTGATGCTATGTCAAAAAACAATTTCTTCAGCTTTCAGATGCATACTAAGATACACATGCCTCTGGAAATATAATAATTGTGTGATTCAAGTTAACCCTTTATTCAGAATAAGAAAGTTACAAAGAAAAACTGCATGGCTCTACAGAATTGTCTTCAAAAAAAATTATACTACTTACATAGTATAAAAATACCACTTTTAAATAACTGTACACTATTAATCTCAGTTCCATAGAGCCTTACTATCATGGGATAGAACTAATAGATAAGATCACACTGCAATGACCTACTCTGAGTTATTAGTAACTGAAGTATGGTAAACAAGCTGGAGTCTCTGTTAAATGTTTTTGCCTCAAGTATTCTGATAATTAGTTGGTCTTCAATATTTCCTGACTTTAATACACCAATTCCTTGAACATATGTAAACAAGTTTGAAAATACAATGGAAGAAAAAAAATCCCACCTAAAATGATTTAATTCAAGAAATAAAGACCTTAATTAGGAAGACAAAAAAATTCCACAAATAGAAGTATATAACTCTATAAAGTTATGAATTCTCACTTTTGACCCTAATAAAAATGCCAATAGTTTATATTCTTTGGGAAATAAGCCAATCATAAAGTCAATACAGAAAAACATACAAACAATTTTTAAGATAAATTCTTTAAAAAAAAAAGTAATAATTGGGGAAAGTCACCCTTCCAGCCATATAAATTTTGTTATAAGGTCTCAAAGACCCTCTGTCTATGTTCCAATTAGACTGTACTCTCAATGGCAAAACTAACCTCATTCACATTTCTATTCTGTGCACCTACACACTGCTTTACCTACAGTAAACACAAATTTTGAAGGAATAGGTAAACATGTTTACCTATATAGTCTCTCCCAATGTAGTCTGAGATTCATCAAGGTAGGAACTATTCTTTACCTTTGTGACCTCATCATTTAACACAGTGGATGTTTAGTAACTGTTCTGTTAAATGGGTCCATTAGTGAAGACAGAACTTATTTGTAAAATGTTCATTAAAATTATAGAGACTTCATGATAGAAAGTAATAGATACAAGAAAAAGAAATAGAATGACATAGATAGAAAATATTATGACAAATTCAGAAAATGTATTTTCAAATCAAATTATAAGACAAAGGGCTTCTAAAATCAGTAAGTAAAAAACCAGTACCTAACAGAAAAACAAGCAAAGGATATGAAATGACATTTCACAGAAAAGAAATATGAATGGGGCCTTAGATATATAAAAAGAAATTCAACATCACTCAGGAGAAAAACAGATTAAAACCATATGAAGAAAACGAGAAAGATCTTACATCAACAACCTAACTTAACAACCTAAGGGATTAGAAAAAGGAGAATAAACGAAATCCAAAATTATCAGAAGGAATGAAATAATAAGGATTAAAACAGAGATAAATGAAATAGAGAAAATAAAAATAGAGAAAGTTAATGAAACCAAAATTTGGTTTTCTGAAAAAAAAAAAAAAAAACAAAATTGACAAACCTTCACCTAGATGGTTTAAGGAAAAAAAACTCAAATTACTAAAATCATAAATGATAATGGGGACATTAATATCAATTTTGAAGAAATAAAAAGGATTGTAACAGAGTACTGTGAGTGATTAACTGTATGCCAACAAATTGGATAAACCAAACGCAATGGACAAGTTACTAGAAACATAAAACCTCGATCTAAATCATGAAGAAACAGAAAATCTGAGCAGACCTATCTGTAAGAGACTGAATCACTAATCAAAACTCTGCCCTTTAAAAAAGCCCTTGCCCTGGACCTGATGGCTTCACTGGTGAATTCTACCAAACATGTTAAAAACAAAAACAAAAAAAGAAAAAAATGAACACCAATCCCTTTCAAACTTTTCCAAACACCGAAAGAGAAGAAACTACTCTTCCTAAGTCATTCTATGAAGCAAGCATTATTTGATACCAAAGCCAGACAGCACAAGAAAACTACAGACCAGTATCTTTTGATGCCAAAATCCTCAACAATAGTTACAATCTGAATGCAGCAGTATTTTAAAAGGATTATAATCTATGACCATGTAGAATTTATTCCTGGAATGCGAGCATGGTTCTATATTTGAAAACTCATCAATGTAATATACCACATTAACAGAATAAAGGGAAAAACCCATACTCATCTCAATTGATGTCAAAAAAGCACATGACAAAATTCAGTATCTTTCATGACTAAAACACAAAAACTAGGAATGGAAGAAAACTATTGAAAGAATACTATTTCAACATAATAAAAGCTATATAGTAAAAACTGATAGCAAACATTATACTCAATGGTGAAAGACTGAAAGCTTTTCCTCTAAGATCAGGAACAAGGCAAGGATTCCACTTTCCCCACTTTTATTCAACAGAATACTGGAAGTTATAGCCAGAGGAATTAGGCAAGGAAAAGAAATACAAGGCATCCATATTGGAAAGGAAGGTAAAACTATCTCTGTTCACAGATGATATAATCTTGCATGTAGAAAATCCTAACAATTCCACAAAAAACTTGTTAGAACTATTGAGTAAATTCAGCAATGTATTAGGATACAAAGTCAATACACAAAAATCTGTTGCATTTCTATGATGCATTAACAATGAACAATCTGAAAAGGAAATTATGAAAACGATCCCATTTATGACAGTATCAAAAAGAATAAAATACTCAGGAATTAACCAAGGAGGTTTGTGAAAGACTTGTATAATAAAAATTACAAAACACTGCTGAAAGAAATTGAAGAAGACATAAATAAATGGCAATACATTTCATGTTCATGGTTTGGAAAACTTAATATTGTGAAGATGTTAATAATACTCAAAGTGATCTAGTGATCTACAGATTCGATTCAATCCCTATCAAAATCACATTATTTTGCAAAAGGAGAAAAAGCCACCCTAAAGTTCATATAGAATCTCAAGGGACCACAAATAGCTTAAAGAATCTTAAAAAGAAGAAAAACCTGGGGGACTCACACTTCCAGACTTCAAAACTTAATACAAAGCCACAGTGATCAAAACAGTGTGGTGCTGTTATGAATAATGTGTGGATAATGAAAGACATATATAGACCAATGGAATGGAATATAGAGCCCAGAAATTAACCCTGGCATACACGGTCAAATGATTTTGGATCAGGTGCTAAGACCATTCAATATGGAAAAGAGTCTTTTCAACAAATAGTGCTGAGAAAACAGGATTATCCACATGGAAAGAATGAAGCTGGACCCTTGCCAAATACCATATACAAAAATTACTCACAGTAGGTCAAAGAGCTAAACATAAGACCTAAAACTATAAAACTCGTAAAAGAAAACATGTAGCAAAAGCTTCAAGACAATGAATTTGGCGATATGTCTTGGATATGACCCCAAAGGCACAGGCAATAAAAGAAAAAGTAGACAAACTGGACTTGAAAAATTAAAAAAAATTTTGTGCATCGGGGCGCCTGGGCGCGTCACTTGGTTAAGCGTCCGACTTTGGCTCAGGTCATGATCTCGCAGTCCATGAGTTCGAGCCCCGCATCGGGAGCCTGCTTCAGATTCTGTGTCTCCCTCTCTCTCTGTTTCTCTCAAAAATAAATAAACATTAAGAAAAATTCTTAAAAAAAATTTTTGTGAATAAGAAGACATTGCCAACAGAGCTTGAGATTTTTCTCTTTCCTCCTCTCTCTGTGCCTCTCCCACCGTCCCTCCCACTCTCTCTCTCTCAAAAAATAAACAAACATTAAAAAAAAAAAGAAGACATACCAAGAGCCAATAAGCCATAAAAAGATGCTCATACCACTAATCTTTAAGAAAATGCTTATCAAAACTACAATGAGATATCACCTCATACCCATTGGGATGGCTACTATCAAAAAACAAAACAAAAAATAACAAGTGTTGGTGCCATGTGGACAAACCAGAACCCTGTAATACTGCTGGTGGAAATGCAAAACGGTACAGTCACTATGGAAAACAGTATGGTGCTTCCTCAAAACCTTAAAAATAGAATTACTATATGATCCCGCAATTCTACTTCTGGGTATATACTCAAAAGGACTGAAGGCAGGGTCTTCAAGAGATATTTATATACCCATGTTCAAATAAATATAAAAAATGTTCATGGCAGCATTACTTACTAGAGCTAATATGTGGAAGCAGACAAAATGCCAGTCAACAGATGAACGGATAAAACAAACTGTGATATACAAATGATGGAATATTATTCAGCCTTTAAAAGGAATGAAACTCTGACACATGCTAGTGTATGGATGAACCTGGAGGAAACTATACTAAGTGCAATAAGGCAGTCACAAAAAGACAAATACCGTATGATTTATTTTACACAAGATAATTGGAGTAATCAAAATCATAGAGACATAAAGTAGAACAGTAGTTGCCAGGGGTTGGGGAGGTGAATAGACAGTTGCTGTTTAACGGGTACAAAATTTCAGTTTTGTAAGATGTGAAGAGGTATGGAAATGGATGGTGGTGATCGTTGCAAAATATTATAAGTGTATTTGCACCACTGAACTGCACACTTAAAAATGGTTAGGATGGGGGCGCCTGGGTGGCTCAGTCGGTTAAGCGTCCGACTTCAGCTCAGGTCATGATCTCACGGCTCGTGAGTTCCAGCCCCGTGTCGGGCTCTGTGCTGACAGCTCAGAGCCTGGAGCCTGTTTCAGATTCTGCGTCTCCCTCTCTCTCTCTGACCCTCCGCCGTTCATGCTCTGTCCCTGTCTGTCTCAAAAGTAAATAAACGTTAAAAAAAAATTTTTTTTTAAATGGTTAGGATGAAAAAAAACGGTTATGATGGTAGATTTTATGTTCTATGATGCTATGTTATCTTTCTATGATGGTAGAAATTATGTATTTTAACAGAATTCTAACATTTTTTTAAAACCACGGAGATAACTCCACCATCCTACCCTTTATGCAAACCCACTAGAAAGGCAAAAATCTCACAGTGTGTTAATACAATAGCGATTTGACAACATCAGTAAAAGTAACCAACTCTTATAATACCTATAAATTTCACTAGAGAGAATTTAAGTTAAAAACACTCGCATGAGCAAAACAGTGTTTTATTCTCCACAACATTATTCATAGTAGCCCCAAACAAGAAACAACCCAAATTCTGACTAGTAGGGACAAGATGAATAAATTCTGCTATCTCCATAAAATGGGAAATCAATCAGCGGTAAAAGCAAAGGAAAAGGATGTTGTCTTTGTAATGACATAGAAATAATCACTGAAATTGTTTTAACAGAAGTACAGTTGACCTGCATTACTTTAGTTTCAGGTGTGCAACATAGTGATTCGACAAGTCTATCTGTTACGCTGTGCTCACGACAAGTGTAGCTACCATCTGTCACCATACAACACTATTACAAGACCACTGACTGCATACCCTGTTCTGTACCTTTTATCCCCCATGCCTTATCCATTCCATAACTGGAAGTCTGTAACTCCCACTCCCCTTCACCTGTTCTGCCCATTCCTCCAGGCAACCATCAGTTTGTTCTCTGTATTTCTGAGTTTTTCTCTGCTTTTTTAATCACTGCATTTTATATAATTTATGTAATATAAAGGAGAAAAGCAAGATGAATGGATAATGTATATATTTTGATACTTTTTGTGAAGATAGAGGAATAAAATACATTTATATCTGCTAGTGATACATATCAACTCTAGAAGGATACACTAGAAACTGGTAGCAGTAATTCCTGTGTGGGGTGTGAACCTGACATCTAGAAGGGGATGTGAACCTGACATCTAGAAGACAATTCTTGGGACATCTTTTACTATGTATGTAAACATGAACATGATTAATTAAAAAGCATCCTAATATTACAAGGTCAGCATATAATTAACACATACTTTATTAATAAACAACAACTACAAAATTCTCTACACCTTACCTGCAAACTAGCCACAAAAGAATCTTCACAGTTCACATAATGTCCTAACATGGCATGTTGTGCCCGTATTTCATTATCCCTTATCCTCTCGTGTAAGTGGCTAATTTGCTGCTTCTGCCTGCAAAACATAAATTGAGGAGACATTATAAAGAATATGCTTTTCTAAGAGACCATTTAAGAGTAGAACTTTATTCCAATAATTTAATGTAAGAGTTAAGAGTATTATCAATATTAACATTCATAATAGGGAAATTTAAAAAACCACCACACCATGGGTTATGCCGAATACAGAAAGGGTATTTATACTGTAGAGTATTTCTTGCGTTTTATAAAATACAGTATTTTGTAGACTATCCTTCTTAGTAATAACAAAGTCATGTTTTGCTTCCTTTCTTCTTGTTACCTAATATAATAAATGTTATGTCCTCAATTTAGAATGCCTTTACCTTAAAACCCATTATTTTCATCCATGCAAATTCTGTTTAACACTGACAGTTCTGAGAATCTCACTGTCAGAGATGAAAGGTATTTTCGCAAGTATCATCCTAACTGCTGTTCTAGGCCTGCATCTTCTCAGCAACATCCTAGGTTACACAGTCTACACATAACCATCTCCAATGATGGAGAACTCACGTGGTGACAGAGTTTGCATCTTTGGAAAGCTCAGATGTTTCACTTTAATGGAACTTCATGTTGGAAACAGACACACTGAAGTTCAAATCTTTCCTCAGCAACTCATAGCTTACTTTAATCAAGTTATTTAACTTTTGTGAATATGTACCCTTATATACAGTTGATGCCTGAACAATGTGGGGGTTATGGGCACTGACCCTCCCTGCCCTGTCATGCAGTTAAAACCGGCATATAATATTTGACTCCCCAACAAGTTAACTACCGAAAGCCTGCTGTTGACTGGAAGCCCTACCAATAATGTAAACAGTTGACTAACACATATTTTGTATGCTCTATGTATTATATACTATATTCTTATAATAAAGCTAGAGAAAATGTTATTAAGAAAATCATAAGGAACAGAAAATACATTTATAGTACTGTATTTTCTGGAAAAAAAATGCATGTTATAAGTGGGCATATGTAGTTCAAACCCGTGTTGTTCAGGGTCAACTATATTTGAAAACGGTTATGTAGCTGGTATCCTGTTAAGAGCTTTATATGTATTTTTGACAATCTTCAAAAATCCTTTAATAACAAGTCTCATCATAAGGTTATGAGGAAGAAAGGCTTTTAAGAAAAAGTAAGCATACATGTGGGTAAACATATAGCTTGGTATTTTCCAAAATTACTCACAAAGTAACTTTTGGAGCAAGTTAGCTTATAAGTTTCAGACTGAATCAGAGAACTTATTCTACTCTGAGCCATTTAATTTTTTAGATACACTAATCTTAAAGAAAATTCAAATAGAAAACAAAATAGTAAACAGTTAGGGGCTCCTGAGTGGCTCAGTTGGTTAAGCATCCGACTTCAGCTCAGGTCATTATCTTGCTGTTCCTGGCTTTGAGCCCTGCCATCAGGCTCTGTGCTGACAACTCAGAGCCTGGAGCCTGCTTCGGATTCTGTGTTTCCCTCTCTGCCCCCCCCTGACCTGCCCCCCTAGTGCTCTCTCAAAAACAAATAAATGTTAAAAAAAAATAGTAAACAGATAAACTAGGAGAGTCACGACACTTGTCAAAGAATTTCAAGCTTTACCAAGAAAACTAAACTTCTTCTTCTGGCCAAGACAGAGTAATAGACACAAGCTGTGCCTTTCTGCCTGACACAATTACAAAATGGAACAAAATACGGGAAACAAGGACTCTCAAGACACTGGGCATCAGTTAATTAGGAACAGTGACTTCTGAGGGATGGGCAACAAATGAGGTGAGCTCTATGACTGCCAGAGCCTACTGCTGCAGGCCCTACCCAACACAGGGAAAGAGGCCTCTCTCTGAACTGAAAAGACAAAGCTGGGATGCTGGAGAAACCAAGGCAATCAGAACTCACAGTGCAGAGTCACCCTGAATATTTAGTTGAGTACTAATGAATAAACACATGAGGAGCTACTTAAAGTGCATATGTGGGGGAGGATGGCAGGTGGTGGTCCACCAAAAAGATAAGAATGAACAGTGCCTGAAGCTTACACGGGTCCTAGAAGTGTGCTTGCTTTCAAATGCCACAGTGGAAAACTTCATAATTCACAGGGCATCATTTAGCAGCACTTTTCAACAAAGGGCAATTCTGACTCCAGAACAAAGTTCAGGAATCCAAACACATGTGACATCCAAAAAATGTTAAAATCTGTAATGCCTAGCGCTTGATCAAAAATTACCAGGCATGCAAAGAAGCAGGATAATATAACTTATATTTTTATTTTTTAAGTGTATTGATTTATTTTGAGAGAGAGAGAGCAGGGGAGGGGCAGAAAGAGAGTGAGAGAGACAAAATCCCAAGCAGTCTCCACACTGTCAGCGCAGAGCCGGATGCAGGGCTCGAGCCCATGAACTGCAAGATCATGACCTGAGCATCAGTGAGCTGTGGGATTTCTTTAAGAGGAATGTATATATATGTATGTATGTATGTATATATATATATATATATATATATATATATATATATATATATATATAATTAGAATCTCTAAAGGGGGGTAGACACAGGAAAAATATTTGTAGAAAACTGGCCAAAATGTTTCCAGATTTAACGAGATCTGTACATCCACAAATCTAAGAATACCAGAGAACCTCAAGCACAAGTAACAAGAAGAAAACTAAACCAAGGAACATTTTAATCAAATGACTTAAAATCAGTGATAAAGATAAAATCTTAAAAGAAGGCTGTGAAAAAAAGATAAGTTCAATCACAAAGACAAAGGTAAAAAGGACAGATGTCTCATCTAAAATAATACAAACAAGAAGACAATAGTACTTTAAAGTATTATATTAAAGTATGAAAATTTAAAAGGTATCAATCTACAGAATTTTTTGCCCAAGGTAATTTTAAAGCAAAATAAAAACTACCAACCTAGAATTCATCAAAGACAGAGGTGAAAGAGACTTTTTTGAAACCTTAAAAAGCTCAAAGAATCCATCACAGCAGACTTCAACTATAAGAAATGATAAAGGAACATCTCCAAGTAAAGGAAACCAATACTAAATGAAAATCTGGGATCCACACAAAAGAAGAGCACTAAAAATGGTAACTACATGGACAAATACATAATATACTGTTCTTATTATTTAGATATCTTTAAAAGACAACAGATGGCGTAAAGCAAACAAACAAACTGATAATGTCCTGTGGGGTTTATCATCTTTGTAGAAGTAAAATGTATGACAAAATATCTCACGGACTGGGAGAAGAAAAATGGAAGTATATTTTCATAAGATTCTTATGTTTATACATGAAGCAGTATATGGTAAAGTAATGCTTGAGGGTAGACTACTGCACTTTAAAGATGTATATTATAAACTCTATAGCAACCACTATAATAACTCAATAAAGAGTTATAGCTAATAAGCCAACAAAGGACATAAAGGGAATTATAAAAAAAAAATACTAATTTAAGAGAAAGAAAAGGGGAACCCAGAACAGATGGGACAATTAGAAAACAAACAGCCAAGACAGGAAATTTAAACTTAACTATATCAATAATTACAAAATGTAAATGGTCTAAATAACTCCAATTAAAAAGCAGACACTGTCCAAATGGATAAAGATTCAACTATATGCTATCTACAAAAAACAAAAACAAAAAAAGCCCCACTATTTTAAAATGTTTATTTATTTATTTTGAGAGAGAGAGAGCAGGCAAGTGGGAAAGGGGCAGAGAGAGAAAGATGGGGGCGGCGAGAGGGAGGGAGGGAGGGAGAGAGAGAGAGGGAGGGAGGGAAGATGAATGAGAATGAATCCCAAGCAGGCTTCACTGTCAGCACAGAGCCCAACACTAGGGCTGGATCTCGTGAACCATGAAATCATGATCTGAGCTGAAATCAAAAGTCTGACACTTAACCAACTAAGCCACTCGGGCACCTCCCCCCTTTTTTCAATGGGAAAGGAAAACAAAACACGCTAAAGATACAATTTGGCAAATCTTATTTCTAAAACTATCTGGATCTAGAAGACTTATGATTGTCGATTATACTTTTTTTTAAGTGAAGTATAATTGATATATGACATATTAATTTCAAATATATAACAATGATTGAGTATAACACATTGATGTGTATATATTGTGAAATAACCACCTCAATATATCTTTTTTTAATTTTTTTTAATGTTTTGATTTATTTTTGACAGAGAGAGAGACAGAGCATGAGCGGGAGAGGGGCAGAGAGAGAGACACACACAGAATCCAAAGCAGGCTCCAGGCTCTGAACTGTCAGCACAGAGCCCGACACGGGACTCGAACTCACAGACCACGAGATCATGACCTGAGCCGAAGTCGGATGCTCAACCGACTGAGCCACCCAGGCACCACCTCAATATATCTAGTTAACATCATCTGATTATATTCCTTGAACATTACTTATTTATGCAAGTTTTCCATTTCTTTTCAAGTCAATTTTGGTATTCCTTTAAAATTATTCATTTTCTTCTGTGTGTTCAGATTTGCTGATGTAAGTTTATAATACTGACTTGAAATCCATAATTTTTTATTACTAATATTTTGAATCTTTCTTTTTCCCTGATTAGTAGAACTAAGAGATTTATCCGTTTGATTAATTTCTGCTCTTACTTTTATTATTTCTTTTGTTCTCTTTTATGTTTACTCTTCTTTTACTGGTCTTCTTAAGTTAAACATTTAATTAATTCTCTTTCCTCCCTTTTCTCTACTTTCCTTAATAAAAGAAAAAGACATGAGAAATGGTGATAATTGTCTAACATAGATATTTTGCAGTCCTAGTAAAAATATAAAGAGAAATCAATAGAGTATTTGAAAAGAAAAGACGAAGAATTTTCCAAAACTGATGAAAAATATTAACCTGGAATCAGAAGTACTTTAATCTCCAAAAATACCAAATAGGCACATTGTAGCAAAACAGCTGAGAACAAATAGAAAAAATGATTACATCCAAAAAATAACAAAATTCAATATGGCAGCAGGAAGACTTGTGGATGACAAGAGAAACCAGAGAGCAATGGAATATCTTCAGAGTGCTGAAAGAAAATAACTGCCAATCAAGGCATTACATATCAACCAAAATATCTTTCAAAAACAAAGGTAATATTCATAATAGACAAGAGATGAAAACACCCTAAATGTCCATCAATGGATAAATAAAGAAAAATGTCATATACATACAATGTCTAAAAAGCAGAAGAAATTCTGTCATATGCTACAACACGGATGAACCTTGAGGATGTCATACTAGGTGCAATAAGCAGTCATAAAGGGACAAATACTGCATCATTCCACTTATAGGAGGATTTGACTGGGTTCAGGACATGCTAACCCAAAATATGGCACCTTGGTATACTGAATGTTTTAAGTCAAAGGAGTTTGAGGAAATAACAAAAGCAAGGTCACTCTGACCTCCTCCCCACCCTTGCCCTTCTTCCCTAAACAGGTCACAAAACACTCAAGTGGGAGGTGCCCCCCCCCAACCCCAGAGGAAAGGTACATCCCTATCTCTGAAGACTAAAGGACCCAAGGAAGAATCCTACCAAAAATGCCTTGCTAAATTTCTCCCAGTTTACTACACAATTACCTCATACTTCTTAATCTATCATATTCTTCCATGACTATCCATTCTTCAACAAGCTTAGCATAAAATAGGTCAGTTACTATGGGTCTTCACTTCCTTATAAAGGCTCTTATGTCACATAAAACTTGTATTAAATAAATTTGTATGCTTTTCCACTGTTCATCTGTTTTGTCAGTTTAATTTCAAGATCCAGCCAGGGAGCCCTAAAGGGTCAAGAAAAACTTTTTCCTCCCCTACATTATCAAAAAAATGTGGTCAAACTTATGGAAGCAGAAAAGTATAATGATGGTTTCCATGGGCTGGGGTGCGGAGGACCTGAGGAGTTGTTGCTGAATGGGTACAGAGTTTCAGGCATGCAAACTGAAAAAGTTCTAGAACTCTACTGTAAAAAATTATGCATAAGCTAAAACTGTACTGCATACTTAAAGATGTGTTAAAATGACAGATTTCATGTTATGTGATTTTTTTTTTTCTTCACAGTTAAAAAAAAAAAAAGTGAGGGGCACCTGGGTGGCTCAGTCAGTTAAGCGTCTGACTTTGGCTCAGGTCATGATCTCACGGTTTGTAAGTTCGAGCCCCGTTGTCGGGCTCTGTGGTGACAGCTGGGAGCCTGGAGCCTGTTCCAGATTCTGTGTCTCCCTCTCTCTGCCCCTCCCCTGCTCTTGCTCTCTCTCTCTCTAAGAATAAATAAACATTAAAAAAAAAAAAAAAAAAAAAAGTGAGAGCTGGTACCCAGTGAGTCCCAGACCTTCCTTTTGCCAAGAATTGACTGAAACAGACAGTAAGGTCCTGACCAGAGTAGGGACTATTACAACAGAACAAAAAAGGAATCAGGTAGAATACTTAATAAATATGGCCTTTAAATCAGAAAATATATTTAAAAAATTTAGGTCAAAATTGTGAAATCAAGGAGCTGCTACAACAACTATGTGACTAAAAGAAATATTGGACCTACCTAGAAATGCAGTGATCCTGTCCCTGATCCAGGGAACAAATAAGAACATGCACAAATTCAGTCTCTAGTTGAGAAAATACAAAAAAGCAAAAGTATGTATCTGTTACCTTTGAGAAGGTTCCTTTTCTTTTCTAATTAAATTTGGTTTCTGAAAATAGTTTCCCTTGTGAGTTTTAAAATCCTTAATGGCTGGGGCGCCTGGGTGGCTCAGTCGGTTAAGCATCCGACTTCAGCTCAGGTCATGATCTTGCGGTTTGTGAGTTCGAGCCCCCTGTTGGGCTCTGTGCTGACAGCCTGGAGCCTGCTTTGGATTTTGTGTCTCCCTCTCTATCTGCCCCTCCCCTACTCGCACTCTGTCTCTCTCTCTCAAAAATAAACATTAAAAAAATTTTTTTGTTTAAATCCTTAATGGCTTCTGAAGCCATTATGGATACTACCACCAAATGAATTATGCGCAATATACCATCTTAAATAATTTAACAGAAATGGTTATCAAAGAGACACCCCTCATGCATTACCAAAATAAAAGGAGAGGGGGGAACTGAAATAAAGGGACAGGTAGCAAAAGATCTAGGATGGAATGAGAAAGACTGATGAGAGTTTATTCTTTTTTTAAGTTTATTTATTTATTTTGAGAAAGAGAGAGAGAGAGGAGCAGAAAGAAAAGGAAAAAGAGAATCCCAAGGAGGCTCCATGGTCAGCAAGGAGCCCGATGTGAAACTTGGTCTCACGACTACAAGAATGATCATGACCTGAGCTGAAATCAAGAGCTAGACACTTAACCGACTGAGCCACCCAGGCACCCTGAGATTTTATTCTTTTAATTTTCCATGCATTTCCTTTCTCCCAATCTGTTTCAAAAGAGGGCACATAAAAGGAAAAACCTACAACCATGTATATAAATGTATCCTCTATTTCATTAGTTCACATTTTTCAAACTATCTCTAGTACTGTAAACAAGGGATAAAACAGTTTTTGAAGAACCTGTCTTCTCACCCTTGGCTTCCAAAATCAGCTTTCAGGGGCGCCTGGGTGGCGCAGTCGGTTAAGCGTCCGACTTCAGCCAGGTCACGATCTCGCGGTCCGTGAGTTTGAGCCCCACGTCAGGCTCTGGGCTGATGGCTCGGAGCCTGGAGCCTGTTTCCGACTCTGTGTCTCCCTCTCTCTCTGCCCCTCCCCCGTTCATGCTCTGTCTCTCTCTGTCCCAAAAATAAAATAAAAAACGTTGAAAAAAAAAAATTAAAAAAAAAAAAAATCAGCTTTCACACATTTTGGGACAATATGAAATATGACCCTGGGCTTTAGTTTCGAAATATACTTCTAAATATACTTTGTTAGTATTTTTTAATTTGAAAAAAAAGAGGATGGATTGTATTAATTTTTCTTGGGCTAGTCAGAATTTTCAATTTCTCCAAAGGTGGGCCTGCCAAACAAAGCTAAGTGTATAGCTTGAAAATACTCCCAAGGTATATTAAAAGGGTTCTTACATATGTATCTGCAAATCTTAAGATTTTACAAATAATAGAGAATCAATAATAAAGAGTTATAAAGAAACAGCCTTTGTTCCTGGGAAGGAGACTCTAAATCTTTGGAGTGTTTATTATTAATGAGCCCCCCGGAAAACTCTCGTATTTATGAGAACGAGGTGACTCACAGGCTCTAGATAGCAGCTTTAGGATGGGGAGGGACTATTCACCAGAAAGCCAACCATGTTACTGGAGGTCTGTGACTCTGAGCCAATCTAACCGCCAGGGAGAGGAGGAGCCTGGTGACCGAGTTCAATCACGCAGCCAGTGATTTAATCAATTGTGCCTACACAATGAAACTCCAATAAAAATTCTGGGAACTCACCAGATTTGTAGCCAGTTGGTTAGAAGTGTGGATATTCTGGTGATGCCACCTTCAGACTGGCATCTGAAGATAGGCAGTCTTGTTGGGGACTGTGTGCCCTTAAAGCTGTGGAGTCTGATGCTAACTTAGGGTATTTAGTGTCAAAACTGAATTGCAGTACAGAAGGTGGGACTGAACTACAATATGACTCTTGGAACAATAAAAGTTTGAAAGGTGCAGATACACTGATAGCAGATTTTTTTCAACAAATAACATATAATACCATTAAATGTATTTCTTCTTCCTTATGATTTTCTTAATAACATTTTCTTTTCTCTAGTTTAAGACTACAGTATGTTATACATACAATATATGTGTTGATTGACTATGTTATCAGGAAGGCTTCAGGTCAACAGTAGGCTATTAGCACTTCGGTTTGGGGGAAGTAAACAGCTATACATGGATTTTCAACTGTGCGGAAGGATCAGAGTCCCTAACCACCACGCTGTTCAAGGTCAAATGTAAATTTAGAAATTGATTCTATAATACTATATGCTTAGGTATAAACAACCAAAATATCTTAGCTAGAAATGAACTATTAAAACTATCTAAATGTTTAAAGCAGTTGATAAAAGTAATCAAATCTTGGGGCGCCTGGGTGGCTCAGTCAGTTGAGCGACGGACTTCGGCTCAGGTCATAATCTCACGGTTTGTGAGTTCGAGGCCCGCATCAGGCTCTATGCTGACAGTTCAGAGCCTGGAGCCTGCTTCGGATTCTGTGTCTCCTTTTCTCTCTGCCTCTCCCCCACTCATGCTGTGTCTCTCTGTCTCAGAAATAAACATTAAAAAAAAAAAATTAAAAAAAAATGTAACCAAACCTCACTTCAACACCTGTGATGAAAAATAACTACTCTTGCATTATGGAGTCCCTCTCAAAGTAAAAGACATGTACTACAAATTGCCATCAATAAAATCTCACATGTTAACTGATCAAATACATAAGGATGGAGTTCCAATAATTTTTAATAACCATAGTATATACATCTAGGCCTTGCTTTAAGATTCTGATCATAAACCTTAGCATGTAAAGCAATTAAAAGGATGCTGTGATTTCAATAAAATAAGTATCCACACTACACCAAAGAATGCACTACTGATTTTTAAAAGCTTACTAATACAATTATGTGATTTTACTTCCACACACAATTAAATAGCAAATACACATATTGCAAACTATAAGTAACGATAAAATGAGAATTCCCCTCTACCCTGCCAGTGTCATTTACTAATAGCATTAACTCACTGTGTCATTGCAGAAGGTTTAAGGGTGGCCTCTCTGGATCAGTCTCAAGTACAATGACTTATCCCTAAATTTTATCTGATCAATCCAGTAGCAAAAGGTGAGCAATTATAAGAACTACTAGTATCAGTAACAGCACAGGCTAACCAGCAACCTTAACCTCTTTTCCATTAAAATGAAGTTATTTCCCCTTAATGAATGTTTGGTGAGTACCTATTATGAGTAATAAAATGTACAAGAAACAGTCTCTTCTGTGAGGGGGCTGGAGTCTACTGAGGAGAAACAAGCCCAGAAACAAAACTATTATTTGCAAATCATGTGTATGTGGCTACTATTTGCTGATGGTACCCATGCATCTGGCAGTATTAAGATTTTTAAATACATTCACTCACTGAAGCCTCATGCTCTAAAACTCGGTATAAGAAGGGAGCTGCATAGGTAAATGCGACTAGATAAAGAAATGCGAAATTGAGCAACTTGCATTATTTTAGATTATTTCCTTAGTACCTTTCTACAGGATACAAACTTGGGAAATATATATTTTTTAATAGATTATGTTGATAATTATATGCATTTCCTACTATCATAGAATGTTTGTGCCCCACCCCAACAAAAAATTTATATATTAAATCCCAAAGCCCAATGTGATGGTATAAGGAGATTAGGGGCCTGTGGGAGATGATTAGGTCATGAGGGCAGAGTCCTCATGAATAGAATTAGTGCCTTTATAAGAGAGGCCCCAAGGAACTCCCTCACCTCTTTTACCATGTGAGGTTGCAGGAAGAAGACAGCCATCTACGAAACAGAAAGAAGACCCTCACTAGACAATGAATCTTCTACTGGTGCCTTCAACTTGGACTTCTTCGTCTCCAGAACAAGGAGAAATAAGTTTCTGTTGTTTGTAAGCCACCCAGTCTATGATATTTTATTAAAGCAGCCCAAATGAACTAAGATACCTATTAACTTATTTATACCCAGTGGAACAGTAATTACAATGGTGTTTAAAAAATAATAAAAGTCAATAGATTGATTGTTTTGAGGGAGAGTACACCCATATTAATAAAATTCTGAATTTCAGTCTGCTTAAAAAATATTAATTTCAAGTATGTACAGTGAATTAAATTTCTAAGTGTACAAAATATATGTCCATCAGGGTCTATAATTACCCACTTACAAAATTTACTTGTACTAAAAATATCTAATACTTTTATACAGCCTTTTCATAAACTCAATCAAAACTATCTTCTAGAATCTTCATTCATTTATCAAATATGCAAGTGATGTCAGACGGGCAAGGCCTCCAGAGGGAGGGTGTCAGGCCCATGGCCAAGAGGGTTCTTAGCTTTGTGTGGGAAAGAATTTAAGAGCTAGCCATTTAGAGAAAGGGGCAAAGATTTATTAAGTGTAGAAACAAGAAAGCTGCTACTTCACAGACAACGTAGTGGTCTCTCCTCCCAGGTGAGGCAGACGGCTCCTCTTTGTCTCTAACAAAGGGTTTTACAAGTTTGTTATAAAATTAGCTAACCATACAGAAAGGAGCGTACTCTTTAACTTTGGGTTTTTCATTCACATTGGGCAGTTTGGTTTTTCCATTGTTTTACAGTTTTGGAATTACCCACAGGGAACAATTTTAAGAATGTCCAACCTATGTGGCTTTTACCGCCGGAGGGAGTGGGGTCTTGTGGTTTTCTATGAGTCAGATCTTGTGACTCTTTTTTATGACTTGCTGACCTTCAGGTTAAGAGTCAGCCTAAAATCAAAATGGCTTTACTCTGGTCAACTTGTCTCTCAAGTCTTTCTCCCCTCCTGCCTCACAAGTATCAAACATTAAGCATATACTAAGTGCCAGGATCTGTTCAAGATGTTGGGAACATAGTAGAGAAAAAAAGTTCAGATATCCGTGCTCTAGTTACCCTCCAGTAGATACTGCTTAATAATGGTAAATTCCTAAGCAAAATCTTTTGCAACTTCAGCTATTAAATATACTTATCTTTTTAATATCTTTTAAGTTTTATTTATCTATTTTGGGGAAGAGAGAGTGTGTGTGAGCACACAGGTGGGGGAGGGGCAGAGAGAGAGGGAGAGAGAATCCCAAACAGGCTCTGTGCTGACAGCGCACACCCCGATGTGGGGCTTGAGCCCACAACTGTGAGATGATGACCTGAACCAAAATCAAGAGTCAGACACAACCGATTGAGCCACCCAGGCGCCCCTAAATATATTGAAAGATTTGAACTGGGATTTAATTTTAAGGCTAAAATGTCTACTACTTTATCTCAAATAAGCACATGAAAATAAGTAGTAACTAGCATTAAGAAAAAAATGTCTCCTCAATTTCCCCATTACTACACACACAGGTTTAACTAACCCTAAAGTATACATAACTTATGTAGAACTAACATACATCAAGGATAATATAATTAAAAATTAATGTTCATTGCTCAAAATAATCAGGAGACTGTCTATTAAGTACAAAAACTTTTTTTCAGAGCTTTGGTACTCAAAAATGCAACATTTCTGAACTGTCCCCCCAAATTTCCAAAATTCTTATCTGTAAGTCATTTAATTTTAAACATTCATGATTTTCATAGTTTCTTTGCCTTCATATCTAACACACACTAGTTAAAAGTATTAGCACTTTAAAGTAGCTTTCCAATTTGATAGTTTCCAAGTATAAAACACAGAGATACAGCCTGTAGCTCTGACAGTTCATTAGCATTGCAGCTAACTTTCTACATATAAAAAAAAGACAGTGGAGTTTCCAAATGAGTTACTCTAACATAAATGAAACGATGGTAGAAAACAGAAGGAACACACCAACCCTCAGTTCTGATAGGGGTTCTTTAAGGGGGTGGGATGAGGGAGGGACAGAAATGAGACAGTGTATTTGTAAGATTGTATTTCTTAAACTCTAAGTAGTAGATACCATTTGTTTTAGTAATCTACATTTCTGTGTGCCTGAAATATTTAGTAAATAAGAAAATAGACTCACCGATCAATTACAATTTCTTTCTGCCTTAGCAGTCCTTCTTTTATTTTCAGCACTGATTCCCACTTACTGAAATCCTGATAGCCAGAAGGTGAATAACTTTGACGAGAGGATCCGGTCAAAACCTGCACAAATATATTTATACTATTAGTACACTAGAAGTGTTTAAAAGAAATATTTATGTGTCATCTAATATTTTCCCAACGATTTTTATTAAAAAACGAGAAAACTCAACCGTTGTTTTTTTAAGACTGTCTGAAATCACACTTGCGAATACAACGTAACTTGAAGAATTTCAAGAAAGTTCTGAAGTAAAAGTACAAGTCTAATGAAGTAGTGACAATAGAATATTTAATCTGCCTTATTACAACACTATATACAAGATTTTATTCTCATCTTGTAGAAGCTTTCTGTAAGTGAGATATTAATCACTCACTGCCTAGGAAGAAGTACAATGAAACAACGTACCATGGTTAGACTAGACAAACATTACTGGGAAGGTTTCTACAAGGAAATAAAAACAGTATCTGTAGTATGCTGACTTCAAATTGTCATCCATCACATCACATTTAATTACATTAAAATTTCAAAAGAAAAAAGTATTTTCACAAAATAGTAAACATATTTAAAGAAAATATGACTTAAGTACATATGATTTGGGTGATTACTGGTCTCCAGTGTAAAGTACACAATTTAGAAAAAATCTGCTTAGAATTGAAGAGAAATTTCAAAGATTTAAAACAAATCAATACTGATAAAAGCCAATATGACAAATACCCTCAAATTTCTGAAACAAACAAAAAGAAAACCCTAGTAAGTATGACTTAGTATAGTCAGAGATTGATTGCATCTCCTCAAAAAGATATGTTGAAGTCCTAATCCCCAAGAACCTCAAAAGGTAACCTAATTTGGAAACAGGGTCTTTACAGTAATCAAGTTAAGATGAAGTCCCCGGGGGGAGGGGGGACGCCTGGGTAGCTCAGTCAGTAAGTGTCCAACTTTGGCTCAGGTCATGATCTCACGGCTCGTGGGTTCAAGCCCCATGTCAGGCTCTGTGCTGACAGCTCAGAGCCTGGAGCCTGCTTTGGATTCTGTGTCTCCCTGTCTGCCCCTCCCCTGCTCACACTCTGTCTCTCTCTCAAAAATAAACAAACATTAAAAAAAAATTTTTTTTAAAAGATTAAGTCACTGGGGTGAGCCCTAATCCAATATGATTAGGATTGGGGAATCCAGTATGATTCCCCAAACTGTGTAATGGGGAAATTTGAACACAAATTCTATGCAAAGAGATACAGAAAGAACACCATTTGAAGATGAAAGCAGAGATTGTAGTGATGCATCTAAACGTCAGCAACATAAAAGACTGCCAGCAAGCCACTAGAACTCAGCCTGGAACAGATTCTTCTTCACAGCCCACAGAAGGAACCAACTCAGCCAACACCTTGATTTTGGACTTGTAAATTTCAGAACTGTGAGACAATAAATTTGTTGTGGACGCTACCCAGTTGTGTCCTTTGTGCAGTTCTAGGACACTAATACAATTGATAAATCAAGTAGGAACATAAATTCCTTGGCAGGATAAATAATCCTATAGAAACACTCCAAAGCAACTTTAGAAGAATTCAAACATTCAGTGACATTTTTATCCTTTGTTTTCCAAAGATGCTACTGGCAAAACCTATTTCTGAATAAACCACTAATTGTGTGACATCAACTAGTCCTATATTAACCCGTTCAATTAAGATGGTTTTCAAGTATACCAGGATAGGATGTTTCAGGCAGAAGACAGAACAAGATGAACAGACTAGGAAGGACAGAAACCAGGAGACAACAGGGAACATAACTTTGTCAGATGAGCAGATATTTGCAGTGTAAGTGACACATAACAATATATAGCCAGGTTAGTCAGAGATCCTTCTCTGAATTTCATTCTTTCCTTTGCCTAACATACAACCCAGACTGATAATCAGCCATATGCCCTAGTAAAGATACATTAGTTGCTACAGTACTGAAGTGTTTTTACCGTGGTTGGTAACTAGCTGTTGTCCAAACCCCCAAAGGTCCTCTCCACTATCCAGGCCCTCCTCAGAACTCTCCATCATCCAACAAATGAAGAGTTACTTCTTGACATTAAAAGGGGCCTTCAATATGCTCTATCCATAAACGGCATCCTTTCTGATTGGTTGGTTCCCTGAAGTAGTCAACCCTCCAAAAATTTTCCATCTCAGAACTACCTACCAGCTTGTATTTAGTTGGCAGAACTGAAATTCAAACAGGGGCACCCCAACAAAAGAGCATGTGCTCTTAAGGAAATTGTTACACTGCTTCTACTATGGCCTAAATAAGGTATTCACAAAATATCCTATCATCACAAGAGCTGAAAACATTTTTGATAGTAACTGCTCTTAGGAGCTAAAAGAGAATTCCGCACCATAAACAATATTGCTGAAATTATGAGAAAGTCTCTACTTATTGCAACTCCATATTACTTAATGACTACCAATTTAGTGGGTTAAGTCACTTGATTAAATTTATTTTGTCAAATTATAGCTCAAACAGGAATTCATTAAAACTAGTAAAAGCTAATAAGCAAAATAAAAAACCATCTCAACAATTCCAAAACTCAATGTAAGATTTGGAAATTATCAAATTAATGATTTGGTAAGCCATTTGTGCTATAATACTAAACATTTCATTTATTTGATGACTAAAAATGAATATACACTTTACATATATATTGAGTTATATATTAATATCCTGATGCCAGTAGACAGATATTTTAAATAATGGTTTTTGTATATTGTTATCATACCTAACAAAAAAAAATCTCAGGTATAGTTTCTTCTTCCAAAGACTTAAGAAAGGTTCCTCCATTTCTGATTACCACATGTCAGGAATGACTGATACTATAATACTGAAGCTATGTTTACCTTCTATATCTTGTTCCTATTTCAATAAGACAAATGCCCACAGCTCAAAAAAGTAAAAAAAAAAAAAAAAAAAAAAAAAAAGTAAAAACAACAACAACAACAACACAAAAGCCCAGGCAAGAGATGATGAACTACTCTACTCTTGATATGTCTTCTGCTAAAGAATTTCCCTATGGCTGACAACTTCCCAATGAGGCGGCTTTTCTTGTTTTGAAACACTTCTTGGTATCAAGAAAGAGAGTAAAGAGAATGAAAAAGTAGGTTTGCAAGAGAAAAGCAAATAACAATAGTTTTGAAGAGAAAAGCAAATAATGATACTGCCTGGCTTACACAGCACCTGAATCATTGGCAGAATGGACTGCTAAAGCACTTACCAAATACTTCCATGAATATACACAAAACAACATGAAAATTTATTCTTCTGATTTGTAGCTCCCTTGATCTAAACTCTTTGGAAAACAAATCAAAATTGAGCTATGAAACTGAGCAAACAGAAATAAAGGAAAAAAAGAACAGCTTCCCTTATAACAAAGATGCATTAACATTTAAAAATTGCTAAAAGAGTAAATATTAAAAGTTTCATAATGGAGTGCCTGGCTAGCTCCGCCGGTCAAGTGTCCCACTCTTGATTTTGGCTCAGGTCACGATCTCATGATTCATTAGATCAAGTCCCGTGTCAGGCTCTACGCTAACAGCGTGGAGTTTGCTTGGGATTCTCTCCCTCTCTCTCTTCCCCTCCTGCGCTCACTCTGTCTCTCAAAATAAATTTGGTACAAAATAATCCTATGCTAACTTCTGTCAGATTCTCTTTTAGCCTTGCCAAGACTGAAGTCTGAACTGCTTCAAGTTATTTTCATCAGTTGTATGGTGACAGATGGTAACTGGACATAATGGTGACCATTTCATAGCATATACAAATATCAAATCATTATGTTATACACCTGAAACTAATATAATGTTAAATGTCAATTATACCTCATTTTTTTAAAAATGTAACAAAGAATTACCAAATCAGCAGCATGATAGTCTTCCTTACTGAACCTTAACTCTAACTCATAAAAGATTAAAAAGAAGAACAAAATCTGACACACAACTAAATGTTATAGGTAAACTTAAAAGCAATTTTTAAATTTCATTAGTTGTTCCTTTTCTTTAATAGTAAAGCATTGTTTATATTCTATGCAAAATCATAAAGGTACAGGGGTGCCTGGGGGGCTCGATCAGTTAAGTGTCTGATTCTTGATTTTGGCTCAGGTCATGAGATCAAGCCCCAGTTTTAAATATTTGTAGTCTCATATATATACTACACATATACAATATGAGCCCCGTGTCAGGACAAGCTCATGCTTGTGCTCTCTCTCAATATAAATGAATGAATGAGTGAATGAATGAATGAATGAAATGAAATGAAATAAATTTTTAAAACATCATAAAGGTACAATGGCTGCCTTGCTAGTTGAGACTTCACAATATGATTTTTTTACAAAATCTTTTAAAACTCTACTTCAGGTCGAATTTTATAACTTTGTTTAATATGGTTTTATTATATAATGATATGACCTTGTTATAAAAGCCTTAGATGAAAAAAGTCTCCATAATTGTCA
The DNA here is from genome assembly GCF_018350195.1 of Panthera tigris. Taxonomy (NCBI): domain Eukaryota; kingdom Metazoa; phylum Chordata; class Mammalia; order Carnivora; family Felidae; genus Panthera; species Panthera tigris. The sequence continues at coordinate 106,210,750 of NC_056664.1, forward strand.
TTTTTAATGATAGGCATATATAAACAAAATATTTTATGACAGGAAAATTATATGAAATTTAAAAATCAGGGCTCATAATTAAAGTTTTATTGGAACATAGCCATGTTCATTCTTTTATATATTATCTATGGCTGCTTTCCCCATCAAAGTTGGGTAGTTGCAAAAGAGACTGCATCTCTCTCTCTCTCTCTCATATATATGCAAAGAATACTTTAAACTGTATTTAACAGTTTTTACTGTTAAATAGTTAATACATTAAACTACTGTTTAATAGTTAAACAGTAAATACATTAAACTACTGTTAAATAGTTAAAACAGTTAAAATACTGTTTTTACTGTATTTAAAGTATATACAGCATATCAATAAATCTAAAATTTTACATGAAATTGCAAACTTTTTGAGAAAATAACAATTACCAAAAGTGAGTCTACTACTTATTACATCAGGTAGTAATTTTATAGGTAGTTTCTACCTAAATGTTAAGAAAAGATAAAACAGTACAAGAGAAAAATTTTTGAGAAACACAGTAAGGGAAGGTTTGAAGAATAATAATAAAGCATGTTATAAACTAAGAAGATTTAAAATACACTTCGCAGCAAATGCAGAAATTCACATTAAAACAGTACCACCATTTTAAAAACACACTTCCAAATAATACATAGGTTGACTGAATGAAATTGAAAATATATCAGAATTTGTGAGATGTAGCTAACACAGGACCAAGAAAAGAATTTATAGCACTAAATCATTAAATTAGAGAAATGGCCTCAACTCAGTGATCTAAACTCCCATCTTCAGAAACTACAAAATATACGCCAAAGAAACCAGATGGAAGAAAACAAGGGTAAGAACAGAAATCCACTAGGTTTTTTTGTTTTTTGTGTTTTTTTTAACATTCATTTTTGAGAGACGGAGCGTGAATAAGGGAGGGGCAGAGAGAGATGGAGACCCAGAATCTAAAGCAGGCTCCAGGCTCTGAGCTGTCAGCACAGAGTCAAACTCATGAACTGCAAGATCATGACCTGAGCTGAAACAGACACTTAACTGATTGAATCACCCAGAAGCCCAGAAATCCACTAGGTTTAAAACATGAAAACAAATACACAAAAGTCAATGGGGCCAAAAAAATGCAAATTCTTTCAATAAAATTGACAAAACTGGCTAGACTGAAAAAGAAAAAAGGGAGAAGATGCAAATGACCAATATTAGGAATGAAACAAAAGATATCACTACAGATCTGGTAGATATGAAGAAAAAAAAAAAAAACGGGAATTATTAGGAGGAACTCTACACACACAAATTGAACCACCAGTGAAATGGGCAAACTTCTCAAAGAGTACAAACTATCAAAATGCATCCAGTATGAACTGGATCATTGAATAGCTCTGAAACTATAAGAGTAATTGAATGTAGAGATTAAAAACAACAACAAAACTCCTGAAAAAAGAAATCTCTAGGCAAACAGTTTCATTGTAGAATTCCACTGAACATTTAAAGAATTAACACCAATCTTCCACAAACTCAGAAGAGTGAACATTTCCCCACGCATTTTATGAGATCGGCAATATTACTCTGATATCAAAGCCAGAGAAAACAGGAAAAAGAAAACTACAGATCATCCCTCATAAACATAAATATAAAAATTCTTAACAAAATCAATTAAAATAGACATATGGATAATATGACCTAGGTTTACCACAGGAATGCAACTTACCACGTTAATAGAATAATTTTTAAAACCTACTAAAATAACTTTACCAAGGTTGCACAATTCAAGAGCAACATAAAAATAATCATAATTCTATGTGTCGCATGTAAACAATTACAAATTTAATTTTTTTAATATAATTTATATCCATGAGATAAAAACTTTAACAATACACATGGCAAGATCTGTACATTGAAAACTATAAAATATCACTAAAACATTATGAAAAACTATTTTTTAAAAAAGAGAGATGTACTTCACTATTAAGATATCATTTGTCTCTACACTGATTTATAGATTAATCACAAACCAAATTAAAATCCAAGCAGATGTTTTAGAAGTTGACAAACTGATTCTAAAATTTCTGTGGAAATTTAAGAAAGTTAAGAGCTTACAATATTTGATTTCAAGACTTATTATTATAAAGCTGCAATATTCATGAGGGTGTGGTATTAACATAAAGATAGATGAATGGAACAGAATAAAGATCTACAACAGACCTACCCATAATGGTCAACTGATCTTTTTTCCTTTTGTTTAATTAAATTTTTGAGATAATTATAGATACACATACAGTTATAAGAAATAATGCAGTGAGCTCCCATGTATACTTACCCAGCTTCTCTAATGGTAATGTTTTGCAAAACTCTATCACCACCAGAATATTGACACAGCCAAGATGCAAAACATTTCCATCACCACAAAAGAATTCTTCTCATTGGCCTTCACCCCCCCACCAGTTTTATACAGATTTAACCTACACAACGTTAAATAACATTAATATATTATTATTTATTATAAAACATTAAATATTATTATTTAAATATTATTTAACATTGTGTACATTGTGTAGGTTTAAGACATACAACTGCTGAATTGATAATGACCCCAATAGAGTTAGCTAACACCTTCACCACCTAACAAAATTACTATGTTTGTTTTTCCTTGTGGGGAGAACATTTAAGATCTACTCTTTTGGTACATTTCAAGTACATCATACAGTATTATTAAGTATAATAACCATGCTGTACATCAAATTTCCAGACTTAATTTCTCTTATAATTTTTTAGTCTATACTTTTTTTCCAATATATGAAATTTATTGTCAAATTGGTTTCCATACAACACCCAGTGCTCATCTCAAAAGGTGCTCTCCTCAATACCCATCACCCACCCACCCCTCCCTCCCACCCCCCCATCAACCCTCAGTTTGTTCTCAGTTTTTAAGAGTCTCTTATGCTTTGGCTCTCTCCCACTCTAACCTCTTTTTTTTTTTTTTCCTTCCCCTCCCCCATGGGTTTCTGTTAAGTTTCTCAGGATCCACCTAAGAGTGAAAACCTATGGTATCTGTCTTTTTCTGTATGACTTATTTCACTTAGCATAACACTCTCCAGTTCCATCCACGTTGCTACAAAGGGCCATATTTCATTCTTTCTCATTGCCACATAGTACTCCATTGTGTATATAAACCACAATTTCTTTATCCATTCATCAGTTGATGGACATTTTGGCTCTTTCCATAATTTGGCTATTGTTGAGAGTGCTGCTATAAACATTGGGGTACAAGTGCCCCTATGCATCAGTACTCCTGTATCCCTTGGGTAAATTCCTAGCAGTGCTATTGCTGGGTCATAGGGTAGGTCTATTTTCAATTTTTTGAGGAACCTCCACACTGTTTTCCAGAGTGGCCGCACCAATTTGCATTCCCACCAACAGTGCAAGAGGGTTCCCATTTCTCCACATCCTCTCCAGCATCTACAGTCTCCTGATTTGTTCATTTTAGCCACTCAGACTGGTGTCAGGTGATATCTGAGTGTGGTTTTGATTTGTATTTCCCTGATGAGGAGTGACACTGAGTATCTTTTCATGTGCCTGTTGGCCATCCGGATGTCTTCTTTAGAGAAGTGTCTATTCATGTTTTCTGCCCATTTCTTCACTGGGTTATTTGTTTTTCGGGTGTGGAGTTTGGTGACTTCTTTGTAGATTCTGGATACTAGCCCTTTGTCTGATACGTCATTTGCAAATATCTGTTCCCATTCCGTTGGTTGCCTTTTAGTTTTGTTGGTTGTTTCCTTCGCAGTGCGGAAGCTTTTTATCTTCATGAGGTCCCAGTAGTTCATTTTTGCTTTTAATTCCCTTACCTTTGGGGATGTGTCAAGTAAGAAATTGCTACGACTGAGGTCAGAGAGGTCTTTTCCTGCTTTCTCCCCTAGGATTTTGATGGTTTCCTGTCTCACATTCAGGTCCTTTATCCATTTTGAGTTTATTTTTGTGAATGGTGTGAGAAAGTGGTCTAGTTTCAATCTTCTGCATGTTGCTGTCCAGTTCTCCCAGCACCATTTGTTAAAGAGACTGTCTTTTTTCCATTGGATGTTCTTTCCTGCTTTGTCAAAGATGAGTTGGCCATACGTTTGTGGGTCTAGTTCTGGGGTTTCTATTCTATTCCATTGGTCTATGTGTCTGTTTTTGTTCCAATACCATGCTGTCTTGATGATGACAGCTTTGTAGTAGAGGCTAAAGTCTGGGATTGTGATGCCTCCTGCTTTGGTCGTCTTCTTCAAAATTACTTTGGCTATTCGGGGCCTTTTGTGGTTCCATATGAATTTTAGGATTGCTTGTTCTAGTTTTGAGAAGAATGCTGGTGCCATTTTGATTGGGATTGCATTGAATGTGTAGATAGCTTTGGGTACTATTGACATTTTGACAATATTTATTCTTCTAATCCATGAGCACGGAATGTTTTTCCATTTCTTTATATCTTCTTCAATTTCCTTCATAAGCTTTCTCTAGTTTTCAGCATCTAGATCTTTTACATCTTTGGTTAAATTTATCCCTAGGTATTTTATGCTTCTTGGTGCAATTGTGAATGGATCAGTTTCTTTATTTGTCTTTCTGTTGCTTCATTATTAGTGTATAAGAATGCAACTGATTTCTGTACATTGATTTTGTATCCTGCAACTTTGCTGAATTCATGTATCAGTTCTAGCCGACTTTTGGTGGAGTCTATCAGATTTTCCATGTATAATATCATGTCATCTGCAAAAAGTGAAAGCTTGACTTTATCTTTGCCAATTTTGATGCCTTTGATTTCCTTTTGTTGTCTGATTGCTGATGCTAGAACTTCCAACACTATGTTAAACAACAGTGGTGACAGTGGACATCCCTGTCGTGTTCCTGATCTCAGGGAAAAAGCTCTCAGTTTTTCCCCATTGAGGATAATGTTAGCTGTGGGCTTTTCATAAATGGCTTTTATGATGTTTAAGTATGTTCCTTCTATCCCGACTTTCTGAAGGGTTTTTATTAAGAAAGGTTGCTGAATTTTGTCAAATGCGTTTTCTGCATCGATTGACAGGATTGTATGGTTCTTATCTTTTCTTTTATTAATGTGATGTATCACGTTGATTGATTTGCGAATGTTGAACCAGCCCTGCATCCCAGGAATGAATCCCACTTGATCATGGTGAATAATTCTTTTTATATGCTGTTGAATTCGATTTGCTAGTATCTTATTGAGAATTTCTGCATCCATATTCATCAGGGATATTGGCCTGTAGTTCTCTTTTTTTATTGGGTCTCTGTCTGGTTTAGGAATCAAAGTAATACTGGCTTCATAGAATGAGTTTGTACTTTTTGGCCAACATCTCTTCACTTCCCCACCCCTCAGTCTTTGGTAACCACCATTCTAGTCTGTTTCTATGAGTGTGGCTTTTTTAGATTACACATAAAACTGACATCATAAAGTATTTGTCTTTCATTGAATTCACTAACCAAAAGAAGTGAAACCTTATGTCTACAAAGACCTGTAGGCAAATGTGCATTGATAATTACCCCAAACTAGAAACAATCTGTATGTCCATTAAATCGACAAATGGTATGAACAAACTGTCCTACATCTATAAAATGCAATAGGACTCAACAATAAAACAAATGATGTATGCAACACATGGATGAATCACAAAAACATTACACTGAGTAAAAGAAGCCATACTCAAAAGGTTACACACTGGTGGATTTTATTTATATGATATCTGGAAAGAGCAAATCTATGGAGACAGGAATCAGATCACTGGTTGCCAGAGCTGGGATTGGGTGTTGACTACAAAAGGGAAAAAGGTAACTTTCTGGGGTGATAGAAATGTTGTACAACATGACTATTAAGATATACATGTCTATATACATTTTTCAAGACTCAAACTATACATTTTTAAAGGTTCAATTTCACTGTATATAAGTTACATCTCATAATTCTATTTAAAATAGGTGCATTTTGTTTCTTAATATCTCAATAAAATTGATTTTTCTAAAAATAGTTACAAGTAAATATGTACATATATCCCATTCAACAATACTAGAAGTAAAAAGAATTTATCATAAATTTGAAACAATCCAAATGTGTGTCAACAAATACTCAGTATGTTCTATAGGTATAGAGCATAATACTACACAGCAATAAAACAGATACTCAACACATGGATGAGATTCAGAGACATTATATGAGGCCAAAGAATTCAGATAAAGAACCATACATATTCAATGATAATAAAAGCCAGAACAGTGAAGATGCATGGGATGTTACTACACTATACAGACAAAGAGGGTCATGTTAAATTTATTGGGCATTGGAAATTTTTATATCTTCACTTGAGTGGTGTATATACATTATTAAACAGAATCTTCACTTGAGTGGAGTGTATACATTATTAAATAGAATGAAGCTATTATTACACGGTAAGACCAATTACAGTTATATACTTTACTGTATATATGTTAGACTTCAACAAAAACAAATATATACACAAAAACCATACATATTACCTACATTTTATTTCTCTCTCTCCCATAGAGTAGGGCTAAGGGGAAATGAAGGCCTTGTTTGCTAAGGGAGAATACTTAAGTACTCAAAGGTACACTGTAGAGAATACAATATACTATCCTGAGTATTATTTCATATCTCTTCTTCACTTTGGGGCTATCTTACATCTACAAATAATCAAGAGATAAAACACCAGATGAAGTAAATACAGTACACCAAGAATGCAAGAACAAACTGATAATGAAGGGTAGCAGAATATGCCACCCCATTATTTTGAGCCACAGGCACTTAAAAACAGCAAATGTTGGGAGAGGCTTTCTCTGAACTCCATTATCTGCCTAAAGACAGATCCTCCAAAAAGATCTCAATTATCATAAATCCCCTCCCTGGAAACTTCATCAACCAGGGGAGGACTGACACTTATCATGGAAGATGAGACTTGTAACAGACACTGACTGCACCCAGAGAAACTTTCTCACAGACTATCATAGCTCCCATCTATTCTTCTTAGGGCCCATGCATCTTTCCTAAAAATCATTTACTCTCCCCTTAGAGGCCTATATCCTACCCCTACTTTCCTCATTAAAATGATATTTAATCCTGAATTCTAAATCTGCTTCTTAATGACTTACTCATTTTCCCCTATGTATCTTCCATGGGTATATGACATATACATACTGATAAACCTGTTTTTCTCTTATTAATCTGTCTTTTACTACAATAGTCTCAGCCAAGAACTCAGAAAGGTGGAGGAAAAATTATTTTTCCTTCCCTACAACAACCTACAAACTGATTCTTAAGAGTTGTCAATACTCCACAACAAAGAAGGCTTCTTTTAAGACAGAGGACAACCTGCTCCCTCATATGAAGAGAGGAAAATATTTTATATTCAAATAACCTCTCCCCTATTGCCCATTAGTAACACATTTTTATCCCAAGTAGTTAGAAAACAATGAAGAATTTCTATTCTATAAAATCATAACTGGACATGAGAGGCATAGTATTTTGTGGCAATTATATATTGTTAGTAAAATACACATTTTTACCATATTCCAGAAAACATAGGTACTGCTTTGATAGAAGGTGAATAAGACACACTGAAGAGAGTTTTGAATATTTCTAGAAAAAAATATATATTAAAATTCACATATCAATAAAATAGAAAATTACTGTTGTGATATTGTTCTACTTAGGATTTCAAATAGTCACGTTTCTATGTGACTATAGCCAATATAAGTAATCAAGGAGACATTGATAACTTCATATATCGTTTATATTTATAGGCTATGAATAATAATAAAACTTTAACTAGACATGAACATTAAATCTAAAAGATAATTATAAAGGCACGTAACTGTGTGAGCTAATTTGAAATATAGAACAGAAAGGATGTCATCAAAGTAATGAACATTTCAAAATCTGTGCAGGTCAAACAAGGACACTTTTCACAAGTAAACATTTTTCAGACATATTTGGGATTAAAAAGTATTTTATATTCAAATTACCAAACTCAAGGAAAAAGTAGAATTTACCTAAAAATGCCTAAGATACATTATTGCAATTGTGCTTTACAGAAGAAAACAGTAATTTCCTGGTCAAAGAAGAATCATCACTCTTCTGCATCTAGACCCCAACCACCCAGATTTATAGACCCATAATACATATATAGGCATTTCTTATTGTAAACAGCCAATTCCACTCTCATAATTGAATAGAGATAGCAGGCATCCACAACCCCAAATACATGCTACTTAGATGAAATCCAGATGCTGTGAAAACTTGCCAAAATATGTCACTTAATGGTCAAACATGCTTCTAAAATAAGCGTACCATACTGCAGCTGAAAATAGCTCAAAATTCTTTGGCCTCAGCTTGGACAAATACTGTTAAATTTAGATAATCTAGTGCTACCACACTTAACTGCAACACAGCCTCTGCAATTCTTCAAGTTCGTTATCTCTCCTTCATTTGCCTTTGTTCCTTAGCTCGTTTGTTCATCACTCATAACATGTCATACAACACAGTAAATCTTCCTGTTTCTTGGAATTGGTCTATCTGAAGCAATATCCTACAAGTGCTTTTTGGTAAAACAATCATGATACTTCACCCAAAAGTAAATTCACAAAACTCAGTAAGGAAGATGAAAAAAACCTACTAATCACATAGAATTCAGACAACTTCTATTCACCAAGAGTAGGAAAAACATGGATTATATGATTACTTAAAAAAAAAAAACCTGTACATTAAAATAAAATTATTATATACTATATTATTATTACTAAAAGAAATGTGCACTTATTTAAAAATCTATATCTTAAAGCCCATGTAATTATTTAGAGTGTATTACTACAAATTTTCTCTAACAAAATTCAAACCAAAAGATCATATTTAAAAAACATTCTATCTATAACCTCTTCCTAGTGAACAACTATAAACCGAAGTCTGCATCTTGACTTCCGAAATTTAAATTATAGAAGGAACTGCATTTTAATAATCTCATTATTTCTTCAATTTGTCTTTATTACTAATTCTATAATGCTAGCTATCTTTGCCATCCTAATATGCTTTACTAAATAATAATGCAAATATACTGAGTTACTTCAAGGTTTGTAAAAACCCTGAAAAAAATTATAAGAAGAAACGTGATGAGAGGAAAGGAATACACACCTATATATCTTAAAAATACATGTGCCTGAAAATAATGAGAATCCTAAAAATATTACCTATTTCCACCTTGCTAAACAACCAAATTACTATTAAATTAACTTTTCTTTTAGAAGAAGTGACATTTTTTCCTCTCAAAGATCAAACTGCTTTATGTGCGATCTTTGTTAGTGTTACCATGTTTTCAGAAAATGCCAACTGGGTGGCTCAGTAGGCCAAGCGTCCAACTTCCACTCAGGTCATGATCTCACAGTTCCTGAGTTCTAGCCTCACACCAGGCTCGCTCTAGTTGGCCTGCCAATGCAGAGCCGTCTTCAGATCCTCTGCCCCTCCCCTGCCTGTGCTCTGTCAAAATTAAATAAATGCTTAAAAATAAATAATTAATAAAAATGCCAGCAAAGGAATGATCCACCATGAAACATGATCTCATTACAGTCATAATTCAAAAGTGAAGGGAGAAATGGTACATCCAAGATTGAGGAGCAAATCATTTTCCTTAAGTAAATCAATTAGAAGACTAAAAAAAAAAATAATAAAGCTTAAGTCTTCAAATTTAATCATTAAAACAGAATGTAGCCTTATCCAAACCCTTTATAATTTACTTTTTAAAAATTTAAGATGAAATATATTAACAGCAGAATTTAATAAATTTAATTTAATTGTAATTAATAAACCTGACAGCTTCAGCTTTGGTAACCAAACTGAAAAAAAATTAAAAAAAAAAGTATATATATATATATATATATAAAACTGATAATTTATGAAAGGGATACTGCATGAAATGGAAATGGAAAGAAGTCTATCAAAATGAGATATTTAATATAATGTGGGTCTATCTGGGATCTTAGCCAAGGGTATATTTAGCAAATATACACACTATAGAACCAGAATCTACTAAAACAGAGCTGTAACACAAGCACTAACAAATTTCATTTATTTTTAAAAGCAGGTTACCAAAATATGTTTTATTCAAGTTGTTTATCATATTTTACCATCAAGAGATAAAAGAAAAATACATAATAGATGTGTTTTAGGACCAAAGCACTGTCTACATTATTTTAAAATGTACAAAAGGATTTTTCTAAAAGGACAAAAACAACTGTTAATGATGGTTATCTTGCGGAGAGAGAGGAAGGAGGCTTTTACTTTGCATCAGTTGGATTATTTGACTTTGCTTACCATCCATATACTTTTTTCTTTTCTAACAGTACAGCTATGGGCCATTCCATGTTTTCTTTTCCTAGATGTTAAAAATACTGTTTTTAAAAAATATTTCAAAGGTTGACAATGGAAAATATTCTCAGGGCAAAGTTGTTGAGAGGAGTTAGAGTCCTCTCAATGTTAGAGCATAAAACATGAGCAAGTTGATTGCTATTCAATTTAAATATCCCTTCACATTGTTTTCTAAAAATTGTTAGAATCAAAAATATCAGAATTTTTTAAAATCCTGAGTCCAGTTCAACACCTGGCCCACAGCACACAATCAGCCAAAAGAATATGAATAACTACAGTCCTTCAAGTATATTTTTCAGACATCAAAACAATTTGTAAATATTTCCAACAGCACAAACAGGTAATAATTAGAGTATCACAACAGTAATTATGACAGTGGTTCCTTTCCCAGTTTAATCTGGATCATAAGCCATGCCCTATTCTTTTATAATCTCTGCTACTCAGCACAGAACTTGTGCTAAATACTGAGTGATCTAAAAATTTATAATTACTTGGGGCGCCTGGGGTGGCTCAGTCGGTCAAGCGGCTGACTTCGGCTCAGTTCATGATCTCAAGCGTTCGTGAGTTCGAGCCCTGCTTCGGGCTCTGTGCTGACAGCTCAGAGCCTGGACTCTTCGGATTCTGTGTCTCCCTCTCTCTCTGCCCCTCCCCTGCTCACACTCTGTCTCTCTCTCTCTCTCAAAAATAAACAAACATTTTAAAAAACTAAAAATTAATAATTACAAAAAGCTATCATCTCTCAAATTATGACTACTTAAAATCTCATATTTAATAGCAATAATATACATTATAAAAAGAAATATATACACTTTAAAGATTATAGTTCAAAGATCAATTCATAAACTTACATATGAATAAAAATATTTTCCTGCCCTTGATGTCTAGCCTCATTTCTTTCAGACCCAGCAAATCTATGAATAATCCACATAACTAATTTTATTTTGCATTTTAGAGATAAATTTGAAACACAGTCTTCAGTGGCCATACTGCATTCTATGTTGACGATATGAAGTCTTAAAAGCACATTTGGTCTCTAACATTTATGACACAGATTTACAATTATACAAATATTTTCAGATATTTATTTTAAAACATTTTTAAGATATTTATTTTTTCAAGATAGATTTAAAAACATCAATATAGTAATGCTGGAGTCAACAATCAATTCTTCAAATATCCATGATCCCAACTAAGCAATAAACCTATAAAAATGAATACATTAAAAAGAGAGGCTCATGAACAACTGTGCCAAAATTATCCTCTTGATAACAATATTAGGGGTGGTCCTAAAACCCACCTATCACCTTTGATCAGTTATTCAAAGGCAAATGAAAACAGCAGATGATGAGATACTCACATCCTTTTGCTTTGTTACATGAGCCTTCAATTTGGAGACGGGTTTAAGGAGGAAGTACAGATGTACTGAGTTGTATCAAAACCAATGCACAACTGCACAACTCTCATTAAATTACAGATAGGGGCGCCTGGGTGGCGCAGTCGGTTAAGCGTCCGACTTCAGCCAGGTCACGATCTTGCGGTCCGTGAGTTCGAGCCCCGCGTCAGGCTCTGGGCTGATGGCTCGGAGCCTGGAGCCTGTTTCCGATTCTGTGTCTCCCTCTCTCTCTGCCCCTCCCCCGTTCATGCTCTGTCTCTCTCTGTCCCAAAAGTAAATTAAAAAAATTAAAAAAAAAAAAACAAAAAAAAAAAACAAAAAAAAAAACGTTGGAAAAAAAAAATTACAGATAAAAAGTTACAATACCTAGTGGCACCTGGGTGGCTCAGTCAGTTGAGCAGCTGACTCTTGATTTTGGCTGAGGTCATGATCTCATGGTTCATGAGTTCCAGCCCTGACTCATGAGTTCAAGTCTCATGTGCAGAGCTTGCTTGGAGTTTTTCTCTCTCTCCCTCTCTTTCTGCCCCTCCCCCATTCAATTGCTTGGGCTTTCCAAAATAAATAAACTTAAAAGATTTTCTCCTTAAAAAAAAGTTACAATGCCTACACAAGAAGTTGAGCTTATTAATCTTTTCCACTGGGACATTTTATAGCTCTTGCTTTATAAGATAAACATGAACTCCACTTTTCAAAATCCCCTTCACATAACCTTTTCAAGAATGCATCTATGATGAAAAATCAAGAGCTAATTGCATTTGTATTCCAACAACTTCAAGAGGCCTTAATACACAACTGAAGAACAGAAGCTATTTTTTTTCCTTCCCCTCCCCCATGGTCTTCTGTTAAGTTTCTCAGGATCCACCTAAAAGTGAAAACCTGTGGTATCTGTCTTTCTCTGTATGACTTATTTCACTTAGCATAACACTCTTCATCCAGTTCTATCCACGTTGCTACAAAAGGCCATATTTCATTCTTTCTCATTGCCACATAGTACTCCATTGTGTATATAAACCACAATTTCTTTATCCATTCATCAGTTGATGGACATTTAGGCTCTTTCCATAATTTGGCTATTGTTGAGAGTGCTGCTATAAACATTGGGGTACAAGTGCCCCTATGCATCAGTACTCCTGTATCCCTTGGGTAAATTCCTAGCAGTGCTATTGCTGGGTCATAGGGTAGGTCTATTTTTAATTTTTTGAGGAACCTCCACACTGTTTTCCAGAGTGGCCGCACCAATTTGCATTCCCACCAACAGTGCAAGAGGGTTCCCGTTTCTCCACATCCTCTCCAGCATCTACAGTCTCCTGATTTGTTCATTTTAGCCACTCAGACTGGTGTCAGGTGGTATCTGAGTGTGGTTTTGATTTGTATTTCCCTGATGAGGAGTGACACTGAGCATCTTTTCATGTGCCTGTTGGCCATCCGGATGTCTTCTTTAGAGAAGTGTCTATTCATGTTTTCTGCCCATTTCTTCACTGGGTTATTTGTTTTTCGGGTGTGGAGTTTGGTGACTTCTTTGTAGATTCTGGATACTAGCCCTTTGTCTGATACGTCATTTGCAAATATCTGTTCCCATTCCGTTGGTTGCCTTTTAGTTTTGTTGGTTGTTTCCTTTGCAGTGCGGAAGCTTTTTATCTTCATGAGGTCCCAGTAGTTCACTTTTGCTTTTAATTACCTTGCCTTTGAAGATGTGTCAAGTAAGAAATTGCTGCGACTCAGGTCAGAGAGGTTTTTTCCTGCTTTCTCCTCTAGGGTTTTGATGGTTTCCTATCTCACATTCAGGTTCTTTATCCATTTTGAGTTTATTTTTGTGAATGGTGTTAAGAAAGTGGTCTAGTTTCATTCTTTCTTCTGCATGTTGCTGTCCAGTTCCCCCAGCATCATTTGTTAAAGAGACTGCCTTTTTTCCATTGGCTATTCTTTCCTGCTTTGTTAAAGATTAGTTGGCCATACTTTTGTGGGTCCAATTCTACTGGAGTCTCTATTCTAGTCTATTGGTTTATGTGTCTGTTTTTGTGCCAATACCATGCTGTCTTGATGATTACAGCTTTGTTTTTTTTTTAACCTTTTTTTTAATGTTTATTTTTGAGAGAGACAGAGACAAAGTGTGAGCAGGGGAGGGACAGAGAGAAAGGGAGACACAGAATCTGAAGCAGGCTCCAAGCTCTGAGCTATCAGCACAGAGCCCAAAGCGGGGCTCGAACCCACAAACCATGAAATCACGACCTGAGCCAGTCAGACACTTAACCGACTGAGCCACCCAGGCACCCCAATTACAGCTCTGTAGTAGAGGCTAAAGTCTGGGATTGTGATGCCTCCCACTTTGGTCTTCTTCTTCAATATTGCTTTGGCTATTTGGGGTCTTTTGTAGTTCCATACAAATTTTAGGATTGCTTGTTCTAGCTTCGAGAAGAATGCTGGTGATTGGGATTGCACTGAATGTGTAGATTGCTTTGGGCACTATTGACATTTTAACAATATTTATTCTTCCAATCCATGAGCACAGAAAAAAAAAAAAGTTAGAGAGGGAGAGAGCCAAACCATAAGAGACTCTTAAAAACTGAGAATAAACTGAGGGTTGATGGGTGGTGGGAGGAAGGGGAAAGTGGGTGATGGGCATTGAGGAGGGCACCTGTTGGGATGAGCACTTGTATGGAAACCAATTTGACAATAAATTTCATATTAAAAATAAATAAATAAAACCTACTCTCAGAACTCATCTTGTAGTTCTGAGAAGAAATGAAAAAAAACAAAACAGAAGCTATTATATTTTAGAGATTCTCACCTAAGGCAAAGACTTCTCTTAAATGTTGATATTATCAATGTCTTTCTATGAAAGCTCAGACCTAAATTAGGGTAAGGTTATCTCTCCCATCCTTAGTGCAGGGGCACAGTTCAAGAGGCCACTTGATCTAAACTAAAAGTGTTACTCTTTCAGCAGGTAGGGTGGCCATTCACATCATTCTGAATATTTACCAGTTTGCGTCTAACCCTCAACCAAAAAGCTCCTGTTCTTAGGTCATTTTCTGAAAGAAGTTCATCTAATTAAAAGGAAATGTTATCAACTAAATACCTAAATTTTGAAAATTATTAAATTGGATTTCACACAAATCAAATTCATTTAACACCTTGATCATCCTTGAATAGACTAACAGTTAAAACATGTTTACAGAGCCAGGAGACTGAAAAGGACAAAGAAAGATATCAGGTTTACTTATAAAGATGTTCATCACAGTGTTTTTATGGTTTACAATGGCAAAAATTATAAATCACTAAAACCACAAAAGAGACTAATTCAATAAATTAGGTCACGTTTATATGCCAAAAATAACAGTCATTAAAATTTATAATATATATTGTAATATATAATAACATCAAAGATGCCCAAATTAATAAATAAAAATTATTCTTCAATGAATATGTGTTGATTTCTTGTAAGAGTCTTTTAAAATATAAGATGCATAAAGACATCCTTTACCCAGTAAACCTGTTTGACTAAAAGAATGAATTAGAAACCAATATGTAAAATTTACATGTTTACATGTTTAATTATTTTAACAGAACTAATATAAATGGCCTTTAAAAATAAGCACATTTTTTGGGGGTGTTTGGATGGCTCAGTCAGTTAAGTGTCTGACTCTTGATTTCAGCTCAGGACCATGCATGATCTCATTTTCACTGAATCTCAAAGAAATCAGTTTGTCTGAAACCTCAGAGGGTCTCTATTCTCACTTCTCCGTTGTTCCTTCAACTTATCCTTTTAAAAGCTCATTTATAATAATGGTAAAATAATATTCTAAATATCCATTAAATTTAACTTTTAAGGGATAAGCAGTATAAGGAGAACAGAAAAAATAAATCAGCCTCTATTCATGAAGTTCATGGCAAAGAAAACAAATACACCCATTAAATATATAAAATCCCCTTCCAATGACTGGTTTATTTTATTTACCTGAATTATAAAAGATATTACTTATGCAATTAAAAACTAGAAACTAACAAAACAGCCTCCTCCCTACTGATTTTGAACAATGAAGGCTCTTCAGGGGAACAAGAAAGTAAGGAATGGGCTCCAGAAAGAAGAAATAACATATACAATCAAATCCATTATGGTTAGAATAGATGACAATAACAGATCAGGAAAGACTCTATGTAAGGCTGCAAAGTCTGGGCTTTTCACTTTGAAGGAGATGATGATACAAAGAAAAGTTCTCAACATGTGACAGTCAATTTTGCACTTGAGAAAGCAACTTGGATAACAGGGTAAAGGTTGAAGAGGAGAGGGTCAAGTCAGATGGTAGAAAGACTAGTTACAAGGCTTCTATAAAAGTTCAGAGGACAGCTGATGAAGCAATGGATAAAAGATTTGTATCTGGTAATCTGCATTTTATTTCTTAGTGAATGGGGAATCTGGTAGAAGACAGAAACAAAAATGAGCCTCAAATTTCCATTCTGGATGACAAAATAAATGATGATGCCACTACAAAAACTGGGAATGCAAGGGGCCCAAGTGCTGGGGTGCCAACCACAAAGATAATGAGTTTAATGTGTGGAGAAAAAACCAAACATCATGGAACTGAATTAGAATCTTAACCACAATGGAATAGCACCATGGTTTATAAAGTTCTGAATCAAGTAGCTAGAGGCCTGAATGTTGTTTTTGTTGTTGTTACATCTGTACTCTGGCTTAAGTGTGTGTGTGTTTCCATTTCTTATATTGGCTTTGGTTCCATCAGCTCCCTTTGTAAAAATATGCAGTTCTCTTAGAAAACCTATTGTTCCTTATTACATGTGCTAATTTCATTCTTAATCTTGAATTCCCTTGTCCTCCAGATGTCATCTTACACTAGTAGTTAACTTCCAAATGTTAAATATTTCATTTGCATAGTACTTGTGTACTGATAGACAAGTTCTTTGAAGCCACAGACCGTACTATAACATTTCTTTCTACCACTCGAGCGTGTTTCATAAATTTTCCAAAAATTGTGCAAATCTTAGGTTTATGTGAGCCCTTACTTAAACTAACTGGCCTTTATTGATGTCAAACTCTTCCCCATTGCGAATTGGGAAATTTAACAAGGAAAGAGAGTTCATTGAGAGTTCAAACATTTAGGAAAAAATAAAATGTTTGGGCCTCCAAGTATCTGGCAAATCAATTCTAAAAATGAAATCTACCTCCCTCAAATGACCACAAGGTTTGCAGGTTACTTCAGAATTGGTCTTTCTTTTGGGGAGCCTAGGTGGCTCAGCTGGTTAAGCATCTGACTTCGGCTCAGGTAAGGATCTCGCTGTCTGTGGGTTTGAGCCTTGCCTCGTATTGGGCTCTGTGCCGACAGCTCAGAGCCTGCGGCCTGCTTTGGATTCTGTCTCTCTCTCTCTCTTTCTCTGCTCCTCCCTTTCTCTCTTTCAAAAATAAATAAATGTTAAATAAAAATTTAAAAAGAATTGGTCTTTCTTTTTTCCCCACTAAGTGAGCCTATTCTCTTTCTTACTGCCTTAGGCACTTCCCTATCCCTTCAGTCTAGGACTACTATTCTCATTCTCCTTTTTGTTCTTGGATGTTTTTTCAACTAATTCTTCCTTAGGTGGTTTTAAATTTTAAGGCAGTAATTCTCAAACTTTTAATAGAAAAGTGCCCGTAAGAGTTAGGTAAAATATTTCTCCTGGCTTGTCTAGCAGGTCTAACCTAAGAAAGCTCCCTATCTTTGAAATGTTGTATGTCTAGGGCACCTGGATGGTTCAGTCATTTAAGCATCCTGATTTTGGCTCAGGTCATGATCTCATGATTTAGGAGTTTGAGTCCTGCATTAGGATTGGGATTCTCTCTCTCTCTCTCTCCGCCTCTCCCCAGCTTGCTCTCTCTCCCTCTCTCTCTCAAAATAAATAAATTTTAAAAGAAAAATAGGAGGTTGTATGTATCACAAAAACGTACGCAAAGTGTGCAGTTTGCTGTATTATTTTTGTACTGTATTATATTTTGCTTTAATTTCATCACCACTTAAGTTTCCTAAAACTGGTCTACCTTGAAACTTTGCCTCCGACACACCACTCTACAAGTTGCAATGTAAATATTCCATGTAAAAGATTATATATATCATGATTTCCTTTACATAAAGTTAACTAAAATTAAAAAAAAATACTTTCAAGGAATACATTAAAAATGTCACAAAACCATATAAAAACAAATGCAAATAAATGAACCCAGGATCCAGAATAATCATTTGCTTGGGTGGGGAAAAGGGGAACATGGCAGGACCAGGTGGTTAGATAGGGGTTATTATTAACATCCTGCCTTTTGTTTTAGGCAGTAATCTTAAAGGTGCATATAACTACAATTTTAAAAATTACTATTAGAATAAAAGCTGAGTAACTACATAAATAAAAACAGGCCATACAATATTCACAGTATAGAAAGTACCACAGATTGCTATGAATCCAATGAGGAGAGAAAATTTTTTTTTTAGTTTTTAAAAGGCTCAATTTGGGAAGCATGAGCTTATCATGTAACCTTCCTTGGCTCTTAACCTCCAAATATATGTTCAACAATTTTAAATGACAAAAAGGAAAATTATTTTCTGTTATTCTACTCTTGTCCCAAGTGTCTCAATCATTCACATGCTTCTCCTCCTCTCCCACAGTGAGCTTTGAAATTTAGAAGGATTTTTTAACTGTCCTTAACATTTCCTTCTTCAGGATTACACATTCACTACCACCTTGCAATCTTCCTGTTTTTTTATTCACTTGTCCAATCATTCAATCAGTATTTAAGAGTTATAATGAGCCAGGCTCTACAGTAGGTAATAGTACCACAGAGAGTAAGTAGTGGTATAAATATGAGTTATTGGATCAGCTCTCAAGGAGACTACAGTCAAGTCTAGGCAGATACCACTAACAAACACAATAAAAAAAGACAACAGAGTTACATGCAAAATTGGCACAAGGCAGGGAGGGCTGTGCTGATGTAAACTGAAACAGCCCTTTGCTGAGAATAAAGGTTGGTAAGGAGGAGGGAGGCTTAAAATAGAACAACAGACTGTTGAGAGGGCCACAGCACAGGTTCAGAGCACAGGATACAAAGGAATGTGATAAGAGACAAAGCTAGAAAGACAGAGCCTAAAAAAACAAACTAAGAGGTCTGGACTTTAGCTTGTTTGAAAACTCAGTCCTCCTTTTTCGAAAAAGGGCTGCCCATACAATTACAGAAACACAAAAATTAACTTATGTGCCACTGACTTTTTATGGCAGAGTGCCAAAGCCTACTGATCTGTTCTCAGAATGTTTTTATATCCATCAAACATATAGGATTCCAAATAATTTTATAGACACATCATTCTTAAGGTAGTGAGGGCTAAGTGTGGGCGGTACATAGTTACTCATAGTTCTTCTAGAGAACATGGCAAGGAAGGGGTGGGGAGTAAGTTTATAGCAGAGAATGATGATGGATGCCACACTTCAGCAAGGTGATCAAGGTCAGCAATGGTGATGTCATGTTGATAGTATGTACTTTTAATATGTGATAAAAATGGTACTTCACTTCTCTGGTCTTCCTCTCAAAAACACATTAACCAGTCTAACTAACCATGAGAGAAATATCAGACATATCCCAACTGGGGATCATTCCACAAAATATCTGACCAGCACATTTCAAAATGGTCAGGGTCATTCAAAAAAGCAAAGTCTAGAAATTGTCAAAACCAAGGAGACCAAAGGAGCCATGACTAGTAAATGTAATCTAGTACCCTGGATATGGTCCTGGAAAAGAAAAAGGACACTAGAGAAAACAGAGGAAATTTCAATAAAGTATGGGCTTTAGTTAAAATACTGTTGCAACTGTTATGACAAAGCTCCTTCTAAACAACTTTTTATTTGAGCAATCAAGCTAAAACTAAACGGCAACACTTCCTAGAGCTCCATTTGGACTAATAACAAGCAGCAACAGCAGGTAACCAAACGGAAAGGGTAAACCCAGAAGCTCCACACCTATGTACAAATCTACAAAGTAAGTTTTTGTCTCCATTTTCCAACTATGACACATACAGTCAGCATCCCTTCTAAGGTGGGTGTGTGCACATGCCTGTGTATGGGTTTTAAGCAAACATGTCAACATGTGAGATATCTAGGGCATATTTTCTTCAATCAATGCCAATTTCTTAGTTTATCTAAGTATTACTAATTGTATTTTCTTAGAACTAGAAGTGCTTATAATATAACGATCTATCCCCTAAGCTTCATTTTCAAGTGAATGCATAACTAACTGGCAAACAAGCTTAAAACAGACTTTCTAAAAATAATAACAGTTTTCAATAATTCACCTATCACCATCTTAAAATTTCTTACTTGATGTATGCTACTCTGTGAAATCTATATTCACGCTATGACTCCGTCTCCCCAACATGCCCATCTATCAGGGAATTGTAACTAAACGGATCCGGATCAGTCTGTGCTTAGCAGAGGTGTGATCTTTGACAAACCACTGTGTCCCACTTTAGGCTTGTATTTCAAACCTAGGTTTTGTATTTCAGTTATCACTGGAAATTGATAGTATTAATAAGAGATCCTTGATATGTAAGGACTGAAAGAAAAAAAATGCTCGTAGCATTTTGAGCAAAATGTCAAACATTATTCATGCAATTTCTTTAATTTTGGGTTTTAAGTTATAAATTTTCCCTTAGCAATGTTCACAGAGGGTCTTTTGAAGTATTATTTTTCTATTAGTTTTAGCTGATTCCTTAAATAACAAGAGATTTGCTCTAGAGAAGGATTTTATCTTTCTTTGGAAGAAGCCAAAACCATCTCCATTTAAGGACACATACGCAGCTGCTGCAACACATTTTAGTTACCCATAAGAAAGTGAAGCAGTCTGAGTTCACTCTGCTATGAATATATATATATATAAAATTAACAGGTAACTCCTCCAGAATTACAGAAAAGATTTAAAAATTAGAATTTGCAGGTATGGTGATTTAAGTAAATCAAATATACAGTATAAACAAAAAAGCAGAGTAAATAGGAAAATAATGCATAGCTTTTCAAATGAATTATTTCCCAGCTCTATTCTTAAACTGTTCTAGAAACTTCATATATCATTCCATTTACTAAAATTTCATTTGTATAGTAATTTTCATGGGAACAACTGATGCATTAAATGAGTCAATCCTTTCAGAAAAATTACACAACTTAAATGTCTAACAAAATGCACGTCTATTTTCAATAAAGTATCATTAACTAGGATGCCACTGATTAGGAATCTGATTATTTCATTTTTAGCAGAAAGTTACTCTTGACACTGTCTGAGCTTATTAAAATTTAATATTTTATGGTAGTTGAATGCAGATGCTAAAAAATCTTCAATTCTGAAATTTGCAAAGTGTAACTTTTCCTGGGGCAATATACATCAGTTTAAATATGATAATTATTGTTCATAAATATATTGTTAAAGCTCTAACTGAAGAAAACACAAATTAAATAAATACACGTATTAGTTCTTATTTTAACTGTATGATAAGCTATTTTTTTAAACTGAAATCAGTAGCCTGGGTTTCTCACACACACTCCATCCCATATACATAGTGGTATGAAGAAAGAAAACTAGATAGTAAAAGGTATAAAATTTCATCCTGTGAAAATGTTTAATTACTGTATGTTAGGAACTAGCATTATGAAACTATAGTATTAGAGCAATAGCAGTAACAACACAATGAAAGTTGTTTGACTTAAGCTAGTAATATTATCACTTATTAAAATTCCTACATATGTATTTTAGTTCCTCAACATTATCACCATTAGTACACAATTATTTCTAAGCCTGAAGATTCATGAATCTTTAAAAGGAGCTTTATACTACTGAAAACTTAGGTTGGTTTTGTTTTGTTTTCCATTTATCTCCCATATACTTTTTAAAACTACAAGCAAAAAAATGTGGCACAAAGTGTTAATGACCTTTCCACACCTAAAGTAAGATAAATGACATTCTAAAAAGTTTGGTTGTGATAAGACTATGGCTAACCAATCATAACTTCAGAATGCTTGTGTGACATCATAAAGACCTCCCTAGAATACTTTTCCTCCTACACCTACTTCAATTGTTCCCAGAAGTCTGGTAACAGAGTCAGAAAACTTTCTAACTAAACACCGATAAGACTTCATACAACTCACAATACTCTCTATATTGTGATCATCACAACAGCCAAGGTAAGAAAAAGATTTCACTGATTTTGGTCATTCTTGCTTTCTAATATTCAAAATTACTTAACTTTTTCAAAACTTAATCATATTTTATAAATTTCAGTTCAAAGGTTAAATAAAATGCTTAATATGACAAAAACCTTAATCTCTAAATAAATGCATATCCGTTGAGCGACAGTAAACAAGATTTAAATTTAAAATAACAAGGGTTGCATCATCTTTGACCCTGGTTATTGGTTTATCATTTTTGACTTTTTTATTTTGCTTTTCAAAAATGAATTTCTGCCAACTAAAATATCTTTCAATTATGTTACCCTATTTAGTGGTAGTGGAGATTTTATTTCTTCACGCAAAAACAATGGCTTCATCTTGATATGTTACTGTGCTGAAAACCAGGATAGGACTGGGCTTCTATTTGCGTCTGTGATACTATGAACAGTCATGTGATTATAAAACATGCACATTGCTGGCATGACTATTCCAATATTATGATTCCTTACAGTAGATATTTAATAGAGTTTTAAACGATATAAAACAACCTACCTTTAAAATGTGTTTAAACACTTTTTCCCTCTCTATAAAGTCCACTAAACTTTTAACAAACACTTCTAAGAAGAATTCTAAGATTTAATAAATTCGGTTACTTATATAAATCCAGCGTTATATCATGAGTAACAAGTTTAGAAAATTTTAAACACCCATCAAAAACACATGTAAAATTAGGGAATACTAATTCAGCATTTTTTTTTTTTTAAATAAAGAGACATTACTTTGGCAGAATATTCCTAAGTATCTCATTTGAGTTAATTTGATAAAATGTTTATTCTGCCTATTAATAATGAACATGCTGTTATCAAGTTACCATTCTCCATGGTTTCTCATTATTCTATCCTGCAATTAGAAGGGGGGAATGACAAGGGAGAAAGAAATTTTAAAAATGCCCAGAAATGAAGATGATTCAATAAATTTTATGACCTCTGTTTGAATTCCACTTACTCTTGATATTACCAATCCTCAGTTTAACACACAAAATGTGTCTTCCTTCTTAAATCTCTGCCAGGACACAAAGAGTATTACATCGATTTTATCTCATTTTTATTTTCATATGTATGCCACAAAATAAAATTTACCTCTAGAATTCTAAGTTCTTATGACAAATATTAACTCTATTGCTTTTTATAGAAAAGAACTTATAATTCCACAAGCAGAATTCCTTCAGACATGCAAAAACATTTCTAATTTTTGTCTACCACTGAGGTACTCTAATTGTCTCTCATTATCTTTATACTCATAAAATGTTTTTCCTTTGCTATCATATAAAAGTCACTTTGGTGCTGGTGTTTTATATATATATTTATGCATTTTTACACAAATACCTATCAAATTACATTCTCACACTTCAAATGAGATATTCACGAGCTCTTTTATGATACCAGAATTTTACCACATCACATATTACTCCAAAAAGTTAATACTTTCTAGAAAGAGCACAAATTCTGCTATTAAAGCTATCCTTAGATTAAAAATGTGTACAGGTTAATAGAAATCACACAGTTACTGTGATTGTTGTTCAAATTTCAAACATAAATGCCCTACTGCCAGACATTTTGTCCCAATTTATCTCTATCATAAGGTGAAATTTAAGTACTGCTTTTATTGCTGAAGACAGGATTTTTAAAACTAAGGGCTAAAAAAAAAAAGTATCAGATGAAATAGAATAGCAGAAATATGAAGGATGTTTTTAAATTATGAAAAATGTTTTAAAAACGTGAAAAAGCTAAAGTTAAGTTGCTTTACTAAGTAAGTTACTATCATTTCCTAAAACGCAAATATCAAAATGTTTTTGACAGTGGACATAAAGGAAAATAATATTCTAGAAAAAAGTGCATTTGGTTATATATTTCTATATGTTATTTCTTGTTCTAATTAATTGGAAATAGAACATCTGTATAAACAAAATATTTGTATAAAAATTTGTAAAAAAATAAACATTGTAATGTATTAAATGTATTATGTCATATATTGTGTAATGTGTTAAATTATTTAATACATTAAATGTTTAAGTAAAAATTAAATGTAAAGATTAGATTAACTAAGTTAGACTGTATATTTATTACCAATTCTAGAAATAAAGAGGGTCCATTAAAACTTCCTTCTTTATTATTGAACAATCTTCTAAATGTACTGCTGTATACAAATATTTCATTTGATCCTTTTAACTCCCTGTATGTTTGGTGCTGCATCTCTATTTTACAAATTAGGAAACAGATGCAAAAAGGTGAATTACAAGGTCACAAAGCTAGGAAATGGTGGTACCTTGGCAGGAGCCAAAATTTTAGAACTCTAAACCACATGCACATCACATCCACTGATCAACATGGCTTAAAAATACATCATGACATTGGCAAAGCAAAATAAACTAAAAGACTTCAAATACTGTTAATGGTACTCTAAATGTAAAGTTAGAGGACACAAACTTCTATTTCAATTTGAAACCACTCCATTTCATTTAAAGCCATTTTACACATGGGGCATTATACCCTTAAAAACCTATATAATATCCTCCTAATCACTTTTAAAGTCAGGGATATTAGAAAGTTATAGATATCCTTGTTATTAAGCAATAAACCATGGAAGGCAAAACTCAAAATAACTGCACAGGCTTTAAAAACAATGTAACATGCTACAATCAATGTTTCCTTTTATTTAATTTGTTTCATTCCCAAAATATTCATGCCTTTAATCTATTTAGCCTATATACCTAAAAACTAAGTTTAATTTCTCAAAACTTTTCACAAAAACCACAGTTTTGTACTATATTCCAGTTCCAATATTAAACCCTTACCTTTCCTCAATTTCATTACTGACCTCCTCACACTCTACCATTTAAAGTATTCCACCTCATTTATTGTGAAATGCTTGAAGAGAGGAATCTTGCCTTGTTATTTATGCTATGAAAATGACTCACTTAAATCTACACAGTGAATTAACACTGCTGGTCAGAGCAGCAAAGGAATAAACCTAAAGGTTAATAATCAAGGAAATAATCTATCTAAATTACAATTACGTAAATCAGATAATACATAGTCTCTCTGAACATTTCTAGAAATTGTACTTCAATATTCTTACCCTACATAATTCTGAAGCATGTATTACCAAATAAACACGTGAAAATGAAGCCTGGGCCTATGGCTCCCCTCAAGTACATTCACAGTCAACTGAGGACCTCTAGTGCTTTTATAAATGTACTCCACCTCAAGGACTTAAAAAACAAACAAACAAACAAACAAACAAAAAAAAAACCAATTCACTCAGATTAGTGGGGGTATATTTAACTGGCATTCATTTTTCCTTAAAACTTCCCCCTACACTCCCTTCACACATCTTTTCCCCCAAAAGAAGAATCTGAAGTCTCAACTACTACAGGGTTAAAAAGAATACTTTAACTGTGACTAAATTAATTTTAACATAATAAACAGATAACAAGGACAAGCTTACAGACAAAATAGCAACAGCAATGTGACAATTTCAAAGAGAAAAATCTCTCCATGCTGTTGTTCAACGGATCTTCCTCAAGGCAGAGCTTTACAGTGATAATGTCATTATGGGGTCAACTTAGAGGTTGAGATTTTTATATTTACACAATTCTTTTCATAACTAGGCAGAAGCAGCCTGAAGATTCTTTAAGATAGCCAGTGTGGACCAACAAAGTTGTGGAATATTGTTGCCACAAAGTAACTTCAAACAGAACCTCCAAGTTAGGCAATCTCAAACGGAAAAGTATTTCACCAAAGTGAACTTCTGGATGCCAACAGATTGATTATGATTCTAATGACGAACTGTCCTGATTTAATTCAACAAGTCAAAAAAATGCATACACAATCACTTCCAGATTATCTGTGAAAATGACAGCAAAGAGTAAGACAAAATAAAACCCCAAAATAATCTTAATATACATAGGTCTAATCTTCTGAACCAATTACATGGGAAAAATTCTTAGAAAGTATCTGTCAGACTATAGCGTTGGAATACTTGAATTTACTGGGAAAATATGCACAGATTTACTAAATGAATAAGCAGCCAAAAAGGAAGCAAAATTCTGAATTCCACAAATATAAAGAATCTCAGGAATTTATGGTTTCAGCAGAGAAAGCACCCCCAAACAACTGAAGTTCAGAAAGTCATGCAAAACACGGAGGGTGAAGATTACTGCTTACCATACACAGCATTGTTAAGGCTTCAATGTCCTAGCAAGTAATAAAGCAGACCACTAAAAGTTTTCCAAAGTCTACTGAGACTGAGGATTGTTTTGCACAAGAACGTATCTCATATATTAAGAAATAGGAAACACCACAAAGTTAGGACCCCTGCAGAAGCTGACACAGTACCTTCCATCCAAAATGTTGCCTACCACGGCATATTAGTTGAAAGATTAGCATCCCATGTGGTTTGTCTCTTTCCTTTTTCTACTTCAAAGAAACAGAGTATTATCTTGAACTTGACAGTCTTTACTTCTCAATTTCACTTTTTTGAGCAAATCAGGAAAAGTGGACAACCAAAAACTTTATAAATCCTACAAAGAATAGTAGAGTTATTCTTCCCATTCCTCTAAAAGTTAGAATAGATCCCACAGACATACAACAAAATACTCTGTGGGTAATCTTCTGTCTAAAACTCCTATCAGAGTATTTCATAGTTTGAATATTCTGATTCTAGGGCCTGGGTGATGAATTAACTTTTAAAGTGTTCTATTCCTGCTGTCCCAAACAACTAATCCACACATTTCTTTTAAAAAGGGGAGCAGGGCTAATTTCTATCTCCATTGCTACTGGTGCCAGATGCAAGTTCACAACTTCCCAATACAATCTCTTTCTGATTATCCTAAATTAATGAAACTACTTTTTCTATGCCTTCCATCAAGTATTACTCCATTACCAGCTAAGGAATGGAAGGGTAAAAAAGACTGTAGGAGTTCTACCCTCATAGGATGTTGTGAGTGCAGAGAAAAGAATGGTAAACACCTGACAACCATGTCATAAATTATGATGCACGGAAGGTCACAGACAACTCTAAAGATAGGATTGTTCTGTTGCCACACAGCTTTTCAATTTTCAATGTGCGACAGGAAGACCCAGGAAGAATTCTGGCTTAATTATCATCATACATATTTTGGAAGTTCAGTAGAATCAGGACTCAACACATTTCAGGTTGTGCACTGGGAAATCAATCAGGCCCAATAAACTGAAGACATACAACTAACATTTCAGTATATAAAGCAGATTTGGTTTTGGTTTTAGCATAAGATTCTAAGCAGCTACAAATTAGTTTAGAATAACGACATATTTCTAAGTTTGACAGGAAACGACACTATTTTTGATTATTGGCTTTACACTCAATTTGTTTTCAGGAACATAGCTGCCTGTTGCCATGATATCATCTTTAAAGCGTATTCATCATACTTTCATCAGCAGAGTTCATCTTTCTAGGGCCTAACTGTTTATATTTCACAAACACCAAATACCAATCTGAACAAAGCCTTGTTCAGGTTAATGTTAATATTAACAACAACTTATGTAAGCTGTAATCCTCTGAGCTTCATTTCCTTCATCTGTAATAGAGACTTGAGAAGAATATTGGAGATTATGTGTTCAACTACCAAATTCTGTTATTCTAACTGGTTAATCTGTTAGCCACAGCACTAGAAAATTAACAATCTTCTGGAAACAGTAAAGTAAATCATAAGAATTCCTTGTTCAACTTCATTGATTTATTCAAATAGTAACAATCATGCACTGCATACTAGAACACAAAATAAACATGTGGTTCCTTATACTCGTGAACTAGAAGCCTACTTGTGGGCAAGGACATGTAAATAAAAATTGTAGCACTGTTGAAATAGGTAACACTAAAACCCGACTGAAAACCAGCAGAGGTGACAACCAATTTTACCTTAATGAGTAATGGAAAGTTTCATTAGGAAGTGATATTTAAACTGGGCCTTAAGGATCAACTGAAGTTTGCCTGGCAAAGAATCAAAGGTAGACCGGGGGGGTGGAGGGTAGACATTCCAGGCAAAGCCAGAACAACATGTGCAAAAGACAGAATCAAAAAAGGCAATGAAGTATTTATGGAAAGGTGACATGTTTCATGTGACTGAAGTACCACTCATCAAAGTGTCAGGGTAGGGAATGACTTGTGTATACACATTTCATGAGGAACAACTAGACAGCTTCTTCCTTTTCCATGTTTTATCTCAAAATAATTTACATTCAGAATTTTTAGACCATTTAAGTTGTGGGACTTCACAGATATATAAGTTCAAATAGGGATGACCAATGTTAGTTCGCATTCCTTTCTTAACTATTCTGTTATATATCCTCTTACAAACTACTCAAATACATAAAAGAATTAATAACGGGATCCTCCCCACCATTACCCAATAGTATAAATTCATTATATCTATAACACACAAATAAATATAAGCAGGAAAAAACTTTAAAAATTCATTTTCTTTAAAAAAAAAGCTTTTATTCCTATAGTATTTTATCTGAGGAATTCAAACAAAAGTAATTAAATTAAATAAACATATTTAAGCTGCTCTAAAATCTACTAAGTAGAGGGGTGTTATAAATTAACAGCCACTGGTGTGGGACAGTGAGGAATATATGCTACAAACATACATATGCCGGAGAAACACAGGCTGTAACCAAGTCTTTAAGAGAATGAAGTTTGATGTTAGTAAGTTGTTTGGATCTCCTCACTACACACCAATACCAGAAAGGAGGCCAGAGCCTACAGCCAAATGAAAACCCAGTCTAATATATGATTCAAACCTAACAGAGCCAAGATGAGGTACCAGAACTACAGAATGTAACCATATACCACACGGTTTTTTGGGAACATGAAATGCCTCCTTCTCCCTGATCATGCCTAAAATATATATTCCCCTCTCCCATTCTTTTAGTTCTCCCCTCTGCTCTCTTCAGCACTGGTCTCTCTCAGAAACGGAGCTTACTGGTTGAACTGGGTTTTCACATGATGTATACAGATTAGGGAGAAAATGAAACCTGGAAGCTGGGGAAGGTGGTAATATCTTGATCAACAGCTACATAACAACAAATGTTAACAGCCATGATCTCTGGGCAGTTGATTATGGTTATATTTTATTCAAGTTCTAATTGTTCTTGTTTCAAAATTTATATAGAAATATCCTAATTGACAATAAAATATCCCCAAATCTTTGTAAACTATTATCTCCAGACATTCAATTTATAGTTAATTTCTAATCTCCAATTTTTCTATAATAATGCATTAAGTTTTATTTTGTCTCATTAATTACCACAATTAATTAGGCAAAATAATTTATGGAAGCTCTGAAAAAAAGCAAACGGAAACCACTGCTCTTGAGTACAGGCCATTTCTAAATAACAACTACGTAGGGGCACCTGGGTGGCTCAGTTGGTTAAGCGTCCAACTTCAGCTCAGGTCACGATCTCACGGTCGTGGGTTCAAGCCCCACATCAGGCTCTGTGCTGACAGCTCAGAGCCTGGAGCCTCCTTCAGATTCTGTGTCTCCCTCTCTCTCTCTGTCCCTCCCCACTTGCACTCTGTCTCTCTCTCAAAAATAAACATTAAAAAAAAATTTTTTTTAATAAGAACTGTGTACACAGTGAGATAGTGATGGTTTTATTACTATGCCTTCTGAGCCTGACAGTCTTCAGTATTTAATATCGTCTTGTTAAAACGTAACTCAACAGAGCATATGCTACAAAACTATAAAATCATAAAAAGGAATGACAAACATTTGAATCTATAGTTCTGATAAAAGACTTCTCATTTATTTTATTTTGGACTAAAATCAACATCTGGAAAATAATTTATTGTATGCATTTCTTTTTATCAGATTTTCTCTGAAGCTATCAATGCACTAATGTTCACAACAATAATGCTCTAAGAGAAATAGTCTTAATAAAACTATGTATGTGAGAACTTTTGCTCAAGGGAATAGTGGAAAATGAGCTGCACCCTAAACCTAACTATACTGCTAGTCATTTTGAGAGGAGGAGGCAAAAACTGCAGTCATTAACACTCCGAACACAAGACGAATGAGACATCACGGTGACCTTACCAAAAAAGACCCACACTCAGGACAGACATAGGGAAACACGTATGTGCGTGTGTGTGTGTGCATGAATATTTGATGTCATATCAATATATGCATATTTGATGTCATAAATACAAATAACAATGAAGACAAATTAATAACAAAATTGTGTTTTTACCTGTTCAGAGAATAGGTTACACGTATGATCCTAATCCATTCACTATTTTATCATTCCAGGCTACCTAACGGAAGACAGTGATTGAGCTCACAACTGGCTGCCAGCTTTTCCCTTCCTCTTCACCATTTAAAACTTCAGACTTCCTGCTTTCCTTGCATCATGGAGAAAGTCCAATACCTCACTCGCTCTGCTATAAGAAGAGCTTCAACCATTGAAATGCCTCAACAAGCACGTCAAAATCTCCAGAACCTATTTATAAATTTCTGTCTCATTTTAATATGTCTCTTGTTGATCTGCATCATTGTGATGCTTCTCTGAAGTTCTGCTGCAATCCCCAGTGATGCAACTTGTCACCATCAGCATAAAATCTGTCATCCCATGAAGAAGGGGAAATACTACATACCAGACCACTTCCTAAGTAGAAGAATTTCTTTGTGAAAAGGTCAAGATTCAGAACAAAACAATTGTTAGCAAATGTATTCATCTGTGGGATCTTGTAAACATGAAAGGAGCTTTATTTTCAAAAATTAACTTCAAAATGACTATAAGTGTGTATAATGTAACTATCAAATTCCTCTACAGAGCTTGTAAGTTTCTATCCCAAATTTCTTCTGAGGATGAACTAGAAGTTTAGTTTTGAAACTGCACTGTTAACCCGTTCACTTCACCTATAAAGCATTAGCTTCACTTTTTGGGGTAAATGTATATTGTACTGCAAAAGCCTCTCTGATGTTTAAGTATTTTTCAGGTTTTCACCAAGTTTGTACCAAAATAATCACTCAAATGAAGTGTCATCATTTGAAATAGCCTATGGATTCCTCACATCATTTACTTTTGTTATTATCATTCAGAAGTCTTTGTAGTAACTCTCAAAACCTACATTTTAAAACAGAAATTGTATTCTTTCTCTACACTACACTAAGATTTTTAAGCTTTATCAAAAAGAAATATGAAAAAGCAAGGCCATACGCTTACATAAATAAAATTTCTCTTAATTTTTTCAAAGAATTACAGAATTCTAGTATACATAGGCTAACAATAAATCTGTCCTCTCTAGTACATTATGATCGTCAGATGAGAACTACTGGTTAATTTAACAGCTGATAGTATAATTAGCCATAATTATTAATACACTACTAGAATCTAACCTTAATTTAAGGCACTACAGTTGATCATCTGAGTACATAACTTACTACACTATGTCTTTTGAATCATGAAAGCTTAACACTTTAGAATGATTTTATAGATTGTCTTCTATTCTAACCTCATACTCAATGTAGGCAAGGAAAATAATTTTTAATAAAAGAAAAATATATTATTTAAAGCATTTAAAAAATAAAAATTTGGGTTCCCCCAAATTAATTATTTGATCACATTTTGACACAAACTTCTTGTCCTGTTTATTAAGAGGATATAGCTATTTTCCTTAATCTATCAACCAGATGGTCAATACCTACCTACTTGGTAGGCCATTCTACCATGCTAAATTATAAATCCAGCAATGCTAATCTACAATTATGTTCTTGCTGAATACATTTTCAATTTCCCCTGTGATCATTTAAAAATACCTTCCAACTCATAATGGAAGTTAAAAAAAAAAGTGGTGTTGGAAAATATATTCACCAAAATGTCATGATTTAAGTAATTTGACTCAGTTTAAAATTAGGCCCGAAGTAATTTATACCTATACTGCTTAATACAATAATTTTAGCTTCGATTCAAGACATATTACTAATATAGCAATTACTAAAAGAGTAGAAAACACACAATTTACTGACTTGCCAAAATGAGGTTACTAAAAGAATTTGAAAAGTCAGTATACCAACTCTGGTTTGTAGTACAAGTGCTACTAACAGTGTGGTCTAGGAGACACTGCTTTTTTCTGGGCATCTGAGAGGTACTGGAGATGGGGAGGGAGACAGTTTTGGTTCACTGATATCTGAGAAAAGAGGAAAAAAGGATCTCATACTGACAGGGAGATTTCTTCAGCAAAGCCTCATCTATGGGCTGGAAATCCCTAACATCAATTAAAAAGCTTATAAATAACAAGCAATACATTTACCTCACTGGTGTCAGTAATTACTTATGAAAAAAGTAACCAAGTTCTATTATTAGCTGCACTGATCTTAAAAATAAGTGGAAAATTCGAAATGCCAAATTTTATGCCTTCCATTATATTGTTCTCTCTAACATCAACATCAAACTATATATAAAATGTGAAGTCATGGGGTTTTTCCTAAGTAAAACAGAAGTAAGTTTTTTGTTTTCATTCTGCCCTTAACAGAAATTAAAACCTTTTTCTTGAAAATTACAGAATACTGTAACTCAGACTATAAAGTAGAACAAAAAGCTATTCTTTAAATGGAACTTATTTATTCTGTTTATCATGATATGTAAAGAGTAAGAAATAATAAAACAATGTATTTAAAATTTTTTAAATATCAAATGTTCTTTCTCCTGGAGAATAAATTCTACTCTTAATTTACAGGGTACTAAAAATGAACCAATTTTTCAATGTTTAATGTTCCTTTTATACTTTAGTTGGTTCAAAATGTTTGTTTAATGTAAACCACCTACAATAAAAAGAACTGTTTTGAACTCGGTGAAATCTCTCTTTAATAAACTCATAATTGATAAGACCATAAAACAATCTAATTATAAGTAGTTTTGATCTTGTAGGTTTTCAGTGGCTTTTCTCAAATAAAATAAGATCAAGATTTCCTGATACAGACACAAGAGGGCAGACCTACATAAAGTAATGAATTTCCTATTGTCTAGATTTTTACTTCTCCTTTTGATTATTTTTTAGACTTCAGGCAAAGTGGGAAAATAATAAATTTTCAGAAAATATTTGCTCTGCCGGTAAGTAAAAGCACAACTTTAAAATGCATAAAATTATATGCCAATACTATGTAGAAAAATTGAAAGGTTAAACTCAAACACATTACTAATTTACTACAGCATGTATACAAAACCAATTATATGCTTTTTAGCTACCTATTAAATGTATCACAATCTCACATCCTAACTATTTAGACTGTCATAGGGTCCACATCTTTCAATGCACAGTTACCTTTTTTTAACAATAAAAACAAACAAAAAATTAAAGATAAACAATACAAAAATAAGAAAAAAAGAAAACTTTTTTTTCATAGTATGTAATAGAGTACAAAAAACACTCTCATGTTAAAAATAAAACTTTTTCAGGGGCGCCTGGGTGGCTCAGTGAGTTAAGCCTCCAACTTCGGCTCAGGTCATTATCTCACCTATCCTGAGTTTGAGCCCCACATCAGGCTCGCCGCTATCAGCACAGAGCCCACTTGCGATCCTGTGTCTCTCTCTCTCTCTCTCTCTCTCTCTGCCCCTCGCTGACTCGAGCTCTCTCTCTCTCAAAAAAATAAATAAATAAACAAACATTTAAAAAAAGGGGGTGCCTGGGTGGCTCAGTCAGTTGAGCATCCGACTTCGGCTCAGGTCATGATCTCACAGCTTGTGAGTTCAAGCCCCATGTCGGGCTCTGTGCTGACAGCTCAGAGCCTGGAGCCTGCTTCGTATTCTGTGTCTCGCTCTCTCTCTGCCCCTAACCCACTCACATTCTGTCTCTGTCTCTCTCAAAAATAACCATTAAAAAATAATAAAAAAATAAAATAAATAAAACTTTTTTCAATCTCTTATCATGTTAAACAAAAACCAAGTCATTTCACTTTAAGTCACTTGATCAAATTTTTATTTACATTTTTGATTTATATAAATTTTCAAAAATGTTGAAATCATTAGGTGTCAATATCTTGGCTGATCAAGCCCCTGCATGATTCAATTAGGAAGAAAATCCTATCTTCCTCTTTTTAATAATTGCAACCCAGAACTTAGAAACATCCTAGGGAATAAAGGAGAAAAAAAGAATAAACAACTTTGTCCATAAAGAGTCCATTTCTTCACTACTACCTGAGAGATGCACTGTGAGCTTATAGGAACCCAATGGATACTGTTTTATACAGAGGTATACAATTTCCATTCCCATCCCATTCCCCTGCTCCCCACAAAAGAAATAAAAGAGGGACATAGTAAGGGATACATTCTCTCCAAAGAGAAGACAAGACTTTGTTGTTTGTTTTTCTCTTCTATCATAGTCCTTGTAGGGTCAGAGAGATTTGGGGAAGGGTGACAGGAGAGGGACAACATAGTACAGAGAAAAGACCCAAAGACAGTTTGCACATGGAGGTGTATATATATTCTAACCACCTCAAGGCACAGATGGCTTCTCTTCATTCACAAAGGAAAACGTTTCAGAGTACTATACTACCTGCACTCTGATTTAGCAGGAAATCATGGGAAGCAAGGAACAGCTTGAGCATTAGACTGCGAGGCTAAGTCAATGATTATCCCTAAGAAGAGCAAAACTTCCGCACTACAATAGTAACCTTTTGAGGGACAAAAGCAGTGGAAAAAAAACCTGTTAAGATCAAATGAGATAAGCTAAAGTTCTATATAAATGTATGGTGGTATTAGATTGTGACTCTCAGCCAAATTCCTTTCCATAGTTGTAAAAACAGGGTTTTTTCATAGTGAGAGTTTAGCAGTTGTGCTTGCAAATCATACACATTCTCCCAATTTATCAGATGGACCAATCCTTATTACGGCTCTTCCCTTTATATAAAAATTAGACTAAAAGGAAGTCAAATTTTTTTAAGTCTTTTAAGAAACAATTAAGATGAGAACTTTTATAATAAAGACAGCACTTGGAGGCTCCAAGGAGAAGGCACTGAAGACTTCTTCTGTAGTAGTCCAAGAAGGGAATAAAAGAAGTGATCATTTAAACATAGCAACTGAAGTGTCTTAAGTGTTCTTTACCTGGTTTCATCTTTCTACTACAAAACTTAAGAGCACTACAAAGAAACCATCCCAAATATGGTTAATCAAAAGGCAGGACATTCCAGGGCGCGTGCAACTTTTGTCCCTTTGTAGCCTGCTTCCTCTACATGTACTAGCGAGAAGATTTAAAAAGAAGTCTGAGGGGTGCCTGGGTGGCTCGGTCAGTTAAGCGTCGGACTTCAGCTCAGGTCACGATCTTGCGGTCTGTGAGTTCGAGCCCCGCGTCGGGCTCTGGGCTGATGGCTCAGAGCCTGGAGCCTGCTTCCGATTCTGTGTCCCTCTCTCTCTGCCCTTCCCCCGTTCATACTCTGTCTCTCTCTGTGTCAAAAATAAATAAACGTTAAAAAAAAAAAAATTAAAAAAAAAAAAAAAAAGAAGAAGAAGAAGTCTGGCTCTAAAGTGCACCTCCAAGCTCCCTAGCCTCTCTGCATTGCTTCAAGATTGGGAAAAACCTAGTTTACAGCAGAGGTTTCTCTGAGCAGAATGAGTGAATTAGGACTTACTTCTTTCAATTCAATTCATCCAATTTTCTCAGTTACCTTTCTATCATACCTACTAAGTTAGGTTATCACAACCTACTAAAGTTGTTCAGTTGTGAACAACTACAGTTCTGTGCAAAAATACCAGCTGGAAAAGTATATGCCTGATCCCTGTTCTCCTATAATCACAAAGCAGTTGAGAACTAAAATATAACAGGGGCGCCTGGGTGGCTCAGTCAGTTAAGCATCTGACTTCAGCTAAGATCATGACTCGGGGTTCATGAGCTCAGCCCCCAAGTTAGGCTCTGTGCTGACAGCTCAGAGCCTGGAGCCTGCTTCAGATTCCGTGTCTCCCTCTCTCTGCCCCTCCCCGTCGCATTCTGTGTGTGTCTCTCTCTCTCTCAAAAATAAAATTAAAAAACTTTTTAATTAAAAAATAAAATATAATAGTCTTTTAAAAATTACATTTCCTATCTTTCAATCGCTTGAACTGATAAATCACAAGTCTAGTTAAATTGCTCTTTTCTGATTTGTAGTTCAGACATCATAATAATGCTTGTTTGGTTATGTGATTTGAATATACATAATCAAGACTATAAGCAGTCTTGCCCAAAACAAGAGTAAGGAAGGCACAAGGGACGGGTTAAGGATTCTCCTGTGAATGTAGCACAACAGGGTGTGTGTACGTTTTGGGACTATACTCAGATTTGTGAGGTTTCTAGATAAGTGATCTCCTTATTCTTCCATAGAATATATTCCTTTAATCTTTATTATTTTTTATTAGTAGCAGTAATGAATAGTAATTTTAAATGTTTTCTCTAAGGGAAAGTTTGTAATTTCTGACAGAATTAATTTCAGAAAATTACTGTTTCAGTAATACTGTTTCAGAAAATACTGTTAATAAAAAATAGATGATAGAATTTACAAAAAATTCTACAGATAATTGCTTTCCCAGTTAAAATGAGCTGTGGAAATTATCTTGGAATAGAAAACATTTCCAAATCAAAAAAAATGTACACATTTACATGTTACTTTAGGGGATACACACCCATTTTATTTATATGTGATATTTTATAAAGTGCTTTCCTAACTCCCCAAAATATATGCACTCCTATATCCACTGCAGCTCTAATTACAACAGCCAAGACATGAAAGCAACCTTAAGTGCTCACTGATGATGACTGGATAAACAAAATGTGGTACATATACAACACAATATTATTCAGTCATTAAAAAAAAATGGAATCTTGCCATTTGTGACATGAATGTACCTTAAGGGCATTATGCTAAGTGAATTACGTCAAAGACAAATACCATATGATCTTTTACATGTAGAACCTTAAAAAAAAAAAAATCACAGATATAGAGAACTGACTGGTGGTTGCCATGGGCTGGGGGTGAGCAAAATAGGTGAAGGGAATCAAAAGACAAACTTCCAGCTATAAAACACATAAGTCATGAGGTAAAAAACACCTAAGTCATGAGGATGTGACTTGTACAGCATCATATACACCATGATGACTATAATAATATAGTATTATATATTTGAAAGTTGCTAAGAGAAAATCTTACAAGTTCTCACAAGGGGAAAAAAAAATGGAAACTATGCATAGTGAGGGACGTTAACCAGACTTAAATTTATTGTGGTGATAAGGTCACAAAACATACATAGCAGATCATTATGATGTAGAATTGACATATTCTACAATGTATTCTACAATACATATTACAATATGTCAATTATATCTCAAGAAAAAAAAAGAAGAAAGGGAAAAGAAACTAAGACCCAAAGAAATGAAGTATTAAATGACAGGTAGAAAATCATCCAGGTTCTGAATTTGATAGAACCAGAAATAAAATCCAAGACCTCATACTCCAGAATTACTGTTTTTCCAATTATACTGTGCCAGTCCCCATATCTGTTTCAAGTTTCTTTAAATTAAGTATATTTTTCTTTATTTTTATGCCCACTTAACAAATGAGAAGGAAAGTGAAAACTAAGTTAGGTACAAGATTTTAAATTTTCCATGTTAATCAGCCTCAAGTATTTGTTTCACTTTTATTTATCCAAACAATACTTTGGGAGTTTATACCTTTTATAAACTTGTAGCAACTTTTATAAACTTAGTAACTTGTAGCAAAGAGGAAAAACAAAACCATCTGTGTACGCTTACTGCAAGTGTGCTACTGTACTCATAACATCCACTGGAGGGAAGCAAACACTAGACTTTGAGCCATACCTGCACTGGTGTTTCATTTTCTTGTCGAAACTCTTCAATTTGCTGCTGTTGCCAAGGAGCTAAACTGTAAGAGTCCTCTGTAGTTCTATTTTCCAATGGGTTTGTCCGCAACTGCTCCGTAAGCCACATCTGTGTCCTCACAGAAGGCTGAATGGGGACTCCACCTACTGCCTGTTGACCAAGCAGTAAATATTTCGGAGGTTCAAAAGCCTCTGCATTTGTCATAATGGGCTTGCTTTCAGGTAAGGCACTGTATGTCATGTCTAAGGTCTGTCTCCTAAGGGTGGAGGAGGAAGCTCTAAAGTCGTCTTTGCTACAGCTCTCAAATTTATATTTGCAGTCCAGAGTTGACGATCGTTTTTTATTTATTTCCTTGTCTTCTAGTTTAAGCATCTCCATACTATCATGTAAGCAGCTAGGCCCAATTGTTCTTAGTTGCGAGGTTAAAACCTTGCCTCTCCCTGTCTTTTCCAAACCACTCCTTGACTCTTCAGTGTGTACAATGCCACCCTGGCTGAAGTTATCCGGGGCAGTGAGTTTGGATAAAGATGACCATTTCCGGAGGGGCCGGAAGTCCTTCATGTCTAGTGAAGAGTCCTGTTCTCCCCTACTGTGGTTTCCCAAAGCTTGCATGAGGCTAGTACTCCATTTTGAGCCATCTGACGTCAATGATTCCCTGTGTTTGGAAACTGTAGCGCTGGAGTTAGACGGCATGACATGGGCAGTAGGAAGAGTAACCAACGACCGACTAGGCTTAAAAGATAATGTGCCACTTGAAGTTGAATGATCTGGAAAGAGAAAAGAATGTCAAATTAGTTACAATTAATGGAGGGGGGGAAGGGTCTAAATGTGAAATGCCAAAACAAGTATCTGAATATGGTTTCCCAGCACAAGTTTTTCAGAGATGCTTTATCAAAATGAGTTTATTATCATTATGTTTACCTGAAATAAACCAAACATACTTTCAAATATTATTTTCTAAAAATGGATACACAATGGAATATATGCCCATTTACTATCTACTTACAGATGACGAAGGACTAGAAAACAGGTTTATAGTCACCTTATTTAATTATTTTTACTTTTTTAAAAGAAAAATCCATCTCCTCACTGAGAGGTCTTATTCATCATCCAGCCCAGAAATAACTTTACCAGAAAATGTATTTTTCATGGTCTTTCCTGAACTGTGGAAATCTATGCCACACTTAAACATTTTAGCACCTGCCCAAACTCTAATTCAAATCAGAAATATGGGTGGGATGCCTGAGTGGCTTAGTGGGTTAAACGTCCAACTCCTGATTTCGGCTGAGGTCATGATCTTGCACTTCATGAGTTCAAGCCCCATATCGGCCTCTGCACTAAAGGCCGGGAGTCCGCTTGGGATTCTCTTTCTTTCCTCCTCCTCCCCCCTCCACTCACATACACTGGGTCTCTCTCTCTCCCTCCCTCAAAATAAATAAACAATGGAACATAATCAGAAAGCATTCCAGCAATATATTTGTGGATACAGAGTAATTCCTCCATTCCTAGTCTCCCTTAAATGGCATCATCAATGGTATGATTCCCAAGCTAGAACTCCTGGAGTCTACTTTAGATGGCTATCTTTCTCTGCACATTCACTAAATCCCTAAATTGTAAGCCTTCACTTCCAAAATGATTACACAGCTATTGCCTTAGGTCAAGCCTTCCTGTGTTATTGTTCTACACACAGTAACAGTTTTAGAGGCTCCATGGAAACCCAAAGCACAAATAAAGACCTCTATATTCCATGAACTTACCATCAAGTTCCAAATTATCATCGAATGTGCCAACTTAAAATTAAAGATTATAAATTTTACCAGAGGAAGCTTCAAAATAGGATAGCAATTGAAAGTATGAGGGGAGAAGAGATGAGTAGTAAAAGGTAACCTTCAGAGTTTATTCTATATTTTCCATATTGTTTGGTACATTAGAATATATTTACTATTACTTGTTAGCACTGATATTGTTTTAAAGAAATAAAATTATGCAAAAAGAAATGATGAAAAGGTCATAAGAAAATTCACATGAGAAAGAGCTAGGCAGACTAATTCAAACAATGAAATTCCAGTAGGTCTTTACACAGAATTTCTTCACTTGGAGATAAAGAAGAAAAAATATTACAGATGGGAGAATACAAGCAAAAGTATTATAGTGAACACTTGTTCAACATGTTCAAGCTTTTCATCAGCTTCTGCAGAACCTTTTTATACTCATGAAAATTGCCACATTATTATAAGTCTAATCACATGAAATTAATTTTAGATCTCAAATTCCCAACATATTCTGCAACTATGATGCAGACATTAGAAGCACCAGCACAAGATTTCAGTTTGGAAGGGAGTCACTTAGAAAACAGGCTCCAGGTGGACCCACCATTTTTGGCTGGCATAGGCAACAGCAGAGGCATCGGCCTTCCACAATGGGAGCACCACCCCAGAAGGGCAGCAACTGGGCAGCACTGGTGCTTGGTGGGGCTAGAGAAGTGACAGTTCTCAGAAACGATTTGAGGCATATTACCTGTAAGTTTAACCTGAAGCCTGGTTCTCCAGCCTTCCCCCAAAATTCTATGAGGTACCAAACACCCTTAAATAAATTCTTCATCTTCTCAATCAGGTCAGCAAGCTTCTTTTGCTGATTAAGAACACTAACTGATCAGAGTATAAAGCCAGAAGAATGTAATTCCCGAAGTAAATAACAAATTATCCCATTTGTGTGTTGTATGCAGTGTCAAGAAAAGTTGCTCAAAGGTGAAAATTAACATTTAGAGTTAAGTATATTGCTCAAGATCACATAGTAAGGAGGGTCTTTCAGATACTGCAAACCTGTATCTAATACCAGTGGCTGAACACTAGGGTGGCAGGGTAGACTTCAGTCCTGCCCCCCATACCCAATCTCCCATCAACTCCAATACACAATGTTAAGAAAGAAAAATCTTTTGTTTGTTATGCAAACCTCGTTTCAGAAAAATGTGCTTGATTCCCTCACTCCCTTTCCAACCAGTCTGACACATCTTAGGTCTTACCTATACAGAAATTCTAGAAATGACAGTGCTTTCTTTGCATTATGTCATATTGCATGCAAACAAAATAAAGTGCCATGGAAATCTGAACTTGAACCATTAGATTCAAAGACTAGTATACTACACATTGCATCACAGCCAGCAAACTAAATTTTTTAAACAGAAAAAAAAAAAAAATTGCTCAAGGCAATTCCTGAAAGGTAAAGGTGAAACAGTTATGTAAGTCTTCAAATGCCCAGATAAGGAAAGAGGTTGGCCTTCATTAGGCAAGAAATGTGATACCACTGAAAGTTTCCAAAGGAGTAACATGATCAAAACCATACTTAAAATGATTATTCCAATAACACTGTTGAGGATTAAAGCAAAATGATTAGCCACATGAAGATTAACAGATTACTATGGTAATCAATAGAAAAAAGGAAAGGAATATGCTACTAAAGGTCAGTTCTAAATAGATATAGGACAAACGTCACTAAAAGCCTATGAAATATCTGTATTAATACATTATAGTATTAAATCTATTTACCAACTATATAATTATGTGTATAGATACATAAACACACACGTTTGTGTCACTATTCCTAAACGAGTATTTGTATTAAAATCATTAAATATCTTTATTTTTTTAAGCTTATTAATTTTTGAGAGAGAGGGAGGAAAAAGGCATGAGCAGGGAGGGGCAGAAACAGAATCTCAAGTAGGCTCCAGGCTGTCAGCACAGAGTCTGAAGTGAGGCTCCCGGGGCTCAATGTTATGAACCATGATATCTATGACCTGAGCCAAAATCAAGAATCCAATGCTTAACTGACTGAGCCACCCGGGTGTCCTGAATACCTTTAAAACTAAAAAAAATTTTTTTTAAATTTTCAGTTATTTACATTGAAAAAAAGCTTAGTAAGTAAAGATAAAGTGTAAGGTTAAATGTAACAGTTTTAAAACTAATCTTTTTAGATTCAAATCCTGGCTCTCCCACTCAGTCACATGTGTTCAAACAACTTACTTAACCTCCTTGCATCACGGTCACCTCATCCATAAAGTAGACATGACAACAGTGAAGATTAAAAGAAAAAAATGGACAGAAAGGACTCAGAAGATTTCCCGGTACAAAGCAAAATGTTAATTATTATCACATCACTGAAATTGCTAAGTAAACATTATTCCATCATATAACACACAAAAGAGTAAATATCCATACTATACAAGGAACTCCAATAAATTAAAACAAAACAAAACCTAACAAACCAATTTTAAAACAAGCAAAGGAAATTAGAAAGCAAATCACAAGAAATAAAAATAAATAATACATGTTAAAAAAAAACCCAGATGTTCAAACTCATTAATAGTTAAAGTGTGTTCCCTATTCTATTCATAAAATTATTAAAGGCTATAATATCCTACAATAATGGAATCATAAATTGCTATAGCATTTGAGAGAAGAGGGGCAATCTGTCTATATATATCAATATTTAAAATATGCCAGCATATAAGTGAATGTATGTAAATATGTATCTAGTCATGAGCAGAGAAATGGAATGAAAGAATACACCCCAAACTTAACAAAGGTACACCCTTGATCATGGAAAGAGGACATACAATGTCTTATTTTAATTTCTTTTCAAGGAGCATAACTTGACCATTTGGTCAAACTATTGCAAAGATGTTTTGG
This sequence comes from Panthera tigris, assembly GCF_018350195.1. Lineage (NCBI taxonomy): Eukaryota > Metazoa > Chordata > Mammalia > Carnivora > Felidae > Panthera > Panthera tigris. The sequence goes on from NC_056664.1 coordinate 106,253,328, forward strand.
TTTGTGACCTCAAAGAGTTTAAGATATCTCAAATAACACTGTTACTTAAGTATGAATAATGTATCAGGTGACTGTCTCACTTTCCATGTCACAGCTGAAACCTCTGAGATCAGAGATCACTGCCTTGGCTGTTACTTATATCTGATAATGTGCTACTTTTCTGTCTTCCTGTGCTAGCTCAGTATTTCCCAACTGCATAGAAAATCAACAACTGGTGATAAAAACAAATTCCATATCAGACTAGCATTTACTCCTACAAATCTGAAAAAAATTGATATATACTATTCAAATATTACACAGAGGATAGAATTTATTCCTAAAAGTCACTTATCTGAAGTTCTCAAAATTTAACATACTAAAAGTTACCTGAGATGTCTGAAGCCCTATTCTAAGAGATCTTCATTCAGTTAAGGTAGAGAGGGGACCAGGAAATATTACTGCTCAGTAAGTGATTCTCTGTTCTATTCACTACAACATCATTCCATCTGGGTCTGATTCCAGTTCTGAAGCCTTCAAGCTTAAATATCCCAACCTCAACCATCACCAGTATCTGAGTTCTAGTGTAAAAACTTATTGACTGTGACTTTCACAATTCAGTACTGCCAAAACTAAGGATTAATTAAAGCTTAGTCTGTTCACACACATATGCACATACATACACATGCACATACAACATGAAATAATAAAGAAAAAAATAAAAATTTGATAGTATGAATATCTAGAAAAGGGACCATTATTTCTCAGAAAGGAGTCCAGAAAAATATTAATTTTAACACCTTAAAAATGTTATTTTGCCCTAATGAAACACAGGCAATTAGGGGTAGACAAAATACAATTCCTAACGTGCTTTATTATACTATCTAACTGTAGACACAAATCTCAAATGCAAGTTATTACAATGGCATCTGGGCCACATCTAAGTCACCACAATGAAATCTGAAACCAGCAGAGTGTAGTCCTTTTAAAAGCCAGAGGACTGGGTCTATAGCATTCACAGAGAGCATAGAACAGCTAATGGTTTCAGACAGATTTCAGCTTGCAAGGGAAAAATATAAGAGGACTTCGCTATAACCCGACAATACAAGTGAATAATATTTAAGATAACATATTCTGAATTCTAAACAAAATCTCAACCTTCTGTTTCACCGTCATGTTGTTACCTGGAAATAGATGAATACATTGACTCTATCTTCTCTTGTATATAGAGACAGTCTCTCTCTGCTCTATCCTTTTTAAAGTTAAAAGGAAATAAATTCAAAAAAGACCACACCCTCCAGACCTATATTATAACAATAAATCACAAGTCTTCATAATTAAAAATTAATCAGGAAACTATATAACCCCATATCAAAATATTTTTATTTAACATAACTATTCTAACAAATTTTTAAGTAAAAATTTTAACTCTAACCCAAAGGCAATAATTAAGTTTCATATGCCACCATGATACTTTTTTCCCTTCCTGCTAATGCTTTAATCATATCATACCAGAAAAAAACACATTTTTATGCCCCATGTAACCATATCCTTTTAAAATACATGAACATTTCTAAGCATTCCCTATATTTTTATAAATATTTAAAAATATTCTAAACTACATTCTGGTAGGAAAAGACCTATAGAAAGAAACTCAATAATAATTAAACCGAAGAATCTCCTAGGAATGAATCCTGTACAAGGAACTGTACTAGGTAGAAAAGACAACGAAAATACATTATTCACAAAAAGATGAATATAGCCCTTCCCCTCAGGGTTCATACTTCACCATTACATACACAGCTGCAAGCCAAGACTAAAGTTTATCAGAAGGAAACTACAAAACAGCAGACAATGAGATGTGAGCCAGAGAGAAAAGGCAGACTATTCATAAAAGAACTCTCAAGATGACTGCTCTTGAGCAATAATGCTCAACAGCAATAATGGAATCTACAACACAGTGAAGTATTACCTTCAAAGGGTTAATAGTAAATAACTGGCACGCAAGAATTGTTTGGAAAGGCAAGCTATCTTTCAAGAATGAGGTCAAAATATATTTTCAGCTAACAAAAATGGAGCTTATCATCAACAGACTCACCGGAAGAGCTACTAAGATTCCTTTAGTTTCTTTCACATAGAAAACAAATGACCCCTGAATTATAAATAAATAAATAAATAAATAAATAAATAAATAAATAAATAAATAAATAATTAAGGGGCACCTGGGTGAAGTAGGTTAAGGGTCTGACTTTGGCTCAGGCCATGGTCTCTCCGTTTGTGACTTCAAGCCTCGCATCAGGCTGTCTGCTGTCTGCTGTTAGCACAGAGCCTGCTTCAGATTCTCTGCCTCCCTCTCTCTCAGCCTGTCCCCTGCTCACACTCGCTCTCTCTCTCTCTCTCTCTAAAATAAACATTAAAAAAATTAAAAAATAAAGAAAAATAAAAAGTTTTTCTAAGTAAACACAAATCTAAAAAATGAAGGACAATTGCATAAAACAATAAAATCAGTTGGGCTAAAAAAAGATAGAATCAAAATATTTGGCAACTGTGACATACAACTCAAAACAGGGGTAGATCAGTATTCCCATGTTTTAAGGTCCTTATATTTATGAGAGGAAGACAAAGCTTCTAATCACCATTCTAGACAGTCAAGTTAAGGGTTGCGTATTGTAACGTCTACATTAACAACTAAAGAATAGGTAGACTTGGTACAACTGTAAAGCTAAAGTTGGACCCCTACCTTGTACAATCCATAAGTGTTAACTCAAAATGAATCATAAGCCTAAATGCAACAGCTAAAACTATACAACTCTTAGAAGAAATCATAGGTGTAAATCTTCATGATGTTAAGTCAGTGTTTTTTTTTTTTTTACATACAATACCAAAAGCCCAAGCAACAAAAAAAGTAAAGATAAATTGGATTTGATCAAAATTTTTAAAACTTGCTGTCAATGAGACTAACAAGAAAGTAAAAAGACTACCCACGAAATGGGAGAGAATTTTTGCAAATCATTTATCTCATAGGGACTTGTATCTAGATTATATTAAAAACTCTTACAGCTCCATAAAAACACAAATGACCCAATTTAAGAATGGGTGCAGATTTAGACAGACATTTCTCCAAAGAAGATATACAAACTGACTTATGAAAGCATATGAAAAGATGCTGGACATCATGTAATCATCAGGGAACTGCAAGTCAAAACCACAATGAGATACCACTTCATACCCACTAGAATAGCTATCGTCAAAAAGCCATATTAATAAGTGTTGGCAAGGATGTGGAGAAACTGGAACCTTCATACAACACTGGTGGGAATGAAAAAAGGCCCCATTGCTTCGGAAACAGTCTGGCAGTTCCTCCAAAGGTTAAACACAGAGTTACCATATTACCCAGCAATTCCAATCCTGGATACATACCCAAAAGAAATGAAAACATGTTCACAGAGACATTATTCTTAATGGCCCAAAGCCAAAATAACCCAAATGGCCATCAACTGATGAAAAGATAAATAAATTGTGGTATTATCCATACAGTAGATTATATGGCAATAAAAAGAAATGAAGTATTAGTATATGCTACAACTTGAATCTTAAAAACATTATGCTTAATGGAAATCAGTCACATAGGACCATATATTAGATGATCCCATTTATATGACTTGCCCAGTACAAAGATATCTATAGAGACAGAAAGACTGGTGGTTGCTTAGGGAAGATGAAGAGTGATAGCTAATGCATTTCTTTAACAGAGGCTAAAAATGTTCTAAAATTAGATCGTGGTAATAACTGCACAATGAGAATATATTAAAAACCATTAAATTGTATACTTAGAGTGAATTGTATGGTATGTGAACTATATCTCAATAAAGCTGAGTCTGTTTGTTTGTTTGTTTGTTTTTAAGTTTATTTATTTTGAGAGAAAGACAATGAGCAGGGGAGGGGCAGAGAGAGAGGGAGAGAATCCCAAGCAGGCTCCCCACTGTCAGCACAGGGCTCGATCTTGCAAGCTGTGAGATCATGACCCGACAAGATCAAGAGTTGGACACTTAACTGACTGAGCCATCCAGGCACCCCAATAATAAAGCTATTTTCTAAAAACACAGGTAGTGTATAATTCTAATAAACTAGAAGCAAAATGGCATGAAGATAAAATTCAATCAAAAGAAGATAAGAAAAAATGGAAAAAAACCCGAGGCAAAAAGCATAAAAGAAAGCATACAATAGTTTAAAAATGCACCAAAATGTAATAGTCATCACAGTAAGTGAAAAGCTACCAAAAAAAAAAAAATTGTTCAAGTAATTTTTTAATCAAAGATAAACCTAAAATATTAAGCCCTCTTTTGGCATTTTGGCATTACGTTATCTGTATCAAGTCTAAAAACAAACACAAAAAAGAATCATATAAAAATAACTGTCAAGAATGTTAGAAAAACTGTATGTCAAGTGTCAGTATCATAAAAATCATGCTTTCCTAAATTTCTTGCTTTTATTTAAGGATAGTGAGAAACTTGTTTCCTTACAGCCAAACGTATGGCTTATACTCTTTTAGTGATTACTTATGATAGCAACAGTATACAATTCTGTGCATAAGCATTTCTGTGTATATAAAACAAAATGAAAACTGGTTTCAAAAAAAGAGGGTAGAGGGCATTTCTGATCTCCAGCCAGATTATCAGCAACTTAAAGGACAATCTGAGGTACAGCTTAAAGAAGCCAATAACTTAGGAGCACCTGGGTGGCTCAGTCGGTTAACCGTCTGACTTCGGCTCAGGTCATGATCTAGTGGTTTGTGAGTTCTAGCCCCATGTCGGGCTCTGTGCTGACAGCTCAGAGCCTCGAGTTTGCTTCGGATTCTGTGTCTCCCTCTCTCTCTCTGTCCCTCCCCTCCCTGCTCACGCTCTCTTTCGAAAATAAATAAACATTAAAAACAACTTTTAAAAAGAGGCCAATAATTCAAAACAAAACTCATTTTAAAAGCTAGTCAGTAAAAACAGCTTCCCTTTTTATATAAAAACTTAATTTTTTTTCTTAAATGCCTTCTAAAATTTCATTCAACTGTACCATTTTCTGGATATCTCACACTAGTTTTAAGATTGTCTCACCAGGCAGTTTACGTGAAAAGAGCTATAAGTTATTTCTCTCCTGTAAAAATTTTCACAAATCAAATTACAACTTAATCTCTTAAATTACAATTATTTTTTACAATGCAAACTTTCTTAGAAACAAAACTTACTATGAAAGAACAGACAACAAATTACCCATCTATCCACCTATCTATCCTCTATCTATCTGCAAGTCAGGGGAAATGTGAAGTCATTAATCTCCCTAAGCTCACGGCCATGTGAACAGCCTTTCCAGGTCAATAGTACATAGGGTCATCATAGGGAAGTAAAATGAACTTAATTCAGCTCAGCTTGGTCATCAGGCTCAAGCATTCGTATTCTACCAGGCCAAGAAACAAAATAATAAAAACTGAGTGAAAAATGAATGGATGGATGAATGGATGAATGAGTAACACTGAAGGTAAAAATGAAGTCCATAAAGATACAAAATATACCTCAAGCAAACAATCCTCCTGCAAACCCAGTAGAGCTGTAATGCCATTACATGCCATGTTTAAGAATTTAAAATTCAAATATTTCATTTTAAGAAATAATGTAGATCAACAAGAAAACTAGAGATGGGAAGCAAAGGAAAAGGGTATTTGCATTCTTGCAAAAGAATGTAAATCGTTATTGTTTGAAGGCTGCCTGGAAACGATTTAATTTCACAAGCAAAAAAAAATGTTCTGTGCATAACCTCTGACCTACTCCCATATGCAAATGAAGAACTAAAGTCCATAAAGGCTAAATTACTTGACCAAGTACAAATCTCAAAATAGAATGCTGGTCTCCTGTTTCTCAGTCTAGGGTTACCTAGACTATCCTAAATTACACCTCTCAAGGCTTCTTTCCCTCTAGTTTCTCCCTTCTGAGTACAGATATCTTAAACAGTGGGGTTAGGCAGAGCTCTGAACTTAGGTTTGAAGAATCTCAGCTCTGTCACTCGAATAGCTATATAACCCCAGATACATTATTAACCCCCTCTAACTCCTTTTTCACCAGTAAAAAAAAAAAAAGTTAATCATATTTTACCTCAGAAGGACTCTATAATAAAGAATCTTTAAAAATCATGTATAAAGTACAAAACTCCATATTGCAAAAATTTATGGTAGGTATTTTTATTAATGTTAAAGGCCAACTGACTGACTAATCCACTGTAGAATCTGGAAGCCAAGTTAACTGGAGTAACCATTATTACAGTCCTGAAATTTCCAAAGTTATGAACTGGCAAAAACATAGTATTACCCACCAATGAACTAACTGACCATTAATAAAATAAAACAAATATAACAGATTAAAGAATGACTTAAATATTATTTATTTCACCTAGAAAATAGGTATACAATTGTACCTACCATATAATTTTTTAATTAACTGAAATAATGTCCACTTCTTATCATCATGTCTTCTACACAGTAAATGCTCAATAAATATTACTATTGTTACAATGAAAGGGTTAAGAGGGAGCTTTCAATTTATTAAAAATATTACCAAGGGTGTGGGAATAAGCAGAGAAATAATAGCTGGAAGATTGCCATGTGTTATAATTTTTTATTATATAAATTTGGTGCTGTGTACATGTGGGTTTTACCATTTTACTTTCTACTTTGGCAGATATTTGGAATTTTCTGTAAAAAAGGAAAAAAAACTAACAGCAAGAGAATATTTTACTTTAAAATGAGGTGTTTTAGGGGTGCCTAGGTGGCTCAGTCGGTTGAGCGTCCAACTTTGGCTCAGGTCATGATCTCGCGGTTGACGAGTTCGAGCTCCACGTCGGGCTCTATGCTGACAGCTCAGAGCCTGGAGCCTGCTTCAGATTCTGTGTCTCCCCCTCTCTCTGCCCCTCCCCCACTCATGCTCGCTTGCTCTCTCTCTCTCTCTCTGACTCAAAAACAAATATAAACATTAAAAAACATTTTTAAATGAGGTGTTTTAGAGAAAACATTTGGCTAATCTAATAAAACCTAATCACTGTAATAAAATATATAAGCAAAGAAAAAAGAGCCCTGGGAAATTTTTATGACATCCTCCAAAATTAGTGGCTGCCTAGGGCTGGGGGGAATAACAGTGTTCAGGATGATGGCTAAGGAAGAGTGGGGCTTTTTTGGAGATAATGAAAATGTCCCAAAAGTGATACTGGTAATAGATATACAACTCTGAATACACTTAATGCCACTGAATTGTACACATGTAGACCCCATGCCCAAAGTGGGGCTTGAACTCACAACTCTGAGCCCAAGAGTTGCATGCTCTACCAACTGAGCCAGCCAAGCATCCCTGAATTGTACCCTTGAAATGGCTGAATTGTAAAGTATATGAATTCCATCTAAATAAAGCTGCTTAAAAAGAATGTACTGTTTTCATCTCCTAAATGTCTCCTGAATAACCTCATTTTCTCCTTTCCCACTTCTTTTTATGAACAAGTCACCAAGGCTCCTACCCACAACACAGGTGGTCTCCACTGCATCCAGTTTGGCTCTCTTCTGCTCCATCCCCAGAATCTCTCACCTTCTAGTCACTGACCATGCTGTTCTCTCAGCCTACTCTCCTGCCTTGTGCCCTGCCAGTTCCTACTTAACTTTTTGGGCCTCAGCTTAAACACCACTTCTGCCAGGGGTCCTTTACCTAATCCAGTGGATCTAGGTATACCCCCTACCCTATGTATTTCATCAATCATACTGTTCCTATTTTATGATAATTGTTTCCTGTCTCCTCCTTATGTACACAAGGAACACGGAAAATGTCTGTTTAATCCTAACCCCTAGCACAGTATCTCATACACAGCAGACACTCAATAAATATTAGCTATGTGAATAAATGACTGAACAAGTTCTTACCTTTCAAGGCCTTCATATCTTCATACGATAAAGATAATGCACCAACTGGTAACTTTTCTAATTTTTCTTCCTTTCTGATATATATTCACAGGATGACCTCAAAATTTATGTTATTAAACAGTCCTATTATTTCTTAGTAAAAAAAACTAATGAAGATATGATTAAATTGAAGTCCATTTTTATCAGTCCCTCCTTTTGAAATAAATGAGGTTAATTAGATAAGAAAATTATCTCTAATACAAATTAGCAGTTGGAAATTATCAAAGTAAAAAATTACTTAACTCTATTTGTACCTTTTTTAAATAAAATATATAAATATGCTTGAAAATCAGCCCCAAACAGACTGTTAGAAGCTACATTTAAAAACTCAGGTTTAAGAAGATTAAAAACAACAACAACAACATCAACAACAACAAAAAACAAAACTGCCTAGAAGCCCTACCTCCCAGGCTTCATGTCATAAGGAAGAGGAAGATTGTCCTGTGGAAGGTGACAAAGCCAGCCTAAGTAAAAAATAAGTTCTTTTATTACCACAGGGTCCTATACTCCCAGTTTCCTCTTATTTCTTTCCCCCTTAATCACTCAACTCCGGCACCACATCTAGGTTATATCTACACAAGTGCTGCACACTTCAAAAACAACTCCCTTTCAAACTAATTTCTACGGTAACAGCAGCTATTTACAGCCTCCAGGTCTCAGCAAGAAAACCTCAGAAGTTGGTGATCTGCCGGTGTGGCCTATGTTACTATTTGGTGGTCTTGAAGATGCATGTATCTTCAGGACACAGATCTATTTTCCTACCAACCTGAATTGGATACCTCATGAACAAATTACCACACCTAAAAGGTCGTACCACTAATGTTAAATTAGTACCTCAACTTCTTGTTGAACAGAAAAACAAAACAAAACAAAACAAAACAAAACAAAACACGCTCACACTCTTTTTAGCTTTATTTGAAATCTCAAAATACCATGGCGAAAAGCAAATCACGCAATCGTAATTTTAGAATATAGTTCTGTACTAGAGTCCTATTCTGGCTAAGATTCTGATGTAATCCTCTCCATCCATTTTGATCTTTTTCAATTCTCTGGTTCTTAAAAGACATGAAGTTTTCAATAAATACTTATTAAGTAATTAAGTAAATGAACCTCAAGCAGAGGAGCCAAGATAGCGGAACAGCATGGAAGTTTTTTGTGTCTCATTTTCATGAAATACAGCCAGACCAACACTAAACTATCCTGCACACCTAGAAAACTGATCTGAGGATTAATAAGTGAATGAACCTCTCTAAAAGCTACATGTTGGAGAGGGAAAAAAAAAGGAAAGCTACTTCTATATATGTAACGGTCATTTATAAAACTGGATATTTGTTATTCATAGAGCACTTATATTCTGTATTCAATTATTCTATATTCATAGAGATTTTAAGTTTTTAAAGAATTAAAATAAAAAAGAATGCAAGTTATTTTTCAGGTGATTCATAGGATACTTTAAGGATTTAACAATGGCCAAAGAGTATTACTTGGAACACCAGTTAAAACCAAACAATAATAAAAGGAAGAGAATTGGATAGGGGTTAGGGGTCCGATTAGACAGTACTATGCAGTTTAAAGTCTGACAATTTACGTCACAGATGTACTGGTTACTTAAAGCAATGTACCATTGAACTGAATAAAATGATTCCATGTACTTTGATCTATACCCAATAAGTTAAGTTTACATTTAGTATACAGAGGTATACCTATTCAACCATAATTGTATTACAGATAAAGAGAAATAATTACTGAGGTAAGTAAGAACTCAAAATTTACTATCACAGGTTAAATATCTAAATTATGTAACATAGTTATTATTTTCAAAAAGCAGCCAAACTTTAGAAGCCCGTAGCAAGATTGGCTCTTTCCTCCTAAACACTCCATTTCCAAACAAATATTATATTATCAAAGCGTGGTGCTATCAGACTCGTCTACCCACTCACCTTCACATGAGGGCCTACTGGCCTCACAGCAAACTATGCTCTGAGTCTACAGGGGAATGTTCCTTCCTCCCTCTCCTAATTGAGTCCAAGTGCCTACATCTCAGACCCAAGAAAGGGGAATTCCAGCAGGAATAATTGACATTATTTCCCCATTTCCCAACTGAACAACAGAACTCTTCAGAATTTCAGGAATTCTCCAATCTACAATCTTCCCTACCTAATCCTTTCCACCCCACCATACTCAACTAACTTTCTCTTTGTTAAAGGAGCTAGGGCAATCCCACTGCAGCAAAGCTCTTATCCCTGTCAAAATGATAAAAGGGGTGTGCTCTTGGTACTCCCAGACTGACAGAATATAATTTATCATAGACATAATGTTGTCAATATAAATTTCTTCACATTAAATACGAAGTGGGCTTATAGTTGTTTTGAGAAGCCAATGTTGTTTCTACTTGGAAATATATAAACATATACGTTCATAAAATCTTTGAAAGTAAACCATTTACAAATTATACACTGCCAATACCAGTATGCCCAATATGTCCAACAGAAATGTAACATAAAGTGCACTTGTAATTTTAAGTTTTGTAGTAACCACATAGGAAAATAGTAAAAACGTAAAATTAACTTCAAGAATGCCTTTATTTAACCCAACAAATCCAATAATATCATTTCATCATGTGATCAGTATTAAAAAGTATCAGTAAGATATTTACATTTTTTTACACAAAGTATTCAAAGTCCAGTGTGCATTTTACATCTCAGTTTGAATGGGGCACAGTTTAAGCACTCAATAAGCCAGATATTGCTAGCAGCTACCATACTGGATCACACAGCTCTCTATTACTGTTTTGCATAAACTACATTAAATATCTCCAAAAAAAACTGACTGTAATTTACAATAGTTTTAAGTATATATATTGATCTCAAGTATAGTAAGTGAAATTGTTGAGTTAAATCAACAGTTTTTAATACAGCTCCATGTGGTATGTAAATCATGTAGTTATTTAATATGTATGTTGAGATTTTCACAATAATCAATCTTTCAAGAATTCAAACGCATTTACACATTTCACCTAAAAGTTGTCACAACAAACCAAAATAATGCAGCACTTCATGCCACAGCATTGGAAATCAAGAAGGAAGATATAACTTCCTCCAAGACAAAATAGGAACGGTAACAGAATTAAAGATAGCTAAATAAAATATTCTGTAGATACACTCTAAAACAAACTCAAATTATACTTGGTAACACTAGTCCAAATTTCATGTATATTATTTTGAAATTAATATTAAGTATATGCCATGGTAATTCTCAGCTGGGAGTTACAGAACAAAGGAGATGAACACTTTTGGATTATTCTATAACATTTGGCATTTCATAAGGATAGATTTAATTTTATAAATGAGAAAAAAACACTTTATAGATCTATGGTTAGTGAATAACAAAAAGACAAGGCCAAAGTAAGTAAAGCAAATGACATTCATATAAAATAAACACAAAGTATGTTCAGTTTATAAAGCTGACATTACATTATAAATCTCAACCTATTAGTTATGTTCTAATGCAAGGCTATTTTCAATATTCAGTAATTCTCCACAGTGGTTGTTTTCCTGATACCTTAACATAAAACAGATATGCCATGAAGCAAAGCCCACAATGAAAAACAAGACTTTGTAAGTTAAAAGATTCAGGACAATTACCAAAGAACAGAGAAGATGAAGAGCAAAAGAATAGCTCCCATGAAGTGGATATTACGAGAACTTCAGTAAGACAGAAATTCAGGAGGGAAAACATATCCTAAATGGAATCTAGTATTACATAAGCAAACACAAAGCTTTCCTTCTAACTAAACAGATATGCCTGCTCTATGTGCCTGCTTTAATATACCTCCTAAAACTACTTCCTATATTCAGGTAACATTTTTAAACAGCTGCACTTCACCTTTCCCGATAGTCCATCATAAACGCAATCAAGATCATCCATAAACACACCAATCACTCAAACCATAATTCTGATTCATTTTCCACAGAAGTCCTAAATTTCTATTAATGTCAGTCTTCCAGAGTTCTATTACTCCATCTAACTTTCATCCACCATTCTTCACACTCCTTCCTTATCCTTTCCTAGAACTCTTGCCCTATTTGCCCTATGCCTTATCCATATATAATAGCCTTCAAATAACACTACCTATTGTGATCATGCCTTAAACTCAATGGATTCTTTGGCCATTAGGATACTCTGTATAGTTCTGTGCAATATATACCAGTAAAATCACTCATTGCTTCATGTGTTACTAAAAAACTGACAGGGAAAGGAGTTGGGAGTTCAGGTTAGAGGTAACAGCAAAAAATAATGGAAGTCCAAAAAATACATCATCTTCATATTGGCTCAATTCAAGAAGAAAGTAGAAATCATGCTCTTCATCCCTAAAAGATTAAAGGAACTTATATTTAACACCCAATGAATTAGTGAGAAAAGCCATGATATTTGCTACTGTTAAAACAAATAAATTAATTGAAGAGAGGAGACTGAAGAAAAGGTCATTTTCTAAATAGCAATAGAAAAGTTGAATAATTACATAATGATACACAGCAGGATCACAGTTTCTGGAGATTATGAAAAAGAAACCATTACCAGTAATATTCTCAATAAGGTATTTTCAGTTCTCCAGCCAGTCATTATGAAAAGGTAGCATACAGTCTTGATATTTCGTAACCTAGTCTGAGGGGAGGGAGGGAGATTATTTTTAAGCTCTCCTTGGCCAAACTGAGGAAGGAAAATTTCCACCTGGATCCATGTTAACACCATAATATTCAATGGAGGGTGAAGTAACTATTTGAAAACAAAGATTATTGAGTTTATTTCATTTCTGGATCTCAAGTAAATTTTTGAAAAGTCAAAACATAGGACCCAAGTTAAGAAAGAGTATAATTTGCTTAAAGCAAACAGCTTTACAATAACTAAAAAAATCCCAGGGCATCCACTCAGCAACTTTTAACTCCTCAGATCTGTTATCGTTCCCACATCATTCTCTCCTCAAAAAACAAGTTAATTTTTAAAATTCATTGAAGAGAATGGCTAATTACACTTTTTTAAGCCCTCAAAGCAGTTCTGTTTTATTTTCAATTAAACTTAGTTCAAATTGCTCTCCAGCATTTATTTTATGCCTTTCTGTTTAACCACATATAATAGAGTGTTATGGAATGAATTGTGTCCACCCTTAAGATACATTAAAACACCCAGAACCTGCTAATGTGGCCTCATTTGGAAATAAGGTCCGTGCAAATGTAATCAAAAGATGAGGTCGTGCTGAATTAGGGTGGGCCCTAAATCCAGTGACAGGTGTTCTTATAAGGGGAAAGAGAGATCTGAAGACACTGGGGAGAACCAAAGAAAGCCATGTAAAAGAGGATTGCTGGTAACCACCAGAAGCTAGAAGAGGCAAGGCAGGACAATTCATTCGTAGAGCCTCTGAAGACAGCATGGCCCTGTAGACCCCTTGACTTTGGATTTGTGGTCTCCAAAACCATAAGTAAATGTATTTCTATTGTCTTAAGCCACCCAGTGTGTGGTAATTGGTTATGGAAGCCCCAGAAAACGAACACAGGGAAATATGGGTTAATGTTTCTGAACCTGCTTTACTTGTACACTAGGGGTTGAACAATAAGTAAATGGATGGTAGGTGGTAGGAGGTATCTCACTGTTGGGAGAGAGAAGTTATATACAGACAAGCAAGGAAAAGGCTAAAATAAGCTCTACTTTACTGGATTAGAGTCAAGAGATATCAGCATTAAACATGTTTATCTTAATATAAATACTGATGAATACACACAGAAACAATTATAGGTATGTGTGTATACACAAGTTGGTAGACATACCTGCATAGCCTAGCTCTGTCTTCTGGGACAGCCTAGAAGCCATGACACCCCAGCAGTAACAAGCATTCCCAGCACCCAGATCTTGATTTCTAAATACCATTCTCCAATAAAAGGAACCAGAGCTCCTTGAAGAAATCACTGATTCCAGGGTGAGGGTAGAGAAAATATAAGACGAGCATGGGACACTTTATAGTACCCAAAATTAGGAAATGCTCAAAAACAAAAGGATGGGTGTGGGGCAGAAAGTATCATAGGAGCCAACATGAAAGAGTTCCTAATGGAACAAAGCTGTAATAATTTGAGGAACAAAATAAATATTATTGAGTCATAACCCAAAAAAATAAAATATATATGCATAGTCCATACTGATATAAATGAGGGAGATAAGGATGAATCTTTCTTATAAAAAAATTCCAATCTGGGGTGCCTGGGTGGCTCAGTCCATTAACTGCCCAGCTCTTGATCTCAGCTCAAGTCTTGATCTCAGTGTCGTGAGTTTAAGCCCCACATTGGGCTCCATGTTGGACATGATGCCTACCTAAAAAAAAAAGAAAAAACTAATTCCAAATTATATACATATTTTCCCCTCCAGGATATAGAACTCAGTACTCCACAACCACTTTATGTTTGGGCTGGACTTAGTGATTTGCTTCCAAATAATAGAATATGAAAGGGCAAAATAATAGTTTTATAGTGGAGAAACCCAGAAAACACATTTTAACCAAGAGATCAAGGTTAACATCACCACTGGTATCAGATAAATATCATGTACCCCCTGACATATGACACTTTCATCTCTGTACTCTTCTTCCCAAAAAGCATAATCTCAATGTAATCATGAGAAAACATCAAACAAATCCAATTTGAGGGGCATTCTATAAAATACCTAAGCAGTGTTCCTCAACACTCTTAAGGTTATGAAAAAAGGAAAGCATGAGAAATTGTAACAAACCAAAGGAGATTAAGGGAGACATTACAACTAAAAGTAATATGGTATCCTGAATAGGAACTAGGAGCAGGAGAACATTAATAAAAAACTGGTAAATTCTAATAAAGTCTGAAGTTTAATTTTAAAAAAAAAGTAGGTATAATACATGAGCCCACATTGATACAAACAAGTGAATAAATAAATGGAATAGAAAGGACAAATAAATTTTTAAGAATAATTCTAAATATTAAATTCAGGTACTTCCTCTTCTAGGAGGTGGAGTTTAATACTCCCCCTAAGACTGCATCCAAATAACATAATACAGTAGAAAGCAGAAGGGGTGCCTGGGTGGTTCAGTTGGTTAAGTGTCTTGACTCTTGATTTTGGCTCAGGTCATGATCTCATGGTTCATGGGATGGAGCCCACAGGCTCTGCACTGACAGCACAGAGGCTGCTTGGTATTCTCTCCCTCTCCCTCTCTCTTTGCCCCTCCCCCCCACATTTGCATGCAAGCTCATGCTCTCTCTCAAAATAAAGAAATAAACTTGAAAAAAAAAAAAGTGGAAGAGTTACTATACAGTGGAGAAACCTGGCAATCCAGGTACTACCAGTTCCTGGACCTTATTGAGGACTTTTAATAATATATACTATATTATTACAGCTTGCTAATATATATACAGCTTGCTCCTGAATTTTTGTTGCTGGTTTAGGATTCAACTCTTTGGGATCTGCTAGAAAAATTTACTTGTTCTGAATTATAGCTCCCAGAATTTCACTCTTGTTTTGTCTTGTTCTCCTTGTCACCATAGTGTTGTTTATCTGTTTTTCCCCGAGTTTCAGAGGGATTTCAGAAAGGAGTTAGGTAAATTAAAGGACAGTGTTCAACTTGTTGCCTTAAGGTAGAGTCCTGCTTGGATTTCTAGGTTTGCACATATAAACTACCTAATTATTTTAACTGGATACACAGTGAAATATTTAACCATGTCCCTATTAATATACTTAAAGTTGTCTCTAAACTTTTACTAAACAGTGCTACAGTGACTATATTTGTATGTATGATCTTTGTTCGCCTGTCTGTGTGCTAAATCAAGAATATTTACACTTTACCTAGGATATTTACAGGTAATTGACCTCTTTGTGTCTCACTTCCTCCATTAGATGGTTATTGTGAGGATTAAATGAATTATTGTGTAAAGTACCTAAGACATAGTAACAGCTAGAAAGTTGTTAGTTATCACTGCCAAGTTTTCCTCTATAAAGGCTGAATATATGTACTAGTTATGAGAGTACTACTTTTCCCAGCTACGCTCAGACTCTGGATATTAGAGTCTATTTTTGGGGAAAAGGGACAATTTCCCCCTGTTGCTGAAAAGCAGTATCCCATCATCCAGACTTTTATTTCACTATGACTCTGTTCATCTTTTTGATGCTTATTGGGCATCTGTACTTTTCCCATGAATTGTTTACTTTTTATCTATAAAATATTTAAAATTATAAAACATTTTGAATTTTATAAATGAATACCTATTTGGGGGCATTGTCCTTATTTGTAGAAGCTCTTTAAATAACATTAATTATTATTTCCATGTAGTTTTATTTCAAATATTTATTCCCAGTGTGTCATTTCTTAAATTTACTATCTTTTATCAGTGTTCATTCAAAACTTTTGAATTTTCATTAAATCAAATAAATGTGTTTTTAAGAAGTACTTAAGTTGATGGGGCACGTGGCCAGGTGGCTCAGTCGGTTAAGCATCCTACTCCAGCTCGGATCATGATCTCACAGTTCATGGGTTCGAGCCCTGCATCGGGCTCTGTGCTGACAGCTCAGAGCCTGGAGTCTTCTTCAGATTCTGTGTCTCCCTCTCTCTCTGACCCTCTCCCGCTCACACTCTGTGTGTCTCTCTCTCAAAAATAAATAAACATTAAAAAAATTTTTTTTGAATACTTAAGTTGATACGTTTGCTAGAGAAATATATATATAACAGATATTCTAGCCTTTTATTTTATTCCAACTTGTGATTTGGCTCATCTGTTGTAAACTGGTAAGACTTTTATTCATTCTGTGTGTTCCTTCTGATACATCAAAAAATATCCCCCATGCCCCACCCAAAGTAGTCTATTTTACTCTTAAATGCCCAGGAGGTCAAACCCAGTCCCAATCTTATCTCAACATTTGAATGTTTGAATGTCCTTGGAGAAAAGGCAATTCTAGGAGGTGATGTGGACAAGGTCATGTGATTCATTTACAATGAAAATTAATTTTTTAAAGAAATCCAATATAAATAAGACAAAAAAAAAAAACAGAAAGCAAATCACAAACATATATGGAATGATCCAGTTTTAGTTTTATTTTAAAACCTGTGTGTAGGTGAATAAATGTACACAAAAGATCTGGAAGAATATGGAACACACTGATAGTATCTGTTACCTTTGAAAATAAAGCAAGAATTAAAGAAGGGAAAATAAAGGGAGATTTCACTTTTTGTTCTATTTAATACTATATAGGTTCAAATTTTTCAAAGACCACAAATTTAATGATATTTGAAATACAAATTTGTTTTTAAAATTATGTTCACCTTTATGCTTTTTTAAATGTGCGTTTATTACTTTTTTAAAAAAAATTGGCGAAGTAGAAGAAATACACAGAATAACTGACACTAAGGAAAAGTTGTATAACCTTTTTTAGTTCTTTTTCTGTTTTTTTTTTTTAAGTTTATTTATTTATTTTGAGAGACAGAGTGGGGGAGGGCCAGAGAGAAAAGGAGAGAGAGAACCCCAAGCAGGCTCTACACCAGCAGCCCAGAGCCCAATGTGGGGAAAGGCTTGAATTCACGACTGCACGATCATGACTAAACCAAGAGTCAGACATTTAACTGACTGAGCCATCCAGGTGCCCCTCTCTTTGTTTTTCATTTATATCTGTCTCACAGATTTTCTGGTTCAAGATTACTGTCTGAGCACACAAAGTTATATTCTCTCCCTTTCAAGGCTCAACAAAATGACAGTAGAAACTCACGGCAATGAAAATTACAGGACCATCAGAGAAAAAAATTGCAAGAAAATCCCAGAAGGTGGAAAATAAAGGGCTAATTATTGAAGCAGAACAGAATACGTGGCATAAAATACAAGTCTGGAAATGTAGCACAGGGAGTTCATTTAGGAGAACATCAAAGAGGGTGTAACCTCAGAAATATCAGGTACAAAAGCAGGCTAAAAACAGGAACCTTAACTGAAAATCTATATATGCACTGTTTTGTTGAACAAAATTGAGCATCCAGTAAATACCAGTTCCTATTCTATGACAGAATAAACAAACCCAAAATAAAGCAAGGGTGTGGGTACAAAACTGTGAGGGTGGCAGTAGAAGCAACACTGTTTTAGATAAGCCAGCTGGTAAACTTCCTAAGACAGAGAAATCTGAGGAAAGAGACACAAAAAAGAGATCAAGGAAGGAGAACACAAATCGTTTTAAAATCAATAATGGTAATGCAAAGAACTGCACTAAGCAATTTAAAAGTCATGCTGTTAAATCTTCATAATACATAAAAACAAGTTATCTCCAAATGAGAGATGAAAAATATAAGGCTGAAATGAGAAATTATTCAAGGTTGCAAAGATGATTACATGACAACAGGTTTAAACACAGCGTTAAGCTCTTAACTACCATATTAGTAAGAGCAGTCATTAAATCTTTTGGGAATTAATTTACTCATTTATATAATGGTCTAATTAATTATATTTTCTCTAAAGACCCATCCAATTCTAACACTATGACTACTACCAAAAGAAAATAATCCTACTTATCATTTACGGCTTAAGATAACAGACCATTAGTATGCTGAAAGCTTGAAAAAAGTCTCTATAATGGGACATTTTCTTTAATACTTCAGGAATATCACCAGCCTCCCGCTGAAGGGCTCTAAAATAAATGTCAGTAGTAGTACATGTAGAATACTATACTAAAATGTTATTTCAGATCAATCAAGTAAAAAAACTCCACTAGACAACTGCCAATATACCCTGTCAATTTCACTTCAAGAGACAAAAATATGAATAAAACCTAAACAGACTTACAATAAAATCAACAGTTCTAAGAGTATCCATTTATAAATCAAATAAGGCTGTGAAAGCAGGATATAAAATCTTATATTTAGGGAACATAAAAAAGAAAGTTAAAGAAATAGAGGCACCATATACTTAAATTATATTAATATTTCAATTTAACAAAAGAATACTTGTCTTACAATTATTTTTTACAATTCACACTCCTATTTATCTGCCCCTTCACCACCTTGTATATATTTCCTTCCTTTCCTTGAGTTGTATGTTTTAAATAGTCAACTAACAACAGATGCAAGACCATAATGAAATCAATATTCAATGCAACTACTAGCAAAGTTATAGCAAACAGTAATAGTTAAGATTTTTATTAACATCTGTGAGAAAACACTGGTGAGATAATGGAAAGCACACACTCTTCCCTATATTTACTACTAAACGCAACTAAAAGCCCTAGACATTATATGTAAAACAAACATAAGACTAAAGTTGGAGAAAATATGGCAGACCAGCTAAGAAACTCAGGACCCAAAGAACGAGACAGTGAATTCCTTGAGTTTTCTTTTTGCCACCCAGCTTTGGAGCTGAAAACAAACAAAAAACCCAAAACAACAACAAAAAAAAACAGCCACCCAAAAGAACCATGGGCATGGCCCAAAAAAGTCCCAGAAAAGCCTGTTCTCCCTAGCCAATGGACCAGGGAAGAGGAAGCCTAAAATGACAGAAATTTTCCAGACAGTAAATACTCTTCTCCAGCCAAACACCATACAAAAAACTGCAGCCCTACTTCCACTCACACCAACAAAAGTAAGTGGAGAGCCTAGACTTCCAATCTTGCCATGCTATAACAAAGTTCTCTAAAATAGCCTCACCAGGGTAATTCCAAAGAAGGCCAAGTAGGGAGACATGATTTTCATCCCTGTCTGGCAGTATGGATAATCACTATGCACACGTATATTCTTAGGTTATATCAGAGGGGCCTGCCTAACAGAGAGGCTGGACATTCACCATCTCCCAGCAATACAGAGGTCACACACAAATGGTGTCAGTAATGATGACCTGAAAACCTGGACTTCTACCCCCATCTAGCAGTAACAAGGCACTCCCCTCCAAACACGTCAGGTATCAACAGAGGCCAAGTGGGGAACCTAGACTTCTAGCTCCATCTGGCAGTAAGGAAGTAGTACCCCTCCTCATTTCACATGCCAGAGCAGTATCTTACAAAATCAGCTAATAGGAAAGGTTTAAGCATACTAATAAACATTTAAAATAATTTTATATTACATATACTTATGTGTTTATAAGACATGTGATAAAAGTATAAATGTAACAATATTTGCCATGTAGTAAATAAATCTAGAATCTCATAACTGTACAAAATACTCCAAATTTCAGTTGAAAATCATTTGCCATACAAAGAATAAATTCCCAAAATAAATGCAAAAATAAATAAATAGATGTCAACACCAAGATAACAGAATTGTTAAGAACTCTCTGGTAAGGATTTTAAAGAAATCATTATAAAATTGCTTTGACGAACAATACAGGCATGCCTGAAACAAATGACAACAAAGCATCAGCTAAGAAATAAAACACATAAGAATAAATAAATAAATAAATAAATAAATAAATAAATAAATAAAAATTTTAGAGCTGAAAAGTACAGTAACAAAAATAAGCTCAGCAGATGGGCTCACCATTAGAATGGAGTGGACCCCCCCCAAAAAAAAAAAAATCAGTGAACTGGAAGACAAAATAATAAAAAGTACCCAGTCTAAATAACAAATAAAAAATTGGAGAGGGAGGAAAAAAAGGAACAGAGCATCAGAAGCCTGTAGGACAATAACAAAAGATTTATGATTTGTTCCATCAGAGTCCTGGAAGGAAAGAGGGAAAGGTTCAAGTAATCAAAGAAAATAATGGTTGGACACTTCCCAGATTTGGCAGGAAGTTCAGATTCAAGAGGCTGTACAAATCCCAAATAGGAAAAACCTAAAGAAATCCACACAAAGACATGTGATACTTAATTTCTAAAGTCTGAAGACAAAGAAAATAATTTTTAGAGTAGCCAGAGGAAAATGACAAGAGATCTGCCATCAGACCATGGAGGCCAGAAAGAAATGGCACAATACTGTTCAAGTACTAAAAAAAAAAAAAAAAAAAAGTCAAACTAGAATTGAATACCCAATGAAATTATCCTTCAGGAATCAAGGGAAAATCAAGACATTCTCAGTTGAAAAGAAATTCAGGTAATTTGTATCCTAAAAAATGGCTAAACCAAAAGGAAACAATAAAAAGAACCTTAAAATATAAAGGAAAAAATAACACAGAAAGCAAATATAGGCTGTCTATTTGCTCTTGAGTTTCCTAAATTATGTTTGATGGTTGAAGTAAATATTATGACACTAATATAGTTATTAATATATAAAGAGATAATATTTGAAACAATTCTATTATAAGTGGGGGATGGTAAAAGGATTCTATACTCCACTCAAACTGTTAAAGTAAGTTATTTACATTACATATATATATATATATACACACACACACACACACACACACACACACACATATACCTAGAGCAATCACTAGAAGAGCTATACAAAGAGAGACACTTAAAAATACTAAAGGGGCACCTGAGGGGTTCAGTTGGTTACCTGTCTGACTCATGATCTCATAGTTCATGAGTTCGAGCTTCACACTGGGCTCCATGCTGATAGCGCAGAGCCTGCTTGGGAGTCTCAATCTCCCTCTCTCTGCTCCTCCCCGTTCACATGTGCACATGCACATGCACACGCATTCTAATAAAGTTTTTTAAAAAATACTTTAGATAAATCCAAGTGGAATTCTAAAAATGTTCCAGCAATGCATAGGAAAGCAGGAATATGAAAAAAGAAAAAGGACAGAGAACTTAAGTATCAATAAATCAATAATTCCATTAAATGTAAATGGCCTAAATATACCAATTAAAAGACCAAGATCAGCAGAGTGAATTGTAATTCATGATCCAACTGTATGTTGTCATAAGTAACTTCAACTATAATGATACAGATGGTTGAAAGTAAAAAAAATGGAAAGCATTTACCATTTAAACACTAATCAAAGGAAAGCCACAGCAGCTATATAAATATCAGATAAAGCAGACTTCGGTACAAAAAAATTACCAGAGACAGGATTACTATATAATGATAAAAGGGCCAATCCACCAAGAATACATAGAAATCCTAAATGTATATGCACCAAGCACCAGAACTACAATATATGAAACAAAAATTTAAAGAACCAACCAAAGTATACAAATCCACAATTATAGTTGAGACTTTAAAAATCTGCTCTCTCAACAACTGGCTGAATAGCTTCATAGAAAATCAAAGATATAGAAAAAAACACCACTACCAACATGACCTAATCAATATTTATAGAACATTTAACCCAACAACAACAAAATACACATTCTTTTCAAGTGCCCACAGAAGATATACAAAATAAACATATGCTAAGACCTAAAAGAAACCTCAAAAAATTTAAAAGAATTGAAATCAGATGTTTTTGACCACAATGCAATCAAACTCGAATTAATAAGAAAAAGATGGCAGAAAACACCAAACACATTGAAACTAAACAACATACTACTAAATAACTGAGGTCAAAAGGAAGTCTCAAGGTAAATTAAGAAAATACAATAAACTAAATGAGAACACAGCATATCAAAATTTGTGGGACAAAGCCAAAACAGTACTCAGAAAAAATTATAGCACCAAATGCATACATCTAAAAGAGGGAAAGTTTCAAATCACTAACCAGATTAATCTCCCACCTTAAGAATTTAGAAAAGAAGTAAAATAAACCCAAAGCAAAAGGAAATAAATTAATAAATAGTAGAAATCACTGAACTGAATTAATGAAAAAAAGAACTGATCCTTTGAAAAGATCAATAAAACCGACAAATTGCTACCAAGACTTAAAAAAGAAAACACAAATTAACAATACCAGAAATGGAACAAGGGATATCACTACAGAGGCTGCGGACATCAAGAGATAATAAGGAAAAGCTATGAACAACTCTATACACATAAATTTGACAACTAAGACAAAACAGACCACTTCCCTCGGGGTTGAGCGGGTACTATCATAATTTATTCAATTTCAAAGAGATAATTTGAATAACCCTATAACTATTAAGGAAACTGAATTCATTATTTTAAAACTATGAAAAAAGAAATCTCTAGGCTCAGATTATTTCACTGAAGAGTGCTACCAAACATCTACAGAATATCATTCCATACATTTCTCTTCCAGAAAATAGGAGAGAATACTTTCCAATTCATTTTATAAAGTTAGTATTATCCTGACATCAAAACAGGATAAGACAGTTCCTTCAAAAAAGAAAACTACAGATAAATATCTCTATGGATACACAGAAAAATTCCTTAACAAAATACAAATAGAATTCAGCAATATATGTAAAGAATTATACATTATGACCAAGTGAAGTTTATTCCAAGGATGGAAAGCTGGCTCACTATTTGAAAAATCAAGCAATAAAACTTGCCACCATATCAACAAGTTAAAGAAGAATATCATTTATCAAGTGATGTAGACAAAGCATTTGCAAAATCTAATACCCATTCATTAAAAAAAAAAAAAAATCTCAGCAATTTGAGGGAAACTTCCTCAAACTGATAAATGGCATCTACGAAAAACCTACAACTAACAGTTGTTACACAGCTACTTAACAGTGGAAGACTAAGCACTTTATCTGTAAGATCAGGAAAAAGACAAGAACGTCTAGTCCTACTACTCATCTTCAACACTGTTCTGGATGGTCTGGTCACTGCAATAAGTGAAGGAAAGGAAATAAAAGGCATACAGATTGGAAAGGAAGAAAATCCCTATTTACTAATGGCATGATTGTGCATAGAGTAAATCCCAAGAAATCTACCAAAAAAAAAACCTCGTAGAACTAAAGAGTGAGTTCAGCAATGTCACAAAATAAATATACAAAAATCAACTTTACTTCTATTGTAATAACAACATATGGACACCAAAATTGGAAATGCAATGCCACTGACAATCACTCAAAAAAATAAATAAATAAAAAATGAAATATTCAGGTATAAATCTAACAAAACATGTGCAACATTGGTGAGTAAAGTTAAAATCTAAATAAATGGAGAACTATACCACGTTAATGGACTAGAAAACTGAAGAGAGCAAATATGTCAACTCTGCCCAAGGTGATATATAGATAACACAATTCCTATAAAATCCTCAGCAAAATTTTTGGTACATATAGACAAAATTATTAAAACATATAGAAAAGCAAAGGAATGAAGATAGCAAAAACTGTTTTGAAAAAGAATAAAATGGGAATAATTATTCTACCCAATTTCAAGACTTATTGGGCAGAGAACATGAACTTCAACCTTAGTTGTACGAAAAGATTAAGTCACCATGTTTCGGTTTTCAACATCTTGTACATTCTAAGACAGGTTTGACCCTTAACTGGCTCCAAAGAGGTAACCTATAAACCCTTAGAATATCCTGCTTAATAAGAGTGTCTTTGTTTACCTGGGGACCTTGGGTTGCTTCATATGGTCTATGCTAATAATGCGATTTATGGTGGAAGGCTTGAATCATGTGATACCAGCTTGACCTCTCAAGGACTACAGAGTAAGGTAATCCACACATGGAGTCAACCATGCCAACATAACCAAACCATAATAAAAATCCTGGACACCAAGGCTTGGGTGGACCTTGCCTGGTTAGCAAAACTCTGTATGTGCGGTCACAAATCACTGCTCGGAGAATTAAGCAGACACAGTTCCACTGGGAGAAGACAATGCAAGTTTGGGCCTACTGTCTCCTAGATCCTGCCCTTTGCTTCTTTCTCTATGGCTGATCCCATTAGTATGACAGCTCTTCTGAGTTCTGTGATTCCTTAAAGCAAATCACTGGTATGAAGGGTGGTCTTGGAGACACCCAAACATACTTACTTTATAAAAATTTAACTCAAAAATGGATCATGGAATTAAATGGAAAAGAAAAAATGATGAAAATTTAAGAAAAAAATTAAGAGAAAATCTTCAAGATCTGGGACTAGGCAAAGAGTTCTTAGACTTGACCCTATAAGCAAAATCCATATAGAAAAAAACCACACTAAACATCCAATTTTATGTTTATGCAAAAGACACTTTTAGAGAATAAAAAGACAAGCTACAGAGTGGAAGAATATATTTGCAAACCATATAGCCAACAAAGGGTTAGTATCCGAAATACATAAAGAACTCTCAAAACTCAACAGTAAAATAAAGGAAATAATCTGATTAAAACATGGGCAAAAGACATGAAGAAACATACCAACAAAGAGAATAGAGATGGAAAACAAGCATGTGAAGAAATTGTTCAACATTATTAATCTTGAAGGAAATGAAAATTAAAACCACAGTGATACCACTACATTCTCATCAGAAAGGCCAGAATTTAAAAACCACCAAGGTTGAAAACCAAGGTCCCCAGGTAAACAAAGACACTCTTATTAAGCAGGATATTCCAAGAGTTTAGAGCTTACCTCTTTGGAGCCAGACAAGGGTCAAACCTGTCTTAGAATGTACAAGATGTTGAAAACCGAAACATGGTGACTTAATCTTTTTGTACAACTAAGATTGAAGTTCATTTTCTTTGCCCAATGCAGGGCACTTGGGTGGCTCAGTCAGTTGTGTCTGACTTCAGCCCAGGTCATGATCTCATGGTTCGTGGGTTCGAGCCCCATGTCAAGCCCTGTGCTAACAGTTCAGAGTCTGGAGCCTGCTTCAAATTCTGTATCTCCCTTTCTTTGCCCCTCCCCCATTTGCGCGCACGTGCACTCTCTCTCTCTCTCTCTCTCAAAAGTAAATAAAACAGGCAAACCATAAGAGACTCTTAAATAGTGAGAGCAAACTGAGGGTTGATGGGGGTTGGGGAGAGGGGAAAGTGAGTGATGGGCATTGAGGAGGGCACCTGTTGGGATGAGCACTGGGTATTGTATGGAAACCAACTTGACAATAAATGATATTTAATATAAAAAAACATTAAAAAATATTAAAAGAAAAATACTTAAAAAAAAAACCAATACTAGGTAGAATGAAGAAAAAACTAGATCCTTCACGATGATCCATGAAATGGAAATGAAATAATCACTCTGAAAAACAATGTGACAATTTCTTTAAAAACTAAACATACAACTTCCATACAACCAGCAACTTCATTCCTAAATGTTTACCACAGAGAAATGAAGACATATGTTTATACCAAAACCTGCACATGAATGCTTATAGCAGCTTTATTCCCAATAGTTGAAACTGAAAAGTATCTTTCAGTGGGCAAATGGTGAAGCAAAATGTGGTCTATCTAATGCCACCAATGCCAAATACTACTTAGCAATAAACTATTGACATACACAACAACCTGAATGAATCGTAAAAAAAAAAAAAAAAAAAAAAAAAATTAAAGGGTTACATACTGTATGATTCCTCTTATACAGCATTCTTGAAATGAAAAAGTTATAAAAATAGAGAATAGATTAGTGGATTCCAAGAGTTAAGGGAGATGGGGGAGCATGAGCAACACGAAGTATACACTGCGGTGATAGAAATGTTCTGTATTTTGACTGTATCAATATTCTGGTTGTGATACCATAGTGTAGAGTTTTGCAAGATATTACCATGGGTGGGGGTTGGAGGTACTGAATAAAGAATGCATAAAATCTCTGCACTATTTCTTAAAATCGGATGTGAATCTACAATTATCTCAAAATAAATAGTTTAAAAGTGAATGAGGGAAAAACTAATATGATCAGAGAAAGAATTTTGATATATAACAACACTGAACATTATTAAATATTCAAACACTAGTTTATAATTTCTTATTTTAGAACAACAAAATACATCCCTTAAATGTTCTCAATGACAACCATTCTGAAGGCTCATGTCTAAACACTAGGAATTTCCGCTCACCTTCCACGCTGTCAGAACAAGAAGTTCCAATGCCGGTGTCACCACTGTCAGAAGTTATACTATGTCTCCTGATATGATTATTTCGATGGTTGGATGGAACAGCTGTGGCCTGCCACAAGGACTCATTACCAGGTAGCCATGCTGATGAGGAATAATCTGGGCCTACAAAGGAAAATATGCAAATGTTAGCATATTTACAATGTCTATGAGTAGACAGATCTTTTTTGACCTTAGAAAAAATACACATAAACTAAAAAAAAAAAAGAAAAAAAGGTTATTTTTTGTCAAATAATTAAAATAGATCAGTGATATCTAGGATTCATCAAATAAACTTACATATCATACACCTAAAAATTCAATGCTGATTTAGCAGCTTCCTCTGCTGAAGGACTCTGATTTCCCCTTACAGGTATTGAACTTTTAATTAAACACGTACTGCTGCCTTGTTAAAACTTTCAAATCAGGGGGTGTTTGGGTGGCTCAGTTGGTTGAGCATCCTACTTCTGCTCATACTTTGTGAGCTGGAGCCCCACTTTGAGTTTTGTGCAATTAGCACAGAGCCTGCTTCAAATTCTCTGTCTCCCTCTCTCTGCCCCTCTCCCACTCATGCTCTCTCAAAAATAAATAAACATTAAAAAAAAATAATAAAATAAAATGTCAAATTGGGATGCCTGGGTGGCTTAGTCAATTGAGCATCTGACTCGATTTCAGCTCAGGTCACAATCCCAGGGTGGCGGGATCAAGCCTCATATGTGGCTTTGTACTGAGCATGGCACCTACTTAGGATTCTCTCTCTCTTCCTCTACCCCGATACCCTGCTCACAGTCTCTCTAAAATTAAAAATAAAAAAATAAAATAAAATAAAATGTCAAATCTATCTATCTGTCTATAAATGCCAGCACTCTGCTCTGGAATATTTGATATGCAGGCATCTGTCATTCCACAGAGGCATTAGCTGAGAATGGAGGTCCAGAGAAAGCCTAATTGAATCATACCGCATGATAATTTAAGTGCAATATGCTAATGGAAAATAAATCTTTTTTTTTTCTATTATATACTTATCACTTAACAATTAAAATTATCGTGTATTTATTTCTTTAGTTACATTTTGGTAAAAGTTAAACACCATAACATCTTGGCTCTCTGCTCTATTTTCCCTTGAGTTATATTAAATATTTTTTAGCTAACATCACTTTTCAATGTTCTCTCAGTCTTTATTTTTACTTATCTTTTCCATTTTTAATTTTTATTTGCCTTTTGTGGTTTCACCCTTCATTTTACTTTTCTGCATACTTCATTAATTAGTATCCATTACAATGCCAAAGTATATCTGTGAACCAGTACCAGTCTGTGAACTATTTATTACTAGTTTATAAAAGTTAGTATGATCTGAAAGAGCAATTTTAAATCTGTTGAATTTTATATAAAAGCTATAGAAGCACATATCTTTATGAATGGCTAACACAGTGATTCTCAAATTGGAGCCTGAAGACTTGTGGAAGTTAACAAGTTCTATATAAGAATTTGGGGCTTTCATTTCAATGCATCCTTAAAAAATTAATAAGCACATCACAGATGATCTGAGTAATTTTAATGCCCACATTTGTGTTTTATGTTCACGGGTACAGCTACTTCTAAGTAAAGAGCAAATAACACATGGGGCACTTATCATGATATGAAACAAGACATCTTCACAGAATTACAAACTGGCACAGTATTGAAACTGGCACCCAAGTGCCCTCTAGTAGTCTTTAGAAAAAATAAAGTTTTTAGATTTCAACATAAGGATCACAGAAAGATAAACATGTCCATAAAATGAATTAAATCATTTTACCACACCTTCACGATAGCCATTCTTTATATTAATATTAAAAAATCAAAATTCATAAACAGATTAATAATAAAACCAGAACTGAAGTGGTTTCTACCAATATTAACTCCAACATTAAATCTTTAGTTTTAATAAAACATTATGTCATGTTAATATTAGTTTGAATTTCTATTTACATGTAATTTATAAATTAAATGTTTTGGTTTCATAGATGTATAAAACAAATAAGTAGCCTTGAAAACCATATACATTTAAATTAACTAAAAATTTAAAATATTGACCAGAGACACTTCTAAAAGCTTTGATGTCCAGAACAACCACTTAAAACTTTGTAGGTTCCAGACCTCTCTCTGAATGGGACTTACTTTAATTCACTTAATTAATTACTCACCTATAAAAGCACCAAGTGAAAGTATTCTGTAACCAGGCCTGTTCTCTGATCTGCCTATAATCTATACCAAAATGTTTGCTTCAATCGGCTCCTCAGGTAATATCCCCTGTATATGAACTCAAAGTCCTGTCTAAACCATTATCAAAAAGGGTAACCAGTCCACTACTTTCTCTCCCATATGCAAACCTATTGGAGAAATATTTTTCAGAAATACCCAGCAAATAGCATAAATAGGCTGGGAGTACATGTAAATGCCAAATAAAGATATGAAACAATGTCCAATCTTACTAACCGAGAAATTAAAAAATAAAGTTTTAGATTTTTAAAATTATAGTTGTTCCTTGAACAACAATGGGTTTGAACTGAGTGACTCCCCTTATACGTGGAATTTTTTAAGTAAACATATCAGAAAACTTCCTGGAGATTTGTGACAGTGTGAAAAAACTTGCAGACACACCAAGTGCCTAGAAATAACAAAAAATTTAAGAAAAAGTTAGGTTTGTCATGAACACGTAAAATATATGTAGATGCTAGTCCTTTTTTACCACTTACTCCCATAAAATATATAAAAATCCTATTACAAAAAGTTACAATTTACCAAAACTTACATAAACACTTCCACACCATACATGGTGCCATTCAAAGAGAAATGTAAATAAATGCAAAGATGTAATAATAAATCATAACTGCATAAAATTAACTGTAGTACACAGTATACTGCTGTAATGATTTTACAGCCACTTCTTGTTGCTATTGCAGTGAACTCA
This sequence comes from Panthera tigris, assembly GCF_018350195.1. Lineage (NCBI taxonomy): Eukaryota > Metazoa > Chordata > Mammalia > Carnivora > Felidae > Panthera > Panthera tigris. Next base: position 106,283,079 of record NC_056664.1, read on the forward strand.
CGTGTTGCGAGCATCCATTTAAAAAGCCACGTGAAGGTAATCGTCTCTAGTATGTGTAGCACAATAAACTGATCTCTCATGGTTCTCACATAGTTTTCGTAGTTCATGTTTTGTGCAATAACATAAACTTTCAACGCCATGGGACCCATATGAAGTATCGCTGGTGATGCTAGAAATGCTCCCAAGAAGCAGAAAAGTCAGGACATTAGAAAGAAAAAGGTGAATGCTTGATATGTACTACAGTTTGAGTACATATAGTTGCTTTCTATTTCTAGATAAATGAATCCAATATCAAGACCATTGTTAAAAAAAAAAAAAGAAAGAAAGAAAAAGGAAATTTGCGAAGCTGTTGCTGCAGCTACACCAGCAGGAGAGCAAAAATATGGGAAACTTTATGAAATTTTTTTTTCTTGATTTGAAAATACAGCTTGTAGGTGGGTGCAAAACTGCCATAAGAATGGCCTACCTATAGACTCTAGATTGATTTGAGAAAAAGCAAAGTCTCATTACAGTACATGACAACTTAAGGCAAAGGAAGGTGAAGGATATAAAACTGAAGAATTTAACACCAGCACAGGATGGTTTGATAATTTGAGAAGGAAGTTTGGCTTTAAAAATGTCAAGATAACAGGAGAAGGAGCTTCTGAGACCAAGAGGCAGCAGAGGAGCTCCCAAACACCATTACAAAAATCACTGATGAGAAAGGATATCTGCCTGAATGGCAGACAAATGTATCCTACCCTGGAAAAAAATTTCCACAAAGGATATTTATTAGTAAGGAAGAGGAACGAGCACCAAATTTAATGCAGGAAGGGATAGGCTGACTCTATTGTTTTGTGCAAATGCAGTCAGGTGTATGATCAGGACTGCCCTTGTCTGTAAAGCTGCTAACCCCCAGGCCTTGAAGAAAAAAGGTAACCATCAGCAGCCAGACTTTTGGTTGTAGAACAGGCTGAACAAGAACGCTTTTTCTAGACTGGTTCCACTGATGCTTTGTCCCTGAAGTCAGGAAGTACCTTGCCAGTAAGGGATTGCTTTTCAAAGCCCTTTTGGTATTGGACAATGCCCCTGACCACCTAGAACCTTATGAGTTGAACACCAAAGATATCAAAGTGGCTTACCTGTCCCTAATACAAGGTCTCTAATTCAGCCTCTAGATCAAGAGGTCATAAGGACCTTTAAGATTCATCTTGCATGGTTCCCTATGGAAAGCATTGAAAACATTATGGAAGAGAACCCCAAAAGAGAGGATATCATAAAAGTCTGGAAGGATTACACCATTTAAGATACCAACATCGTTACAGAAAAAGCTGTGAAAGCCATCGACCCTGAAACAATAAATTCCTGCTGGAGAAAACAGTGTCAAGATGTTACACATAACTTCACAGGATTAACGACAGAGCCAAAGGAATCGCGAAACAGATGTGGATATGGCAAAATAGGTGGGAAATTAAGGCTTTCAAGATACGGGTCTTGAGGAAATTCAAAAGCAAATAGATACCACAACAGAGAAATTAACAGAAGATGGTTTGATAGAGATGAGTGCTTCTAAACCAATGCCAGACAACGAAAAAGACGACATAGAAGCACTGTCAGAAAACAAACTGACATTAAACAATCTGGCAGAACGGTTCTGATTACTCAAGACTGCTTTGACTTCTTTTACAACATGGCCTTTCCATGATACAAGCACTAAAACTAAGGCAAATGGTAGAAAAATCACTTGTACTGTATAGAAACATTTTTGAGAAAGCGAAAAAGTCAGACCAAAATTATGATGTATTTTTGTAAAGTTATACCAAGTTTGCTTGCCTCTACTGTCTTCCCTTTCACCTCCTCCACCTCTACTACTCCTGAGAAAGCAAGACCCTCCTTTTTCTCCCCCTCCTCCCTATTCAACATGAAACACAACACAGATGAAGACCTTTATGATGATCCACTTCCACTTAATGAATAGAAATAATCATCATGCCAAACAGTTAAAAAATTTACCTGTTGTATGTATGTCTTTGCATGAAAATCCAGTAACTGTATGGCAAGAACTGTGTGAGATGTTTTTATGCCATCATCATCATCACCACCTAAGTATTCACCATGTACAATATCCTGCGCAAAACCTGTATGGTAGTGGATAGCCTATCTTCACATAGGCATAAAATGAGTAATATTTAATACAAAATTAATAATGTGTTGGTTTTCTTACTGTTTTATGACTTTGCTTTCAAAGAATTACATTACCATATAGTATGCCCCTCTCTTGTCATTGAGAAAAACTGCGTATCAGGCTACCACACATAAGTGTTTTTTAAAAATCTAACAGTTTCCAAGAATATATTATGAATATGACTATAATTCTGTATGCCATTAAAATGTTACAATGACTCATTCATTAGTGTATAGGCTAGGCTACTGTGGGACAATCATAATACTGCTTCTTCACTTTCAATGCATGACTTGTTGTGTATACCTGTAATATATGAATGTGTTTTTCAGGTTATCTTTTCATTTTTGGTGTCTAGTGTTAGTTAACACATACAACACCTACACAGGCTTGTACCATTTAAGACGATATAGATACTGACAATTCATCTTATACACAGATGATATAAACTTATGGTACTGACAAACATAGTGTAGTACTGCAAATGTATTTTCTCTTATGATTTTAATAATGCTTTCTTTACCTTACTTTATTGTAAAAATACAGTATATAATACATATAACATATAAAATATGTGTTAATCAGCTGTTTATGTTATCAGTAAAGCTTCCCAGTCAACAGCAAGCTATTGTAGTTAAGTTTTCGAGAGTTAAAAGATTTACACAGATTTTCAACTGCACAGGGGACTGGTGCCCCTAACTCCTGCATTGTTCAAGGTTCAACTGTACTTCTTTAAAAAAAAAAAAATTATATTATATGCCTAGAATACTGAAGATAATTAACAAATGTCATGAATAAAACAACATTCTAATCTTTAATTTAGACTGAATTCATTCATTCTGAGGAGAATGCCATGTCTTGTCTCTATTCAAGTCAATCCAGAAGCACAAAGTAGTTAAGCACTAGAAGGGAAATATGCTTACCAGGGGATATAATAAGGAAAACTATCTTACACTACAGTTGTAAAACTCTGCTACTGAAATGGGAACTACTCAATTTCTAGGTACATGCTATGGACTTTTTAAAAAAAAATTACAATGAGGCTCAGGGATCTCTGACAATAAAGTCTTACCTAGGTCCTATCATATTAAAGCAACTGAATAACTGACTGTAAAATCAGTTTTCTCCAGAACAAAGACAGAAGTACCTTTGTACGCTGGAACTTCTCTTTGGAAATGGTATTTTAAATTTTTTAACATGAATTTCAATTCTTTTAAATAGAATACTGAATGCCTGGGAAAAAGTTACTTAAAATTATTAATATTTATCACACTGGAAATATAAGAAGGTTAGCATCAAATGAAGAGGTAACCTATTGCTACATTTTCTCTCTGAAGCACTTTTTTAATTGGAAGCAAAAATGCATACAGTATCAAGTCTTCCACAATATGTTGATATACCTATAATTTTCTGCATTTAGAATAACGACCAATCTTACTGAATTTTTTTTTAATTTAGAGAGAGAAAGCGTGTGAGTGGCAGAGAGGGGCAGAGGGAGACGGGGGTAGGGGGGCAGGAATCAAAAGCAGACTCCAACTCTCAGCACAGAGCCAAAAATGCAGGGCTTGATCCCACGACCTTGGGAACATAAGCTGAGCCAAAAGTAAGAGTCAGAAACTCAACCAACTGAGCCACCCAGGTGCCTCTTACTTAATTTTTTTAATGACAACTCTAAGCCAGAAGAAAATAAAAATAACATCACTGACAAAGCATATTTATTTTTACATAAAAAGCTGAATACAAATCATGAACACAAACTGCAGTGTTTCTCAAAATGCAGGTTATCAGTGGATCGAGACCAACCATTTTACATAGAATAAAACAAAACAGAAAATATCAAAGCACACTTACCCTTGTATGACATAAGAAGCACATGTCTCACCTTTTAACACCTCTGAAATGTTAACAAGTACAAAGTACTTTTACACAAAGTGGCCTTCAACTGCCCTAATACTATCAGTAGAAATCAACATACAACTAAGTTAAAAAGGAATAAATCCAGAGAACACAACAAAAAAGCTATTCCTTAAACACTTAAGAGTAATCAGTTTCTAAAACTGTTCAGTCCATTTTGAAAATACTAAACTGAATTAGATGTCCACCGTCACAGATCATATATTTTGGCTGGACTGCTGCCAAGTAATTCCACCCAAGCTATCTCGACCCTACTACCAGAGTTCTCTTCTGAGAATGAAGTACATTTGTCATTCTCTTGCTTATATACATCTGTAGGTTCCTTCCTGCAAACTAAAGTTTGGCAAACTTCTTCACCAATTACAGCCCCATTTTCTAATGCTTTGCAACCCCTATCTCCCTTATGCCAGCTGCCCTACAAACACTCTCTAGCCACACACACTTAATCACTGCCTCCAGACAGTCGAGGTTCTTTAACAACTCCATGCTCTTTTCCTTCTCTACCTTCTTTACAAGTCCCAGTTCAGAATCTTGTTCTAAATGTCTTCTGATTCCTCCAAGAGGTATTCAGTGGCATTCAATAACTACTACTCTGTGCTCTCCCAATATATCACTCAAAATTCCAGAACAGGATTTACTAAATTATATTAACCCATTTGTGTAGGCCTTTCTTCTCCCTCAGCAAACTAAGAACAGTGAAAGACACCTTTTTTTTCTTTTTTTTTTTTAGTCTCTAATACAGAGCTCCAGGGCCAGGCAGGGTCTCAATAAACTTAAGTCATTATTACTACTAGGTACCAAATAAATGTTCATGGTATAAAATTAAAATTCTGGAAACACTATAATTAGGTCTAAAAAATATTCTTCCTTTTAGAAAAAGGATTAAATAGGGGTGGGGGAGCTTGTTGTCTGTTTATTTTAAAATCCAGATTTTTAACTATCCCTTGAGCTAGTTTGCATTTAAGTGCCTAAAGATCAGTAAATATTTTCCAAAACAGTTAAAAAAAATAATTATAAGTGGTTTGAGGGGATGATGGCTAAAATACCTAATAAATATGAGAAAACAAGCTCCTAGGGCCAAAAAACACAAGTCACAAAAAAATTAAAAAGAACATTAAAACATAAAAAAGCATTCACATTAATAGTAACCACACATACACACTGAGAAAAAACCTCAAACTACACTGGAGAGTATCTAGCTAAAATGAAGGACACTTAAAATAACAATATTTATGTTCTTCATTGCCATCCTCCAGTCCATCTGAGTACTGTTTGTCTCTAGGGTAACTGACTCTAATAGTCCTAATTTTTTTCTTTTATTACAGAAATAACAGTGTAGCTTAGTGGTAAAGAATGGACTGTGAAACCAGGCTGTCTGGACTCAAGCTCTATTCCACCTCTTATTAGCAGTGAGACCTTGAGTAAGTCACTTACCTAAACTGTACCTCTGTTTCTTCACATGTAAAAAGAGAAAACAAATTAGAGTACCTCTCTTATAGGGTTTTTGTGATAATTGAATAAATATGAAAAAATATTGTTTCTAAAGTGCCAGGCATAAAAACAAACACACAAATCAATGGAACAAAATAAAGGGCCCAGAATTAGGGGCACCTGGATGGCTCAGTCAGTTAAGTGTCCAACTCCTGGTTTCAGCTCAGGTCATCATCTCACAGTTCTTGAGTTCGAGCCCCGCTTCGGGCTCTGTGCTGACACTATGGCGCCTGCTTCAGATTCTCTCTCTCCCTCTCTCTCTGTCCCTCCCCTGCTCACTCACTCTCTCTCTCTCAAAAATAAATAAATAAACATTAAAAAAAAAAAAAAAAAAAAAGGCCCAGACACAAGCCCACACATATAGGGTATATTAATTTACTACAAAGGAGCCAAGAATATACAATGGGAAAATGATGATCTCTTTCAATACATGATGCTGAGAAAACTGGGCAGCCACATGCCAAAGAATAAAACTGAGCCCCTATCTTCATACCATACAGAAAGATCAACTCAAAATGGGTTAAAAACTTGAACACAAGACCCAAAACCATGAAACTCCTAGAAGAAAACGGAGGGTAAACTCCCTGACATCAATCTTGACAATGTTTTTTTGGGGGGGATTGGACACCAAAAGCAAAGGCAACATAGCAAAAATAAACAAGTGGGACTACATTAAACTAAAAAGCTTCTATGCAGCAAAGGAAACTATCAACAAAATGAAAAGGCAACATATAGAACGGGGAAAAAGTATTTCCAAACTATGTATGTGATAGGGAGTTAATATCCAAAATATATAAGAAACTCATAAAACTCAACAGCAACAGCAATAACAACAAATCAGATTTTTTAAATGGGCTGAGGACCTGAATAGGTATTCTTCCAAAAAAGATATAAAAATGGCCTACAGGTACATGAAAAGGTGTCAACATCAACATCACTAACCATTAGGAAAATGAAAATCAAAAGCATAATGAGATACTACCTCACACTCATTAGAATGGCTATTATCAAAAAGACAAGAAATAACAAATATTGCAAGGATGTGGAGAAAAGGGAACCCTTGTGCACTGTTGGTGGGAATGAAAATTAAAACTGAATTTTAAGTAATCAAAAACTAGTATTCTTTGTTTTCTTAAACATAAATAGGGAAGTTCATTAACTACTATGAATAATTTTAAACACATTACCGCAAAAGGTATAAGACTACACTCCTTCAACGTAATTCTGAAATTTCCTTATTCTCAATTCTACCATAACAAGGAAGAGTTTTTCACTGGTTCAGGCTGAGATTAAAATTACCTCAATTAAATAGACACCAGATAAATAAGTGGTTTGCCTTTCACACAAAAAATATGAATTCAAACCAATAAATATATGCCAAGTACTCATTATACAAAGCAAGGAATTCAAGAGGGTTAGGGCAGCAAACAGCACAGACAAGTCTATCTCCTCCTATGACAAAAATTACATGCATGTTGATGTCAATATGTAAACAGGTGGAAGTCCTAGCTTATCTTCTGGTTACCTGAAATGCTGTATTCAAAAAAAAGTATATTGGCAGCCATCTGGAATGAGGACCACATTTAATTTAATCTCTCATAAGTCTTTGTTTCAGTTTACACACTGGTAAAAAATGAAGTTTTTAATAAAACCACTATAAATGTGGAGAAAGTATACCAAGCAGTATTCCAGAGGCCCACCTTTGTCTCTCACTGTAACTATTTCATAGTACCACTAGAAAAAATATTCTCCATGGTAGCAAATTATGCCAAAACTTAGAAGGATCAACAACATCCAGGAGAAAATAAAAATCCCAATCAAAATAAATTTTCCTAAACTGTCAGACCTAATAAATGCTACTTTTAATTTATGTAGCCATTAACCTCCAAAGAAAGCTGAGTAGGCTAATTATTTCTCAATTAGCCTTTTGTTTACCCATACTTAGGAACCTAAGTGCCACACACAACACATTTAAGTGCCAAAACTGAAACAAAACTTTAGTTCTAAAACATTTCAAAATAAAGTTTTGAGAAAATTAATACATATCTTCCCAAAATTAAAGAACTTAATTTCTAGTCAAAGTTTTCAGTACATCATTCCTAAAATAAGATGTAATGCTCAGTACTACTCAGAAAGCTTCAAAAAAGCTTCTGTAATGTCATGGGAAGGCAACATATATTTCTTACAGTCAAAAAACACACAATCTGTCTACAACGTAACCACCTTGTAGAAAACTTTGAACTTTACACCAAATTTAGTGCAAATATTTCATCCCATTCTCCGGCAGGATAACTAAGAACTACAGTTCATCTCTAACTCTGAATTTTAGTAATGAAAAGTAGCATCAATAAAGCAATCAGATTTATTCACTAGACATCTACTACACAGAAAAGGTATAGAACAAAGGTCCTGATCTTAAACTCATTCTTTAAAGTAATTTAAAATCTTATCAATGACTTCAATTATTTTAGCACCATGTAATGAAGTCTTAAACCATTTATCACAGGAGAAAAGAAACAAAAATAGAGAGTTACTATTTTGAGGCAGATTCTCAGGCCAAAGCATGAAATAAAACTAAATACCAAAGTCTGGTCCCCTGACAGAAAATCTACTCTGGTGGGAAGAACACTTACACTATTTGAGATGTCCTTGAGTCAAGGTTTAGCCACTGTTCAATGTAAGGCATCCCAGGAGACACTTCCCCTACCCTAGTCTTGAAACTGAACGTCCCAGGCAAACCCAGACCATCGGTCACCCTAGCTTGAGAAGTAGCAAGGAGAAAGCAATTCAAACTTGTATTTAGCACTTATGTATCAATCTCCATGCAATAAAGAATTAAGTGGAGGGGTGCCTGGGTGTCTCAGTGGGTTGGGTGTCTGACTTCAGCTCAGGTCATAATCTCTCAGTTCGTAAATTCAGGCTCAGATCAAGATCTCTTGCTTTGTGAGTTCGCACCCCGCGTTGGGTTTTCTGCTGTCAGTGCAAAGCCAGCTCGGGTTCCTGTCTCCCACTCTCTGCCCCTCTGCAGGCGCACTTTCTCTCTCTCAAAAATAAACATTAAAAAGAAAAAAAAGAATTGAATGGATTAGATCTCTAATCCCGGCCAATTTTTAAGTTTTTAACAGTCTCTCATGGAAACTGGCCAGGGCCACTGATCTATTCTGACTGATTTTATATGACCTCTTGGAACCACAAGACTTTAGTGATTACTCCTCCCCTCAGCCGCCTCTCTTCTAGAATATCACACTCTGTGGTTTTATTCCTAACTCACCGGCTGCTCCCTCTCAGTTTCTTTGGATTGTTCCTCTTCCTCTCCCTGACAGGAAACATTAAATGCCCCAGAGCTTGATCCTCTGCTGTATTCTCTATATTTGCTCCATGTAAACACCTTTAAACACCATTTATACACAGACATCTCTCAAAATGCCTACCTCCACCTCTCCCATCTCTCCACTGAGCTTGACTCAACGTGGTGCCTGCAACCTCTAAAAAAGCATGTGGCCAAAACAAGAACTCTTGATTCTATTTGCCTTCCTCTCTCTTCCCCTCACCTCAGGAAATAGCACCACCAAACAAAATTTCTGAAACCAAAACTAAGATACCATTTTTGATTCCTGATTCCCTCCTTTGTCATCTCCAAACCATTGGTAAATCCTCCCAGCTTTCTCAAGTATATTCCAAACCCATCCTCTTCTCCCCAAATCCGATCTTACCACTGTGATCCCAGACCATCTATTGTACGTAACCTATTAACTGCAGTATGCTATTAACTGGCTTCCCTACTTCTCTTCTTTCCCCCAACCCTCCACAATTTTTCCCCACAGAACAGCCAGGCGTGATCCATAAATACCAAGGACAGAGAATGTCTACTCTGTTTCCCTAATGCTAGAAGAGTGTCTGCCTCAAAGTAGGCACTCCCCAGTGAATGAATAAATGAAGAGTCATCTCTCGACCCTTTTTATATCTAGATTCCCCTCACACAGAATAGAACCCAAACTTCCTACAATGCCTTACATTATCTGGGCTCCCTCACCTCACATTCCTGATCTCCATGCTCCAGATTCACTGGCTCTTGATATTCTTCAGACTCCCCAAACTCATTTCTACCTTGGAGCTGTGTCTGTGCCCTGTGCCTGAATACTCCTCCCCTCACGTCTGGCTCCTTATCATTCTGGCCTCAGCTCAACGTTAACTCCTTAGAAAGGCCTTCCCTGACCAGCCGATCCAAAGCAGCTCTACTCAACCTCTGCCATCTCACCCAGTTTCCCTGTTTTCACAGTACTTACCAGGTGAACTCTCCTGTTGTTGGTTTACTTACAGACAGCTGCGTCCCCACTAGAATGTAAGCTCCCTGAGAGCTGGGACCTTATCTTTCTTGTTCAGTGATGTATTGCTACAGACTAGTACAATGCCTATTACACAATATTTATTGAAAGAATGACTCACAAACATTTGCCAAGTACGTATTATGTGCCAACCACTATACTAGGTAATAACAATGGATTTTTATAATTAAAGAAAAATAGAAAGTAGAAGTAAGATATTAGTATGAAAAGCTACTTGATGTTCTTTTTATGTTGACCATTTCCATTCTTTTTTTTTAAATTTTTTAATGTTTATTTTTGAGAGAGAGAGAGAGAGAGAGACACAGAGGGAGAGAGGGAGAGAGACAGTGTTAGTGGGGGAGGGGCAGAAAGAGAGGGAGACACAGAATCCGAAGCAGGTTCTAGGCTCCCAGCTGTCAGCACAGAGTCTGACGTGGGGCTCAAACTCAGAGTGATCATGACCTGAGCTGAAGTCAGACGCTCAAGGGACTGAGCCACCCAGGCACCCCGATCATTTCCATTCTTAAAATGAGTACTTTATATGATAAATTCTACTTTTCAGAATATTATTTTGGCAGTGTAAAATATGAATGCTTAAGGTAGTAATAATAATTAGTATCTCACTGCAGCTTTGGAAGTTATCTAGATGATGACATTCTTCATTTTTTAATGCACATTTTACACATTAGTTCCCACTAATTAAGCCATCACTCAGTAAAATACTATCTAGGACTCTTCATGTCATCACCATTTTCTCAGAATATGCATACAAACATTTCATCCAGTCAGAAAAATCATGACTCTAAAATTTTTCTGTTCTCAACATGCAAAAATATTCACAACATGACAATAGTGGTTGTCAACTCACCATTTATTCCCTGGCCTCAGATTAATTTACCAGCTCCATTCAAGCCAAGAAATGATCAAGTTCCAATTACTAATCAAGTTCATTTCACGACAGTCATTACTAAAGTTAAGATTCGCCCCTCACCCCACAAAGCCTATTATAATAGAACATGTCCAAATGAGTTCAGGCAAAAGAGTTACGTTTCATTGTTACCACAGTACTTTTAGATCCATCTAATTCAGAACCACAGAAGAATACCTCAGTATCTGGTGTAATCATACCGGTTATCACTACTATCATTATGACATCACTAAACACCTTATGGCAATGCATCAACTAGGAAGAAGATTTCAAGCTCAAGGCACTGACATTTCTCCAGATCTCATGTTTTCATATTTTAGCATACTTTAAAACTATCATATCCTGCCCCCAAATGTTGTAAGGGTTGAATATATTAATATTTTTAAAGTATAATTTATAAAATGAATCAAATTCGGTATAACTAGGCAAAAGTACTCAAAATACTACTATATCATACTAGATTTTTAAAACATAAAGGAAAGAAAGGGGCACCTGGATAGCTTAGTTGGTTAAGTGTCAGACTTAATTTAGGCTCAGGCCATGATCTTCCTGTTGTGAGATGGAGCCCTGCTTTGGGCTCCAGGAAGGGCACAGAGCCCGCTTAAGAGTCTCTCTCCCTTTCCCTCTCCCTCTGATTATACATTTTGAACAGCAAGGTATTCTCAAATGCATTCAATCAAATACATAAAGACATATCACTTGTTCTATTTAAAATCAGCTTTCAACGGGCAACTGGGTGGCTCAGTTAAGCGTCCAACTTCGGCTCAGGTCATGATCTCATGGGGAGTCTGAGCCTGGCATCAGAGTCTCCACAGACAGTGTGTAGCCTGCTTGGGATTCTCTCCCACCCCCCCTCTACCCCTCCGCAACTTGTGCTTTCTCTCAAAATAAAATTAGCCATCTAACCATACTTGCCAACACAAAAGGGGGAAAGGGGGGTGTTCTTTGTATAGAAATATATGAACATGTTCATCTTATTTACATTTATAAACGTTTACTCTATAAAGCTGAAAAACTGTAGGTACCAAAACAAAATTAAATCCCAAAGCAAAGGTCAAAAGTTCAGTATTCTCCAAACCACACTTGTTATTGTTCCTATTTGATTTTACTACCATTACCTTAAAAAAAAAATGTTACCTTCAATATTTTCAGCTGATTCTACATTACCACTGATTTTCTCTTTAGTCCAGTTACATATTCCGATAAACAAATCACTTTTAGGATACCTAGAATTAACCCACATACTGAAGTAGTAAACTCATTTCAATACCAGAAATTATTTACTTATCCCTGGTTTCGTATTGGCCTTGAGGAATAAAATGATTGCTGACAAATACAATCAGAAAACAACTCTTTGTTTTCACAAAATTCTAAAATTGCTCAAGTTGGTCAAAAGATATACTGAACATTATTTCAAAAATATAAATTTTCTTCAAATTCTCAGAAAGGAAAAGAAATCCCTGCATAAAGCATCTCAGAGGTCATTATTTTGACCTTTACCATCTGTTCATTTGTAAAAGAAACTACATGTAAGTTTTTCATCTAAGGTATAACTTTATAAAATTAACTAAAAAATAATTTTAAATACTTATTTGCTCAAGAATAAAGCATTGGGGCACCGGGTGGCTCAGGCGGTTAAGTGTCTGACCAGCTCAGGTCATGATCTCACGGTTCATGGGTTGAGCCCCGTGTCGGGCTCTGTGCTGACAGCTCAGAGCCTGTTGCCTGCTTCAGATTCTGTGTCTCCCTCTCCTTCTGCCCCTCCCCTGCTCTCTTTCCCTCTCTCTCGAAAATAGATGAACATTAAAAAACTTTTTTTTAAAAAAAAAAGAATAAAGAAGCATAGCAAAAAGTACATCACTATTACTGTAAAAGTAATTCACTCTCGGCATATCGCTGAAAAAAAAATTTATTGGAAAGGCATGTCCTGACTTACCAATGGCTTATCACTGTCAAAATATGATAAAATATATGCTTTGTAAAGATATCCTGTCCAAATTCCTTCAACCTGGGTACTGTTTATAAATTATCTCCTTCCACTATATTCTTTGTTACAGCAAAGGTCTAGGGCCTGCAATACAACCTCAAAGTCCTTCCTTCAGTTGCTTAACTTCTGCTCACTATGAGGTTTTCTTCCTCATGAAAAACAATGGAAAAATGGATACAATGCTTGGGTGACATTATATCTCCAAACATGTTATTATTACAAATCTCTTTCAAGAGGTTAGGTTACAAAGACACTACAGATGGCTCTTGACAGGTACAGATAAATTGAAACCACTCCCTCCAATCCCTAGGGATAATGAAGTTGTCTTCTTGCTTACTGAAGTTAACTGTGACTGTAGTATTTCTAGTAGTCAGTAAGCATCGGAAACCTCTCAACTGCACTCTCCCCTTATTAGGATAAATAGTATACATCTTAGAGAAGATAATTCCCACTTACATTTTTTTAACTAAACCCATGCCTACATTAAGTTCCATTATTGCTACAAGTGTTGCAGAACCAAATTTAAGAGAATGATTTTAAATTTAACTCTGGATTTAAAAATTTACATATGTCTCCAATAAAGTACGGTATGGTGACTACACTTGATACCGTGCAATATGCTTGAAATTTGCTAACAGGATAAATCTGAAGTGTTCTCACCACACACACACAAATATTGTAACTCTATGAGGTGATGAATATGTTAAATAGCTTGATTGCGGAAATCATTTCACAATGCATACATATACATACATCAAAACATCAAGTTGGACACCTTAAGTATATATACAATTTCTACTTGTCAATTACACTCCCCCAATAACTAGTAAAATTATATGTCTAAAAAAAAACACATCACAAATTTCTGAACTATCATAGAATTACATTCTTTGAAATTTTAATAGCAACTGTGCCTGGTATACTTTAAAGAGCAGAAAATGCTACCAGAAAAAAAATTCTCACTTCCATATGCTGTTTCTACGGTTTTTGTTTTGCAAATAGCTTTAAAAATGTCTACAAAAATGTCAGTTACAAGTGGAACTCAAAACATTTTGTGGAACAAGGTTACCTACGAGTTCGAGAACCACCTAAAATTGGAGGAAAAAATTTTACGTCTGTACATATGGCAATTTTTTCTGGATAAAAGGCCTATATAACTTTCAGCTTCTCAAAGGGTTCAAGATCCAATTAAAGTGTCTTGGGGAATCGTCAGGGTCAGACAACTTGTCACAGGCAACCCAAGTCTTTTTTTTTTCTTTAAGCCTTATCTTTTTCATCCCGAATTAGGGGAGGATTTATCCCAATCTGGTGGCTCCCACACAACTTCTGAGCGATGCAGGCATGAAATGGCTGTCCGACACAAACCGCTCCCTTCACACAGTGAACGCGGCAATCTCCAAATTTTCCCTGAAGGGGCCAGGGAGAGGCAAACCCATTAACACCCCCGCCGCTCAGAGATCGATTGGCTCATGCAGGACGTGTCCTCCCCTGACGCCAGAGAGAGCTGCGGGGAGGTGACCAGGTTTCACTGAGGGGCTGAAGTCCCCTCGGGGATCACTTATGGAGGAGATGGCATCACCAGCAACCTCCTCCCGCCCCAAAACGCCCCAAGGAGCAGCTGCGGGCGTGGGCGCAGCAGACCCCGGCCCTCCCAGGCGCGCCCCAAGCCGCCGCCGCAGCACGGTCGCAGCGACCTTCCCGCTCGGGTCCCCGTGAGCCCCGTTATCCACGTCGGCCACACACCCCACGAGGGAAAAGGGAGGAGGCCGGACAACAAAGCGCAACCAGAGGAGGCCCTGGCGAGCTTGAAGTTGGGGCGCCGGGGCTGCGGCCCGGGGAGGAGCAGGCTGGACGCCCGGCCGCGCGATGCAGGGGCGGACGGGACCGGGGACGCGGCCCGCCAGATGTCAGCCCGCGGTGCCGGGGTGTCGGCAGCCGGGAGGAAACGGGGCGGGCGGGCGCGCGGCGGCGTCGGGGAGGCGGCCTGGGGCGGGGGGGGGAAGGCAGGCCTGAGAAGGGAAGGGAACGGCGGCAGGGTCCCGAGGCGTGGCGGTCGGCCGCGACCCCCACACCAGCCGCGGGGGAGGGACTGTCCCGTTACTTACCCGCCGGGAGACTGCGGGCTCCGCCGGGGCTGTCCCGGCCGCCGGCCTCCGGGGCCAGGAAGCGCCCCCACATAGCGGGCGGGAGGGCCGGGGGCGTACGACTCCCCTAGTCCGTCCTCCCCCGCCTTCGCCTCCTGCTTCTTCGGCGGCGGAAACTTGTGCGGAACCTGGGGCCGCGGAGGCACCAGCAGGAGGGCGGGCGGGCGGTCTGGTTAACGGCTGCTCAGAGACTGGCGGCGAGCGCAGGGGCCAGATTCGCCGCGGCGCCGGCGGTGGCGGCTGCCATGGCCGAGCCCGCTGCGCTGAGGCCCGGGCCGAGGAAGCGGGCGGCTCCGCAGTGACGGCGGCTGGGTCCCCGGCTGAGCCCAGGCTAGGATCAGAGCCTCCAGGCGAAGTTGCAGCTGCGGCTTCTCTCCGCCCCCTCCGCCGGCAGAGCCGGAGCCGGAGCCGGGCAGGGTGGGGGCGGGGCCTGCCAGGGGCGGGGCCTCGGGCGCTTACATAACGCGTGCGCGGCGCGGGGCGGGAACTGCGGGCCGGTGCCGCTGGGTACCCTTACGCCGGTTCGCTTACTCCGCGACTGGTGGGTAGACTCGAAGCACCGGCTGGATCCCTCCCTCCCCATCCTTGCGCTAGGTCAGATGAGAAAAGAGGATGAATAGAATGTGGCCCGGGGCGGTAACTTTCGGTACCGCCCTCGCTTGGGTAATCCCTCAAGCCCTCCGGGGCACCTCTCTGGAAAAGAAGAGGAAGACCTGTCTTCGCTGAGTAACTACTGGAGCTAAGAGGCTCTCCTGAGAGGGGTTGAGGGACTGCCAGTCTTATTTGGGATTGGGATTCAAGTCATCATACATTCCAGAAACATCGTTTATAAGTCGCTTTGTGGGACAGAAAAGAAGTCGTTTTCCTGAACTCGTAAATTCAGTGGCGGGGGGGGGGGGGCAGGGGGGAGAGGGTACCAAAATACCTACTATACAAGAATGTGCACAGGAAAAAGCAGAAAGGAAAAAGACCAGAGGGTTCAGAGAGGAGCTGTAAATTTTAATCTAGTAGCCCAGGAATTCAGATAAGCAACCAGAGAGGAATCAAAATGGTACCAAAGTCTGTAATGGGAGTAACTTCCTTACACCCTACACCTTCTTGTTCTTCCTACATTTGGTCAGTTCCCACCCTTCACCTAAACCTGGAGTACAGGAGCAAGTAAGTAGTCTGGAAGGAAGCATAAAAGGGTCCACCAGCCTTTTCTTATATCTTACTTTTCATTGGCAATATTAGGATCCTTCCAATATTTAGATACAAAACAGTTCATTTAATAAATATTGGTAGAGCACTGTAGAAGAAAGCGGGTTCTACCCCTGGCTCGTAAATCAGAGACAAACTGAGAAGGAAGTCCCTACCCTTAACAAGACTTTGAGTCCAGTGATGCCTTTGTTTGTTTTAGAAGCTTGTTAGTAATAAAGGCCTCTTATTTCTACTTAAAGACTTTGGAGTTGGGAAATACTGCTTAAAACTTTTAGAGGTTAAATTACATTTACTTGTGTAGTTTATTACTTACTACATCTGTGTTGTACTTTATTTCATTGCAGTTTCCACTATTTCTCCACTATTTCAATAGTTCCACTATTTCTCCAAATCATGAGCAGGCGGCCCAAGAGTCACTTTGTTCTGAGGATAGAAAGTGACAGAAATATGAAAGAAGGATATGATTGGCTACTTTTCCTGATTTAAATGTGCATGAGCTCATTTGAATAGTTTAGGCATTCAAGTTTAGGAACTTGAACAGTTGAGGTTCAGAATGAAGCCTAACAATTAATGATAATAAATTCCAAAAAGAATTATCGGAAGCTATAGAGCTATATCACAGTATCCTTTTTTTCATGATTTATAGTTACCATAGTCTCATATTAGGTACAGTATTTGTTAAACACCAAACTTTTTTTAATACAGTTCTAAGAAATGTATGAATTGCAGATAAATCTTGGTCTTTTGTGAGTTTAAAATATGTTTGTTATTCCAAAAACTGCCAACCTCCATTCAATTCTAAGTAGTATTTTAGAGAAAAAAAAAATCACTTGCTCAAGTTTTCTACATGTTTTTTACCAATGTGAAGGGTGTGCCACTACACATGCAAAAGAACATCTGAAGCTGAGACTATAAAATATTTTAAATGCCTATTACAGAGTAAGAGGAAATAGTAAAAACATGTTACTTTGGCAGTTGGCACCAAAGATAAAAAATTTTGTGTTCCTACTAATTAAACTTGAAAGGATACAGATCTAATGCAATTAAAATAACCTAAATACTAAGTGAGAATATTCTGTATGTGAAGTAAACTGTAACCAACCATTTTTTTAATCATATAGATTGTATTCTCAGAATCTGAACTCAGATTCCCCTATATCCATATTACACCCAGTACCCATGTTTCTCCGAATGATTAAAATTTATCATAGCAAAGGTTTGAAAGCCTAAGAACTACTTAACCATTACCAAGCCTGATGTGGTAAACTGGCATATTTTTGGTTTGTTATGATAGTATGAAAAAAAAACTATAAGGAAAATCTTATAAGCAAAGACTGAACTTAAGTATTCCTGAACTTAAGTATTTCAGTAATTGTTCTTGTAAGCAGAGATAATAAAAGCAAATAATGAAAATAGTGACCGTGTATGTTTGTGTGTGTGTATACAAATACACGTGCTTAGGTGAAATTTAGATACTTAATATCTTGGGAGGGGACTTTTAAAAAATATAAAGCAGATCACAAAAGAGTAAAATAGTACAAAACAACACCATATTTAATATCAAACTATATTAAACTTTTCATTTAAAATATTGTATTCAAGGAGCACCTGGCTGGCTCGGTTGGTGGAGCACATGACTCAATCTCGAGGTTCTGAGTTCAAGCCCCATGTTGGGTGTAGAGATTATTTTTAAAAATAAAATTTAAAAAAATAAATAAATAAAATGAAATGCTGTATTAAAAAAAAGACATTATTTAAAAACAAAAATAAATGTTGCATTTGTAAATCTTTTGGAAGAGCGCCTGGGTAGCTCAATCAGTTAAGCATTCGACTCTTGATTTCAACTCAGGTCATGATTTCATGGTTTATGAGATCAAGCCACCACCTGCCAGGCTCTGTGCGGAGAGGACACACCCTGCTTGGGATTCTCTCTCCCTCTCTTTCTGACCCTCCCCTGCTCTCTCTCTCTCTCAAAATAAATAAACTTTAAAAATATTATTTGGATATGAATCTCTGATCTGATTAAGTTAAACCATATTACATGTATTTTTCTCACATCAATTCATCATATTGGGCAAACAACAACCAGAGAATTGAAGAGTGATGTAACAAAGGATAAAACTGATATTTTAAAATGAGAAGACAATCTATCTTGTGCATAATATGAGGAAACTTCAAGAGAAGTTAATGTTTATAGAAACATAAAATATCAAAACCAACAAAATATAGAAAAATTAAACCATCCGATAACAATTTAAATAGCTCCTAAAGAACAATTGCCACTTTAGAGGGACAGATTTGTGGATGAAGACTAAAAACTTCCAAGGAACAGATAATTCTGGTGTACCAAGAGTGTTACAAGGACCGTGATATATAACCTCTTCCAGGTCACAAAAATGACAAGTTACTGAATTTATTATGGGTGGTTGTAATCTCAAATAATCATTTATAATAATGAAAAAAAGAAAACTAAGAAACTCGTTCTTTTAACAATGGATTTGGAAAATCTTATTTATAGTCCTAGCAGATACATTCAACTATAGAAAGGTAAATAGAAGACATAAAGGTTATTCAATCTGTCTGTACCTCACTTTCCTCATCTGTGATGTGGCCAGGCCAAGAAGGTAAGGATACCTAATCTCAACTCCATGATTCCTGGGAGATACAGAAAATGAATCCCACCTGTATCTTTGGCTCCAAAGTTGGGCTGCAATGGCCAATGAGAAAGTAGGTAAGAAATGGACCACTAAATCATGGAGCAGTCCTTTGAGTGGGAGGCAATGCTGAGAGGGATGGAATTTAAACAAAAGACAAATTTAAGTGTTCCACGGTACCATCAATGTTTACTGAAACTGCTTAGGACTGACATATTTGTGAATGGCACTTCATACATGTGTAAAGATACAAGGTCATTTACAGTGAAGGAGGACAGCAACTTTGACAATGTACAAAAAGACAAGTTCTTCCCTGTCTTCCTGTTTAGACATCAGAAAGGTAAGTGCATGGAGTAAAGTGTGCAGTCCAAGAAAGCAGCTCATGCCTTCACTAAACACACACACACACACACACACACACACACACACACACACAGAGTCTCCCATCTAACCTGCACTAGTGGAGAAGAGGACTGTTTTAATAACTTAAAGTGGCCAGAACATTATGGATTGGATTGAGATAAATTCAGTAGAAAAGTGGGTTTTCAATAAAGTACAGTTGGTAACAGTAGTGGGACATTAGAATATATATATTTAAGTGATTTGAGACCTCTTACTAAACCAGTTAAATGTTTTATGTAATCCTCACAACCATCTGTCATCAAAACAAAAATAAAAAATAATTTTTTTTAAAGATGAACAAAAGATAGAAGAGACAGACCAAAAACTGACACTTAATATAGAGAACAAACTGGTGGTTACCAGAGGGGAGGTTGGTGGGGGATGGGTGAAATAGATGAAAGGGATTAAGAGTACACTTATGACAATGAACACTGAGTAATGCATAGAATTGCTGAGTCATAATATTGTACACCTGAAACTAATATAATACTGTATGTTAGTTACACTGGAATTAAAATTTTTTAAATAAATGAATAAAACAATCTGTCATTAATAGTCAATATTAGCTCCATTTTAAAGATTGGGAGAAAAAGACCCAGAGAAGTAAGGTCATACAGGCAGTAAAGAGCTAGGATTCAGATCTAATCCGTATGATCCCAAAGCCCATGCTTTTCCCATCATGCTCTTTAATATGTTGCAAAACAAATTATAAGATTTTTCTTCACATGCCATGTGAGAAGGAAGTGCCTAATTATAGGATTTCTGTATAATGTTTAGGGTTCAGCTAAGATTGGAAACCATGTGACATTAATCTGTGGTGTTGTATGATTTTCTTTAGCTGCACCCAGCAGTTTGAGTATAGGAATAAAGAAGGCAGATAGTAGAACAGGATTTTGTGATGTGGGCACTTACGGAAAGGGGGCAAAAAATTCAAGGATACTGGCTGGAGAATGAGTGAAGTGATGGGAATCTGGGTCTATCCTATCTGGGGAAAACAGTGAAATCAAGAGACAGCTGAAACATTGACAGAAGGTTGAAGGAATAAGGGAGTGGAAGATTCCCATGAAATCGCAAAGCAAATACAATGACAATAAGGGAGTGAAGGGTGGAAAGATGGGGCATTAGGGTAAGTGGGGAGAATGTCGTGGGGCTTAAGATTTCAGAAGTGGGGCAGTGGAGGAATTAATCTATGAGGCAGCATTGGAGTTGCATGTCTGTCTCTGATCTCCCTTCAGGAAAGACTTTGATGTTCAGCCACAAGGAATGCAGTTGACTGACAGTTTCCAGCAGTTAGCACCTGAGGGAGGGATCTGCCTCAGCTTTTGAGTAGAGGCCACACTTTTCCTGGATCGCCCCAGCCTGTGACTGAACATGGCAGAGACATGGGGGCCTGCCATTCTTTCCAATGCAGAACCCTTGTAATCATCAGTTTTTGTTTTCTAGCTCTCTATTGGGTTGACTGTGACCTGGCCAGATCTGCACTAGGGTCTGAGTCTTTGCAATCCTATTGCATCTTTCACAGGTGTTATCTTCCAATAAACCTCTTGCACTCCTAACTCCATTTTAACATCTGCTTCCCGGAGAACACAACTGCAACAATCTTTGAAGATATAAGGGAGTTGGATTTGTTCATTTTAAATAGTAAGGTGGGGGTTCTGTAAAGCACGATGAAAATGTTTCCAAGGACAGAAAACAAAGGATGGGTTACCAGGAAGGCAGCACATAGCCACATGGACTGAAACTATACAATAGTATAGATACGCAAGCACCTTACATTTTGAATAGCAGACGAAGGCAGGATCAAGAGGAATGACAGTTTCGGGGGTTTTTTAAATGTTTATTCATTTTTCAGAGAGAGCATCAGCACAAGTTGGGGTCAAAGGGGGGGAGGGGCAGAGAGCGAGAGGGAGACACAGAATCCAAGGAACCATGAGATCATGACCCAAGCCCAAGTCAGACGCTTAACCAACTGAGCCATCCAGGCGCCCCTAGAGTAACAACAGGTTTATGTGGACTCAGAATGCCACTTGGGCACACAGACTCCTAAGAGAAAGTTCTGAGTAGCCCCAATTGGGCTGGGGTCCTGGCAATTGCTGCCCCAATGAGAAAGATTTGCCACTATCCAAGGTACTTCAGGAGCAAACAACAAATGTGTGAAATTTGCCGTGTTCACTGAGATTAACAGGATTTTAGCTAATTAAGAGTCATTAATTGGTTGCAACTTTGCGGCTCAAATAATTTTCAAAGGTGAACATGGTTTTCATAGTAGCTTTCTTTCTTCTAGGTAGTAGAAGAGAATTCAATTCAATAACTCTGTTAACTTTGGTAAGTTTTCATCCAAAGAATTTTCTCCATATTGCTCATACAATAGAAGAAAACAGTGATCTCTAAAATTGTAGAGTTAACAGCACTAAAACAATTCCTAGAATGATCTGGACTGATTTAAGGATCAGAACTTTTTGCTAAAATTTCAATGGAGGTCTGGAATTTTAACAAGTATTATGTTCAGAAAACAAAACACAAGTCTAGCTGCAATTTTCAGGTTTATGGAGAAACTGATTTCTTATCTTTTTTTCTGATTATAAAAATAATACATATTTTCAAAAACAGAAAGAAGATAGTATAAAAATAATCATGACTTACTCATTTAGTAAATATTTGTTGAGTACCTAAGTAGGGTAGGGAAAACTAGGGACATGTGTGAAAGATTGGCTTACTTCACTATAAACTTTTATAGCTTTTAAAATTTCTATTGTGTGAACATATATATATATATCAATAAGGTAAGTGTTGTCTGAGGTTTTTCTAACCCAAATTATCTCTAAGGAAAGGTGGAGTCACTCTGTACTCCAGTGCTTACAGGCTCTCATATTATGGGTTACTCTCTTAATTATTTTGACCAACAACATATTGATTGAAGAAGTCATTTAGCCTGACTTAAATTCAATCTGCAAAATTTGGAATCTGTATTTTTTTAAAAAAAGATCAGTGAACTTTTAAAGATCACTTTAAAGTGTAGTGAAACAGGGGCGCCTGGGTGGCTCAGTCAGCTAAGCATCTGACTTCAGCTCAGGTCATGATCTCAGTTTGTAAACTCAAGCCCCACATTGGGCTCTGTACTGACAACTCAGAGCCTGGAGCTTGCTTCAGATTCTGGGTCTTGCTCTCTCTCTGCCCCTCCCCCGCTCATGCTCTGTGTCTCTCAAAAAGTAAACAAACATTAAAAAATAATAATAAATAAAATAAAATGTAGTGAAACAATTATTACATTGTAGTGGTTGTAAATATATGTTAAATATGACAGTGGAAAAAAGCAACATATTTGAATTAATGTTAAATATATATAAATAAACTAACATTGTGTGCTACTTATCTGTTTCACTTATATCTCAAAATTTTAGCATATCAAGTTGTCCCATTTTCAACCCATTTTTGAAAATGCATCTGGAAAAAGGACATCACCTTATATTTGAACATATCTGAACTAAATTAAAATTAATTAATTAAAATTGGCCTTTTTTTCCTCTACTTTGAGCCACAAACAAGGTATTTCTTAAACATTTCTAATATTTTCACAATGTTATGTTCAGGGAATCCATTTTTAACATTTTTAACTATCTAAAACTGAAGATGGAAAGAATAACATTTCACAGACTTTTCTTACAACACAGAAAGACTTACAAGTTTTTTAAAACCTAGCAGAATAACTAATTTATACTTTCATTACAGTAATTGAGACTTCTGTCTTTAATGAACCTTGAATCTCCAATTACTGAACTGCAAAATGAAATCACAGAAAAGCCACCTGAATATCAAACACATTCATTATCATAAGTGCTCACAGAGAATATAAGAAGAATTAACAATGAACAAAGGAACTACAATTAAATTCACTCTTCATACATGTACTATAAATGATGACAAAATAAATTACATATACATATACATACATATGCATGTATATAAGTTATATATATGAAATTATATGACATTTTCCTAATTGGGTTATTATACAAATTTTTACATTACTTGGTCTTCATATTAATTAACTAGGTTCTTTTTTTTTTTTTTTCATTACAGATAATTTCCTGATGAAGTTATGGAGCAAACTTAGCCTTAGAAAATTTAGGCAACTTATTTATTCCATGAAAGATCACTGAAGAATAACTGTCTTCAACTGGGACCAAAAGATAGAGATAGCAGTTAGCATTTACTTTCATAATCTAAAAAAAAACATATGATCTCAGCAGGAGGGACCTATAGAGACACTAAAGAGGGGGATGAGTTGGACACATTTGATCAGCATTGGGGGGAAAAAAGAGAGAAAGTCATTATCCAGAGAATTCTGCACAGCGATTGCCTGAACGCTGCTGACTTCTTTGCTCACTTTTGAATGTCAATCTGGTTCTGGCCCAGGCCCAAGAGCTAAGTTTCAGATCATGGCAGGCTTAGGAGAACAGTGCAGAATGGAACATCTAATCCCACCCTGGCTTGCCCTAAAATGGCCCCTGAATTCATCCAGCTCCTGAGCCTGCTGCCTAAAGCTGTTTCTAGAAACTCAGATGCATAGAAGAGCAATGCCACTTTTGCTCCAGTTTTGAGTTTGGGTTTTACCACATAATTTTTTTAAAAGAATTTTCATCTTCCCACATACCATCTTTTAGAACAGACTGCTTAAAATTTCTTAGAGGAAATGAGTCATAGCTAGCCGATGAAAGTGTGCGTCGCCATATTTCCAGGACCGAGGTAGTCATCACCCTTTAGGGTACCTACCTGCCACACGGGAAGCTGGTACCAGGCACTGGAGTTTTCCTGTTGCCTTTTCATCCAGGGACTTAAAATGAATTTCCTTAAAATGTTTCGGTACATGTGGGCATTCTCCTGCTAATACAACCTCTGTTGGAAAGTAATGTTTGTAGGCTGCAAAGTGGCTTTCTGCTGAGGTGACAGCCTGCCTCCCAGAGAAGGTGCCAGAAGAAGGAGACTTCGAGAGCCACCGTGAAGCTCATATGCCTTGATCCCTTTTCAGATACTGGCAAAGGGCCAGACCCAGAGTATTGCTACAGTGAGTAGCTGGGCGAAGTGGCAGATTGCCAGGTGACAGCCAGACTGTCATTTATAAAGTGATGGTTTTTATAGACTCCCAGTAACCCATACTGAACCCTGTGGTTTCTGGGAGAAAAAAGTACCAGATTATTCTCCTATTGGAAACAAACAAACAAAACAAACACTGGATTTAGGTTTGCAGGATCTATATTGGTCTTTTCAAAATACTTGGGTATTTATTTCAGTAAATAGCCTTTGCAGGATCATATGTCTGTAACTCACACTTTTACTGAGTCTGGGGATGCTCTTTGCTATTCCAGTTGCCATTAAAGTTCCCTCGTCCCACTATGCCCAGGGGCTTTGTAATGCTGTCTGTAGCTGCCTCATTAACTCTCACCTCTCTTGGGTTCTTTGAATCTGATTTTTTTTAATATGATAAGGAGGACGTCATTTAATGTGAAAAGTGTCAAAATATTCAAAGAAAAGAATGAGCATTGATAAACTGGGAAAAACATGATTACCATAAAATGTCCCCTTAAAATGTTCTTATAGTTGAATGTATAAACAAAACTAGTATTTATTAATGTGTCCTATTAATTCATGCAAGAGAGGATTATACTCTATATCCAGAGTACTTCTTTCGTGTACCTTGAAAAAAAATAATGAAAGTTAAGGTTTCATGAAATATGACTTATTATTCTTTTCTTATAAAATTAAATTTTTGTAAATCCTAAAGTTTTAATTTTTTTAAATGTTCATTTGAGAAAAAGAGAGAGGAGACAGAGAGTGCATGCACAGGCAGGGGAGGGGCAGAAGAGAGAGGGAGAGAGAGAGAACCCCAAGCAGGCTCTACGATGTCAGCACAGAGCCCAATGTGGGGCCTGAACTCATGAACTGTGAGATCATGACCTGAGCAGAAATCAAGAGTCAGATGTTTAACCAACTGAGCCATCCAGGCACCCCATAAATCCTAAAATTTTAATCCTACACCAGCTAACTATTCATAAATACTCAGGACCATTATGGGGTTATTTAGTTAAAATGTTTAGGGTCAATTCATTAAAGGATGGAAATTCAGATACAGAAATTGCTTAAGATCTTTACTTTGTCTTATAAAAAAAACAAAAAAACAAAAAAAACGAACAAAAAAAAAAAAACCCTCAGGAAAAGGAATACCAAGCCTGGAGATCTTAAATCTCTAACAATGTAAGTATAATATAATTGATAACATTTTTTGTTGTTGTTGAACTTAAGAGTGCATCTAGATTTATAGAAGCTATAAATATTTCATACAGAATATTCAGAAAAAATAGAAAACAATTACAAATGAGAAACTGCGATCTATCTATAATGATTGTGCTAAAAAAGTAATACTAAAAACTACCTCCTGGGCCAACAATATTGTATCATAAAACTGCTTGTTAACTTTCAGAGGTTAACAAGAGGGCAACAACCTAAGCGTGAAAGGTGAGGTACCAGCACCAGAGACCCAGGTTCAGACATGGCCCTGCTCCCTGCCTCATTTATCAAATGGGACTTTGCAGTATTATCCCATAAAGCTGTTGTGAGGAGCAAAAGTGATCATGTTTGATGAAGTGTTTTGCAAATTTTAGATAATTTAATCTTTTTAAGGAAAACAAAGGGCAGATAATTCAAAAGAGAAACTAGGGTGATAATGAAAAGTATTATCCAGTGCTGAGCACCGCACCAAAGATTTTACCTGCCCTGTTCCATGTAATCTTCATAACAACATGATAAAGCATAGTAGGAATGATTATTATTATCTCCATTTTATGAATGAGGAAACTGAGGCACAGGGAAGTCGAAGGAAACATGGTTTGCAACTGGCAGAGCAGGAATTCAAAGCCAGTTCTACCTGATTCTAGAACCTGAGTACTTTCATAGTAGTGTTATGGGGAAAAGTTTAACTTCATTAGTAATCAAAGATATAACAATTGAAAGATATGGAAATGGAAATACAAAGAAATGGTAAACATCAATTCCAGTTGTCTCTGTGGAGAGAAGGAAGGAAGGAGGGGAGAAGAATTGGATAGAGGTTACACAAAGAATTTAACCATAGATATAATATTTTATTTTTATAAAAAACTGTAAAAGTACGGAAATGTATTAAGATTTGATGAAACAGGGCCATAGGTTACTATTTTTCTTCATGCTTTAAATAATTCATGGTAATGGGGTACATGGGTGGCTCAGTCAGTTGAGTGTCTGACTTCAACTTAGGTCATGATTTCACAGTTTGTGGGTTCAAGCCCCACATCAGGCTCTGCACTGACCGTGTGGAGCCTGCTTGGAATTCACTCTCTCTCCCTCTCTCTCTGCCCCTCCCTCATTCACACTTTCTCTCTCAAAAATAAATAAACTTAAATAACTCATGGTAAAAAACTAAAACAGTGAATTAATGGCACCTTATTTTGTTTATATGAAAACAAAGTAATTCAGATGATCTGGTTAAAGTCTAGAGAAAGTAATATTCTCATACAGTTCTGGTGATATAAAATGGTCCAACTCTTTTGGAAACTAACTTGGCAATATGTTTCTAAAACTATAAAAATAAACATACTCCTTGGTTCAGTAAATTTCCTTTTGGTACACTATCCTAAGAAATAATTATCAAAATATGCATGCACATTCACATATAAATACACATGCTGGAAAAACTATATGCATAAAGATGTCAACTGTAGTATTATTTACAATAGTGGAATATAATAAACAATATAAAATTTTAAAAATTGTTAATATTATGCAGCCTTTAAAGTAACATTTAATTATGAAGGCTATATAGCAATGTGTGCAATGGTTGTGAGGTAACATTAGTTGAAAAAAGTCAGAATATGAAATTGCATATCCCCTAGAATTAAATCAATGAAAAAATATGCATAGAATAATGTTTAGGAAGAAATGCCTTATAATGATGAGTATGGAACTAGTGCTAGGATGATCAGATCATGAATATTTTTCTTTCCTTTCTCTTTCAAATTTTGGGTAACAATGATCTGACATATTGGGGTTTTGTTTTGGTATTTATTTATTTATTTATTTATTTATTTA
The DNA here is from genome assembly GCF_018350195.1 of Panthera tigris. Lineage (NCBI taxonomy): Eukaryota > Metazoa > Chordata > Mammalia > Carnivora > Felidae > Panthera > Panthera tigris. Next base: position 106,310,403 of record NC_056664.1, read on the forward strand.
TTTATTTATTTATTTTAAGAGAGAGACCAAGCGGGGAGAGGGGTAGAAAGGGAGGGGAGAGAGAGACAGAGAGAGAGAGAGACAGAGAGAGAGAACCTTAAGCAGGCTCCACACTGCTCAGCACAGAGCCCGACTCAGGACTCAATCTCACAAACCATGAGATCGTGACCTGAGCCTAAGTCAAGAGTTGCATGCTCAACTGACTGAGCCACCAGGTGCCCCTGCCATATTGTTTCTATAATGTAAAATTATTACATGGCAAAAACTCAGCTTTGGAAATAATGAGTTATGTCTGAAAATAAACTAGAATTCAAGGGAGAGGACGAGGAGCTTCAAAGAAGACTATAAACAATCCACAGTCAGTTGAGGAGTTGAGAGGAGGGGAGGTCCATCATGCTGGGGTCTTTAGAAGAGTGTCCCGAAGAAGGAGCCACCAATGGCTTTAATAATTTGTAGAACTAGGCCTAGAGGAGGGTCTAGGGGAAGGGGGCAGGCAAGCTTCAAACAGTAGAAAGATATGAGGTAGGCAACAGCACTTCATGTTTTATTTTCAGTTTTTATCTTCTGATTCTTTTTCAGAAAATGCAATGACTTTAAAGTTGTCATGGTTGAATTAATTCCACAAAACAACTGGTTGTAGAATCATAGCAACATAATTATGAGCTGTGCTTCTGGCTCCAAATCTTTCATCTAAAAATAATCACAATGACTACATCTTGGGAAAACAAAGCCGTTACCTATTCTTGTGCTCCAGCTATCTTGGTAGTCACTTACTGGAAAATGGATCATGGGCAAAATAACTGCATGTTTTTAGAACTCTGGCTTGTTACTCTTACCTTAACTGAGTTGATTAATGAAATGATTTTTAACTTTCTGTCCACAGGCATTCTCTTAAGCATGAACATGACTTAGGAAAAATCACACAAGCCCGCCTGTGTTCCTCAAAGAACACCACCCTGGCACTCCTGAAAGGCGATGTTGTTCCTTCACGGAGTGTATTTCCTTGTGCAGAAAGGAGCCGGGAGGTCAGGGGTGGAGCTGTGGTGAGTAGGTAAGTCTCCCACAGGGGCAAGATGAATGAGTCTGTATGCTCCACTGCCCCCCACATATGCCAGCTGTTCCTTGCCCAGCTTCCTTGGGTTAGGTAAACACTCATTGAATAATATATGAATTGACGGGATGAATGATGATGGTTATCATTCACAGAAGGATTACTTTGTGCTAGGAGTTTATGTCCATGAACTCACATTGTGCTAAGAATCCTGCTGAGTATCGATCTCAAATGCCAGGGTTCTTAGGTTCTACTAACTTTAGCTTTCTTTATCCTTTTAAAAATAAAAGTGTTCCCTTGCCATCTCATACACTGGTGAGAAATCTGCTGTTCCTCCCCACTTCTCCAGGTTTCTCTTTCTCTCCTCACATTCTGTTTTCCTGCACGGGCCAGATCATCCAACTCCCCTCTACATCCCTCTTGTGTTTGCCTTCCCTTCTGTTGTATTGCCTTAGTCAGTACCGTGAACACATCACCCCAATTTTGTCACTCCCAAAGTATCACCCACATATGCCTGTGTGTGTAACAGACATTCTTTTTTTTATGTTCAGGTGAAAGGATAAGGAATGTGGTGCCAAAGTGACAACTCAATATCCGATGTTAAGACTACTACCCCAAATAGAGCTACAGACTGGGCTATTTTGCTGATTTCTCCCCTTCCTGAGGTTGATGCTTTCATCTCAAGCTCTAGGATGCTCAAAATACTTGCTAATCATGGAAGACACTTTGGTTCTCTGTCTGGGGCTTCCTTGCTCTCCTCCAAAGCAGACCCATCAGGGTGTTTTGCTACACTTAGAGTATGAGGAATCAGAAGGCTTGCAGTCTGGTGTAGTTTTAAATAGCACCCCCTCCCCCAATGCTATGTTATTATCCACATTTTATACAAGATGAAACAAGGTTAGTGAAATTAAGTGATTACCCAAGAAAAAGGGCCAGAACATGAATTAAAACTTGGCTACCTAACTCAAAACTTATCCTCCTCCTATTAAACCAGGATGGATATATGAGAGAGTCAATACTTACTGAATGTTTACAACATGCCTGGCTCTGTTCTAATAGCTTTAGGGGCATTAGTTCATGAAACCCTCAAATTAGCTACTATCAACTTCACAGGTACAGAGATAGTAGGTAATTTGCCCAGAGTCACATAGCTAACAAATGGAAAGGTCAAGATTGGAACCCAGAAAGTCAGTCTATATGGTTCTAATCATTAGCTACAGTGCTCTACCAGTTACATGCTCTAGATCCCCTCAGTCCTTTCTGTGGCTGGAAATGGGGGCAGAACTGGGTGACAGTTCAGTCTGTACCATGACAATGACCCCAGTGTGGTTTGGAAACTCACATTTTCTGAAGCCATGAGAGTGCAGGAGCATTGTGGGGTCTGAAGGTATGAACTAGATTTCCTCAGTGACAAAACAGCATGATAACCTTTATAAATGCTGCTTTTGAAAATTATAATGTAATTGAGCCTTTTCTTATTGAATGAGTTGCTAGAATTTCATTTAATTTATTTAGGTAGTCATTCAAGATTTATCTATCGTGTCTTCTGTATGTCAGGTACAGTTAGGCACTGACCGAAGAAAGATGAATCCTTCACACCCAGGTCCTGGAGTAGCTCAGAATCTTGTGGGGAACGTACAGTCTAGTGCACACTATAACATGACTCATTTGTCAGAACATTACACATTTGCTGATACTTAAAGCTTGATAAAGTCCTACTTAAGATCAATATATATAAGAAATGTCTAAGAATTTGTCTTTGGAGAAAGAGAAATGGCTCTCTCTTCAGTGGAAGCAAACCCTCCAACATAAAAAAAAATAGATAAGCAGAGTCTGAGTGACCACCCACGTGGCCTCCCCACCAAGATTCTACAAAGAGCATTCAAACACATGATGACCTGAAAAGTTCTCAGCCTGGAGTTCATGATTCATATTCCGAGTGTTAAGAGGTCACATCAAAAGGAGTATTTAGATCTACATGAAGGCTAAAAAGGCAGGTTAAATGGTAAGATCACAAAGAATGTTTTTTCCAATACTGATCTATGGAGGATAGTGCTGAGATTCTAGAATTCTCTGTCAAGTTCTTTAGAGAAAAAAAATTATTACTATAAAGGAGGCATTACATTGGATCATCACTGCTTGATAGTACCATTCTTCAAGAATATAGAACTTGCTTTGATTTATTTTATGCTCAAAGCTCCAATCTAAAGTTTGGTTTCCTGAGTGGACATGACCATTAGGGCAAGATGTCCCATGAAGATAACAATTAGCAATTCTTTGGACAGGAACATCTCTCATTTTAAATTAATAAATAGACATCTTCACTTATAAAATGGATCTTAAATATGAACCAAAGCAGTGGTTTTTGAGCTATATTCCTAGGGCCTCACTTGCAAACAGCAAGTTTTAAATTGCATGAAAACTGTGCATTGTTTTGTATTCGGTTTATATACTGGAGAATCTCAAGAAGATTTCATTCAAGAAAAAAAAAAGAGGTCCACTGCAAAAAGTAAACACCTCTGAAATATTGGTCCATTTCTCTATTCACAAAGAACTGAGGCCCAGAGAGCTTAAATGATTCACTAAAATGGCAGAGGCAAATCTTAAAATTAGGCCACCACTTCCAACCAATCCACTGTACAGGCCTTTTATACCTTGTCTCACAAGGCACTGTGAGTCTGGAGAGCTGGAAGTCACCCAAGTCAGTGTAACTCTAGGAAACCTATATATTTCTAGTACTGCATCAGCTAAGGATTAGGCTTCAACTGGGAAGATTTTACTAAAATACTGACTGGCCAGCCCCCATTTATTATTTATATAATTAGGTGCTACATAATCTAATTTGATCTTGACAGTAATCTATTGAGTTGGACAGAGCAAGCATCTCCCCAGGGCCACCTCTCAAAGTTGTCGATTTCCTTAAGCAAACACATAGTAGATTTTTTTTAAAAAAATACTCCAAATTCTAGTTTTCTGACTTTAGAAAGTCAGGTTTAGTTCAATAGATTTTGTCCTCTTTGATCCAACTAACAAGGATTTGCAGTGCCTTGGTAGACAGGAGACCAATGATGTTACCAAATATATAGAAAACCCTAAAGACTCCACCAAATAACTTCTAGAACTGATAAATGAATTCAGTAAAGTTGCAGGATACAAAATCAATGTGCAGAAATCTGTTGCATTCTTATATACTAATAATGAAGCAGCAGAGAGTGAAATTAAGAAAACAATCCCATTTATAATTGCACCAAAAACAATACAATATCTAGGAATAAGCTTAACCAAAGAGGTGAAAGACCTGTATTCTGAAAACTGTAAAACCCTGATGAACGAAACTGAAGACAACACAAAGAAATTGAAAGGCATTCCATGTTCATGGGTTGGAAGAACAAATATTGTTAAAATGTCTATACTACCCAAACCAATCTAAAGATTTAACACAATCCTTATCAAAATGCTAACAGAATTTTTCACAGAACTGAAACAAACAGTCCTAAAATTTGTATGGAACCACAAAAGACCTTGACTAGCCAAAGCAATGTTGAAAAAGAAAAATGAATTCAAGTTGTATTACAAAGTTGTGGTAATTAAAACAGCATGGTACTGGCATAAAAATAGACACATATCAATGGAATAGAATAGAAAACCCAGAAATAAACCCACAATTGACAAAGGAAGAATGAATATACAATGGGAAAAAGACAACCTCTTGAACAAATGGTGTTGGGGAAATTGGACAGCTACATGCAAAAGAATGAAACTGGACGATTTTCTTTCACCGTACACAAAAATAAACTCAAAATGGATTGAAGACCTAAATGTAAGACCTAAAACCATGGAAATCCTTGAAGAGAGCACAGGCAGTAATTTCTCTAACATTGGCAAGGCAACATTTTTCTAGATATGTATCCTGAGGTAAGGGAAATAAGGGCAAAAATAAACTTTTGGAACTTCCTCAAAATAAAAAGTTTCTGCACAGCAAAGTAAACAACCAACAAAACTGAAAGGCAGCCAACAGAATGGGAGAAGGTATTTGCAAATGACATATCCAATGAGGCCTTAGTATCCAAAATATATAAATAACTTATAAAACTCAATGCTCAAAAAACAAATAACCCAATTAAAAAATGGGCAGAAGACATGTACAGACATTTCTCCAAAGCAGACAGACAGATGGCCTACAGACACATGAAAAGATGTTCAATATCACTCATCATCTGGGAAATGCAAAACAAAATTAGATGAGATAATCATTTCACACCCGTCAGAATGGATCAAATAAAAAACACAAGAAACAACAAGTGTCAGTGAGGATGTAGAGAAAAAGGAACCCTCGTGCACTGTTGGTGGGAATGCAAACTTGTGCAACCATTGTGTAAAATGGTACGGAGGTTTCTCAAATATCCTACAACCCAGTAATTGCACTACTACTGCTACAAAAACTACAAAAACACTAACTCAAAGGGAAACATGCACCTCTATGTTTACTGCAGCATTACTGACAATAGCCAAACTATGGAAGCAGCCCAAGTGTCCACTGATAGATGAATGGATAAAGAAAATGTGGTCTATATGTATACCACAGATATACATGTGTATGTATATATATATATATCTATATATATATACATATATATATACATACATATATATATATGCATATTATTCAGCCATAAAAAAGAATTAAATCTTGCCATTTGTAACAATATGGATAGAGACAGAGAGTATAATGCTAAGTGAAATAAATCAGTCAGAGAAAGACAAATACCATATGTTCTCACTCATATGTGGAATTTAAGAAATAAAACAAATGAGCAAAGGAAGAAAAAAGAGACAAACCAAGAAACAGACTCTTCACTACAGAGAACAAATTGATGGTTACCAGTGGGAAGGAGGTGGGGGAGTATCAGTGAAATAAGTGATGGGGATTAAAGAGTACACTTATCATGATAAAAAAAATATATTTCAGGGGCACCTGGGTGGCTCAGTCAGTTAAACGTCGGACTTCAGCTCAGGTCATGATCTCACGGTTCATGAGTTCAAGCCCTGCATCGGGCTCTGTGCTGGCAGCTCAGAGCCTGGAGCCTGCTTTGGATTCTGTGTCTCCTTCTCTGCACCTTCCCACCCTTCTCCAAAAAATAAATAAACATTTTAAAATGAAAAAAACAAACCTTTTTAAAATAAACATTTATTTATTTTTGAGACAGAGAAAGATGAGCCAGGGAGGTGCAGAAAGAGAGGGTGACAGAGGATGTGAAACGGGCTCCATGAGCCCAATGAGGGGCTTGAACTCACGAACTGTAAGATCATGACCTGAGCCTAAGCTGGATGCTCAACCAACTGAACCACCCAGGTACCCCTAACAAAAATTTTTTAAAAGAAAATTTGAAAGAAGGAATTAAGAAATATTAAATCAATCTAGACATTGTTTTAAGAGATTATCAATTGCAAATAAGTGATACTGACTTATATGATAAAACTATAACATTGTATAATATTTTCTAAAATAATTTATCATACATGATCCCATTACAACATATGAACATGATAGGTATAATCATGGTTCATTTTGGAATCTAAGTACTGTTTGAACAAGTTTATCAATGGCTTTAGTAGTTATTAATTCATAGAGCAAAGTTTCTCTAATTTGAAATTAATAAAAATTAAGAACTATGATCAGTCAAAAAAAAAAAAAAAAGAATTTTCATGGCCTATGGAGACAGGAGACCAATGATGTCATAAAATAGAACAGCTTCCAAAACCGACAGATATAAAAGATAGAGGACGGGGGGGGGGGGGGGGGGGGGGCACTTGGGTGGCTCAGTGGGTTGAGTGTCCGACTTTGGCCCAGGTCACGATCTCATGGTTCCTGGGTTCGAGTCCCATGTCAGGCTCTGTGCTGACAGCTCAGAGCCTGGAACCTGCTTTGGATTCTATGTCTCCCTTGCTCTCTGCCCCTCCCCCGCTCATGATCTGTCTCTCTCTGTCTCAAAAATAAATATAAACATTAAAAAAAACTTTTTTAAAATAAAAGATTGAGGACAAAGTTTAGATCCCAAACTATAAGTCGTGGAAATTTGCGAACTTTAAAATGATTACAAGGAGACCCATAATAGTTCCATGAAGTATGCTTATTTGTATCCTGAATAAGGTGGTTTGCATTGGTTTGTATTCCTATTCTTCAAATGAATATAAATGCTCTTTTTTCAATAAGGCATAACTTTAATTAAAAGCATTACTGAATTCACAATTGTGTGTTTTGTCCTTATATATTTTCTCCATGAATTCTACTAAAATTACAATTACTATTACATGGGGCTATGTGAATTTTTTTAGGTTAAAATGAAATCATACTTAAAAATTTGGGGACCATTTGTTTCAGGGCAAAATAAAGGGAACAGAACAAGATTAAGTTAGGAAGTAATTATTTTAAAATGTATTTTGCATCTTTTCTTGTGCTTCTATTTTAAAGTTGTATAGCTAAATTATTACTCTTAGTGTTTCATGTTGAATGGCTGCTTCTTATCTGGTTTTGTTTATTATGTATGGTCAGATCACTGATTCGCAGAAAAAACTACCCTCTAGCTTAGCCCTACATTCCTCCAAGATAATATCATCTACAGGGGTCAAGTTTCTTGCCAGGAGAGCTGATCACACAAGTAAACAAACTGGAAGTAAAACCATGAAATGTTAAAGAAGCTGTCATTCTTGGCCAGGACATTGATAACAAATACTATCTTAACTATTAAGTGTCTCTAAAAAAAAAAAAAAAAAGGTAATATCCGGTGAAACTGACTTACAGAATTGGAACAGTAAACAGACCACAAAAAAGGCTGTAAGCAATACCGTCTAGGAACAGTGAGGAAATGGACAGGCTCCATGTCTGCCGAGGACTCCAGGAGAAACAGCTGTTCCCTTCTCTCAAAACAAACCCTACTCCAGTCCACTTCAGTTCACTTACCATTTGAGCTCTGATCTGCTTTTGAGGAGTAAGCCAAATACATAGCCCCTGGTGATTTACCTCAGGGAGGACATTAGGGAAACTGAAAAAACAAAGGTCACCCAGAAAAGGCCCTGTTTTATATCTTTCCTCCATCTCTGGCAGTCTTCCACCCTCAGTCCACCTACCCACCCTCTAGCCCTTCCTTACATTTGATTCTTTGTCAGATGAAACACGGAGACAATGGAAAGCAACTGGGAAACAAACATTTCCTTCTGGAAACATAACCTGTTTTTAAATAACAACTCAGAGTCTAAATATTTTCGTTACAAAAACTCGATGAAAAACCAATTCCTCCAAGTCAGAACCTAGAATTTAAGGGCTCCCTTCAGTGTACTACCCAAACTCTATATTCACAAGCAATCTAGGCTTTTACCTCTGGAAATTGAAGGTTAGGTCCTTAATCATATATCCATCTCACTAACTAAACTCCTGAAACTCCACGTAGAGCTAGGGTTTAGAGGTGGAATATCGAGGCATCACAACGTTTAGGTCAACATAGCAGAACTTAGAACTGACTTATACCAAGTCCCATAAGCTCCTTGGGCCCCAGATAACTCATGTATAAAATGAAAAGACTGGGGTGCCTGGGTGGCTCAGTCGGTTGAGCAACTGACTCGATTTCAGCTCGGGTCATGATCTTGCAGTCTGTGGGATAAAGCCCTGTGTTGAGCTCTGTGCTGACAGCTTGGATTCACGGATCTGGCTTGGGATTCTCTGTCTCCCTCTCTACCTCACCCCCACTCTCTCTCTCTCGCTCTCAAAATAAATAAATCAACAGCTAAAAAAGTGAAAAGATCGTCCTCAACAAACTTTAAGTTTCCTTACAAGTCTAAAGTTGTATGATTCTTAGAGTACTAAATGGAAAACAAAAGGTGAAGGGGTATAGCAAATAGAATTATTCCCTGATAGAGAGTTACACAGCATTTGTCAACTGGCTTTGCAGTACTTTCCGTCAGAGGAAGCAGACCGTTTTTCCCACCTATTCTGTGTTGGGCTTGCTTATGTGATTTCCTCTGGCCAATTGAAGTTAGCAAACGTGATGAAAACAGAGGCTTTCCACATGTTTGTCTTTGGCTTTACTTTTTTTCTTTTGCAATCTACTGACTACCCACTGGTTCAGGAACAAGGAGATGTGGAGCTGACCAAACCCTGAGCAAGAAAATCAAATGTTTGTTCTTTTAAGCCTCTGAAATTTGGGGTTGGTTGTTACGCATCACTTCGCACCAGAAATCTCACAGAAACCACAGACATCTTGCTATTTTACTTTTTTTGGTGTATTTTATCTAACAAAATGCCTACCTATTTGGAAATTTCTTCAAGGCTGTTGAGCTGCATTAGAGGCATCTAAGCATTTCAAATTGACCATGGAAATGTTCTCCATATTAGGACCAACATCAGGGTAATTGTCAGTGCTAAGAACACTGCACAACTTAAAATTAGTTTACTGAGCTTTCTGTATAAAGAATTCTGTGCTTTTAACCTATATTGAGAAATAACTCCTATGAAGTTGTACTGCGTTAGTTTTAAAGATGGTGATCATTATCACTTATAGTATACTCTTTGTAACAACCTTTTGGAGAAATTTCTGTCTAGTTTCAGTAACTGGAGAAGTTGTGTTCATCCTGAGCAATTGGCTTGTTTAAATCTATAGACATCGACTCTATAACTGGTTGTGAGCAGTCTTGAAATTGCTTGGAAAAGTCAGAGCCTAACATGGGGCCTTCCACAGCAAGTGCATGTAGGTGACCTTGCCCCATAGCTTCTGTTTACCAACATCTCTCCTGGTTTCATCTTTTTTCCTACATACATTTTCTCTTTTTATGTTTTCCTTATAACTTACTATTTTTATTACATTACATTAAGATTTGTTATATTGTATGTTTTTTCAGCCACTGTAAATCCTTTCGGGAATAGTATTGAGAATATATAAAACACTACTGTTACTAAGAAAAACATTAGTTTCAATTCATACAATGAAGATAAAAGTACAATTTCATATCATTGATCCATCAACTCTTTTGTTGTTAAAATTTACTGACAACATGTTATTTCTCTGCTCTAAATTACCTTTAAACAGTATTGTGTATAAAGCACTGATATCCATCTGTACCATTTCAAATCTACCATCAAAATAAATATAAGGATGAAAACTATCTTCAAGCTATTTGAAATATGGGCGAAGCTTTTTATTTACTAAGAATTTATATATTATTACCTTAATTATTCAAGTGAATTCTTTTTTTTTTTTAGTTTATTTTTATTCATTTTGAGGGAGAGAGAGAGATAGAGAGAGCAAGCAGGGGAGGGGCAGAGAGAGGGAGACAAATAGAATCCCATGCAGGCTCCATGTTGTCAGCACAGAGCCTGATGTGGGGCTCAAACCCACAAACTGTGAGATCATGAACTGAGCAGAAATCAAGAGTCAGATGCTTAACCAACTGAGCCACCCAGGCACCCCAAGTAAATTCTATTTTTTAAAGTTTATTTATTTATTTTGATAGAGGGAGCGTGCAGGAGAGGGAGAGAGAGAGAGAGAGAGAGAGAGAGAGAGAGGAAGGGAGAGAATCCCAAGTAGGCTCCATGCTCCAGGCTCCATCGAGCCCCATGGATCCCAATATGGGGCTCTATCTCATGAACCATGAGATCATGACCTGAGCTGAAACCAAGAGATGGATGCTTAACAGACTGAACCACCCGGGTGCCTCTCAAGTGAATTCTTTAACCTATTTGTGGAACACCTGTTATGTGCATGCATGGTGCTAAGTGCTATGAGAAATATAAAGACGAATAAGATACTTCAATATCCTTCCAAAGCCCCTGTATGTGTGTTAGGCACTTCTATACTACAAAGACTTGGTTACTTTAAATGTAATTGGGGTTCACTATAAGAATGAAGAAAGGTGAGGCAATGTGGAAATACTAGGGGCCTCCAGCAGAAGCACAAACTGGTCTCTGATCCTTGTCTAATTCTCTAAAACATCAAGAAATCAGTCACCAAGGTCAGGAGAGGTGATGGAGGGGGCAGGAGAAGTATAGGGAACACCAGCAAAACCACAAAATAATCATTTAGGATGAGGAGAATAGGAAGCTGAACTGGCTTCCATCTAAGCCAGTAGATAGAAGCCATGAATACTCAGTAATGAACAGAGCCAAATTAGAAGCTAAAAGAAGGGCTCTGATCAAAGACATTGAGTTTACGGGTTTTAACTACTACTGAATATGTAAAAAAGATATAAAAATGGGGAATGTGAATTGGCACTTGCTAAGTGTTCTGTGTCTAGAGGCAAATGTGAGATATAGGGCAGTCAGGGAGGGACAAATAATAATCCTACCAACAGCTATGAGAAGACTATCAAATGGTCCATATAGAGCAATATCCCATGACATCCAGCTTACCTTTGGTATACTAAGTCACAAAAGACAAGGAGGAATTCTGTACTACATGGTAGAGTCTGGCCCTACCACTTTGGGCTGTAATTCTTTCCCTATTCCAACAGACAGCTGGAATTCAATTTATTAGAGTAGAACTATCGTAAATCTTAACTTTTCCCTTCTCCCTTTGTCTGCACCTAGTATTTTAACAGGACCTGCAAACATTTATTTTTTATTATTATTTTTTTAGTGTTTATTTATGTTTGAGAGAGAGACAGAGCACAAGCGGGGGAGAGGGAGAGAGAGAGAGAGGGAGACACAGAATCCCAAGCAGGCTCCGCACTGTCAGCCCAGAGCCCGACGCGGAGCTCAAACTCACAAACCATGAGCTCATAACCTGACCCTTAACTGACTGAGCCACACAGGCGCCTTGACCCACAAACATTTCTGAAAACTGTGAACTCCATGGATGGACATGAACACAATCATAAAAATGAACAAGCAAAAGAACCACCTTCTAAGTTAAAAGTTAGTTTTAATCTATAAAATGAGATTAAAAAGAGGAATAAACTTAAATGATCACACCCATGAAACAGTTAATAATACAAAAAAAAATTTTAGAAAATATCTCAATGCCAGAAACTAGAAAGATGCTAGGTTATCAAAATTCAAAAGAACATTATGCCATATGTACACCATATGCAAAATTTAACACAAAAATGGATTGTAGACCTAATTGCAAGAGCTAAAAGTATAAAACTCTTTTAAAAATGTATATATATACATGTATGTGTGTGTGTGTGTATGTGTGTGTGACCTAGGATTAGGCAATGGTTTTTAAGATATGACACCAAAAGCACAAATGGAAAAAGACAAAAACAGATGAGTTGGACTTAATCAAAATTAAAAATTTTTGCACTCCAAAAGTGAAAAGACAATTCATATAATGAGAAATATTTGCAAATCACGTAACTGAGAAGGGACCTTATCCAAAACTCTTACAACTCAACAATAAAAAGACAATCCAATTTTAAAATGATCTGAGTAGACAATTCTCCAAATAAGATAGACAAATAGTCAGTAAGCATATGAAAAGATGCTCAACATCATTAGTCATTAGGGAAATGCAAATCAAAACCACAACGAGAGGGGTGCCTGGGTGGCTCAGCTGGTTATGCTTACGCATCCCACTTCGGCTCAGGCTCAGGTCATGATCTCACTGTTTATGAGTTCAAGCTCTGAGTTGGGCTCTGTGCTGGATCCTGCTTCAGATTCCATGTCTCCCTCTCTCACTGCCCCTCCCCTGTTCACACTCTGTCTCTCTCTCTCTCTCAAAAATAAATAAACATTAAATCCCTCCCCCCTACATACACACACACAGTGAGATACTGCTTCACACCCAGATGGAAAGCTATAATATAAAAGGATGTTAAAAAGTATTGGGGAAGGGTGTCTGGGTGGCTCAGCTGGTTGAGCACCCTACTCCTGATTTCGGCTCAGGTCATGATCCCAGGGTTGTGGCATTGAGTTTGGAGTCAGACTCCAAGCTAAACTTGGAAACTGCTTGGGATTCTCCCTCCCTCTCCTTCTGTCCCTTTCCCAGGCTCCCAATCTCTTGGGGCCGGTGGTGGTGGGGGTGATGGGAAGGATTGGTGACAGGGGTGCCTAGATAGCTCAGTCAGTTAAGTGGTTAAGCATCCCAACTCTTGATTTCAGCTCAGGTCATGATCTCACAGCTGTGAAATTGAGCCCCATATTGAGCTCAGGATTCTGTCTCTCCCTCTCTCTCTGCCCCTCCTCCACTTGCACATGCACTCTCTCTCTCAAAATAAATAAATAAACATTTTTTTAAAAGTATTGGTGAGGATGTGGAGAAATTAGAATGTTCATATATTGCTCATAGGAATGTTAAATGGTGCAGGCATGTTGGAAAATAGTTCATCGGTTCTTCAAAAGGTTAAATGTAGTTACCATATGGCCCAGCAATTCTACTCCTAGGTATATACCCAAGGGAAATGAAATGTACCCCAAAGAAATGAAAACATATGTTTATGCAATACTCTATAAATGAATGTTCATACCAGCATTATCCTAATAGCCAAAAAATTGAAATAACACAAATGTCCATAAACATTTGATGAATGGATAAACAAAACTACACACACACACACACACACACACACACACACAGATATTATTCAGCAATAATAAGAAATGGAGTACTAATACATGCTACAGTATCGATGAACATGCTAAGTGAAAGAAGCCAGACACAAAGACCACATGCTATGTGACTCTATTTATGTGAAATGTCAGTAAAGGCAAATCCATAGAGATAGTAGATTAGTGATTGCCAGGGGCTGAGCAGGCTGGGGAAATAGGAAGTTGTTGTTAATAAGTAAATGGGGTTTCTTTGGCAGACGATGAAGATATTTTGAAATTAGATAATGATGATGATTGTACAATGTTATGAATATATTAAAAACCACTGGATTGTATAGTTGAAAATAATGGATTTTATGGTATATGAATTTTATCTCAATAAAGCTGTCCCTTTAAAAAACAACATTACATATATGCTAACTAATTTGGATGTAAATAAATAATAATAATAATAAATAAAAAAGATAACATTACATATTTAAAATGGGAACAATTTGAAATTAGGAATGATTGCTTCAGAAATAAGAATAGGATTGGTAAAGTTAAAAAAAAAATGCAACAGAAGCAGCAAAGAGTAAAATTGGAAAATGCCAAAAATCATATCAATGAATCTGAAGATAAGCTCCAAAAATCTCTCAGAATTTGGAGAAAGTGATAAAGTAATGAATAAGATGGGAAGAAAGATGCTGTATTGGGAACAAATCTAGGATATCCAATAAAGGATTTCAAAAACAGAGGATAAGCGGCACCCAGGTGGCTCAGTCGGCTGAATGTCCGAATCTTAATTTCGGCTCAGGTCATGATCCCATGGTTCGTGAGTTCAAGCCCTGCATTGGGCTGTGTGCTGACAGTGTGGCAGCTGCTTGGGATTTTCTCTCTCCCTCTCTCTCTGCCCCTACCCAACTCGTGCTGTCTCTCTCTCTCTCTCTCTCTCTCTCTCTCTCTCTCTCTCTCAAAATAAATAAGCTTAAAAAAAGAGGATAGAATAATTATATAACCAATTTTAAAGATTTTCCTGAGCATAAGACTAAGCTAAGATCCAGAGAATCAGATAAAAAGTTATTTGTTCATTTTATTTTATTGCTGTTATTGTTATTTCTTACAAATTATTAGCTTAAAACTTGTTGTTTGGAAAAATGTGGAGTCTCTGGGTCCATGTTATATGTAGCAGAACATTTTAATGATGTTCTAGATCATTAATGATCTAATGATCTGGAAATCTGGGTCCCAGCTCTGTCAGTAACCCAACAATGTGGCTTTGAGCAAATCGTTTAGCCTTTTTGGGCCTCAGGTTGTCATCTGATAAAAACAAAGAAAAACTTGAACTAGATGACTTTAACACAGCTACCTTAAGCATATGATATGGGCCAAGGGATTGGTGGGAGGTAAAGCAAGGTTAAACAGGGAAAGATAATAAAACCCTTATCTAACAGAACTAAAATATTGGGGGGTGAGGTTAGGAGGGGGCAGGGATGTGCAAGAAATTTTGCCACTGTCCATAGTGCTGAATCATCATTGTTTTGTCTGAATACCAGTTGGAGGAGTCAGGAATTGCTTCGGTTAGCACTATGGAAATCTGAGCATTCTAGAGCATAGTGATACTTTAAGCTCATGTATATCTGTGTATTTAACTACTACATAATATGCTAATGGTCCCCAAACCTATATGTCTAGTAGTGTCCTCTCTCCTCATCTCTCAATGCATGTTTTCAACTATCTGCCAAGCATCACTTGCATTTCACTACATTGAGTTGACTTCAAACTCAACTGGTCCAAAAATGAGTTGATCATATTCACTAAGGGTCTTGTTTATTCAACTATATTTTCCACCTTGATTAATGGCACCAAAATTTATTCTTTTTCCCAAGCCAAAGACCCTGGGAGATCTTGTAGAACATTTACTTTGTCTGCCACCTGTAATCAATCACCAAATCCTGCCAATATTGCCAGTGAATACCTCTTACATCCATTTCATTCTCTCTACTCCATAGTCATTGTCTTTATTCAGATTTTAAACATTTATTGCTTACATTTTTTAAAGATATTTCTAACTAATCTCTCTTCTGTTTTGTACCCTTTTAACTTACACACATGATCATGTTATTTCCTTGGTAAAAGGTCTTTGTGTATCCAACTGATATTAACACAAAATCCAAGTTAGTTAAAATGGCATTCAATAACGCTTCATAATCTGTTCAGGAAAGATGACTGTGTGTGAAACAGAGACTAGTGTTCAGGACACTTACTAGAGAATTCCTTGTGGGTCACTACTCATGGAAGGAAAGGGAAGGGAGGGAGACCGGAGTAGGCAGAGGGAAGAGTTGAGCTTTTCTGCAGTCTCAGAAAGGCCTCTCAACCTACCCCACAGGGAGCTCTGTAGCTGAAATGACCCTTCAGAATGTTCCAAGTTTGGGGGAGGGGGGAAGAGCTTTATATAACACATTGATCAAGGACTGGATGCAGGATGTTCCTGGAAGGAAATACAACCTTGAGCAATGCTACAATTTGAGGGTTGTCTTCTAGCAGCACTCCCAGAAAAAATACTTTACACATGAAGGGGAACAAGCAGCACATCAGAAAATCTACCATACTGTTGTCTACCTCTGCACATCCTTCTGTGCTTCCTTGACCTCCAGTATTCACTTTGTCATAACACTTACTACACTGTATCTTATTGCCTCTTCTCTGTGTATTTTATTAGACTGTCATCTCTGTGCAACAAATGCTTTGTCTATATAAATCACTGTTGTATAATCAATGCTTGACACATAGTAAGTCATTAAACAATTTATCAAATGAATCATGAAATGAATGAATAATGCGTATTTCCTTTCTCCCTATTCCTTACTCCCTGTGCTCCAGTCAAACCAAACTAACTGCAATTCCTTGAATCTCCCAGGCCTTCCCTTGAACTTGTGCCTTGGGTTTGCTCTTCCTTTGGCTTCAAATGCCTTTATCTAAGTTGCTCATCAGGTGAATGTCCACTTCTTTCAAGACTTAGCTCAATTGCCACCTTTGGAAAACTTTTCAGGCATTATCACAATCTTCATTCTCTGTGGTTCTACAGAACTCTGTTCCTACCATGGCAATCCTGTTACTTTTAATTTACACATCTGATCCCCTTCAGGGGATGTGAAACTGTGAGCTTCCTATCCATTTTTTGTTTCCTGGCACACAGCAAAGAAAGAATGAATGAATAAACAATAAATACATGGGTAAAGTTAAGCTCTAGGAATATTAACCAGGAAATGTGTGCAAAACAGATTAAACAGAGGAAGATGAAGGGGATAAAATTATAAGGTTATACAAGATGCATGTGACTGTAGACACTGAATTAAATGTAATTCCTTAGTTCTGAAATTAGTTTTTCCCATATGCAAAATGAAAAGCAGAATGATGTCATTAGCACAACTATTGCTTTGTCTAACATGTCTCAGTGCCATTATTTCTCAGTCTACTAAATGCTAAACTAAAGGTGTTAAATTCAAATGCCTCAGGTGCCAGGCAGCTTACCTAAATATGTGGTGAGCCTCTGGGGAACAAAATGTTCATGCAAGGGGTGTTCAACTTCAATGTTTAAATCATGTAGTCACCAAACAGAACAGGCATTTGGACCTGATGTGGTCGGCAAGCTGCTGACTTACCTCTCCGTCTACATGTTTTGAAATCAAACATACTCTGAACTACCCTGGAGCTGAATGGAGAGAGACGTGGACAACCTTTTCGACCTTGTAGAAAAAGAGGATGTTTCTATATTTATACTAAGAAGCTAAATTCTTTCTGAGATGGTTTCATAGTCTGCCAGAATATCAGAGCAGAAATTTCACTGGCAGCCGGAAATAATAATAATAATTTTAAAAAAGAATCTTTTCCTGTATACAAAATATCTTGATATCTATCCTTGGAATTGCTTTTGTTTTTTTCTAAACAAAGTTTATTTTCTAATTACAAAACAACACAAGCTCTTTGAAAAATATTTGGAAAATGTAGGAAAAAAGAAAATAACTCCTCAAAATTACACTACTGGTGAGCAACCTCTGCCGGCATTTCAGATTATGCATTAGATTCGAGGTGGAGTCGTGGACCTGACGTGCATAACATAGGTAGCAGGTAGGCAGGAAAGTAATTTAGTTCTAAGCATCTGGGAATCTGTCAGAATTTATGGCCTAACAGAACTATTAAAAACATTCTTAGGTGTCTCTCCAGTGCCTGGCTGGAACTAGATGTCTACAGAACATGGACTGATGAGGAGGGGTTGCTATTGTTGAAATGGTACTTGGTTCTGAATCCACAACAGGACTATTGTGCGTATGACATTTACTTGGAGAACTAAATTCTGGACTGACAGTAAATAAGAGCTATTTAGTCCAGTTTATAAAGAACCTTCACTTGGTTGCCAAGAAATTCAACATAGGAAACTTACTTCCCAGGAATTCAACATAGAAAAGTACAGTTGTTGACCTTAATATTGAATGCAGTCATGATCATTTAAAGATGTGGATTTCTACAAGTCAAATGTCGAAATGAAAAAGAACACATACAACAAACAGAAGCACATTTTTATAAGGAACTGTGCTATGTTTTTATTTAGAGTGTATGGTGTCCAAGTACTCTTGGATACATCTATAGAATCCTAAGATGGAGAAAGAAAGTTTGGGAAGAAAGGAATTGGACAAGACAATACTAATTATCAGGGATCTGGGGTGAAAAAACCCCCGGCATGTCCATGATTAATATAAACAGATCTAATGTTAATATTTTCAAGAAAAAAGATTTCAAAATCTTTTTGTTGAAGTTGTTCTATTTTCTCCCACTGACTATTTAAATTTTCGCGATTTTCCTTTTTTTTTTTTTTTTTTTTTTGAGAGAGAGAGAGAGGAAGCAAGTGAGCAAGGGCAGAGAGAGAGAATCTTATGAGGGGCAGAGAGAGAGAAGCAGGGCTCACCCAAAGCGGGGCTTGGGTTCACCCGAAGCAGGGCACGAGCTCACCCAAAGTGGGCTTGAGCTCACCTGATGTGGGACTCTAACTCATGAACTGTGAGACCATGACCTGAGCCAAAGTCAGATGCTTAACCGACTGAGTCACCCGGGCCCCCTGATTTTCATTTTAATAGTACTTATATCCCTGCGAAACTTTCCTGCAAACTTGAGATGCTTCCACCCACATTAATATTCATTTCAAAATTATTAATCTCAGAAAAACACAATCAAAGAAATTGAAAATGTGGTTGCTTTTGAAATCCAAGCAGCTGTTTATTCAAACTAAATATCATAAACTGACCTTATTAATAAGACCTTATATTTCGTAGTCACAGTAGTTTGTAAATACGTGCTTACTAATTTGTTGATTTATTTGTCAATCACGTTTTTAGTACTTTATGTACTAGGGTTATACTAGGTGCTGGGATTCAGAAACACAGACTCTCTGTATGTGAAATATGGGCTTTACCTCCAAGAGTCCACAGTTTAATTCCAAAAAGAAGTGTTAAGCACAAGGCACAGAAGTGTCCCCTCTACCACTAAGTTGTTCACATTTCTTTGGTTTGTGCTTCAGGTAGAGGTGAGTGAAGCTTCAAATAATAATGTGTCCAAAAGTTAAGTCCTCCTACTCTTGAAATACACACACACACACACACACACACACACACACACACACACACATTTTAAGCCTTCTCTAAATTTTTGCTCTTGAATATCAGATACTCAATACTAAAATATTACTTTTGGAATTCACAGATCCAAATTGGAAATGTTTCTAGAACTTGGGTGTCTTTCTTGAATTTCAAGAGTGGTAATGATAATCACAGTAAGGACAAGGAACCCGAACAATGCCCAATAGGGAGCTATGGCCCAAATTTGAAAAGGTACAAGATTTTATCAGGCATGAAGATTAAGGCAGTTGGAATCTTATAGTTGCTACTAAGAGAAATTGTGGAGCTCCTGGAGGCCTCCAAGGAGTGATCCATCCAAATTACAAAGGTGCGCATTTTTCTGAAGATCCTAGACAAGATGATTTTATGGGTTCTTATATTATGGTTAGAAAAAAACTTAAATTTAATTGAATATAAAAAATAAATTTAGTGCAATGTTTTTACTGTTTAGGATTACAGCAATTTGGACAACTTCATTTTGGGAAGACTTCCAAAGCAATGTTTGGAGAAGAAGCCAATCTTTTTCATGCCAAGCTGGTGGGAATTCATTCCCCACCCCCCACCTTTAAACGCCTATATGGAAAGATATGAACCATATACATTTCTATATGAAAACTTAATTTTTAAATTTTTTATTGGCTGCTTTGCAAGGAGTCACTTGGCCCAAGTGGGCATGAAGAGTAATATTCCCCAAGGTACACTGCACCCACTCATCTGTCTCCCTTCCCAACTCCAGCAGTAATGTTGGAAAATCAGTGCCACATCTGGGTGCATTTGTAGCATGGTTTGACAAAGATCACAATGTTCTCATCAACAGATAGTGACAGGTCAATGCCCATTCGTAAATTCCAATGCTTTTTCTTACTGAAAGAGGTGATTAGCACCCGGGTGTAACTGTCTACTACAGCTACCAAATTTTGTAAAGCATATAGTAAATTAAAGGGCAAGATTCAAAAGCATGGCCAACTGAGTAAAAGCCCTAAACTTAATCATATGGTTCTTACAGACTTCAACCTGTGGGGTAAAAAGGTATTTGTTGGATCATAGCCTACTTACCTTTGGGGATGATCCTTCCAAAGAACTGGGCCTTTTTTTTTTTTTTACTCAGGGAGCCTAGAGGGTGAGGGCCACCTATTTTGCCAAAGTCCTTTTTTGCCTTGCCAAACTGATTTTCCTTTCAAAATAACTTCGTGGAAAATTCATGTTTAATTTTTGTAATAATATTTTCTCTTTGATTGTTTTTTTTTTCCAGTAATTTCATATCTATACTCAACACCCATCCAAAGGATTACACAGGAAATGGAGACCAGGCTAAAACAAACTCACACCCTTTTCTATAGCAGCCTATTTTAAAATTAGCAGTCATAAATGAAAATATAAAACCAAACTTGTTTTGCTGAGATACTCTCCCCCTAGGTTGCATTAGAAAATTCCACCCCACACTTAAATGGAGATTTTGTTGTTTATGATCTTAGATTTCATTATTGTGGCTTAACAAGTATATGGAAGGCTTAAAGATATTTGAAGATGCAAAGAAATCTCATAAATTATGAGCAACCCACAGGAAATGAAAGCTCAGCATTGTTTCTTCCTACACTTCTCCCAATAGGGCTGAACAGCTTCTTTACACCCCTGAATGCACTCTGCCTTGACATGTCTGTCTATATCCACCTCCCTTAGGGCAAGACATAATAGTAACCTTATTTCATAATCTCACATAACAGGGCATTATGATCTGCAGTCCTGATTGTTTCCTGTAAGCTGAATTTTAAAGGAATTTAGAATCTCACTCTTTTATTTATTTATTTATTTATTTATTTTTATTTTTTAACATTTATTTATTTTTGAGACAGAGAGAGACAGAGCATGAGCAGGGGAGGGTCAGAGAGAGAGGGAGACACAGAATCCGAAACAGGCTCCAGGCTCTGAGCTGTCAGCCCAGAGCCCGACACGGGGCTCGAACTCACGGACTGCGAGATCATGACCTGAGCTGAAGTTGGACGCCCAACCGACTGCGCCACCCAGGCGCCCCAGAATTTCACTCTTTTAGATATTCATAACCAAGAAGTGAACTCTGACAATTGAGACTACTAATATTATTCCCAGAATTGTATATTTCATGTGATAGGAAGATCCAAAAATGAAGAATCTGTCTTCTGTTCCACTGACAGGGAAATTTAGTTTTACTTAGCTACATCTATGATTGTCCTTTTGCCTTTAAGAATATAACAGGAGGGGGGCGCCTGGGTGGCGCAGTCGGTTGAGCGTCCGACTTCAGCCAGGTCACGATCTCGCGGTCCGTGAGTTCGAGCCCCGCGTCAGGCTCTGGGCTGATGGCTCGGAGCCTGGAGCCTGTTTCCGATTCTGTGTCTCCCTCTCTCTCTGCCCCTCCCCCGTTCATGCTCTGTCTCTCTCTCTGTCCCAAAAATAAATAAAAAACGTTGAAAAAAAAAAATTTAAAAAAAAAAAAAAAAAAAAAAAGAATATAACAGGAGGGGTGCCTGGGTGGCTCAGTCAGTTAAGCATCTAACTTTGGCTCAGGTCATGGAACAAATACAGAGAAAGAGTGATGGTGACAGTAAAGAAAACAGGGAGAGAGAGGGAGGTGCAGAGAGAGAGGGAGGATCCCAAACAAGCTCCATGCCCAGCACAAGCCCTGAGGCGGGGCTCTACTTCATGACCCAGGACTGTGTGATCAGGACCTGAGCCAAAAGAAACCAAGAGTCAGACACTTAACCGACTGAGCCACCCAGGTGCCCCTGAAAATAAAGTTTCTTAAAACAGTTGCCAAAAACTGAGAGAAAGAAATAAGTGGGCAGAAGACGATAAAGAGATATCTTACAGAGGAAGAGACCAACCTGCAAGTTCTGAAAATCAGAGAAATAGGGAATGTTTGGAAAATGGGGACCATCTACTAAGAGGGAGGAAAGTTGGAGAGGAAGAAACATTAACTCAATTGACTCGCAAAGCAGACCACTGGGGACCAGGGCCACTTGCTGTCTAAAGCAAGGGGAGTTCCGAGGTGGGGTGGGGCATCAAGGGGGTGGGGGAAGTCTGTCAGCCAGTCCAGTGTCTGTGGAGACCTGGGGTCTATATGATCTGAGGATAATATATTCTCAATTTAGAAATAACTATATATTTTAAGAAGCAACTTCATTGAGGTATAATTTACATGCCTTGAAATCCACCTGTTTTAAGTATGCAATTCAGTGATTTCCAGTAGATTTCACATGTTGTGCAACCATCACGGCCACATTCCCATCACTCCATTCCGGTCCCTCCTGCTCCTTTGCAGTTAATCTCTGTTCCCATTCCCAGCCTCAGGCAATCAGTAATCTGCTTTCTCTATATATAGATCTGCTTTTTCTGGACATTTCATATAAATAGAATCTTGTAATATGTGGTTTTCTGGGTCTGAATTCTTAGCCTGAGGATTTTGACGTTCATGTTGTAGCAGGCATCAATATTTCTTTTTATTGTTAAATGGCTTTCCATTGTATGGATATATGCTTGAAAATGACACATTTTGTTTTTCAACTCCTCAATTAATGGACACTTGAGTTGTTTCCACTTTTCAGCTATTATGAGTAATGCTAATAAGAACAGTTGTGTGTAAGACTTTGTGTGGAAACCTATTATGTGTTTTAAACAAAACGTGACTGAGAGTCACTTGTTCATGGAAAACACAGATATCCAGGTTTGTTGTGTTCCATGAATACAGGGAATACAATTGCCCATGAACACTCTGCACACAGCAACCAGAGTGGATTTTGTAAAATTGAAAATCAGATCTCATTCCTTCTCTGATCAAGATTTTCTGGTGACTTCCATCTCACGAAGAATGAAGCCTTACCCCCTTGCCATAGCTAGCAGGGCGCTGCCTGACCTGACCTCTGCTGACATGTTTCACCTCATCTCTTCCTACTTCCCTCACTCTTGACTTCACCAGTGTTGCTCCTGTTGCTCCTCAAACATAAGAGCTCCTGCTGCCTTCCAAGCTCTTACATAAACTGTTCATCTTGCCTAGAATGTTCCTCCCAGACCTTCATTTGGCTTGCCCCTTCTCATTCAGGTTTCTCCTCAAATGTCATTCATGTAGAAAATCCTTCTATGACCACCCTATCTGCTATAGCAGCCATATTTCTCTCTCTCACTATTAGCTTCTGCTGTTTCATTTTTCACCAGCACCTGTAACCCAATAATCTAAAATTACCTTACTCGTTTGTTGACTATCTCCTAACCAGAATGCAAGCTCCGTGAGGCAGGTACTTTGTTTATCTTGTTCTTGGATATATCTCCAGCATGTTGCATGTGGCAAACATCCATTAAATAGGTTGAATTAACACATAAATAAGAAGCAAAACTTGGCCCTCTTATTATTTGATCTCTACAGTTTCTGAGACGTTGGTTAGATCATGATATGAATTTAGTTTGTGAATTCCTTTTTTTTTTAAGTTTTATTTATTTAATCTCTACAGCCAATGTGGGGCTTGAACTCACAACCCTGAGATCAAGAGTCACACACTCCTGTGACTGAGCCAGTCAGGCACCCCTAGTTTGTGAATTTCTTTTTTTTTTTTAATGTTTATTTATTTGTTTATTTATTTATTTTTGAGAGAGAGAGAGAGAGAGGGAGGGAGACAGAAGATTCTAAGCAGGTTCTGAGCTGACTGCAGGGAGCCCGACACAGGGCTCGAACTCAGGAAGCATGAGATTATGACCTGAGCTGAAGTCAAATGCTCAACCAACTGAGCCACCCAGGTGCCCCTAGTTTGTGAATTTCTAAACCAATGGACTGAAAATCAAATACTGGCAAACCACGTATGTACCATATTTGGTCTTCACATATGTTTATTTTATATAGCAGATACTTTGGAGCCCCATTCCCATTCCCTTGGCCCATCTCTGTTTTTAGCTATTAAGTGTTAAGGTTCACCTTCTGTTGACAAGATCCTAACTCAAGCAGGTAGAATTATTCCACTTTCAGTCTTGTGCCTCTTCCATGCCTTGGAGCCACTGGTCTTACGTATAAACACAGCCCTGAAGTGAGCTATGCTAATACTCCCCAGGGTAAATGTCAGCCATTAGCCAACATGGGAACCATATTTCATCCTCACTTCCCTCAGATAGAAAGTTCTGAAAAAAATTCATACTTCCCAAAAGTTTCAGCCAAACTGAGTCCTTGTGCCTTCAGCAGAGACTTAAATAACACACCCTTATATTGACTTTTTCTTCTCTTGTCTCACTCTCCCTGTTTCCTAGAATTACTTCCTTAACATATGATCTGCAGCCAAGTCTTTGTCTCAGCCTGTGCTTTCAGGGAAAGCCAAATTGGGTCTATAACTTATATATATTTTTAAATTATTAATTAAAGTAAATTCATTAAATTTAAAGTTCAAAAATATTTCATGTTAAATTCTGGATATGCCTTATATGGCATTTGATCTTATATGGGATTTAGGCTTGTCTAATACTTTGGAGACCATTCTCCACAACTCTGGTGATGTAATGTTTCAGATTGCTTATGACTGAACCAGTTTTATAATTAATAATTCACAATTTTTTCTGTGTCTGACCTGCAGACCATAGCAAATTTATCTTACTATGACTCTAATAATCTCTTGCTGTTATATACCTACATCTCTAGAACGAATATTGGGACTACCATAGTGTATCTGGATCTGTCACTTTTTGAATGCCTTGAGGTTTTTCCTTTAGGAAAATACCACTCTGCTCCTAATAAAACTGCCAACCACAGGGCACTCCTTCCACAGGAATAGTTACATTATCTAGGCTGGCCAATCAGAGCCTCCATCTGCCAGTTACAGGATTGGTTCAGAGAGCCACACTGGGCCAATCAGAGCCATCTCTTAAGATTTTGATGGACCCACACCAAAAGGCAGGGATTGCATCATTCTCTTTTCATTGGGACTGCTGTAGTTTAAGGTAGATCTAAAGTTGCTAATGCCATTTTTACTAAAGTGTGGGCAATTTTCCTTGGAGATGGACTTAAAGGAAAGGAAAACAAAAAAGAATAGACGGTGGGGGAGAGTTCTAAGCAAGAGTAAGACTGAGATAGAGAAAAAGAGAAAGCACGTGAAAAGCTCTGTCAAATGACGAAAGACAGATGACAGTCATTTGAACTTCCTTGTTCGGCCCTGCCTGAAAAAGCAAGATCTGTCTTTTCAATTATCTTTGCCAAAGAATTATGTATTTTTATTAAGCAAGTTTAAGATAAATTTTTGTCACCTGCAGTTGAAAGAGGCCTGACTAATGCCTGATATGTGTGCTCAGGATAGGACTGGTAGGGTTAGGCTATGCCACTGGAGATGTCTTTTCTTCCTTCATAAAGCCTGTGGTTATTACCAGGATCAAATATCTGGGGACGGAGGCCCTCAAGTAGAAATCCAGAGCTGAGATGATGGGCGTAAGGTAAATGGAAGTTCCCATCCCTTTCTGGGTCTTAAGAGTGACAAGGCCAGCTATTTGGGGATATGGGCTTGCAGAAACAGAACACAAAACAGAAAGGAAAAAGCCCTATAATGCGTTAAAAGCTGAAGATGAGTAAGTTATACGATGTATGTTATATTATTTACTCTTATGGTCCTACTCTTAGTAATTGCCATTTCATTATATTCTAGCCTTTTGTGAAGTTCAATTTGGGTATTAAGTATCTCAGTTGAACTAAATGGTGTCCAAGGAAGAGGCATGTACCCATATATGGGACAAAGCATTGAAAGCAATCAGCCTTTGCTCCCAAAGCCAGCAGGTGATATAGCCATTAAAAGAGTCCCCCAAGGACAGAGTTCAGAGCTAAGCATTGCAACTATAAAAAACAACCTCCCCGGGGCGCCTGGGTGGCTCTGTCGGTTGAGCGCCGACTTCGGCTCAAGTCATGATCTCGCAGTCCGTGAGTTCGAGCCCCACGTCGGGCTCTGTGCTGACCACTCGGAGCCTGGAGCCTGTTTCAGATTCTGTGTCTCCCTCTCTCTGACCCTCCCCCGTTCATGCTCTGTCTCTCTCTGTCTCAAAAATAAATAAACATAAAAAAAAAACAAAAACAAAAAAAAAACCTCCCCGCCCGTCCCACCCCAACAAGAAAAGACTCACCCTCATTGACTAATTTGAAACATCTGGGTCTTACAAAAGTATAAGATAATACATCTGAAGTAAATAAAAATATTAATCTCTCAAATGGAAAAAGCAACAATGCCCAACTTCTTTTCATCTAATAGATTTACTGAGACTTCCCACTACACTTCCATACTTGGGGCACAGATGGCAGTGAGCTAGGCCAGTACAGAGGAAATGAAACAAAGTATAGATGTATTGACAGAAGAGGGCATGAGGGATTTTTGCTGGCAGGCAAGGAGAGAAATCATTAGAAAGGAAGTCCTACTAAAACTTGAAATTTGTATCTTTGGGATGCTGAAGCATCTTTAATGCCAAGAAGCATGCCTGGCATATAGTAAGCCAAAATGTGAGGCTGGGGCTATTTAAATTCTTCTTACCTCTGATTAGCATTGGCCTGAAGGTATAGACATACAAAGATTGTGAAGGTAGGAATCATGTGGCCCAAATTGTTGAGATGAGATGGAAGGAAAGCAGAGAATTCAGGATAGTTTGAAAAATTGGTGAAACTACAACATACAGTTCATGAAAAAGGATAGTCTGATGATACATTTTAAAAGTCTCTGTGAGAGTTAAAGTTCTGCCTATTTGTTTCAGGAGCAGTAATAAGTAAAAGCTAGCACCAAAACTTCTATGTAAGGTATTGCCTTTATTTTCCATTTCCAATTTCATATTTTTCATTTAGTCCATTATTAATTTTAAATAAATTTTTAAAATTTCCATGTTTTACTCCTTAGTTATTTGTACAAGCTGGAGATTGATCCAGACAATACTACTGTAGGTGGATGAACATTTGTCTTTCCTAACTTTTTTTTTTTTAACGTTTATTTATTTTTGAGACAGAGAGAGACAGAGCATGAATGGGGGAGGGTCAGAGACAGAGGGAGACACAGAATCTGAAACAGGCTCCAGGCTCTGAGCCATCAGCACAGAGCCTGACGCAGGGCTTGAACTCACGAACCGCGAGATCATGACCTGAGCCGAAGTCGGACGCTTAACCGACTGAGCCACCCAGGCGCCCCTTTCCTAACTTTTAATAACGTCAAAAAGTAAAACTTGCAAGGAAACACTCAACTCTGAAAACAATGATAGTGCTGTAAAAATGCTTTTCTTTTGGACCAATATCTCAAAGATCATTTGATCCAGAAGATCTATATCTGCCAGGGAACCTCACGGCAAACAACAGAAATGGACTATGACTGGTTTGGGCAGAAAAAGGATTTATTGAAAGGCTTATTGGTTAGCTCAAAAATTGTCCAGGAGAGAGGGCTTCCTGGGTGGCTCAGTCAGTTGAAGTGTCTGACTTCAGCTCAGGTCCTGATCTCGAGGTTTGTGAGTTTGAGCCCCACCCACATCAGGCTCACAGCTCTGAGCTGACAGCTCAGAGCCTGGAGCCTGCTTCAGATTCTGTGTCTCCCTCTCTCTCCTCCCCTCCTTCCCCTCAAAAAATGAATAAACGTTAAAAACAAAACAAAACAAAACAAAACCAAAAAAAAAAAAACTATCCAGGAGAGCAATCCAGTTCAGAAGCCATGCAGCCGGGGATACAACCAGAATCTAACACGAAACTAGTCCTGTGAGGACATGGGTGCTGCTGCCACTTAGTGTCAGCTATTACAGCTTGCACAGTTGCCAATGTCAACACCATACTTTCTGTACTACCACTGATGCAGTTAGCAATGCTATCTTATAAACCAGATGTTGCTACAACCAATACAAGCACAAGCGCAACCCTCTCTTTCCTTATTTTTAAAATTCTTTAAAAAGTTTTTATTTATTTTTGAGAGAGACAGAGTCTGAGCAGTGGAGGCAGAGAGAGAGAGAGAGAGAGAGGGAGAGAGAGAATCTGAAGCAGGCTCCAGGCTCTGAGCTGTCAGCACAGAGTCTGATGCGGGGCTTGAACCTGCGAACTGGGAGATCATGACCTGAGCCAAAGTTGGATGCTTAACCGACTGAGCCACCCAGGCACCCCTCTCTTTCCTTATTTGTAAGGCTAACTCCCATTTCCAAGTGAGGCAGATGAAGGGACTATCTTATTTTCTTTCTATCTATCTATCTATCTATCTATCTACCTGTATATTGAGAGTGTGAACAGGGGAAAGGGGCAGAGACAGAGAGAGAGAGAGAGAGAGAGAGAGAGAGTACCAAGCAGGCTCCATGCTGTTGGCACAGAGCTGGAAGTGGGGCTCCATCCCACAACCCCAGGATCACAACTTGACTCAAAATAAAGAGTCGGATGTTCAACCAACTGAGCTACCAAGGTACCCCTTATTTTCTTTTTAATAGATGAAGAAACTAGCACAGAACGAACCCCCAAGCAGACTTCCTGCAATGTCTTATTGGCCAAAATTGGGTCACGTGGCCTCTCATAAGCCAACCACTCGTAAGGAGATTAGATAACTGTGATTGGCTAGATTAATTGATTCACCTGCTGGGTGTAAATGTGACCAGCCTTCCTTGGAGTATAAAGTCACATGCAGGAGCCTGGGTACCTGTATAAAATTGAAGTTTTATTCACAAGAATGGATATTGGGCTGTCAGTCAATATTATGGACATGTATATGGAACCTAACTATCTTTACACATGGGCCCATTTTATGAGACCCACCTACATGCTTCTTCCCAAGCCTTTTTGTCACTAGTCCTCTGGCCTTCTTACTCTTTTCATGTCCATGTCAATCTGACTAAATCATCTGTTACTGCCTATTAACTTATCTCTCTTTCCAGGGAAAAAAACAAAGATGTCATACCTCTCAAAGTTGTACCTACTGGTAAAATTTTCCACCTTCACTTCAGTGGGACTGAGTAGGACTCAGCAATCCATTTGAAATGGTTCCAGCTTATTATGCAAAGCCATCTGTAAACTATGCTCTCTTTTTCTTTTTCTTCAGTTAACTCATAATAGAGAGTTAACTGTTCATGATTCTGTGGGTTGGTTGGTAGAGAGGTGGCAGTGTGGCATGAGTAGGCATAACAGGAAGATATCAGTGTGTGAGACTGGAGCTTTCAGGATCTGCTAAGATGCACTCACCCACATACTATTTCCACTTGGATATGTTTGACTTTATAGCTGAGTAGATCAGATAACACTTAGTTCATGATAGGTAGCTTATATTTCATAAGTACCTGGTTTTTATGGCCCAGGTATATGGCTGGCCCAATAGCAAGCAAAGTACTATTCCTCCAAAGAAGAATGGTTATTCACTGAAGGAGGTATAGCGTTGTCCTAAAACTGTGATCTTTCTGCTGTGAATCTTGCATTAAATCTTTCCACACCACAGACTTCAATTGATTTTTAATGACCACTAACCTCACTGGATCCTACAAGCCCATATGGAAAAGCTGCAGCCTGGACCACATGGAGAATTTTCCTTTGGACTCTACTCAAAGCTGACAGCCTTTCAGGTGTCTCAGGAAAGAGCTGAAGGACACACAAAATGTGATATATGCTGCTTCTAAAATCTAAACAGCACCATTAATCACAGCACTTTTTTCTAGATGTAGAAAACAAATTGTCCTTGACATTGGAGAGGATAAACTCACATGCCACACAAAACAGATCCCAAGAAACTTCACTGTATTAACATATGATTTATTTCCCACCGTCTGGCATGCCTACTTTTAGTCTAAGATACCAGCACTTTCTGCTCTCTGGAACTCATCAGCATATTATCACAAATTTAGCCCTGGGGATGGTTAGACAACCTAATTCTTGTAGACTCATTTATGGCACATAGAATAGAGAATTAAGATAATCTTGATTTGAAAATCTATTTCTGCCACTTTAGGCGAAATCAAACTACTTCTGGTATTCTCTGTGTTGGAACGGAGAAGAAGATTTGTCCAGATAAAAGCTGCAGTCAGTATGCCACAGCATATGTTGATTTGCTGCAATAAAGCAACTACACATGGAAGATCATATGTACTTGTAGTTACTACTTGACTCAGCCTATAGTAATCCCCTGGATTCTCAAAACTCTCCCATCTCCTTTTTTGAAGTAATCTCTACACCCAACATGGGGCTCCAACTTCTAACCTCAAGATCAAGTGTTGCACACTCTATCAACTAGCCAGCCAGGCACCCCAAAATTCTCCCATGTTTTGCACTGGCCCAAAGTGGGGATATGATAGGAAATACAGTAGCCTCATCTCAGCATTTTCTTAAAGAGGCAGTTAAAAAACTACAGTATTTTTAATTGTTTTTTAATGTTTGATTTATTTTTGAGAGGGAGACAGAGAGACAGAGCGTGAGGGGGGAGGGGCAGGGAGAGGGAGACACAGAATTTGAAGCAGGCTCTAGGCTCCAAGTTGACATCACAGAGCACGACACGGGGCTCGAACCCACAAACCACGAGATCATGACCAGAGCCAAAGTCAGATGCTCAACCGACTGAGCCACCTGGGTGCCCCTCAGTAATTTTTTTTTTTTAATTGAGGTCTGGGAGGTTGAGCTCCTGAGCTTTCACTAAACTATTCCTACCATAATATCTTTGGTAGCTTCTAATCAATAGATCAGAAGTCAATGTTGGAATTCTGCCATTTTCTGAGAGTATCTATCCCAATAATACACCCAGAAACTGAAGAAAGAATCATGGCAAGAGTTTAGAGCTCTAGTGGAATGCATCAGTGAGTGTTATGTGCACTGTACCACTCTAGGTACTTTAAGAGTTTTAAGACAGGAGATTAGGTGCTTACAAAATCACTGTAAAGATTGGAGAGGCAGGTGTCCAAAGGCCACCACCAGAACTACTGAGTTCAAGAACACATCACTAGAACTGTAACCACTAACCCTGGAGTATTTTCCATTATACAAATGAATTAGAACCCTAACTTATCATCTCTTTTGATCACTGTGAGTCTCTTACATATAAAAACTTGCAGAAACTTTTGAGAGTTGTATCATTTTGAACACCATGCCAGCTCTATTGTTATTATGGTCAGCATGCCCACCTTGACTTTGACGGTTAAGTGCCACTACTTGCCCTCTTCCATCTTAGCATTCCAATTTGAAATCAGGAGTGCTTTTCAAACGCAGAGTATTTTCTTCTTACCCCAGCATATGAAGAGCCACCAAAGTGCTTTTTAAGAAGTGGGATCTTGCATACACCTATACAATTCTCAAGCCCCTGGTATGGGAAATGTTTTCTGGTCATTTCTTCCTCCCCCTAGAAGAAGGAAACAGGGAATAGGTGAACAATTCACAGGAGATAATCTACCCAATATCTATATCTCCACAAAACTTCTGGATTTCTTCCCCTTTAATAAGAAATTTCTAGTATCACAGGTTCATTTAGAATGGGCTACTGTTGAGCACAGCTCATGAGATAATTTAGCAAATAATTTAGACAACTTCCAACTGTTTGAGCTAGAACATTAAATCCAGAATCTCCAATAACTGCATCCCTAGTGATAAATTCTATCTGATCTATAATTGTGTTCTTCCTTCCTTAGTCTGGTACTCTCAGAATCCATTTCCACACATATTCTCCATATTTTACCAACATAAATTAGCAGTCTTTCAATTCCTCTGATGGGTGTGTTTTCTCTTCTTAGATTTGCTTTAAAATGGATCTTGTGAGGCATACAGAGATCTCAATCTGCTTACAGATCTGGCGATTTTGAGGGGCAATGGAGTAGAGTATGGAAAGAACTGACTTGCCTTGTAAAACCATTCCATGTGAGATCATTTAGGACTCCTCAGGTTAAACAGGAACAGCATCATCAGATAGGAAGGATTCTTTTGGCTACAGGCAAAAAAAAAAATCCTGTATGAAACTGGCCTAAAGAGTCAGAACACTTATTACATAACACAAGAATTCTAGACAGAAGGTGACATTCAGGAGCCTCAGTGTATTACCTTTGTCCTTAGGTGAGCAGTCCTCATAGTTATTAAGGTGGCCACTAGATCACAGTGTTTATGTTCAGGAGAAGAGAGACCATCCATCTCAGAGTCATGGATTATAAGTCCTCCCATTCAGAGTGATTTGCATTCTCTGCATCAATAATGGTCACCATGGAAATGGCATGTACAAAATAGCATTCAATATTGGATTTCTGAACTGGTCATTAGGATAGAGGAAAGGAATTAACATGATGGCTCAATCTAATTAGTGTGCCTCTGTATAAAAGGGATAGGTTGAATACCTGAATAAAATTGAGGTTTTTATTAGAGAAAAGGACGGAGAAAGGTCCATATGATGTAACATCTATTGATATGGTACAACAACTATAGAAAATGAAAAATTTTCACTCAGTAGTCAGAGAAGAATAAATTTAATACAGTATTTAAAGCTTAATGCTCAATCTTAGAAAAGGCATTTTTTTCCTCTATATTTATTCTCCATATATAGCTTTGCTTTGGCATAATGTGGCTTCCGCTTTCTAGTGGAAATTCTATGCCTTTGATATCATTTTCTAGTTATACCTAATTATATATATGCCTACCAAGTTACTACCTCTTATTTGCCTAGATAAAAAATGTTGATGCAATTTCAGTTACAAAGTTGTTTAAAGAAAATAAGCAGTGGTAGGGAGGAATAGTATGTGCATTTCTCTAAGTATTCCTCTTGATATACTTACACTTTCTAAAACAAGCTGACATTTTCCAAATGTGGTGGATTAAAAATGGTCACAAAATTGTTTACAGCTCCTTTCATCAAGAGGTGGAGTCTATGTTCTACTCCTTAAATCTGGGCTGGGCTTGTGTATTAGTCTTCTGAGGCTGTCATAACAAAATGCCATAGACTGGATGGCTTATCCAATAGGAAAGTATTTTCTCATAGTTCTGGAGGCTGGAAGTCCAAGGTCAAAGTATTGGCAGGATTGGTATCAGGTGAGACCACTCTCCATGGCTTGTAGAAGGCCACCTCCTCACTGAGGCCTTTTCTCTGTGCATGCATATCCCTGGTATTGCTTCCTCTTCTTAGAAGGGCACTTAGTCCTATTGGATGAAGGTCCCACCCTTATCACCTTATTTATTCTTAACTACTTTCTTAAAGTCTGTACATCTCCAAATACAGTCACATTGCGGGTTAGGGCTTCAACATAAGAGCTTCAGAGGAACACAACCGAGTCTATTACACCTTGCTACTTGCATTAACCAACAGAATGCTGCAGAAGTGAAGAAGTGATGTCTATGACTTCTAACAAGTCCCCAGGAAGCCTTTGCAGCTTCAGCTCTTGCCTTCTTTGGAATCTCAACAATACGTGAGGAAGCCTGAGCTCGCCTGCTGGAGAAGCCATGTGGAGAACTAAGGCACCCTAATTATTAACCCCAGCTAAATGCCCACTGATTGCAATTGCAAGTAAGCCTACTTGACGCCACGGGGGGCAGAGATGAGTCATCCGGACCGCACCTTGAACAAATTGCTGACCCAAGAATGGTTTTCTAATAAATGGTGTTATATTAAGCCACTAAGTTTTGAGGTAGTTTTTATGCAGTAATAGATACACCAAGCTTTTTATAATTTTCATTGCTTCTTCATGGCCTATCCTTTCACTGTCAGTTTAGTGAGATTTGAGAAAGAAGCAGACCAAAAAGTGTATTGTCGTTTAGCCATGCTTAACTAGAAATTAAAAGCTATAGATAAAAGAAGTGTTTTTGAAAGAGGATTAACTTAAAAACTTAGTCCTATTTTATATGTAGCTAATGAATAACATATAGAGTTGATAAGGTGGTAATATAAATAATGGGAGTTGATAACATAAGTAATTCCATGTATCCCTATAAAATACGAGGTGATAGCTCTGAGCAGGGAATGGAAAAATGTCATTCCACTTCTATTTACTGCAAATACCTAATGTCCCTGTTCCATGCTACCTCCTAAGTTATGTCCTGTGGTTGGTAGGTAGGTAGGCTAGAGGAAGAGTGGGGAAATGAAGGTAAGGATAAGGAGGTGAAGTTTCCATTAACAAGCAAAATAAAACCCTTAAGCAATTAAATAAAATTAAAAACACATGTATATAGGGGCGCCTGGGTGGCGCAGTCGGTTGAGCGTCCGACTTCAGCCAGGTCATGATCTCACGGTCCGTGAGTTCGAGCCCCGCGTTGGGCTCTGTGCTGACAGCTCAGAGCCTGGAGCCTGTTTCCGATTCTGTGTCTCCCTCTCTCTCTGCCCCTCCCCCGTTCATGCTCTGTCTCTCTCTGTCCCAAAAATAAATAAAAAACATTGAAAAAAAAATTTAAAAAAAAAACCACATGTATATAATTTTATCTTGTCATATTCTAATGACCCACGTATCATTGAATAGTATACGTATATTGCTTATGAATAAAAATGTACATATACTGGGAGGAAATGCTCACGATATTTTGACTTACAAGTGTAAATGGTCAAAAAATGTGGAGGATGGGCTAGGAAGCATGGTTGCCCTTTTAAGAAACAAATGTAGAAGACAAGTTTACTGGTCATGTAATATAAACAAACACCCAGGCCTACAAGATGTCATGTAACTGCCATGTCAAAGGCCCTGGGACTACATCAAGGCTTATGTATCCATAGTAAATACTTTTTTGGCCTGCTCTGTGCTATGACATTGTAATAAGATTTTGAAAGAATCAGAGATGGAACTAGGAGTTTTCTTGCCAGATCTAAAGTTTCTCCAATTCTCCTGGGGTTGCCCTTTTGGGTCAGAACTGATGTAGTGGTCTAAAAACCTAAAAGTTATTGTAGGGTTATTCTATGGGTTCATACCTATTCTAACATGCTACCAAAAAATATCCCTGGAGCTATCATACCTCCTGGCTCATCTTCTGAGTAGCCTAATCAGACTCAGTGGTGTGGACTTTGTTCTGGGCACCTTGCCTCAAGCCTACATGACCTCAAACTCAGATTCCAGGAACTGTGAGTTCAATACATGGGAGGATTTTCTTCCACCAATTAGTTGCCTACCAGCTTCCCCTGCAGATGGTTTCTTATTCTAATGGCTATTTCCATCTTTATTTCATTTATTTTTTTTCCCAAATGATTTTATTCACAGTATTCTGGTTTTTAAGTAACTACTACATCCATTTCCATGCTTTTCCTTTACTTCTCATTTCCCTCTTAGCCTTCTTCCACCACTGCATCTGCTTTCTTTCCTTTCATTTTCTCCCCATTCATTTATTCCATGCTGTCATAGCTGCTTTCCTTTGTTCAGTTCAGAACATCAGCCAGAAGCTTCCTGTTGCTAAGTAACAACATCACCAACACACACTCTTTTCCACTCTTGGCTCATTTCTTCTGCTGCTTTTGTTAAGCCCATGGGTCAAATAGTCTCTAAAAGAAAATGAAGGGTGCTCTGTCTTTTCTTCATACCAAAGAGATGCACACCATCCTGCACAGTGCCCCTGTTATTACATTTTGACTTCTTGTTTTATCTGTTAATTTTCCCCAGGCTGTGAGATAACACGAAAAAACACAAAACATCCTTTCCAGCTTGGACAATTTATAGATGGGCAGCAGGGATATAATTTCTGCTAAAGGAACAATGAAGGAGAAAATGCTTAAAGTTTAGTTACAAGGCATGGCACGGCTTCATGGAAGGCTTTTGCTTAGACCTCTGAATCAAATCCAGGTCTTAAGAGGTTTTCATGAGGGATCAAAGGAGCTAGCAAGTCCTTCGTACAGACCTTGACCTTGTTGAGTTTTGTGGAAGCTACTAATGGCATGGTGAGTGTGGACTGCACCAAATAAAGGATAAAAACAATACAAGAACCCATTATGCAGTTTTCCAAATCCCCCTCCTTTTGTAGACATCAATCTGACATGATACTTGTACCAAAGGCATAATTGGAGTTGTGTCAGCCTTTCTACAACATGCTCTGAAGAGATTCCAAGTCTTCTGCCACATTTTAATAGTTTAATGGCAATGGTGACTCCATATGTCTAAACACTAGGATACAGTATCAGAGATACCAGGACCTTGAAAAAAAAAATCTTTTCACCCTTGCAATGCCATAAATAATTTCCCTCCTTGGTGTGAATTCTTTCTCTCTCCTTGGGCATTTATGTAATGCCTGGAGGCCTTCCCTGACAACTCGGTCCCACACTGTTGCTCTCAGCTCTTTGCCCACAGTCAACACCGAGCTATTTGGGGGATGCTGGAGGCTGCTTTGTTGTTAGCACCACAGCCTTTCTCTTGCTGTGTCCCTGCCCCTCAGGCACTGCTCTCTGTGAGGGAAGGACTCAGATCCTGCATGTCATGTATACTTGATAAACTGCCTTAAATTTAGTAATAATAGAACACAGATGCTTTGACAAGGCAGTTGTTTTTAGTTTCATTTTCTAAGAGGAGAAGGAACAGTAGTTTTGTTTGTATTTAAGCCCAAGTTTATCAGCAATCAAAGTACCAGAAATGAAGTAGATGTGTTTCTGTCATTAACTAGGTCTGCAGACTGAGCATTGCAGTAGAGAACATTTTCAAGAGCTTTATTTGTCAGGACCTGTTGATACCCTGGAAGCGGGATCCCTGTGAGACTAAAATCCACTCCAAGGTATTCTAGGAATGCCTGACCAGAACTAGAACTGGCAAGTTATTACAGTTTTCCTTCTAGAAGTGAGCCCCTTGAGATGATGCTATGTTTTCTGAGAGGTTCAGAAAACTTTTATATGATTTAAGTTTTTATCTTCAAGTAATAACAAATGATGAGACATGTATTTGAACTTCCTGGAATTTTTGTTTTATGTGCTGTTTGCTTTAAACAACCGATAATTACACGCAATTTTCACTGCTCTTCAATATTTACTCCTCTCTTTTAAGTCTTTTCTCCAACTTGAAGTATCAGTCAACACCACCTACATCATAATAATTTCTTTTCTTCACATCTCTATGTATTTAATTCCTTTATCCCCTTCCAACCCACCTCATCGAGGTGGTTTTGAGTCTCACAGCCCCTGCTGTCATTGTAAACGGTGGCACTTTCCCCCATAAACAGACTTACTCCTCACCTGGAACATCTACATGGTGATATATCCAGCGTCCTGGAGGCCTCTCTCTCTCTCTTTTTTTTTTTTTTTTTTTTTTTGACCCCTCTGTTCATTCAGCCCCATACAACCTCAGCCACACCCTCAACCCACCACCCTGGACTGCTTCACCTCAGAAACCCTTAGGCAAGAATTTCTCTCCAACCACAATACCCTCCACTTCCAGCTCTCAGTTAGCTGGTCTTCACACAGGCCATCAGGACTATTCCAGGCCTTCACATCAGCCTTGTCCTATCTGCCCCTATTATCTCCTCCTCTCTTCACTCCTTCCCTACCCAGCAGAGATCCCATGGTCCCTCACTTTAACCACTCCCTCTCGTGTCTCAGCTCCCTTGCTCCTCATTAGCCTGGCAAATCCCCAAGCCTGAATGACTTCATCTTTATGTTTCCCTGTGTGCGCCCACGCTACTGCGGTCCCCTGGAGGATAATACCACACAGCCACGTGTGCAAGGCCAGCTCCACGTCATTAAGCACTAGTCCCTCAAAGGGGCCCAGAAACCTTCATCATATCCCTCCTCATCTATTTGTTATAAAGCATCATTCATTCACTCATTTACTCATTCCTTAAATATTTATTGAGTGCCCACTCTAGCAGTAGGCTGGGTCCTGAGAGGTAACTGTGAGCAAAGCAGGCAAGCTCTTACCCGCTGAGAGCTGAGGATCTAGCCTAGAAGACTGAAACTAAAACTAGATCAGAGAAGTGAGTTATTTAGAGGCTGATGTCTGAGAAGAAGGTGAGTGGATGAAGTATTTACTATGGCAAGTGGAAGAGAAGGTGACTAGGGAAACACAGGAGGGTTGCTGGACAGCTGTGAGGGACTGCGGCCTAATGACACTGAGTTGGAGAGTACCCATGGCCTAGTCGTGTTATTTCTCCAGGACACCTCGATAATGTGGGGTGTGGTGCACACAGGGAGACATGCAGGTGAACTCACTCGAGGCTGGGATCTGCCAGACTGATGAGAGGAAAGGGAGTTGAGATACCAGAGAGAAACCCTATGGACAAGATAATATTTCAGATTAAAAACTACAAATGGATTTGTAGTGTCTTCTCTTCTTTTCTTTTCTTTCTTTTTTTTGTTTTTGTTTTTGTTTTTGTTGTTGTTGTTGTTGTTGCGGGGAGGGGCAGAGGGAGTGAGAGAGAGAGAATCTAAAGCAGGCTCCACACCCAGTGAAGAGCCCAGTGCCATGAGCTCATGATCTGAGCTGAAATCAAGAGACGGATGCTTAACTGACTGAGCCACCCAGCCACACCCCAAGATAATTATTTCTTTTGTAAACAGATACTAAATGTATAACTACTATCATATTAACTGTCCAGAAAATTACTCAACAATTAAAGGGCATCCTTAGACTCCAAAAAGTTGTCATCTCCTTGAATATTGTTCTGAGAGATACAGAAAACATTGATTTTTGCTAATTACTAGTTATTTTCTCTTTTCATTCTGAACATTACACAAATACCAAACAACGAAACAATTCTCACTTAAAAAAAAAAAAAAATCAAACATTATAGAAGTACTCAGAATAAAAGTGAACTCTCAAAGCATCCCTTTTCCCCTTTCTCTCTCCCTGTCCCTGCACAGAAGCCTGTTAAGAGCTTGCTGTATGTCCACACAGTGCTCATTTCTAAGGGTTTACATACAAAAAGATGTTTGCAGGCATACGCATACACACTTACGTTGTGGAAACTACATAGTTAAGTCATCTTTTCGAGAGGGCAAAATGTAAACATTAGAAAGGCGTGTCTTCCTTTAAATAGGAATAAAACTTTACGGCCTATGAAGCAAATCACACGGAGCTAAACTTAAGGTACTTTCAATAAACTGATAAGAAAGCTAAATGATAGAGAACATTAACGATCCAGGGAACAAAACACAGAATTTACTTGCCAACTCATTATTTTGAGATGATGATCTCAAGTAACACGGAATTCTGTGATACACTTTTATCACAAACTAAATCTAAGTTAGGAAACACAACAGAGAGGATCTGAAAAGATAGGAACTCTATTAAATGTTTTCACTACAAACACAGAATTTACCCATCTGAACTGTAAACTATCTTTAGCTATCAATATCAGAGTTTGTGAAACATGTGTCAAATAATACAGAAAGTCGTCACAGAAAGAAACATAAGATTAATAATTAATCGTGCCTCTTGCTAGTCACTGCACAACTAATTGATCCCTCAAGGAACTGACTCACTGAGTTTTCTACCTATGTTTCTTTCTCTGCCACCTCGAATTGGTCATATATTTCCCACATTATAAAAACTCAGTGAGGGGCGCCTGGGTGGCTCAGTCAGTTGAGCGACCGACCAAGGCTCAGGTCATGATCTCATGGCTTGTGGGTTTGAGCATCATGTAGGGCTCTGTGCTGACAGCTCAGAGTCTGGAGCCTCCTTCGGATTCTGTGTCTCCCTCTCTCTCTGCCCCTCCCCCACTGTGCTCTGTCTCTTTCTCTCTCTCAAAAATAAATAAACATTAAAAAAAAAACAAAAACAAAAAAACAAACCTCAGTGCATCTTTTGGAATGTGACCTAGCTTTTACAATAGTAGCTATCTGCTTGTTGCAGCGTTGAGTCAAAAAATAGTTTCTCATTGTTTCTAAGATTAAGGACAAACAGTTTCTTCCACTTGTGCATTTCTAAATATACAATGTAGGGTAGTACTATGCAATTCCTCTTCTACAACTTGCTTTTTTCATTTAACAATAGGCTGAAATCCTTTATGTAGTACATGATTTACCTCATTTTTTAAAATGCTGCTTCTTGTTCCATAATAAGAAAACACCATATATCAAACTACCTTCTTTTCTTAAAACTTCAGCTTTTGTTACTACAATGCTCTTATGTTTGTAGATGGGATGCTTATGCATATATTATGCAGATGGGATGTAATAGGATACTTACATGTATATTTTTGTTTATACATTAAATATTTCTGTATGATACATATCTGCAATTGGAATTTTTAGGTAAAGAGGACTTTATACTTGTTTATATATATATTGATTTAAATGCAAACTTTTATGTGGCAAAATAGGCAAAATATATAAAAAGTTAATTCACAGAACAGCAAATCTAAATCACCAGCAAACACTCAAACTGATGAATAGCCAGGAAAATAAAAATTATACTATTAAACTAGCAAATATTTAGAAGACCAATAAAACCTACTACTGGTGGAAATATGGGAGAAAATGCTTTAACTTTTTTGGAAAGCAATCTAGCAACATATATTAAAATGGGGCTCCTGGGTGACTCAGTCAATTAAGCATCCTTGATTTCAGCACAGGTCATGATTTCCTGGTTGTGGGATTGAGCCCTGTGTCGGGCTCTGCATTGAGTGCTGAGCGCTGAGAGTGAAGCTTGCTTAAGATTCTCTCTCTTCCTCTCTCTCTGCTCCTCCCCCACTCATGCTCTCTCTCAAAATAAATAAACATTAAAAAAATAATACTAAAGTAAAATTAAAAATATAGAGAGACTTCAACCAACAAACTCACTTTTGGAATCCAATTCCATAAAAACAAAAAAGTCCATAAGGTCAGAATATATAAACAAAGATGTTTTGCGCAGCACTCATTTCTTTCTACAAATATCTGTTAAGTGCTGATTACGTTGCCATCACTTCAGAAATGAACAAGGCACAGGCCCTTCATTGAACGTACTCACAGCCTATGGGGAAGACAGAGAAGTTCACAAGCAATTGGAGTTCATGGACGAGGTGCTAAGGAAGCAATCCAGACCTGGGATGGAAGGCTGCAAAAAACTCACTGAAAAGCACACTTTGCATGACCTTTTATGACACAGCATGGTTCTAAGACCTTGGATTAAGTTGTGTGGTCCAGGACAGCCGAACAGAGTAGAGATAACTGGACATGGGGAAAACACAATCCATAAACTTGCTATAAAACAAAACTGTGTTAATAAAAGTCACAGGCAATGTATTTTATTTTTTCAGTGGCATTGGAGACAGAATATGAGGTGCAAAATGAAAAACAGATTTAGTTTTGGGGACTAAAATCCAGAGTCTATCCTTAAATGGTAACCAAAATTTCTATTTTATTCATAATGCCTAGTGTACTCTTAAAAGGTATTTGTGGGGGCACCTGGGTGGCTCAGTTGGTTAAGCGTCCAACTTTGGCTCAGGTCATGATATCACGGTTCCTGAGTTTGGCCCGGTGTCATGCTCTGTGCTGATAGCTCACAGTCTGGAGTCTCCTTTGGATTCTGTCTCCCTCTCTCTGTCCCTCCCCCACTCATGCTCTGTTTCTCTCTCTCTCTCTCTCTCAAAAGTAAATAAACGTTAAAAAAAAATTAAAAAGAAAGGTAGTTGTGGAACCAATAAAGTAAGACATAGGAAGAGCACATAAAAATGTTTAGCTAAGACTTTCTCTTGAATAGACTTTTCCTTCCTCCCTCCCCCTCCCCTCCTTCCCTCCCTTCCTTCCTTCCACCCTTCTATTCTTCTCCCCCACCATTTTTCAAAAAAAGGAAAGACTCCAGTCCAGTTGGGATTCTAATCCTGTTAACCTCACTTTGACCCTGTTATTTCACCACTTAACAACGAGGCAAAATCATCAGCTCTTACATCATGAACTTTAAATGCCAAAATAGTGCTGAGCAATTTTTAAAACACAAATGTTTATGTTAAAAAAAAAAAAAGAATGCCTAACATTAAAAACAAACAAACGAAACAGACAGTTCGTTAGAAACTGGTAATCTATGACAACTGGGATTAGGTAGATAATGGATTTCAGGAAAGGGCTATTAGCCTGTGGAGAAACAAAAGCAGCACATCTAGGAAAAAGGTACATTTTCTCCCTAACTATTGTGATTAAAGGAAAAGACATTAGTGGGGGTTCTCTTATGGAAAGGCTGGGACTCTGCAGATTAATGAAAATGTTCCCAGTATCTAAGTGCTGCCTGGCATTGCTCCCACATCAACAGCAAAACAATTGCATAGCAACCTACATTTGCCCATTTCCTCACCCATTACTGTTTGTCCAGAGAAAACAACCCTACTACTCCCTGTCTGCCTTGTGAATTTTGTCAAACAGGAGTTGAGTCTGTATGCCAAGTTGAGGAGCGACACATGCTGGCATTTCCCAGCACATGCTGTTCACCACGTGGGTTCCTGGAGCTGCTTCTTGGCTCAGAGGAGCTCCCCTCCCCTCCCCCACTTCCTCTCGCAAAGACAACATGCAATAATGATTATCAAGTGTGTGTATGTGTGCTCCCAACTGGCCAAGCGCCCTTTAGACCCAGTGACCTGTTTTACGAATATTAGAAAAGCATTTCCAACTTGTTTTTTGCATTCTCTGGAATACACAGAGTTCACCCTACGAGCAGAATAGCAGTCACTTCTTAAACAAAGAAAACCCCCTCTAAATGCTGCTTTGCAAGAACTATTTGCCATCTGTTTATTTCCTCATGACAGCACTGTGCATAGGGGACTCTAGCAATGGCACCAACGTACAAATCCAGACTGAAATACTTTTCCTCTTTCCAGAGGGTGTTTCCTTGAACTTTCCCATCTGCCTCTGAGTAAGATGTAGAAAATATTATTTATAAAATAAGACTAGTAAATGACTCACGGTGAATAAAAATAAATCAGGGTGCCGTTTGTCATCTTTAAGAGAAAAAGAAAAAGTAAAATGCTCCACAATTGGAGAAATAACTCACTTTTTCAAATCCCCTCAAGGAACGTCTTCAACAGATAGGCAGGAAGAGGGTTTGTGAGGGTTAAGTTAAACTCAAGAAAACTCAAGAGGCAAGAGCAAGACCCAGCCCCTCATGCATATTCATAAAAGGCAACCTGAACTGTTTGAAACCACAACGGTGACAGTGTTTCCTGCATGCACTTTGCCTCCCACACTGCCAGGAAACAGTATAAGATGAAGAACCCAGTGCCCGGCTTTGTAACATGGTTCATCAGAATGATGATTGTTCTTCACAGACTTAACCCACACATTGACTGGATTTTCTCCATCGGCCTTATGATAGCTCAAGAAGTACCCATCTGTTAGGATCCATTTTAGAGCCATCCTTGTGCAAGTGTGAATTTCAAGACTTTGGCTAATAATAAGCAAAAAGGAATATGGCTATTTATTTTCAATAGAGCTTTGGGCATTTATTATTAATAGAAATAGGTCAGTGTAACACACACAGGAAGAAAATTATAGTCTACACACTGCTTTTCTTCTAAACAGACTTTGCACAACAAAATACCCAGAGTTAGTTTGACCT
The DNA here is from genome assembly GCF_018350195.1 of Panthera tigris. Taxonomy (NCBI): domain Eukaryota; kingdom Metazoa; phylum Chordata; class Mammalia; order Carnivora; family Felidae; genus Panthera; species Panthera tigris. Next base: position 106,353,991 of record NC_056664.1, read on the forward strand.
GCCAGCTAACATAAACCAAGGACCTTGTTGTTCCAAGGAATTTAGGGAGGCCCGTAGTGAATTTTTCATTCATCCACTCAACAAATAGCTACTGAGTGTTACTATATGTTGAGTACTGTTCTAGGCATATGGAAAACTGCAGTGGACAAAATAGGTAAACATCCCTCCATCCTGAAGACTATGACAGCCTATTGTCATGTTCTTCTAGGGGAAAACAACACCTTATTGCATCACAGAAGGTCCTGGACCATTCTGTTAAATGTCTTTTAAGTGCCCTCGATGACTCTGTGAATGAAGAAGCTCCTGTGTGTGTTCATGTGTGCTGTATGAAAGAGAGAAAAAGAAAGAGAGAGAGGGATGGGGGGCAGAGGGAAGGAAGGAGGGAAGGTAGGAGAGAGGAAAAGACAGCAGCATTCAAATACAGAGAATGACCTGAGAGAGATTATTTTGAAAGTGATTAAAAAAAAAAAAAAAGATTTACCTTTATGATCTGGTAAAAACACAAAAGACACCAGTGCTAGGAAACACTAAACAAACACAACAGAACACTAGCCCAAATGGGAAAAACTTACGGTGTTCTATGTTAGGGAGACAAAAAACATCAAGATGTAAACACTCTCTGATCTAATCTACAGTTTTGACAGAAGACTCAAAATCTTCATAATGATGTTTTGAACTAGATAAGCAGGTTCTTTTTTTTTTAAGTTTATTTATTTTGAGGTAGGGAGAAAAAGAAACGCAAGAGCAAGACAGAGAGAGAGAGAGTGTGTGTGCGCAGGAGGGGCAGAGAGAGAGAGAGAGAGAGAGAGAGAGAGAATCTCAAGCAGGCTCTGCTCTGTTAGCACAGAGCCCGATGCGGGTCTCGGACTCATAAACCGTGAGATCGTGACCTAAGCTGAAATCAAGGGTCAGACATTTAACCTACTGAGGCACCCAGGCGCCCCTAGATTAGCTGGTTCTAAAGAAGAAAATCTGGGGCTGAGACTAGAATGCAATGAGAGAGGGACTAATCCTATCAGATACTGAAATATAGAGCTTCAATAACTAAGAGTGTGATACTAACTGTAAGCACACAGACGAAACAATGGAACTGAATTAATGCCCAGAAATAGTTCCAAATGTATATGGGACTGTAATGTCTAATCAAAATGACACATTCCCCATAGGTCTGCTTGCCTTACCACCACTGTCAACCATGCTACATTATCCTTTGTCTCTTTCTCACCAAGAGGCTCAGTGCTAACCCGAGGCCCGTGACACAGAACAGCGAGGAAGCAGAAAAGAGTGCTGGGCCTAGATGGCAATAAAGCAAAGCATCAGTCCTACTTTACTTGTAGCTTGGGGTGACGAACCTACAGCTCAACTGCGCTGAACTTTGGTTTCATTGTCTATAACTTGAGAATAATAAAAGCCATCTCAAAGAATTACTTCGAGGGTAAAATGAATTGATATATATGAATGTACTTAATGAATTCAGTACCTAAAAAATAAACATATCCTAGCTAAATAGCTTAATAGGCCTCTTAATCTCAGATTGATTAATAGCTTGTGCAGAGGAAAATGCTCTTTAAAAATCTCAAATCCTCCTTTGTCACCCAACATTTAAATAAGATTTGGAAAAAAGAGAGAATGGTTTTAAAACTCAGCTTTTAGGACCAATGATTTCTTTACAGAGAAAACTCTTTACAAAGGAAATCAAGGTATTCAGTGGATTAAGTCTAGCAAGAGAAGTTTGGTCACATAGCCCAAGGAAGGACTTTTTGACTTCAACATTTTGAAGGAGAATGTGGAATTTTTTAAAGATGATCTTGGACTGAGATGGGACTAATAGGTCTTTGGGTGGCGGCGGGGGGGGGGGGGGTTGGTGCCCAAGGCTTGAGTGGCATCAAAAACGGAAATTGACTCTTGCATGAAAGAAGCTGGAGGAAATTATGGAGAGGGTAGAAATACAAGCACAACTGCATGTAAAATTTTAACTTCTACCTTTAGTTGTCTTGTACAATTCAGTGCCTAAGGGATAAAAGGATGTTAAAGCAAGTTGTGGGAATAAAAACATGGAAACCATACATACCCTGGGAAAACATCAGGACAGAGGACAATCTTGAACAGTGTTGGAACACAAGTGGCATCACCTGGTGGGAAGTGCCAGGCCAAATCTTCCGCAGATATCTCAGAGGCGGAGGGCCTTTGAGGGAAGGGACAGTAACGGGTTTGTAGCCACAGTAAAGGCATACAAGACGATGAGGTGAGTAAAAGATTGATAGAATACTTGCTGAATGACCCTGACTTAATTTTGTCAGGCAAGTGATCAAAAGTGTGCTTGCTGTTGGCAAGGGTGGCTTCCATGAAGGAGGAACTCAAAGTGGGGAGGAAAAAGCTATTCCCATTGTCTAGATACGAAGTTTCGATTCAGTCTGGCTTGTTTTGGGGAGAATGGGCACAGTATATGGCTTATGGCTTTGAGAAGCCCTGTAGAGCAAGGAATCAGGAAATTGGTGATTTTCTGGACAAGATCATAGAAGGGAAAGGTTTGACAAGATTAGGAACATAGGAGGCTGGTAGGAGAATGGAGAAATTCACAGTAACAGAGAACTTGAGATCTGATAAAGGTGTATAAGGAGAACAGGGACAGAAAATAAGCCCGATTCCGTCTGTATTTACCTGTGGCCAACATATGACCCAAACTCTATTAGAAGCAGAATCAAAACTTTAAATATAATAAATTCAAAATTCTTATCAAAAGAATGCCATGCTTTTTTTTTTCATAACGAGGCTAATTTTTTCCCACTTATAATACGCATAAGAAATATTTATGGGGGCACCTGGGTAGCTCAGTTGGTTAAACATCTGACTCTTGATTTTGGCTCAGGTCATGATCTCACAGTTCATGAGTTTGAGTCCGGCATTGGGCTCTGTGCTGACAGGGCAGAGCCTGCTTGGGATTCTCTTTCCCCCTCTCTCTCTGCTCCTCCCCCACTTGTTCTCTTTCTCTCTCTCTCTCTCTCTCTCTCTCTCAAAATAAATAAATACTTTAAAACCCATAAAAATATTTATGAAGTTCATGATTATCACTGACCTATATCTTATTTAAGGAAAATATATGTATTACAGGCACAAATAAAAGAATCTTTCCTCCTACATCTTTGATAGAGAAAATAGCAAAGGAGCACATTTTTGGCAATCTTGCTGAGGGAGGAAATATTTCACGCAACATCATCACCTCCACCATATGTTTTGTGCTAAAGTTTACCAGGTGCTAAATTAATGCATTTCCTATAGGTCATCATTTTGGCCCTTTCCTGGATACAGGTCACTGAATAGGTGAGACGTTTCTAGGTCACAGAGTAGACTCCATGACAAACATCAGTGTCAGGGCCACAGTTGGCTGTGATGGAAATACAGGGTGTATATAATTGTATATGTCACAATGTCACATAAAAAAAACCTGACATCATTATTTTATCATTCACTCCTGTTTTTTTATAAGTGGATTATTCTCCCAACTCACCAAATTTGGTTTTAAAAAGTCCTCAAGTATTTTCCCCCCTTAAGACATGTCTTTAATGGGTTTTCAAAGAATTTTGAGAATTTTCAAAATAATCTATTACATTTTCAATACTTTTTAACAGAACTTTTATTTTCCTAATGAGAACACCTACATGATAGTCAATGGGGCTCCTGAATGGCTCAGTGGGGTAAACATCTAACTTAGACTCAGGTCATGATCTCGTGGCTCCTGAGTGCAAGCCCTGAGTCAGACTCTCTGCTGTCAGCACAGAGCCTTCTTCTTTGGGTCCTCTGTCCCCCCTTTCTCTCTGTCCCTTGCCTGCTTGTGCTTTCTGTCTCGCTCAAAATAAATAAACTTAAAAAAAATTTTTAATAAATATTCAGTAGTCATGAAGATCTTTCTCAACCTAAAGTTTCAGGGATTGATGGAAAATATGTCATTTTTGGTGACCCTCTGAAGTATCTGTGGAAATGAAGTCAATTCCAAAAAAGAGCCTCGCATCTTTTGAGCACCAACAGAAAAGTATAGCTTCCCAATGAGATTGCATGCAAGAGTCAACGTTATATGGGTCTGATGTGCTTTTAAAAACATTAGCCATACCTTGTGGTACATAAAAGCACAGGCTTTAGAGTCAAGTAGACCTGGGTCTGAATCCTGATCTATGATCAGCAGGCTACTTAGCCTCTCCAAGACTCAGTTTAAATATCTCTGAAATGGATATAATAATACTCATCTTAAGATGTTGTTAGGTGAGGAAAATGAAGTAATGTGTGTAAAGAGCTAGCATAGTGCCTGACATACAGTGAGTACTCAAAAATGGTAGGCAATAACAATAATTATTATAGTAGTAACAACAACAACAACAACAACAACAACAACAACAACAACAATTGCCTTACCATATAGAGTATAATCACCACAGTGGTAAGAAGGAGCTGTGGAATTGGTAATAAGCTCATACCTGGCTAGTCTGATCTGGAATGAAATTTCTAATTCTCCTAACAGAAACAACATCAGCAAGGCATTAAGGAATCAAAATACCATCTGGGTAGGAAAGCCTCTTCAAGGGATACCTCGAGCAGGTATCTGTGATTTTTGTTAGAAGACCCTGACAGCTAAATTAGGCTATCTTCCTTCTGTCAGGATCCTGCAACATTCTTCTATAGAATAGACATTGTCTTATTTTAAGAACCTCCAGGGAAACAGATTCTGTAACTTCCCTTAACCTATTTCAGTGTTTAGTAACTGTCCCTCTTAGTAAATCTTCAGAGCTAATCTAAATCTTTTGTGTTCTAGTTTTATGCCAGCCATCCTACATTTAATTCAGATTTTATTGATACTTGTATCGGTAGGAAACCAAATTACAGCTAGAAAGATATAGACACATGTTAACATGAGCTTTCGGTATGAGCATATACTCTTGATAATCGATCGTGGTGAGTTAACATGCAGGAAAGAGTAGCATTGCTAATGTAATCAGAAACACATTAGCAGTGTTTGCTTAAAGGTGCAGCCCAAGTTCATCCTTGACAATTGTCACACACTGACTTGTGTGACATGAGTCAGAAATGAGCAGCATTTTAAAAACCAGCAGACTGAAAGGAACTGTCCTCCAACTGGTTTCTCTGTGTGGTTTCTCCAAGCAACCTCCCAGGGCATTGACTCATTCTCTTTGGAAGGTGTCACTGCCTGTTCACCTTCTGGGAGGTCTCAACCTTCTGCACAGTGTCTAGGATCAGTCAAACAGCAATAAGAACAATAAAGCCCGGGCGCCTGGGCAGCTCAGTCACTTAAGCGTCTAACTCTTAGTTTCGGCTCAGGTCATGATCTCACATTTCGCAAGTTCGAGCCCCGCATCAGGCTCCGCAGCTGGCAGTGCGGAGCCTGCTTAGAATTTTTGGTCTCCCTCTCTCTCTGCCTCTCCCTTGCTCATGCTGTCTCTGTCTCTTTCAAAGTAAATCAATAAACTTTAAAACAAACAAACCCCAACAAATCCCTGAAGCCATCATCAAGGTGTGAGTGACTTTTTTTTTTTAATTATTTTTTTAATGTTTATTTTTGAGAAAGAGAGAGAGAGAGAGAGAGAGAGAGAGCAGGGGAGAATCAGAGAGAGAGAGAGAGGGGGAGACACAGAATCCGAAGCAGGCTTCAGGCTCTGAGCTGTCAGCACAGAGACCAACATGGGGCTCAAACTCACAAACTGAGATCATGACCTGAGCCAAAGTTGGACACTTAACTGACTGATCCACCCGGGCGCCCCATGAGTGACTTTTCTTTATCATTTCGTGTCAGACAAGTGCCAGTCCAAGGGCCACTACTTTGTTCAGTGAATTAGAAAAGCAGTGCCAAAAAGAGACTCAAGTGGATGAGAGCATGTGCCCAGACCCTTCAGGGCAGAGCCAGACTAGCTACCAAAGACCCCACGACTTTGCGTTTAGACCAGGTCAGAGTTCCTGAAGAGTGTTTTTTGAAACATGGTCCCTTAGGTACTCTCCCCTCCTCACCTCCCTTCCCCCCCCCCCCGCAAAAGAAAAACCGGTAAAAATTTTTCAGAAAAGATGGAGTATAGAGATGGATTAACCATGAGCTAAGAAGGCATTAGCTTTATTTGTATGGGTAACATCCAAAGCTGTACACCTGATTTATACTCATGATTTTGTGTGGTGTGGACCACACTTCCCTGGACTGCTCTGAAACCAACTTCCTCTTCTGTATAACAAGATTAATAATATTTTGCCCTCACTTAGTGCTACTTTTCTTGAAAGGGACACCAAAGAGAGCTCTAGGACTCACAAATCTGGATCCCACCCATGACTTCATGCCAAATTCCTCTTTGGGAGATTCACACTGCTTGTTTGTTTATTCAACTAAGTCCTAAAGGAAAGCCTTCTGCTTAATTTTGTGTGATCTAATGTTTCTTCCTAATGATGGAACACAGTGACACTCTCTCTTACCCAGTGTGTAACCTGTCACATGGGAAGGAGACAACAGGTGAGTGAATTCATGGAGACCTCATGGCATGCCCTCTCTGGAGGTCCGCATGTCCCCCAATCTCCACTTCTCTAGACATTCCCTTCTTAAGGACATTTCAATGGGTAGGTGAGCAGGATTCCAGAGTCCCCATCCAGTTCCCAGACATCCATTGGAGTGGCTGTCTTTTCCAGAGGTTTCATGTCAGACCCATTGCTACCCTCAGTTAGAATCTTTCAGTTCCCAGGCAGGTGTGGCTGCTTGAGGACATAAGGAGAAAAAAGAAGTGGGAAAAATGCTAGAAAGAACAATAGCGACTAGTAAACTGTCATTATAGTTACACCAAGGAAACAAAAATTGGATGTGAATATAGTACTTAAAGAGGTGTTTGTAAATTTTTGTATAGGAGTGAAGTGACAATCATGTTTTCCTTTCTTTGTAAGCATTCTGTGTTTAGGGGGAGGAAGGAGACCTTAAGTTCTACTTTAATCTTGGGAAGAGAGGGCTGCCTTCATCTATTCATCATGCCTTTCCCAGAACGCTGATTAGGGGAGAAAGACATGTTCTTGGGCTCCCCAGTCTCCCCAAATGTAACCTACACACTGTATTCCCAAAGATCCACTTGTCCCAACCTCAGAGGAGGGACCTGGTGGGGGATGGAGACATGGAGGTCTGAGGCATAAATGGCTGACCCAATTTCCATGTATGATAGGCATGGGTCCTTGAAAAGTTTGTGCGTTTTTTTTAAAGTTTATTTATTTATTTTGAAAGAGAGAGTTGGGGGAGCATAGAGAGAGGGAGACAGAACCTCAAGCAGGCTCCACACTCAGGTTGATTTCACAAAGCGTGAGATCGTGACCTGAGCTGAAACGAAGAGTCAGATGTTCAACCAACTGAGCCACCCAGGCATCCTGAAAAGTTCGCTCTTGAAGGGTAGAAGTCCTTGTGGTGGAAAGAGGTCCTTGTAGGTGACCTCCTATAAGGAGGTCAGAGGATGGCTAGAGTCACAGCCTGCCACCTACCGCTCCTGCATAATTTCTAGCACCCCTCTAAGACCCAGTTTCCTCCTACATGTAACAGAATTAATGGGACCTGGTCTGCATCTAACAGTGCTTAATAGCAGTTGCACCTGAGCTGGTGGTGAACTGATCATCTGGGTCGACGTTGAATGTCCAGCAAGCATTAAACAGAAACCCCCTATGGGTGCTGCATGGCCTACTGCCCATCACCCAGACCAGGTCCCCTGTCATTTTCACTTCCTCCTGCTCCGATTTCACTGCACAGGTGCAGGTGACACAGCTGGAGGTGACAACAGCTAAATGCCACCAAGGCCAGCTGGCCAGCGGTGGTGCACATGCTCTCACCACAAGCACCTGCACAGGCATGAAAACTGAGGTTTGGTGCTACAGCCTTAGGAAGAGGGGATACTGATCACAGGGTGGTTTGGGTTCCAGTTTTTGAGGTTTCTGGTTTTTGTTCTTTCACCCAGGAAGGCATGTGAGTGCGGGCTTAACTTCCTGGCTGATTTCTTTTGAGTCTACCCTTTTTCTGTTCTTATCTAACTGGACTAACGTTCTTAATTTCATTTCACTTTCTCTTTTTCCTTTGAATTCCCATCTCTTCCTCTTCTTTTTTTTTAATTTTTTAATTTATTTATTTTGAGAGCGGGTGAGAGCTGGAGCGTGCATGCGAGTGGGTGTGGGGCAGAGAGAGAGGAGGAGAGAATCCCAAGCAGGCTTTGCAATGTCAACACAGAGCAGGACGTGGGTCTTGAACTCACGAACTGTGAGATCATGACCTGAGCCAAAGTTGGATGCTTAACCTACTGAGCCATCCAGGTGCCCCTCTCCGTCTTCTGTTCTGATCTCCTTTCTCCACATTCCCATCCTTTTGGCTTCCTTAATCCCCTAAAGTCCTTTTGCACAGTTTCTACACAGACAAGCAGATTCGCTTTTCTCAGTAGTGATTAGGGGCAACTCCTCTGCAGGGAAAGCCTCTCCGTGCAAACATCTGCGGCTGCCTCGTGAGCCCCTAGATTTTTAGATGGTTTCACCGTGAACATGTATCTTACACCATAAGCCAGCACATGCGCACAGATATGACTGAAACAATCTTTATCCTAGAACACATTGGGCACCCTGATAATCTTCATTTTTCTCTTCCTTCTTTCTTTCCTTCCATCCATCTTTTCTTCCTCCCATCCCTCCTCCATCCCTCTTGCCTTCTCTCTTCCTCCCTCTCTCTTTTTCCTTCTCTCTTCTTCTCTATTGCTGTTCTTCAACCTCTAAACTGATCTCAGGACTCATTACTATCATTAACGGAGGACTAAACTTGTACTTTGAAAACTATTGATTTAGAAGTACTATCCACTGGCCCTGGGGGGAAAAGACCCTTGCCTTCATTTTCCTTCAACACATACTGTGTCTGTGTATAATGAGAAACCCACTCCTCCTCAAACATGAAATTTCAATTCCCCTGGGGTGAACTGAGAGACAAGGACAGAAGGAACAACAAGTCTTTAGAGAATATTGTGGAGGCATCTTGGGGTTCAGGAAATGGTGATAATTGTCCTGATGCTTTCCCTGGCTTCTCTCTTCACAATGCCCCAGCGTTTCCTGTCCCCCTCCCTCCTCTCCCCAAAAAAGTTTTGACAAAGGATCTTGTGGTAAGCAGATTAATGCCCCTTCCCAAAATGTCCATATCCTAGTCCCTGAAACCTGTGAATGTGTTGGTTATGTTATGTGGCAAGGGTAAATTAAGCTTGCAGAGGGAATCAAGGTTGCTAATCCACAGGTCTTGTAATGGGGAGAATGTCCTGGACCAGTTGGTTAGGACCAATGCAATCACAAATATCCTTATAAGTAAAAGAGGGAGGCAGGAGGGCAGAGTCAGAGTCAGAGAGATTCAATGTAAGCAAGGCTCATAGAGACTTCCGGTCTCTAGTTTTGCATGCAAGGAACTCAGAAGTTGCCACTCCATCCTAACAACACAACAAAAAGCTGAAGAGACTGGGAAATCAACATCTCTTCATAGATCCAAAAGAGAATGGAAGACACAGGGCAAGCCACTGCCCACAAGGTTAGAGAGACAGGCCTGTGTGCCTGCATCAGAGCTTCCCTGAGCAGGGATGCAAGACAGGAGACATGGTGGGAACCCGTGCCAGGGTAAAACAACCTGCCCAAAGCAGCGTGAGACTTACCTCCAGGAGCTCTACCAGGCTCCCTCAATAAATATGGGAGAAACATCCTCTCATGCTTCTGGCCAGGGGAGAGGGAAAGGAACCATTTTGAAATACACCAGAGCACTCTGTTCTTAACAAGGCCTGCCCTCAGGGGAAACTAGTTAACTAGAGCCTAACCAGCTGGAGTATTCTCAGAGCCTAACTGACCTGGGAAAGGAAATGCCCAATTCCAGCCCACTTTAGCCATCCCTTCCCACCTATGGGGCAGGGGAAGACAAAAACTGAGACACATTTGTGAGCTCACAGTCCAGAGGCACACACAGGCTCACCAAAGGACTGAGAACTGATCACGGGAGTGTGGAATGCTTCCCCATCCTGACCACCACATTACTGAAGGTCTATTTACAGTAGTTCCTTTCACCCAGTACATGATGAACAGCTACAAAATGACAAGGCATACCAAAGACCAAAAACACAGTTTGAAGAGACAGCTCAAGCATCAAAGCCAGAAATGGCAAGGATATTGGAATTATCGGATTGAGAATCTAAAACAATTTTGATTAATATGCTAATATGGTCAAAGTAGACAACATGCAAGAAAGACTCCATTAGCCATTGTTAGCTTAGAAGATGCGAGAGAGCCACAAGCCAATGAATGCAGGCAGTCTCTAGAAACTGGAAAAAGCAAGAAAACATATTCCTCCTTCCATGCTCCAGAAAGAAAAACAATCCTGCCAGCACCTTGATTTTAGCCCAGTGAGACCCATTTCAGACTTCTGACCTCTAGGACTATAAGATAATGTGTGTTGTTTTCAGCCACTAAGTTTGGAATGATTTGTTACAGCAGCAGTTGGAAACTAATACAGATGTATTCTCTGTCGATTATACCACACTATGAATTAGAGCATTTCTGAATCCAGAGTTTATTTAAAATACCTGCTTTCTGGGGCTCCTGCGTGGCTCAGTCGGTTAAGCAGCCAACTTCGGCTCAGGTCATGATCTCACAGTTCGTGAATTCGAGTCCCCTGTAGGGCTCTGTGCTGACAACTCGAGTCTGGAGCCTGCTTCAGATTCTGTATCTCCCTCTCTCTCTCTGCCCCTCCCCCACTCATGCTGTCTCTCAAAAATAATAAATAGTGTTAAAAAAAATTAAATAAAAAATACCTGCTTTTTCTTCTTCCAAGGCTGGCCCTGACACTTGGCATTGTCCTCAGCCTGGGAAAGGAATCATGAGCCGAAGTCTGGCCTCCAACAGTGGTGTCAGGGGCCAACCTTCTGAGCCACTGAGACCAGGTAGCTGGCTGAGCCCTGGAGGGTAGGGTGGGTAACTGGGATGCTGAGGAAAGTGGGTTCTTCCTCATACATCTCAGCAAAGATCATGAAATTCAGTTACCCTTCAAATTGTCATTTTACCTGTTTGTTTGTTTGTTTGTTTGTTTAGAGAATAAAGGCAGTCACTGAATCTTAGTCTCCGAGCCTAAGCTAGGAGACCACTCAGCTACAATTCTGGAGCAGAGATTTTCCCAGGCGGTGATGAGTGCTGTATGAGCTCCTGTTGGACTAGACCTGGACGTTCTTCCCCACGCCCTCTTTTTAAAAAAAATTTAGAAGTAAATGCCTTGATAAGGTTTTGGGTTTTTTTTTTTTTTTTTTGCCTTAAGTGTTTATTCATTTATTTTGAAAGGGACATAGAGTGGGGGAAGGGCAGAGAGAGAGAGGGAGATAGAGACAATCCCAAGCAGGCTCTTCACTGTCAGCGCAGAGCCCGATGAAGGGCTTGATCTCACAAACCGTTAAAATCACGACCTGAGCCATAATCAAGTGTCTGACGCTTAACCAACTGAGCCACCCAGGTGCCCACCTATATTAGTTTTTTACATTATAATCTCCCTTTAGAAAGACTATGAACATATACTGGTAAATGTGGTTGTCTCCTTTTTGTAACTGAGATATAATTAACATATAACATTATATTAGTTTCAGGTGTACAACATAATGATCCAATGTTTGTATATATTGTGAAGTGATCACCACAATTAAGTCTGGTTGGCATCCATCACCACATAGTTACAAATCTCTCTTGTGCTGAGCCTTATGTGGATCCTCCAGTTCTCCTTATCCCCTTCACGACTGGATTCTACCCCAGGACTGCCATCACCTGGACAAGAGGTCTTGAGAAAATAAGCTCCCCAGCCTTAGTTTCCTCCTTGATAAAATGCCAGCACTGCCCAGAACAGCATAATATTCCACTGGAAGTACTCAACCAAAGCACTAGAAGGACAGTCTGTAGATTTTTTTACTGGTACAGCTGCTTTCTCTTTGCTGTAAAGTCCCAGGTTTTGTGCACACTCCCATCGGACTTGAAATGGATTATATACATACATATAATTGAATGTATACGTACATAAGTGTCTGCTCACTAGGGCCAACAGTTTCTCTATTCAGGATCTTCCTCTCTATGAGGCCAGTTAGGATGATACAGCATTTGTCACTTACACCAGAGGAATACTAGGTATAGATGTTTTGCGAAGACTTTTCCTTCCAGCCCACAGCTTAGAGTGCTTCTACTTCAAAATGTTCTTTGTGTCATAAGTTTTTAAATTCTGACATGCTTTGTGGTCTTCAGGATGCTAGATTCTTTACTGGAGACTCCTCATATTTGAGAAGCTGCTGAGAATACTAACAGCTGCCAAAACTCAATGTCTCTAAACGAATGATTCCATTTTCTCATGATTCATCATTGACCAGTTGGCTAGCCCCCAGTCCTCATGGCCCTAACCATTGCCCTGCTCAGCCTGGAGTCAATCCTGACTTGATGCAAAAGGAGTATAAACTTCAGCCCCAAATTCTAAAAGTTAGGCTCAGTCACCCTTTCTGGACCATCTCTGTGGCAAGATCTAATAACAGGGATTCTGAGTGCTGAGAATTTTGCCTTTCCAACCTGCTAAATCGTCTTCACTTGAGGCTTGAAGCTCTGCCATACTCTGGTCAGTCTCCCTTCTGGGAACAATCTAAACAAGGAACTGCTAACAAACTTCTCCAATATCCTCTACCTATCTAAGTTCTTGTTGAACCCAAGAATGCCACCACCTGCCTAAATTCCACATTGGGACACCCTGCAACTTTGTTGTAATGGATCACCCCACTACTCATTCCTGCCCTGTGGAGTAGGCCTGCCCTGCTACCTGTTCTGCTGACTGCATTTCTTCTTGGCACCTGTTCTTGTGCTTGTCCCCCACCCCCTCCTAGACTGCCTGTTCCACTACAGTTAACTGGGTTATGCCTGGCCATATCCCAAGATATGCCAACAATTGATAGATCACACTTTAGGAGCCAGAAAATCTTATTAGACTGAAATGTTAATTAGGATAGGAACTCTTGGAATGTAGCAGCAGGCAGAGCCACCAGGGTTTGGACAGTGGGGAATGTGTAAGCATCACATTAGAGAATTACTCTCTAATATAAAATATAAAATGAGATGCCTCAAACTGAGGAAAAAAATAAATGGCTGCTGATTTTACAAAGTCTAGAAGTTTTTAAATTTTTTTGTTGTTTTTTGTTTGCATTTTAAAATTATCTGTAATTGCAGTAAAATACACTTAATGTAAAATTTGCCATCTTAACCATTTTTAAGTGCAAAGCTCAGTGGCATTAGGCACATTCACATGGTGCAACCATGGCCATCATCCGTTTCCAGAACTCTTCATCTTGCAAAACCAAAACTTTGTATCTATTAAACAATAAACTCCTCTTTCCTCCCTCCTTCAGGCCCTGGAAACTGCCCTTCTACTTTCTATCTCTAGGAATTTAGCTACTCTAGGTATTTCATTTAAGTGGAATTGAACAGTATTTGTCTTTTTGTGACTGGCTTATTTCACTTAACATAACGTCCTTAAGTTTCATCCAGGTTTTAGCATGTGTCAGAATTTGCTTCCTTTTTAAAGCTGAAAAATGGTCCACTGTGTGTGTGTGTGTGTGTGTGTGTGTGTGTGTGTGTATATATACCACATTTATTTATTCATCCATCCATAGATGGATGCCTGGACTGCTTCCACCACTTGGCTACTGTGAATAAAGCTGCCATGAACATGGTATATAAATAACCTTTGGAACCCTGTTCCATATTTTGGGCTATAACCCAAAATGGAATTACTAAGTCAAATGGCAATTTTATTTTTAATTTTTTGAGAAAACATACCATTTTCCATAGCAGTTGCACTATTTTACATTCCCACCACCAGTGCGCAGAGTTCCAATTTCTCCACATCCTCTTCAACACTTGCTATTTTCTTGTAGTAGCCATCTTGATGGATGTGAGGTGATATTGTTTTATTTTTATTTTTTCATAAATCATCTAAATTTCCATCCTGTGAAAAGATTTACAAAAGATTTATTCATTCCACATAACTTATTTGGCTCTTAATATGTACACTTTGTGGAAAGCATTTGTATTGCCCACCAGATATATATAGTTCTCCTAGCATAGGATAGAATCAAACTTTCCCACCCCTTGAAGTCAGGTGTGAACATGACTTGCTTTAGACAATGACACATGAGCAGAAGTGACAATGTAACATTTAGGAGGAAGCTCTAAGAACCATTGGGTGATTCATCACCTTCCCTTCTTCCTGCTTCAATGATTATAAAATCAGTATCAGAAAGGTGTCCTCATTAGCCTGGGTTCCTGAGTGACTACAATGAGCAAAACCCCCATGCCAATCTGTGATGGCCATATAGAAGGACTGAGAAATCACCTTTGTTGTTATAATCCTCCAAAATGTGGGGGTTATTTGTTTCTGCAAAATTTGTTTCTGCAAAATAACCTAGCTGCTCCTGACCTGTATACATTTTGCTCCTGTATTTGACTGCTAATTTGTGTTTGCACTCTCTGATTGGATCCTAATCCCTCTGAAAGAAAGAACTATGCCGTATAGCCCTTTGATTTCCCTTTTTCCAGTCCAGTGCCGCAAACATGTAGACACTTTATGAATGTTTGCTGATGGTAGGTGGTGGTGGTGGTGATGGTGATTATGACGATGACGACAATGGTGTTAGTGGAGAAAAAGATAAAGACATGAAGTCCATATCAAACGTACTTAGATTGTGAAGCAACAACTTTGGTCTCAGTATTCTTGATTTTAAAAAAAAGTCCAGGGGCGCCTGGGTGGCTCAGTTGGTTGAGCGACTGACTTCGGCTCAGGTCATGATCTCACGGTTTGTGAGTTCGAGCCCCGCGTCAGGCTCTGTGCTGACAGCTCAGAACCTGGAGCCTGCTTCTGATTCTGTGTCTCCCTCTCTCTCTGCCCCTCCCCCACTCATGCTCTGTCTCTCTCTGTCTCAGAAATAAATAAACATAAAAAATTAAAAACAATAAAAAAACAAAAGTCCAGTTAGAAACAGACTCAAGAATGTCATGATTTTTGAACTTATAAAATATGTACATTTTGATCATATTTCCTATGTACTCTAGGAGTCTGTTCAAACAAACTTATATGTAAACAATGCTGGTTCTAGTCATATTAATTTTCATGTAAAATTTGACTGTTAGCTATAAATCATAATTGGATTGTGATTAAGAAGTAGTCTTCCATAAACATGGTTTCCACCTGTTGCTTATCTGGCTTAAAACATATTTCCCTCTTTATTTTTCTTTATAATGCCCAGTATAGTGCTGGATATTGTGCCATCTCTGTAGTGGCTTCAAGGCTACCTCTGTTCCAGATTCAATGTCCATCTGTTCTCAAAATATCCTGTTACCAAATAAAAAAACAAAGCCATCCCTGGAGTTTAGCTTTGGGTGACCCTAGATGGTTTGACCTGCCATGGATCATTTTCTCCCTGGAAACAAATAAGGGCTTCCTACATCGCATCATTTGTACAGCCTTGGACAAAGGATTATGGTAACATTTGCCACGTTTTCCTATAAAAACAACTGAGCCCAAATCTAATTTATAATTGGATCTTGAAAAGTATGATTATTCTGTTGGGACTACTTTCTTCAGATTACTTAATCCTGAGAATTTACAGGGCACATAAAGAATGAAAGAGAAATGAGGTCAATCCTCCTGTTTGCTTGCCCTCAACACGGTCTGTCATCCTCTCCCTTCTCCCCTCTGGTTCACTTCAATACCATTGATACAGGCTCTTTGTCTCCCACGGCTCTACCTTCACTTTTTCTCACAGTCCCGGACTTGGAATTTCTCCCCCTTCCTGACCTTCATCAGTATTTCAACCTCCCATCCTTTCTCCAATTACAAGGCATATCTTAAACATTGATTCCATATCCCTGTTCTCATTTTCTGTTTCCCTAAGTGCTTTTGAAAAAGAAGATAATTGAGGAATGTCACTAAGAGATCACTATCTTCTGCTGACACTGAACATCTCCCCAAATGGATGAATGGGTAAAGTAATGCTTAGAATAAAGACAGGAAGATGTAGTGGAAGATCAAATAGAGGAGAGATAGAGGGTGGAGTTCATTTTGTGGCGTCTGATTGGTGGAGGCTGTTGAATCACATTTAGAGTTCAATAAATACATAATGGAGTATGGTAGAGACAGGGTTTTACTTTATCCTTGAAAGCTGGAGGAACACTAATTAAAGCTGCCATCAATTATTTGTCTCTGTAACACACTTCCTTTCACTGAAAATAATTAGTAGAACTGACCATTTATTTATTACAAATAAGTACTGTATTAGTCATGATTTTCCAGAGAAACAGAACCACTAAGATGTATGTGTGTGTATGGAAATTTATTATAGGGATTGGCTCATAGGATTATAGAAGACAAGAATTCCCATAATCAATTTATTGTCCATAAGTTGGAGAACCAAGAAAATCATTGATACAATTTAGTTTGAGTCCAAAGGCTTAAAAACCAGGGGGCTGATGGTATAACTCTTAGTCTGAGTCCAAAAACCCAAGAATCAGAAGTATAGATGTCTAAGGGCAGGAGAAGATGGATGTCTAAACTCAAGAATAGAGACAGCAAATTTGTCCTTTCTGGCTTTTTTGTTCTATTCAAGCCCTGAATGGATTGGATGATACCCATTCACAGAGGTGAAGACTATCTTCTTTACTAAGTTTACTAATTTAAATGCTGATCTCTTCTGGAGCCACCCTCACAGACACATCCAGAAATAATATTTTATCAGCCATCTGAGCATCCCTTAGCCCAGTCAAACTGATGCATAAAATTAACCATCATATGGAGCAAAAATCCACACATTACTTATGAAATCCTCATTAAACTAAAGAAGTTGCAACCTGAGATGGATATTCCCACTGTCAGCCATCCTGATGTGGGAGTGAGTTGGCCTAAGATAGAGGAGGGAAGGATCTTCTTTTCCTGAGACTATACTCTGATATAGGAAGCTGTCTGGGTATGCTCTTTGGAGGAAGCAGCCCCCTCCATGTTGAAGCCTAATAGAAGTTTCCTTTAATGCCTCTTGCTGAGACTGATTTGGGCTCATGATCCATAGGAGCACCCTTCTAGCAGCAGTGTCTGCTGCTCTGTGCTGGATGTCTGTTTATCCCCACCACAGCCTGGTCTTTGCTGAGCTGTGAGGACTAAAGACAGCAACAAGAACCTCTGCTCAGAGCAACAGGCATGCAGAAGTAGAGCAGCCTGAGGAAGCCAGACCCAAGTTAGACTGGAGCATTTGTAGACAGGATTCAGCAGATTACACACCTTCTTCCCCTAAGATGTCCAGAAAACACTAAAGAGGCAATCAGTAGATAAATGGGTTTCTTCTTGTCCACAAAATGAGAATTCATTGCACTTTGGATATTAAAGGATGAAGGTTCTTGTTTTTAAGCTGATAAGATCTGGGGATATATCAATTATATCTAATTGGGAGTATGGAGAGAAGGATTTGAGTCTCCTGTTTCTGGCATCTCAAGAGTATTTCCAATCATTCCAAGCAGAACCACAGCTGTCCCAAACATTTCTCAAGGAAAATTTTCAGAAAAAAAACGTATTCTAAAATATAATGTCATCTTCCACCTATCAAGGGATGGCAGACTGACCAACTAGAGTGTGCAATTTGTCCCATCAGAAAAACGAGCCTTCCCTGGATATAGTTTTCATCATTCAACTCTTTAGTCCCAAATAGCCAAAGGCTCCCTTCTTCCTCTAATATCAAGTTGATATTCTACTCCTCAATTTTTCCTTTGCAAAAAACCCTTCCCAACCATGGAACTTCTTACTTTCTCCCCTCATAAGCTTTCTTTCTAAAAAAAAAATTTTTTTTTAACATTTATTCATTTTTGAGAGTGAGAGAGACAGAGCCTGAGCAGGGGAGGGGCAGAGAGAGAAGGAGACACAGAATCAGAAGCAGGCTCTAGGCTCTGAGATCTCTGCACAGAGCCTGATGCGGGGCTAGAACCCACAGAGTGCAAGATCATGACCTGAGCCAAAGTCGGACACTCAACCGACTGAGCCACCCAGGCGCCCCATAAGCTTTCTATCCCGTGGGTGGTTTCTCTGCCTACAACCTCCCTTGTTCATCCTGGCTCTTACCTCTGCTTATTTTGTTCACATCACCTAGTACTGGGTGCTGAACAATTTATCCCTTAATTTAGCCACTGTCTTGAATTATGAGCTAAGAGTTTTAATCTATTTGTTTTGATCCTTCAACGAAATGACAATCTCCTCCAGGGAAGAGTATCTCTTACTTCTTAGATATATTCCTTATTGCACCTAGCACCAGACCAGGCACCTTACACGGCTCAATCAACACATTTTTATTAAATCTTGAAGAAGAGGCTGGGAATCATGGATCTATAACTAGTTCTCATAACTAGTTCTAAGTGCCCTTCTTCCTGAATCCCATGAAGAGTTTGTGTTTCCTAATGCCACTGTAACAACTCGTTACAAACTTGATAACTTCAAAAACAGCAATTTATTCTCTAAAAATTCTAGAGGCCAGAAATCCAGAATCGGTTTCAGTGGCTCAAAATCAAGGTGTCAGCATTGCCGCTCGCTCTGGAGGTTCTGGGGGCAATCTGTTCTTTGCTGCTTCCAGTTTCTCATGGTGGCCAGCATCCCTAGGTTAATGGCCATGTCACTCTAATCTCTGCTTCCCTGGTCACATTATCTTCTCCTCTTCTGCGTGTCAAATGTCCCTCTGTCTCTCCTTTATAAGGACACTTGTGATTGCATTTTAGGGTCCTCTTGGTCAATCCAGGATAATTTGCTCATCTCAAAACCCTTAATTTAATCATATCCACAAAGATCCCTTTTCCATGTAAGGTAACATTTATAGGTTCCAGAGATTAGGACATGTTATCTTTAGGGGTCATTAATCACCTCCTCCAAGTTATAATTTCAACAATATTCTTAAAATTTGATGAAATAAATATAAGAACAATGGAAAAAGAGAATATTGAACAAACATAAACAAACAAACAAATGTAGTTCTCAATTCAATAAGGACCAGTTTGCACACACATATGCATGAGTTTGTATGTTAGCAAAAGTATTTCCTATGCCTTCTTCAGCTTCCCTATAGACTATCTTATTTAGAGAAAAAACAAGACCAGAATTAAAACACATGGTCGGGGCATTTAATTGAGACTGCCAGCATAACAGAAAGATTGGGTTCTATGTACAGACAGATTTTTTTTATAACTAAAGTATTTTGAAATTTCATCCAATAAAAATAGCATTTAAGGTTAATATGTGTTAAAGAATGATTTGGGTAAGTAGCCTGAGATAAGACATACTTGAATTTGCAAATGTTTCTATCAAACTATAATCTTATTCTACTATTCCTTTCTAAACCCCATGAGGAATTAAGAAATAATGGGAGATATAATTTTAATTCCCAACATTTGTATAACAATGTATAGTTTCCAAAGCTCTCGATATATCAAACCCAACTTGCTTCTCACCAAACCTGGTGAAACAGACAGAGTGAGTATTATTTCTCCCAGACTTCAGATAAACAAATAGATTCAGGGAGTAAATGACTTGCTCAAGAAAACCTGGCCAATAGTTGTCAGACATTAACAATAACTCAGGCTTCCTTCTTTCAAGTCAATATACCTTCAGGTACACTAGTGTTTCAAGATTAAAGTGACAATAATGAATGTAATCCTTAATTAAGAAGTGTATAAACTGATGTGTAAGAGACAGTTGTCTGCTGATAAGCCGTTTGTTTTGCTGGAACCCTGGCAGCTTTTCACTCTACCAATCTGTCTCTTCCATATTTGTCTGGGGTCTACCTCTAAACTGGCCTTAAACTAGATCCAAATCTGGGGACATTCCTGACATACAAAAGTACCGGCAGCTAGACCAGAAATCTGGTTTTTATTTTGGTTCTGTAGCTTAGTTTAATGAGCATATCTTGGAATTCAACTTTCAGTCATTCAAATGATATTTATTGATCCAAAAATATGTGTATGGCATTGTGTCAGATACTGTGAAGAACCTCAGAGAAGCATCAATCACTCACTCATCCTTCCATCCATACATTTACTCATTTATTCATGTAATATTAATACATCATCTTCTATAGTGAGGCACTGGGATCAAAGATGAACAAAATAGGGTTGCCACTATTGAAACTCACAGTCCAAAGAGGGGGAGAGACTTAATTGATTGGGAAAATAAGATGCCATAAATCGAACACTGGAGTTATACGTAGGGATAAGGAAGGTATTCCCAGAAGCACATCTGAAATGTATCTTTTAGAACAAGTGGAGTCAGCAGGGAGAAAGAAGAGTAAGAGAGGGGCAGAGGACACATGAACAAAGGCCCAGAGCCCAGATACAGCACAGTGTGCATTAGCCATGTTTCTGCATCCTCAGGATCAACATCTCAAATCCCATCTTTCAACCATCTGCCACTGTAGGCTACCAACCGAGAGCCATAGTCATAGGACAGGCCCTGGGCAAGATCATTTTATTAGCTGTGGGGCCACTATGTAGTGTTTGTAGTGGATGAGATACACAGGACCATACACTTGAGTTTATAGCCCTGCTTTAAGTGGAGAGAAGAGAAGGAAGGGTCTGGCTTCTCATGCTCCACAGTCCCAGGTTGAGTGAGGGATCAAGAGCACCAAAAGCTCACCCCAAGGAGGAATCAAAGGAAAAGGGGAGGACCCAGAGAGGTCATTCAGGAGGAAGCAAGAATTTCTAATGTCTCACATTTTCAAGCCTCCCAGCACCTCAGCTGTTTGTCTTGGACCCTTCCCAACATTCCTTTCCTCTTCCCAGTGGGGTGAGGCTGTGGATGGGGGGGAAGCACAAGCCCTGGTGGTTGGAGTGTGACACTAAGTGATATGGGAGCGGGGTGCAGGCCCGGGGGGCTCAGGACTGCTAGTATTTCCTAGAACCTGAAGTGAAAAGCAGGGTGTCATAAGCAGTGAGGCTAGAGAGATAAGCCAGTGTATGGCTCTTGGGGGGTCA
Organism: Panthera tigris; assembly: GCF_018350195.1. NCBI lineage: Eukaryota > Metazoa > Chordata > Mammalia > Carnivora > Felidae > Panthera > Panthera tigris. The sequence continues at coordinate 106,375,060 of NC_056664.1, forward strand.
TATCTGCTGTTTCTAGTAGTCTAGAGCAGTGCTCTTCCAAAAGAAATGAAATGCAAGCCACGTATGTATTTTTACATTTTGTAATAATTGTGTCAAAAAAAACAGCAAAAAGAAGCAGATAAAATTAATTTCAATAATACATTTTATTAAACTCAACATATCCAAAATTTTATCATTTCAATATGTATTCAGTATTAAAAGTAATTGATGATAAACTGGTTTGTTTTGTTTTTGTACTAAATGTTCAAAACCTGCTGGGTGTTTTACATTTACACACATCCCAGTTTTGATGGGCCACGTTCCAAGTGCTCCATAGCCATGTGTAGCTAGCAGATACCCTACGGGGAGCTCAGGTCTGGAATTTTTCCTGAATGTACATGGAATCACAAAAGGAATTGTAAGCATGGCAGTGGTGAGATCATATTTATATTCCAGACATATCATTGGGGCAGATTTGAGGAAGGTAACTTAAAGGAGAGGGGACCGCAGGCAGGAAAATGAGAGAGGAGACAATGACACAGAGGTATAGGTGCGGGATGACCAGCGTCTGCACAAGGAGTGAGGAGGAGGAAGGGAAGTGTAAGGGGCACTGTTAGTTAGGATCCAGTCAGAGAAGCAGAAATGACCCTAGGTCTTTCAAAGAGAAGGAAACAGTTACAGTGAATTGATTATCTAGTGATGAAAATGATGAAAAGCCTAAGAAAGGACAATAACACCGTACGGAAGCTAGCAAAAGCACAAGTCACTGTCACCCCGAGGCTGGAAGACAAAGGGAAGAGGTAGAGTAGCCAGAGCCAGAAGCTGAGCCATCTGCTGGGAGACGGAGCTATAACTGGTCTGGCTGCTGCAAGCCGGCACAGGCAGCCCAGAGCTGTCGTGGGGCAAATGCTAGCAGAGGCAGAGCAAGAGAGAGAACTACACTGGCTTCTCCCTTCTGCCTACCTTCCAGCTTCCAATGGCTCCTCCCATTGCCAAACCTCTCAGCTGAAAGGGGAATGTGCTTTCCTGCTGAATAGAAGGCAGGCTGGGAATGGGCCTGAGCGCACATTGGCAAATAAACAGTCAGGACAAGGAGACACATTTTTTAAAAATTTTCAAGAGGCAAGTTGGCATAAGTTGAAGACTGTACGTACCTACTATGGTCCCTCTATATAATGTTTTATGTACTTATGATGAGGTAGTTTCCTCATCTGTCCTATAGGACCATATAAGGGAGAAAGAGAATCAAAGTTGACCATTAGGTTTCCCAGACTCAGCAATCCCAAACCAGTCTAATCTGCCCATACATCTCTCCTTTGATAAGAGTCCTTTCCCAAGGGGACTTGTAATCCTTTGTGTAAACAGGTCTCTGAAGCAGACCCACCCTTCCAGTTGGCCTGACATGAACAACACTTGTCAAATTCCAAGCAGGGGCTCATATTTAAGACCTCACTTACTCATGTACTCTAGCTCTGGTGACAAGGTTCTATCAAATGAGAGATCAAGAGAAGCAGATCTGGGGAAAGAGACTGAAGTCTCAGTGTTAGAAACATTGGTTTCGAGGCACTTTTGGGATGAAAAAGAAAGATGACTGAGAGACATTCGGACATTTGAGCCTGAAATTCAAAGGAGGGGTCATGGCTGAAGATCTAATTTGTGAGTCCCCAGTATGCTGGGGGAGCTAAAACAGAAGGTTGATGAGATCACTCAGAGAAAGGGTATAGAATGAGAGGAGATGCAGACAAGTAAGAAACTCAGGAACAGCAGAACAGAGGGATTTTTTTTTAATTTTTTTAATGTTTATTTATTTTGAGAGAGAGAGAGAGAGAGAGCAAGCAGGGAGGGGCAGAGAGAGAGGGAGACACAGAATCTGAAGCAAGTTTCAGGCTCTGAGCTGTCAGCACAGAGTCCCACGCGGGGCTCGAACTCACGAACCGCGAGATCATGACCTGAGCCAAAGTCGGACACTTAACCAACTGAGCCACCCAGGCGCTCCGGAACAGAGGGATGTTAACAGGAAGGATGTCCATGAAGGAGGGCTGAAAAGAATGGCCCGAGAGGAGAACCAGGAGGGTGCCAAGTCACTGAAGCCCAGGAGTGGACACTTGAACGAGTCTCCGTTCATTCATTCCACTAGTACCATTGAGCTCCTACTCCATGCCAGGCACTGTTCCAGAATGCTCTGGATACAACAGTGAACAAAGCAACAAAATCTCTGCCCAGATATGATTTACACTCTGGTGTCAGTGCAGCAAAAAAGGTCCAGCTAGATGAAGAATGAATAAAGTCCCATGGATTGAAAATTAGATAGCTTTGGTGAATAATTGGTGAACTGCTTTGGTGAGCAGTTCCAAAAGTGATAAGCTCAGAAGACAGACTGTTATGCCCTGAGCAAATGGCAAGTGAAGGATAGTGTGTGTAAACCATACTTTTAAGAAGATGCATAAAAAGGAAGGGGCAATGGGGCACCTGACAGAGGGTAGCACAAGTTCAAATGAATGTTTTCCTTTGGCTAAGAGACTCTTGCGTGCATTTACGGGCTAGCCACTAGAGAAAGGAAGCCTGGAAATTCAAAGAAGTTGAAGATGTGAAGAGGATGCTTGATGGAGCCAGATTCTGAAACAGACAGAAGGGGAAACTCTCAAAAAGCCCTGTAAGCCAAGGACATCATGAAGGTTTGGTATTTTTTCTAGTGACTACAAAAATAGCATCCCCATTCAAAAGAAACCTAAGGGTAGCTTACATGTTTCACTGAGTTTAAAGAGGGACAGAGGGAAGCTTTTTCTTTTCTCCTCCTTCAACCCTCTCTTTGCTTCCACCCTGCTCTTCCCACTGACTCCATAATATCTTAGTGGCTAACACATATGTACAAACAGGACCCCGAATGGCCTCCCCAGCCCATTCAGAGCCCTGCTTGCCACAACTATCCACCTAATTGGGTCTTTACCTAAGAATGCTAAAGTGCAAAACTGCCCAGGCAGCAGAAGTGCTCAGAATTCTGGGAGCAGCAGCTGGAGGGGACCAGGCAGCACCCAGCCATCACTGACAGCAGAAGGAGGGACTTCTTCCTGGGGTTCCCAACGGGCATTGTGGATCTGGGCTGCTCACGGACACAAGACAGCCCCCAGTCTCTAGGACATCCTTCCCCAAAGAAGACGTTTCAGGCTAGTGTGAGCAGATTTAGAAGGAAGAGAGGGCTGCACACCAACCTTCCACCCCAGCTCCTCTGTGTCTTTCTAATGAAGACAGAACTGATTTTAAAGAACCAATGTGAGGTGGGTTTATCTTCACAGACTGCACTTTATTGACAGCAGGTCCAACAGGGAGGCCTCTGGCTGCTGGGCTCCTTTCTGAGGCGCGCTCAGCCTGTAGGGCAGAGACCATGTGGAAGGCGTCGCCCTTCCTGGCTTCCCTGGGATCAACATACCAGCATGTGCTCCGTGCAGTGTCAGTGCGTCACACGCTCACTGAGTTTTCCAGGACACGTTTACGAAACTCTTTCCTTCCTGACATAGTCAAAACAAACTCCATCTTCCTGGGGCGATGAGGTCAGACTCTTGCCACACACCTGAGGTTGCAAGCCAAGTCCTAAAACTATGATAGTCTAAAAGAATACAACAGAAAATCTCTAAAGGGCATATAAAAGAGAAAAGCTAGAGATTTGCACATGTGTATATGTATATATCTGCATATATCAGTTATATATATATACACACACACACACATATATATTCCAATATATGTATACATGTGTGTATATTATACACACATCTATTTACACAGATGTGTGTATGTGTACTTCTGGCTGCAGATATACAGATAGATTCAAACACACCCACATAACTAAATAATAAATGTGCACTAGGAAAGCCAGAAAATAATAGATTTCATTCAAGTACTCACCTACATGAAACAGAATAGAAAATGGGAGTTTGGGTTTTAAAAAAATTAGTTCTAATGTAATTTGTTTATGGTTACAAAACAACCAGATGGAAAGCAGTCTGGGGAAAAATCTGTTTCATCACTGGAGTGCACAAACACAATTAGAATGCTAAAAACATTAAATCTCATGAAACTGAACAGAACAGGGACTTTTTTTTTTCTTTTGAATGGCGATTAGATGAATTATAGCCACCTAAGCTCAGTAATCTCTTGAGACTCAATATTCCTCATAACATCAGCTGTGGGCAAAAGAAAAAGAGCTGGCTAATTTGAAATCAATCATTAATATTCATTTTTTATCTTGCTGCAGCTGTAGTGACTGTGGTCTGTCATCTTTACTTTCCATGTGGCAATTCATTTCTTTTGAAGAAAGCAGGATTGGCAAGTTTCCTTTAGTCGCTTGCTCATTCCTTCATTTGTTCATTTTCTTCTTAAAAGAAAAAAAAAAAAACCCTAGAGTGCTTTTCAAGTGACTTTTGAGCAACCTGAGCTGAAATGATTAGATATCCATTTATTGTGACTGGAGAATTTTTTTCTTTTTTAAGCTATGTGAGTATTTTAAGCATACTTTTCATTGATTATATTTCAAGTACTAGGAGTTTTTAAAAAGTAAAACCACAGAATAATTCTTGCCATCCATTTCAACAGAAATCTAAAATTAACATACATAGAAAGAACACTGAACAAAAATGTTCCTTAATTTTTTAATCAAATCGTATTTTTACTATCAAGTTCACTTAAAAAAATTTTTTTAAGTTTATTTATTTTTGATAGAGAGACAGAGTGCAAGTGGGGGAGGGGCAGAAAGAGGGAGGCACAGACTCGGAAGCAGGCTCCAGGCTCCGAGCTGTCAGCACAGAGCCCAACGCAGGGCTCAAACTCATGAACCATGAGATCATGACCTAAGCCAAAGTCGGACGCCTAACCGACTGAGTCACCCACGTGCCCCTCAAGTTCACTTTTAATAAATATATGTTTATCTTTAAAAATAGAAAACATCTGGTATCCTACCATACTCATATAATCACAGTAAGCATTTGAATTTTTTCATCATTTTTTCATTTGCATAGATTTCTGCTAACTGTTATCAAGTTATATTAATAATGTTTGATTCTGCTTTTTAGACTTACTGTTAGCTCCCTGATGTTTTTCTTATGACTATATAGTTTTCCTTTTCATAACTGTGGTAAATACACATAATGCAAAGTTTACCATCTGAACCATTTTTAAGTGGACATTTCAGTGGTGTAATCACATCCACACTGTTGTGCAACCAGTCTCCAGAACTCTTCATCTTGCAAAACTGGAACTCTACACCATGAAGCAACAGTGCCCTATTCCTCCCGCCCTCCAGTCCCTGAGAACCACCATTCTGCTCCCTGTTTTTATAAATTTAACTACTCTAAGTACCTCATGTAAGTGGAATCATGCAGTGTCTTTTTGTAGCTGGCTTCTTTCACTTAACATAACGTCCTCCAGGTTCATCTGTATTGTTTCACGTGTCTGAATTTCCTTCCTTTTTATTTATATACCATATTTTGTTTTCCCATTCATTGTGGATGGACACTTAGGTTGCTTCCACCCTTTGGCCACGGTGAATAATGCTGCTGTGAATGTGGGTGTACAAATATCTCTTCAAGACCCTGCTTTTAATTCTTTTGGGTATATAACCAGAAGTGGAATTGCTAGATCATATGGTAATTCCATTTTTATTTTTTTTAAGGAACTTCTATACTGTTTTCCATAATAACTGCACCATTGTACATTTCCACCAATAGTGTGCAAGGGTTCCAATTTCTTTTTTTTTTTTTTTTTTTTTTTTTTTATTTATTTTTGGGACAGAGAGAGACAGAGCATGAACGGGGAAGGGGCAGAGAGAGAGGGAGACACAGAATCGGAAACAGGCTCCAGGCTCCGAGCCATCAGCCCAGAGCCTGACGCGGGGCTCGAACTCACGGACCGCGAGATCGTGACCTGGCTGAAGTCGGACGCTTAACCGACTGCGCCACCCAGGCGCCCCTAGGGTTCCAATTTCTCCACACCTTTGCCAACACTTGTTATTTTCTCAATTTTTTTTTTCATTGTAGCCACCCTAACAGGTGTGAGCCAGAGTATACAGTACCCTTAATGAGCATTTTAAATGACTACATAATATGTTGTCTGGTATATATCCATAATGATTTACTTAACCATAACGCTTTTGTTAAATATTTACGTTTGTTCCCATTTCCCCCCCAATTATAGATAACGCTGTGGCAAACATTTTCAGTATATACTTTTCCCATGTTTTAAACTTTTAAACTTTTCCCATGTCTCCTTTGGGTAGATTCCCAGAATTAGACTTATAGGTTTATGTTGAATAAGTCTTTATTGCTATTGATATATTTTACTTTAATAACTTTTCCTGTTAGGTATTGATTAGCTTTGAAATAATTTGCAGGGAGCAAATTATTGGGAGCCTACAAACTACATGGGAGCCTTCCAGGGGGTTTCTTTTCTTTCTTTCACCTATGTCCCAAACAACATATCACACATGGAATAGTCTGCCTAAAGCAACACTTCCTTTAGGTTTTTCATGACACTGCCACCAGAATTTCTCTTTTGAAAACACAAAGTCTGGAGCGCTTGGCTGGCATGTGACTCTTGATCTCGGAGTCGTGAGTTCAAGCCCCACGTTGGGTATAGGGATTACTTAAATAAATAAAAACTTAAAAAAAAACAAACAAACACAAGCTCATGTAGTTATCCCTAGTGTTCTCAGAGTCAGTATTTGCGAATTTGCCCAATGGCTAAAATTTACTCATACCCCCCAAACCAGTGTTCCCAATGCTCTCAGAGACAGTCATGAACATGCACAGAATGGTGAAAAATTGGAGTCACTTGACATGCATGTTCCCAGCTGAAGTCAAGGCTCATGGTATACGTGAGTACCCTTTTGCAGTGTATTTAGTGCCACAGTTTCTACATTTTTGTGCTTTTTGTTGGTGACTTCACTGTTTAAAATGGTCCCTATGTGTAGTACTGAAGAGCTTTGTAGTGTTCTTAAACACAACAAGTGATGTGCCTTGTGGAGGAAATATGTGTGTTAGATAAGCTTCATTCAGGCATGAATTACAGTGCTGCTGGCTGTGAGTTCAATGTTATCAACCAACAATATACATTAAATAAGGTGTCTTTTACAGAAACACACACTAAACAAAGTTACGTATTGAGCGGCTGATGAATGTGTTGTGACCGGACTCACAACCCTGAATATTCCCCTAGAAGGACAAGCTCAGTATTTGCCAATTCAGCATTACCAGAGACTTCTAGAACATCACTGCCACAAACAATGAGAATTGACTGTATTTGTATGCTTCGTTTAAAAAAATTTAAAAACTCATTATTACAGTTTATATTTACTAAGTCTGTCATTTAAGGCCTACACCTTTATGCCCTAAATGAGTTCTTTAACCTTATCTTTGCCTAATCCCCAGTGTGGACTTTTGCTGCTGAGAAAGATTCACCTACAATGGTAAGAGACAGCTGCTTGAAATAAATGCCTTTAGTTCTGCCAACAGAAGGCTATCTGGTGGTAAAAATAAATTCTGCTCTCAGGGGCACCTGGGTGGTTCAGTTGGTTGGGCTCTGACTTCAGCTCAGGTCACGATCTCGTGGTTTGTGAGTTCGAGCCCCACATCGGGCTCTATGCTGACAGCTCAGAGCCTGGAGCCTGCTTCAGATTCTGTGTCTCTCCATCTTTCGGCCCCTCCCCTGCTCATGCCCTGTGTCTCTCAATAATAAATAAATGTTAAAAAAAAATTTTTTTTTTTTACAAATTCTGCTCTGAGATTAAATTCTACAGCAAAAAGGCCCTTATTTCTCAGGCACCTTAGAAAAAGGCTCTTGCTCTTTTATTTCTCCTGGCAGCACCCTGTCTTGGTCTTTCTTTGTTTCTAGGAAACTGTTTCGTCGTTAGCATGTTACTGCTTCATCCAGAATCCTATAGCCACATTGGGCTCTAATTTCCCTGTGGATGTGAGCTCCTGGCACACTGATGTTAACTCTGACATTCTCTTAGAGTGTATTCAGCCTCGTGGCCAGAAACGGCTCCAGAAAGCATAACTAAATAGTGATATCACAGAGTGGAGCCTTTGTGGGTGAGTCCTAACATTTTTAATCAGCTTTCAGAGGTTTCTGGCAGTAAGAATTGCAGATCATGGGATTTAAACCCGTATTCAACTCCAAGTAGATTTCTTGCTCTAACGTCAACCTTCTACATCACCCTAACCCTTCGATAGTCTGATATGTCTTTATGGCCTGCATGACGGTGTTGAGGGAAATAAAAAGAGTATGGCATCCACATTCACCTCTCAGCTGATGACAATGTAGAAGTAGCATCATTGTGCCAAGTAGCACAGTAATCCTGGCGCTCCAGGCAGTGACCGGCAGCAGTCATCAGTAGCGGTAGGAAGAAGCAGAGTAGCGAGAGAAGCAACCGCAGTGTGGAACAGGCTCAGGAGCAGACGCAACATGACGCCCCTTTCCCAAACGTGCTTGCAGGCCCCCCACAGATCTGTGTCCTACACCATGCACAGACATGTCACTCCCACAGAAAACCACTACCCATGTGATTAAGTCCAAATTCTTCAGCCTCAAACTCATAAACTGGTGCCAGACCCCCTTCCCCCACCATTTCCTTCTACCACACCTCCCACCCTTGCTGTTCTCCAGTCCAGCACTTTCTTTCCAGCCTGGTCTACTGACCCTGTGGGGGGATTACACTTCTTTGCTCAGTGGTTAGTTCCTCTAAACTGTCATCTTTGCTGGGCCTTCCCAGAACCACTCAGATCCACACAGGGTCACCCACCCCTTCCTGGGTGCCCTATTGCATCTTCTTATCCTGACCCTAGAACCACCTGTATTGGACTATGGTTACTCATTTTTATGTCTGTCTCTTCTACCAGGCTACAGGGCTTGCTGAGAGGAGGGAGAGTCTTTCTCCTGTTTGTGTCTCTTATGTCAGCCTGGTGCCTCACATGCAGAGGTGTAAAGGGTGTCCTGATGATTAGATGAATGAATGCAGGGACACATCTTTGTGATGTTAATTAACGTACTTTGGCCTCAGGAGTCCTAGTTAACGTTTGGCTGGGAGAAGATAAGTAGGTGGCAAGACTTGCTGTTCTAGGAAAGAAGGAAATAACAAGAGAAATTCCAAACGGACACTAAAGGGAAGTGGAAGATCCACTCCGTCCAGTCCAGTGGAGAGAAGGAAGGCAAAAAAGATGGAAGTCCAGAAACCAAACACTTCGTCAAGTATGTTCTGACTTCTCTTCAAACAAAATTCCAAAGAAGCGGGTCCTGCTAGTTGAGGAGAAATGGAAAGCAGGGGGATCTTATGCCCTATTCCCCCATTAGAACTCCAGAAAGAGACAAGCAGGATGACCCCAAGCAAACAGCAGGCACCCACACTCAGGGAGGGTGCTCTGATTAGTCTCCGGAGGCCCCTCTCTTCCTCTGTGGCTGAAAGGTAACTGCCATGATGATCAAAGAAGAAATGGTGGGGCTACTTCTGCACAGAGGCCATGGCATGGACAACGTAAACCAGAGGCCAAATGCAGAACTCAGCTAAGACACAAAGGGATTCACAGTAGCAGCAAGAGAAGTGAGGTCCAGTCTGCAAGTGAAGACCACCAGGCCCTGCGAAGCCAAGGGAACAGGCCACAGATCACCAGCCTCAGGCTTCAGCTGCAGATACCAACAGAGCCCTGTGACTGAAGGGATACCTGGAGGACTTTGCGAAGTCTAAAAGGCCCAAGAGATCTATGTCTATGGGCCCAAAGCCCTCTTCCAACCCACAAAGTCACATCCATATCTGATCATAGTTACTGCCTTGGGAAGAGCAGGGACTGGGAAAGAAATCTAAAAGATGCAGTATTGATATGTAAAAGAGCAAGTTAGATCATTAAAAGCAATTAGAATATATATTTAACTGGCCAGATGGGAGTTCCCACTTCACCTTCCTCCAAAAAGTGAGAGCCTGGCAGGAGGATTTGCCCAGCTAAACAGAAAACTATATTTTGGGAGGTACATGCGCTGCTGTATGCTATATGAATTTTCCAACCCTACTATCAAAAAAAAAAAAAAAAAAAAAAAGATGAAGGAGAAGCAATCAGGTAGATACATCTAGTGAAAAAGGCTCCCAGCAGTGAAACAGTGATGGTGTTCTGGGGACTTCTGTGCCATTTTGTCCAACAATATGCCTCCCGTTTACACGTTCACACCTTCCTCTTTTGTGAGAAATCTGTACTTCCTCAAAACACTGAGGAGAAGAAATCAAGCTACTTAAACCCGGATTCTGGGTTTAAAAGTCAGTGGCTGCTGCTGCTGCCACTCCCGTCAGGTATAATTTACATCATGGCTGCCTCTTGCTGATACCTTCAGAAGCTCTGTGAGTGCACGGGTGTGTGCATGTGTGTGTGTGTGTGTGTGTGTGCACGCACATTCATGTATGTGTGCACACGTGCCACTCTTACTGATCTTTGGGTTGGAGGGGCCTCAGGGAATCAAAGTCCAACGTTCACAGTTTACAGTGAAGGGTGGGAGGGCTTGCCACCTACCTTGGTCTGAGTAGACAGGGGTGACTCTGACGCCGTGAACTCTCCAGTCTACCTGCAAGCCCTGCTTCCCAGTTCATACCTTTGGCTCTTCTGGCCTCTCCAGCAAGACCTCAGACTTGATGCCAAAACCCAAGTGCAGACTCTCTCAGTTCTCTGCTCTACATGGCTTCTCTGCCCAACTTCTGAATCTGGCTCCTACAGCCCCTGCAATCTGTGTGAGAACTCCAGAACTGGGCTCTTTAGAGTAAGAAAGGACACTGGTTGCTTCCTTCTCCTCCAAAGCCTCTCAACTGCTCTCCTGGTAATTGCTGACTTCCCTCTGTCCAGCCCACCACCTGCTACCCTACCTGATGCTCACAGCTTGCCCTGTATCTCTCTGGCCATGACTGGCCCTGGTTGGCCCTGGCCTTCCCACACCTACTCTTAACTTTTATTTTTTTTACCATTCTGAAAATTCACATGGGGATATATTTTGTTATAGTTAGGGTTACTACATACTCATACATGTAGGTACCATGAAGGGTAACATGCACCGATTCATTTAATCCTTCAAGTGGCCTAAGATATTGCTGTTTTACTAAGGGGGAAACTGATGTTTAGGGGCATTAAGAGTTTTACACAAAACCACACAGCTAGTAAATTGTGGAATCCGAATTTGGACCTATGTCTGCTTACTTCCAAGGCCTGTATGCTTAGCTCCACGTGAGGAGTCTTCACCCTAAAGATGGTCCTCTGGCTCTGAACCCACCTCCCAATAATTTCCAGACAAGACCCCTACTCTTTGGAACCTTCATTAATTAATTCATGCCAATGCACAACTTGTTTTGTTTTTTTTTTTTCCTTCACCTACATCTCATTGTCTAAGGACAATTTTTTTAAAGGGTAAAATAACGACTCTCATGTTATTATAAAATAAAAACAAGTAGTGCTGAGATGCTGAAATGAACTTAACTTGCCTGCAAAACTGGTCAAGATCTGCAGGGCAATAATCAATTGCACGTGCCACTGCTCATTTGCATTTTTACAGACAACAATCATTTGCATTATTATTATTTTCTACAACTTAGAGTACAAAATGTCTCAGAGATAATGGAAGGTGGACATAATGTGGAAGGGTGTGTTACACAGAACACTCAGCAGTTATTTTTACACATTTTAAGGTCTTTTGCACTTTTTGACATCCTGAACATAATATTTTATGATATGAATGTATCATAGTGTAATCACTACACACACACACACACACAAATTGGTCTAGATTCAACTTGTGGAGAAACATTTTCTCTTCAGAATGAATATAATATAAGCACCTAGTCTTCCAGCTTCTTTTTTTTTTAATTTTTTTTAATGTTTATTTATTTTGGAGAGAGAGAGACAGAGCATGAGCAGGGGAGGGGCAGAGAGAGAGACACACAGAATCGGAAGCAGGCTCCAGGCTCTGAGCTGCCAACACAGCACCCGACACGGGGCTCAAACTCACAAACTGTGAGATCGTGACCTGAGCCAAAGTCGGACGCTCAACCAACTGAGCCACCCAGGCGCCCCTTCCAGCCTTCTTTAAGTAGAATCTATCAGAGATAAGAATTCCGCAACCAACCATGTATTACTCCAAAAATTTTCCCCCAATATCATAGGTTACTAACATTTTCCAAAACAATGTCACGCACAGATTGTACTAGGATAGTCACCTCCTATCTTTAACGGTGTCAGTGTTCACACGGCAGTCAATCACGGTACATTTTCACAGAGATAGGAAGTTTTGAAGACCCAATTAAATATTTTGACTAGAAATCAGCCTTTGCTTTGACAAAACATCCTAGCATGAAACAAATCTTTACCAAAAATATTCCTAAAGGAGGATATGGGTCTATCTGTAAGATAGAACCCACTAAATTTCTTCCTTCCCTAAACACCTGTTTCCTGCCTTGAGAATTGAGGTTCTTTTGGTCACTAGTAATGGCCACTTGCTGAGTAAGGACACACCTGGTAAAAGGAAAAAGCTCCAAGACGCCAGGCACAGCCACCCAGGAGGAGTTTGGCAACTGGTGTTCAAGATTCAGTATCTAAAAGTCACCTTCTTGCCTCCTGAGGGAAGCAGAATCTGAGGTAAGAATTCATATGCGAATACTTTATTTGGGAGGTACAGGAAATACTTGCAGAGGAATAGGGAAGAGAATAGAGTAGTAGGCAGGCAATAAAGGATGTCTGGTTAAGCCACTATGACAGCAGGTGACTGAAGCTTCATCTGGCAGGGAAACTGGAAGAAATGGTGCAAAACAGAAACCCAGATGTATCCTACCCCAGGGGCAAAGGACCTGGGGTAGTATTTATAAATCGACTCCCGGGAGCCACTGATTGAAGGCTATTCTTGAGAGGTGCTGATTTCCTGGTACTTCTAGCCTATAGATTCTGCAAATAAGGCCTTTAGACTCAAAGACACAGATACTGGCAGCTAGAGTCAGCCAGAGCCACTGAAAGGCTAGAGGGAGAAGAGGGGCTGGGGAGAGGAGATATTGCTAGTTCCTGCTACCCCTCAACAGCGGCTGAGGAAGGATGGTTTTCCCTCCAGTGCTCAGCATTAATGTGCCTCAGCCTCTCTCTTGGCCTCGGCTTTCTTGCTTTTTCTCCTGCTACCATATTTCCCAGTTTTAATTCCAGCAAGAGAGAGCATGAGAGGGAATCTGATTAACAAACTCACTTTATCATCATCCTTGGTACAGAGCTTATCGCCTTGGGCCAGTTCAGAGACGACCGGTCAGCCTCTGGACTGGTTGTCCTGGGGGAGGACCTAGAGACACCTGTCCTAGAGACACCTGGCTCTAGTGTCTGAATGTAACAGTCAAGTGACACAGAGCATGAGCACTGCTCCTGGAGAACAGCCTGGGGCTGTGAGCAACACAGCACCTGGGAGCCAGCAGGCATCATGCACAGTCTGTGCCCACACAGAGATGGCACAGGCCTGCCTCTGTCGGTTCCACGCTTACATTCACCTCACTGGGGGGAAAAGGTGGGGCTTGAAGTCATTAAAATTCCTCGCCTGAAGCTGTGCTTTTCCATATTTATGTTTTCCTTTAGAATGTAGTTCCTCTGGCTAGTCCTAATTTAAAACTTACATTCTACCTCTTACCATTTCCATCTTCTCACGTGACTGTTTTCATGAACAAAAGCCTGACGTTTGTGCAGTAGGATTTCACTGTATCAAGAAGTGCTATAATTCTTGGCTTCCAGGAGCACATAACATTTAAATGTGAGGTCACTGTATTCTAATTGAACCCCTGGCTACCTTCTTTATGCTCCCTGAGGGGCCTTGTTCTCTCAGATATATGTTCCCACCATGTTTTCTTTGTAGCATTCAGCACTCTGTACAACTTCTCTTTTGTTGGGTGTGTTTTTTGTTTTTTTGGTTTTTGTACTATGGTTTCCTGACTCCCCACATAAGCCTCAGAAGGGCAGATGCCAGAATGAGGTGTTCAAATTAATATTTGTTGACTGAAATTATCATTGAAGCAAGGACCTTAAGGTTTTGTTTGTTTTCTAGAAGAGTGTGGGGGAATTAGTTTGGACTGACCCAGTAGTATCTGTGGTTTTGTCCACAATGTGACAAGGACGTGTACTGGGCTGGCAACCGGCCAGCGGACAGAACTGAAGTTGTGGCCTGGGTCTCATCAGCATGGCTCAGGCCAGCAGAGTCCCACCTTGGAGATGAAAATCTCGTGAGGAACCATCAGGTAGCTAGTGGGTTAGGGACAAGTGAGCTGGGCAGTGAGCAACATGGAAACATCTGGCAGCCATCAGGGCAAAGGGCAGAGGGTAACCCACTCAGACCTGCCTCTTGCCTCTCTTGGTCTGGGCGAGGAGAATTCCAAGTCAGGGAGGGAATTCACAGCAGTCACATTGCTGACAGCAGCCACCCCACCGCAACCCACACTCTGCATGCCAAAGCTCTCACAAGGCCAAAATAAACAGCTGCAGAAAATGATTCTTCGGGAGATCTCCAATGCACTGTCCTTCTGGAGATGCTCGGGGAGGTTTGCACTCACTGAGTGCCAAGAATCAGCACTTACATTTATCATCTGTGTTCTGGTCTTCTTTTCTGATTGTGGAAATTTACATTGGGTATGAAATTTTAAAAAATTTTAAATAGATAAAATTAAGTAGACAGAACGTCAATATTTTCTATCCTGACTGCCCTGTATCCAAACAGTAAAGCCAACAATACATCAGAGGAGAATAATAAATGGCACTCAACCTTTATGTCATTCATGAAAGCTATCCTTTGGAGAAATTGAATAAATGAGAACAACTTCCCCTAGGAAACATTCCTATAAAGACTTCAAGACTGCTGTTAATTGGCTAAGTAGCTTTCAAATCAAGGGCAATGTAGGCAGAGGCTGATTATCTCCAAGTGTAATAACAGTAAAACATTGAGTTTCAGAAAGGCATGGCAATTAATTGCTGGTTAGGCTTAGAACTCACAGAAACCACACACTTGCTGGCATTGTCCTATGTCACTGCATGTATGGAGAAGAAATGGATTTCTGTGGTACATTAGGAAAAAAGTTTTATTAGAAGCTCCAGTGTAAATGTAATTGCTAAATTGTAAGAAAGGAGAAAAATCCAGATGTTCAAGGCCCTGGATCAGGATGTGAAGAATGTGTCACATTAACATGTTCACTGTTAAAAGTAAGTCTCAAGGGCAGATTATTCAAAGAAAAGTGACAGCAAAGAATTTCCCAAAACTATGAAGAATTCTCTCTCTTTAGTAAGTGCACATCTATAAATTCCCTTTGTTCATTTTCAATGCACATTATTCTTTTTGTTCAAACTGATAATAATGATATATTCTGAAATAATGTTCTTTAAGTTAAATTTAGAGCTTCAAAACAAGCAGGCTGATATTCAATCTCAAAAAGCCCTGAGGTTTCTAACCATGTTTCCAAGATTTACTGCCAAGAAAAGAGATTGGTTCTAAAACTACATGACGGTAGGGCACCTGAGTGGCTCAGTTGTTAAACATCTGACTTTGGCTGAGGTCATGATCTCATGGTTCATGAGTTTGAGACCCATATTGGGTGAATTTAAGCCCTGCTTTGTGTGAGCCCTGTTTTTCTCTCTTTCTCTCTCTCTCCCCCCAACCTTCGCTCACTTGCACCCTCTTTCTCTCTCAAAAATAAAAATAAAACTACATGTAGGTGACAGCTTTTCAGAACTCCCTAACTTCACAGTATTCTCACATCCAAAGGCATCGATTCCATTTCATTCCGTTTTAGCCCTTCCTTAGCATGACCACACCTGTCCTGAATACTCCTATCATCAAGTCTGACCACTGCTCTCTGTCCTATACATTCTCCTAGTCAATCAATGCTGTATCTGTACTATAACCCCTCATTAGGAAGTCCATTCATTCAGTGTATTAATACCCTACTCTGTGTTAGGCATTGTTCTGACAAGACATCAGTGAACGAGGCAGACAAGAATACCTTGGAGGGTATGGTATCCCAAGGTAGATAGTAAACAATAGACATAATAATGAGTAACATGTTATGTGAGAAGGTGATACATGCTCTGGAAAAAATAGGGCACACTAAGAGGGATCAAGGAATGGCAGGGAGAGAGGGTTGCATTCGGTGGGGTGAAGCAATCATCTTGCACCAGCTCTTGAGAGTTGATGTGGCTTCTCTTTGCCAGAGCCACATTCAGCTATATCAATTCAGTGACATCACGTTGGTAACTTGAAATTCCTGAACATTTGTACCATGAAAATGTGCAAATGAGACATAGTTCAGCTTCTTTTTTCCCAGAAGAGCATCTGATAAACATTTACCAGCATACCACTTGTGTGATTTTAAATCAAATATTGACATTTGAACAAAGACATGGATGAGGTAAGGGAGTCAGCCTTGTGGGATCTAGAACATTTGAGGCCATGGAACAGCCATGGCAAAGGCCTGAAGTAAGGAGCAAGACAAGTGTGTTGTAGGAATAATAAGAAATGCAGGGCGTCTAGGTGGCTCAGTCAGTTAAGCATCCTACTTTTGGCTCAGGTCATGATCTCACAGTTCATGAGATCAAGCCCCACACTGGGCTTGGTGCTGACAGCATGGAACCTGCTTGAGGTTCTCTCTCTCTCCCTCTCTCTGCCCTTTCCTTCTCACACGCACTCTCTCTCTCTCAAAATAAGTAAACTTTAAAAAAAACAAGAAGTACAGTAAAACTGAAAGTAAAGGGAGTGGTAAAGATGAGCTCAGTGGAGTAATTTGAGACAGATTGTGGAGGATGTCATAGGTCATTGGAGGGACTGTGCTTTTTACTCGGAATATGTTGGAAAGCTATTGGAGGTTTTAAAACAGAAGAATGTCAAGATCTAATATACTTTTTATGTTAAGTTTATTTATTTATTTTTGAGAGAGAGAGAGAGAGAGAGAGAGAGAGAAAGAGAGAGCGCTAGTGGGGCAGGGGCAGAGAGAGAGGGAGGGAGAGAATTCTAACTAGGCTCTGTGCTGTCAGTGCGGAGCCCGACGCGAGGCCAATATGGGGCTCAATCCCATGACTGTGAGATCATAAGCTGAGCTGAAATCAAGAGTCAAACACAACCAACTCAGCTACCCAGATGCCCCACGATCTAATACATTTTCAACCATTTTGACTGTTATGTTGAGAATAGACTGAGGTGGGGAGAGATGATGGGAAGTAAACAGATACAAGCAAGACAAGATATTCTGGGCATTCCATTCTATTGTGTAAGTGAAATATGATGGCTCAGAGTACTAGTAATGGGTGTAGTGAGAAACGGTTGGCTTCTAGATATATTTTGAAAGCACCTACAGGAAGTGCCAATGGATTGGATTTACAGTATCCAAAAAGAGTAAAAGTGGACACCAAGACTTTTGGATTGAACAGATGGAAGGATGGAGCTGACATTAACTGAAAAGTAGAAGACTATGGGTGGAACAGATGCAGGAGTAGGGCAGGGAGGGATAATCAGAAGTTCTGTTCTGGACAAAAATTAGTTTGAGATATCTATTATGTTGAGTGAAAGATGGATGTACAAGTCTGAATTTCAACAAAGAGTTCTAGACAGGAGATAGACATTTGGGAGGCATAGGTGGTGGTTAAAGTCTTGGGACAGGATAGCAATGCCAAGGAGTACAGATAATGAAGAGAAAAGGAATGAGGATTCAACTTTAGGATATTCCAAGGTTAACAGGTCAGGGAAAAGAGGAGGGCCGCCATAGGAGAGGGAGGAAGGAGCAGCCAGAGAGGTGGGAGAAAAAACCAAAGGTATGGTGCCCTAGAAGCCAAGTGAAGAGATTGTGTCAAGCAGGAGGAAGTGACCAACTATGTCTAATGCTGCTGATTGCTCTAGTAAAATCAGAATTGTGAATTGATTAGAGTATTTAGCTAAATGGAGGTCACTGGTGACATTGACTCGAGTATTTCAGTGGAAAGAAGCCTGACTGGAATGGGTTTAGAAGAGAATGAGAAAAGGGAAATTTAAGACAGTAAATATAGGAGACTCTTTCAAGGGCATCTGCTGCAAAGTAGAGCAGAGAAATGGGGCAGTAGCTGGCAGCGGAACTGAGGTCAAGTGTAGGCTTTGTTTTGTTTAAAGATGAGAGAAATACAGCAAGTTTGCATGGTGTTGGGAAAGAGCCAGTAAAGAGAGAAACTTCAGAAGAGGGGAACTTTAGTCCCTCAACCTCTAAGGCTGGTTTCATTTCCCTCTTTGCTTCATTTCCCTCTTTAGCCAGCCTGATCCCATGACTGGCCTTTTCTATTATGCCTTTACTAACCCCCTAGAATGCCTCCCTTTTGTTACTCCTTCTTTTCCAAGCCCACTATTTTCTTTCTTCTCTAGAACTCTTGGGTTGCCAGTTGGCTTTACTACAATAGATTTATGCTACTAACCTCAACTGAACCTACAGAGCTGTCCAAGTGTTCTTTTATTCTTATATTCTTTCATGGTTTGTTTCCTAGCAAATGACCAGCAGTGTTTATTCTAATTTTTTAAAAAATACTCTTAATCAGCATTCATTCAACACACATTTATTGAGCAACAACTGTGTTGCAGACCCTGGGGGCCTGACACCCAACCACCCACTGCTCCTCGGACTCTCAGCAGATGACCTTTACTCCACTTTACCGAAATGACTGATTGAATTTCTTCAATCTTCTCCCCTATGTTCTCAATTTGTAAAGACATCCTTTCCATCATTACTTATAAAAGATAAAGTTTCCTTGCTTATCTCAAAGATTAACTCTTTTACTTGGGCCTTTATTCTATGCCCTCTTATATTTAATACTTTTAATTTAACAATATTTAATATATTTAATGTCCTACCAATTAATCTCATTATGTCTTTAACATTGTCCCTCCCCGATTATGGTCCCCTTCCTTCCTTCCAGAGGTAACAACTATATTGACTTTTAAACAAATCATTTTTGCTTTTCCTTATGATTTTTTTCATATATATATAAAATATATATACACATATATAAATATAAATACATTCATACAATATACATATAAGATAAATATATGTATATGCATATACATACACACATATATGTGTATGTGTGTATATATGTGTATATATATATATATATAATTTTTTTTAACAATACAGTGTTCACTTTTGACAAACCTAGAGTTCTGTTTTGTACTTTAAGTAAAATTAAAGGCTAGTTATGTATGGAGACAATTTTGATAATACTAGATAAGCCAAAGAGACTCTCTGGGTTATAATTTGGCTTCAGCTTCCCCTTTTGGGTCCTGTGTACAGGTCATAAGTGAGTCCTGGAAACATGGAGTTAGGGCATCTGGCAGGAAAATGGTGAGGGGTGGGGTACTCTGCATTCCTCTGCTAAGTACACCATGGCTTGTCTTCACATTAGCCTGCCTGAAGCTCTGATCACTTTACTCTCGTTATGTCCCATCTTTTTTATTATTATTATTAATTTTTTCTTATTTTAGAGAAAGAGAGCATTAATGGGGAGAGGGACAGAGGGAGAGAGAGAGAGAGAGACAGGGAGAATCTTAAGCAGGTTCCGTACTCGGTGTGGAGCCCCGACGTGGGGCTTGATTCCACGACCCTGGGATCATGACCTGAGCCAAAATAAAAAGTTGGATGCTCAATCGACTGAGCCACCCAGGAGCCCCTATTTCTGCTCCATCTTTAATTTCTCCTGTTGTCTCCAGAATAAATTCTAAATGATCAGGACAGCATTATAGTCCTACATAAAATCCTACATAAAGTTTTCGTTACCTTTAGAGCAGTATTTTCCCCTATTCCCCTTTTTGCTTCTTATGTCAAACTAAACCACTGTAGCTGTTACACTGAATGAGCAGGATTCATAGGACACAATCAGAAGACAACCTGGTTCCTTCCCCTCATAGCCCATCCCACCTGCTCTGGGGCACTCGTCACTATCCTCAGTGAGGTTTCAGGCAGCTCACCTGTGAATAATGAAAAGTTCTGTGGTCAACAGGAGTCCTAATAATAGCCTCATTCCAGTAAACTGTTGAGTCACACATAGAACTCCAAATCTCACTCAAAGCCTCTCTTCCCCAATTAAGGCTGCTCCAAACTGATGCTATGGGAAAAGAGAGCATGATGGCTTCTTTTTTTTACTGTATCTGAGCTTCTGACCATGCCTCTCTGTCCTCTGTTCATGGGGCTAATCCTGGATCCTCACAGAAGGGGACCCAGGGAGAGACAAGGGTAGGAGCAGGACAGTTACTGCCTTCACTGGTGGCAAGGAACCTGGCACTGGTTTCCTCCAGCTGGAAGAGGTTTAAAGCTGGTATTTCTCTTGGTGTGTGTTTATGGATCTATGGAGGCTCCACCTGGAATATATCCCTCCATTACTCCTGAGACAGGGATGATTTTTTTCTCCATCCAATGTCTTCCCTCAACCCCTGGGACTTGGGAATCCACTCCTTCTGTTAAGGTCACAGCCTGCTTTAAGAAGACTATTGGGCAGACTAACTCTCTCTCCATTGTGGCCACTTCTAACCCAGGGAATAATCACTCAAGTACCCTTTGTCCCAACAACTTCCATTCCCTACACAATTTTCCAGTCATAGACTTTGACTTTAGGATTTTCCAGTCACGGGTCCAGTAGCAGCCTCTCATCCTTACAGAATCCAGTGGGCACATCTCTGAGTAGTGTCCTTAAAGTTCCCTTTTAATTGGCTCAAGAGGAAAGGAAATACTTCCAGAGGGGAGAAGGGCTGCCATAGTACTCCCACAACTTTCTCCAAAGAAATTAACTGTCAGATTTCTAATCTCTTGCCAACAATAATCTTTTGTATGTAAATTCTAATCTTTTGTACATCCTCCAATTGTGTAAGGTGCCAAGAGATGCAGAACTGGTTTTTTGCCAACCTCCTCTGAAAGTCCTATGAAGGTGGTCTGGAAACTTAACTTTGAACAAACAGGTATGTGCCATCAATTCCTTTGATTCTAACTTTTGGGAGCTGCAACTAAACTGAGACAGAACTTGTTACAGGATACTATTTTCTTCTAAAAGACTCTGGGCTTTTCTCTGGGCTCCCTCATGTCGTTTCCTCCATCTGGAATGTCCATCTTTCCCGTGTCATCTATAAGGCTCAGCTCAAAGACCACTGCCTGCAGAGAACTGTCCCAGATTCCCACAGCTACAAGTGACCTCTCCTTCCTTGCACCATTTTTATCCTTCTGAAACAGTGGTTACTCATACTCTGCCTTTGCATTGAAATTATTCCTGAGCATGCATTTTCCCTTACTGAATATAAAAGCCTTCGCCGCACAGAATCCGCCTGTATGAGTTTGTCAGGGTTGCTGTGACAAGTACCACAGACTGAGAAACGTAAATAACAAGAATTTGTTTCCTCACAGCTCTGGAAGCTTGAAGTCTAAGATTAAGGTGTCAGAAGGGTTGGTTTCTTCTGAGGGACTCTATCCTTGTCTTGTAGATAGCCATCTTCTCTCTGTGCCTTTACATGGTCTTTCCTCTGTGTTGTCTGTGTCCTAATCCACTCTTCTTATAAGGACATCAGTCAGATTGGCTTAGGGCCCTCCTCAGTGATCTCATTTAACTGCAGTCACCTCTTTAAAGATCCTGTCTCCAAATCCAGACACTGACTGATGTACTGGGGGTTAGAACTTCAACATATAAGTATTGAGGGGACATAATTCAGCACTTATCAACACTTTATTATCTTTATACCCCAACCTGTTGTCCACCTGGTGCTTATTTAACATGTGCTTGTTGTCTTGTACTGAAGAACTCCTTGAAGCCAAAACCCCCAAGAAGACAGCATGAATTATAATGCTTGTGATAAGAGAGTCACAGAAGGTTCTGACTCCCCTCAGAGTTGGAGTGCATTGGGGATAATTCATTCCTTTTTAATAACTGAGGCTTGGAGTGTAAAGGAACTAGTAACTGAAAGAAAAGAGGAGGAAATGGTGCTGATGGATTACACCAATGAAAGAGATACATGAAGTATCCCTGGCATGTAAAAACTAACACACCCTGGCCAGATACCTTTTTCCCTTCAATGTGGCATATTGCCTGTAGGGACACCAAGGGACACACAGGAGAGCCTGACTGCTCCTAACATCAGTGACCTGAAAGCAAATACTGCCTCCGAGCAATGCCACTGCCTCACTTGGGATCTGTTACCTATTAATTTATTTTGTTCCCGAACATATAGGGCTTATTGTTTCCATGATAGGAAAAATAACACATACACAGAGTAAGAAAATACATCTGTAAAAAAAATAATTACACAAGCTAGGAAACGAAAGTCTTTTCTTCAGGAAATCGATAGCCCATATTAGAAGAAAACACAGAAAATTGAAGTGTGAAACTTCCAGGTAGAGAAGTTTGGGGAAGGGCAACAAAATACACACTAAGAAAACAGGAGGAAAGAGCTAACAAAGATACAAGAAGAAACTAACAAAAAGAAAACAAAGATATGACAAAAATAGTCGATAAAACTAAAGCTGTTTCTTTGGAAAGACCAATAATATAAACAAATCTATGGCAACGTTGCTCAAGTAGAAAGAAAAAATATATGAAGAGTGTTTATAATGAAGAAGGAGCATAGGCACGAAGGCAGCAGATGAAAAAATTGAAAATGTGATGAAAAACGTCATGCTAAGTTTTCAAGATTAGAAGGAACGTACGAATTCTTAGAAAAATATAACAACAAATTATACAGACTCCATGTGTATCATCTATATGCAGTCCATATAATGTACAGAAATATCTGATATCTACATACATATGAGTATGAGTTTGTGTGGGTTAACACATATATCTCAAAAAGAAACACCAGGCCCAAATACTTTCGGAGATAAATTCTAGCCAGATATTCACGGAGATAATCCCAATATTAAACAAACAAATTACCCTACAGGAGGAGGACAGATAAAATGAATCCTGACCACATGCCACAGATAAATTCCAAGTGGACTAAAAACTCAGTATGACAAAATGCTCAAAATCCCAAGTTTAAAAAAAATTATCATTTCATACCCATCATTTTGAAAAAAACAATAAAAGGCTGAGAATATCAAGTGTTGACTGATAAGGGGTTAATATCCAAAAATATATAAAGAAATCACACAACTTAATAGCAAAAACACAATCTGGTGAAAATAATGGGCTGGGGACCTGAACGATAATTTTTTAAAAGAAGGCATACAAATGGCCAACAGGTACACGAAAAGGTGCTCAACATCAAGAATCATCAGGGAAATGCAAATCAAAACCACAATAAGATATCACCTCACACTGGTTAAATGGTTATTATAATAAAAGACAAGCAATAACAAGTGATGATGAGGATGTGGTAAAAACAGAACCGTGTGCACTGTTGGCGGAAATGTAAAGTGGTGCAGCCACTATGGAAAACAGTATGAAGTTTCCTCAAAAAATCACAAATAGAAACACCACATGGTCCGGTAATCCCTCTTCTGGAAAGGAAATGAAAACAAAATCTTGAAGAGATCATCTCTGCTCCTATGTTCACTGCAGCATTATATATAATAGCTAAGAGGCAGAAACAACCTAAGTGCTCATCAAGGGATGTATGGATATAGACATATATATACATACACACAATGGAATATTATTTATCCATAAGAAAGAAGGAAATCTCGCCATTCGTGACAACATGAATGAAGCTGGAGGGCATTATGCTAAGTGAAATGAGCCAGACAGAGTAAGACAGATACTACATGGTATCACTTATTTGTAGGAATTTTTTTTTTTTTTTTAAGTCAAAACTCATAGAAACAGAGTGTAGAAAGCGGTTGCCAGGACTGGGAGGTGAAAGAAACAGGGAGAGATTAAAAGGTACAGACTTTCAGCTATAAGATGAATAGGTCTGAGGATGTAATGTAAATGTAATGTAAAACATCTGAATGGGCACCTGGGTGGCTAGGTCAGTTGAGCGTCCAACTCTTGATTTCGGCTCAGGTCATGATCTCATGGTCACGGCATCGAATCCCACGTCGGACTCAGCACTGACAGCTTGGAGCCTACCTGGGACTCTCTCTCCCTCCCTCTCTTTCTGACCCTCCCCTGCTCATGCTCTCTCTCTAAAAATACATAAACATTAAAGAAAAAAAACTTCAAAAACCCATGGTGAATATAGTTGATAACACTGTATTATGTAATTGAAGTTTGCTAAGAAAGTAGAACTTAAATCTCATCAATCAATCAATAATAAATGTGTGAAGTAATGGATGTGTTAATTTAACCAGATGAGGGCAATTTATCTTACAATCTTATTGGTCAATTATACCTCAAAAAAGCTGAAATAAAAGAAACTACCAAGTGTTGCCAAGGATATGGCCCAACAAGAATGCTCAGATACTGTTCTTGGGAATGTCAACCGGAACAATCCCTTCAGAGTTTGGAAGTGGATGGATGTTAATTGCCTAAACATTAGACATTTCACTCTTCTTCCTTGTCTACCAAACCCTAAAAAATTTAGGGCAGTAACATCCTGAGGCTCAGCGTATGAATAGTGTATGGTTTAAGCCGATCATAACCAACCCATATTCTTTTGCCAGACACTTGCTTTGCCATTTCCTTAACACCAAGGGGTTGCAAACCCATTCTAGCCAATGGAATGTAAAGGGAGATCTGATGAGGAACTCCTGGTTCCCAGGACATGAGAGTATCCAAGGGTGGGGCGGGGGTAGAGGTGTCACTGTCCTCCTCACCCATGTCCTCCTCCTAAGTTAAAAGCAGCCTAACCCTAAAACTTAAGAAGGTTTTTTCCTCTTTGGGAAACAAAAGCAAAAAAAAGCAAACAAACACATTTCCCACATACTCTATTCTCTTTTTTGGAACACTGAAATGAGGCTGTGATGACTAGAGTTCTAGAAGCCATTCTGTGATCATGAGGTGACAAGCAAGAGGAATAAAGCCATCACACTAAGGTAGCGAGAGTGAGAGCATTAAAAGTGGCTGGGTCTTTTGCTAACAAAATAGGGCAATTAAATCTTTTTCCTTAAACAACTGTTAGCGAGCTTTCTTATAACCTGTAATCAAAAGTCTTCCTGGGGCACTTGGGTGGCTCAGTTAGTTAAGCATCCAACTCTTATTTCGAGCATCTCTTTTATTTCTGAGCATCACCTGATTTCAGCTAAGGTCATGATCTCATGGTCCATGAGTTCAAGCCCACATCAGGCTCTGCCCTAACAGAGAGCCTGCTTGGGATTCTCTCTTCCTCTCTCTGTCTCTGCCCCTCCCCAACGTGTGCTCACTCTCTCTCTCTCTCAAAATAAATAAATAAACATTTTTAAAAAGTTTTCCTGATAAAACAGTTGTCTAATAAAGTGAAAGAAAAGCTAAAAATCCAGAAATTCTTCTCCTAGGTGTACATCCTAAATAATCCTCTCAAATATGCCCAAGAAAACATGTCCAGAAATGTTCATTGCAACACTGTTTGTAATGGTGAGAAACATCAAAATGACCTAAATATTCACCAACAGGAAATATGGATAAATAACTTGAGGTCTAGTCATACAAAAGAATACTCTAGAGAAATTTAAATAAATAAACTGGAATTACAGTGAATCAATAGACTAAATCTTAACAGAACACAGAGTAAAAAGAATACAAGTTGCAAGAGGATTTATACAGTATGTTACATTTAGATAAAATGTCAAAACTTGGGACACAATAGTATATATTGTTTAAAGATGAATTAACTTATAATACACATGTAAACCATGCATGAGAATGTTAGATATCAAATTCATTATACCATTTATTTTTGTGGAGGAAGGTAAGGAAGTGGTATAGAGGACTAAATTCCACCTGCAATATAACATCTAAAGCACTCCATGAATACTAATTACTATAAATAATAACCAGAATATTCTAAAACTTCTCTAAAGGCACAAATGCTATAGCATTTCATTACTTTATAAGATGCATCAAGTCCTCCTTGCCTTACCCTGGTCATGACACATCAAAGCTTACAGCATTTGAATTGCAAAATTTGAGGCCTATAATTAGTGAGAAATAACACACAGAATAATCTTAACGTGTCAGAGACTCCCAAGGTAATTTCTGTTGCTATCAAAATAATTCAGTGAGTCATAAGTTTCTTTGCAATGTTGGTCACAATCGTTTGCGAAGTGCAATTCATGCAACCTGGATTCAATGTTCATATAAGTATCATTCCTGCAATTACTCTTATTCTTGTAATCCTCTATTTTTCTAGGACAAGTTGCAAAATTGTAACAATTTCATCCTTGTCTCAGAAAGACCCTGCATTTCAAAATCACAAACATTTCCAGTGTTCTGACCTTAAGACAAATAAGAAGCTACGAGGGAATTCGAGTTTATTGGGAAAAAAAGGAGATGAGAGAAAGCGCTGTTTGTCCCAGGCAAACAAGACAGTCTTCGTTCTACATCAAAGGCCAGAAAAATATCAGATATAATTAATATTTCACTCTGGAAGATTTTTTCCAGTGTCCTTAAAAGTAATATTTCCTGCATAGACTTCAAAGTAAAATTCTGCAAAATCCTTTTAGACCTCTGTGCTAAAAGAATTACGTAGAAAAGAGTTGATGCCATAAAGGGACAAAGAAATTCCAAAGTCCTGTGTTAAGCAAACAAGAAGGGGCCAGGGCATTTTGGATAAATGAGACCAAGCTGTGAATGCCTCAACTGTAAGTTCAAGAAGTAGATGGTGATTGAAGAAATAAGGTAAGTGCTCACAACAACACGGTGGGTAGGGATTGCTGGGTAAGTGACCTTGACTAGCCACAGAGGTCCCTGAACTGAGTGGCTCTGCTCTGCCTCATCAGGGTAAGTGATACAAGCATCCAGCAATTCCCTGGCCATTATCCCTTAAGAGAGGGGCACCTGGGTGGCTCCACCAGTTGAGCATCAGGCTTTGGCTCAAGTCATGATCTCATCATTCAGGGTTCAAGCCCCGCATCAGGCTCTGTGCTGACGACAGCTCATAACCTGGAGCCTCTTTCAGATTCTGTGTCTCCTTCTCTCTCTCTCCCCCTCCCCTGCTCATACTCTGTCTCTCTCTCTCTCTCTCTCTCTCTCTCTCTCTCAATCTCTCTCTCTCAAAAATAAACTTTAAAAAAAAATTAAAAAAAAAAAAAAGAATCCCTTACGATAAATGCTGATTCTAATACAGTGATTTGCGGTCTGAGTTAAAAGGACCATAAGCCTCCAGAACATGAGCCGGAAAAAAACCCATCCATCCCTTGAATCAAGAGGTTGGAAAAAAGAGAGTGGTACCGTATTTCAGTCCAACTGTAGTGCCCCTGTTGTAAGTTTCTGCTGGGAGAGCTGACCTGAGAGGATGGTCTGGGAGGTGGCTCAAGTCAGAGAATCAGAATGTAGGCACAAAACAGGGCTGGAGAGAAGGTGTGCAGAGGCACCAGAACATAGCGAATAAGGAGGGCAAGGATTCTGTAGGGAGAGAGGATCTATAGAGAAAAGCAGAAGGTGAGGTTAGGATAAAGAGAGATAAACGAAGAACGCCAAAGATCAGAGGAGTAGGATGAGGCAGTAGTGAATATAATGTACAGACACTAAAGAAAAAGGCAAGTTCTGGTGGGCGGGATGAGGCATGCCAACTGCTCCTTTGCGTCTTGCTCAGCAGGGCTTCCATCACCCTAAGGCCCCTGGTGGTGACTCAGAGACTCAGCCTCCAGCTGCAAAGCCCCTCCAGGCCTCTGGGCTGCGGTCTCTATAACTCCACTGGGCCCCATCCCCGCCCCCGCTGTGCTTAACTGCCAGCACAGACACAAAGCTCCCTCTCATTTCCAGTTACTTCGCTTGGGGCACTGCCTCCTCCCGGGGCAAGTGTGGTCTCCAGTGAGTCCGAGAAACGAGAAACGTGTTATTCCCAACTTTCCACTCCTCATTCCCACTTTCTCTGCTCCCGCAATCTGACTTCCCCACCCTGAACCTGACCACTGACCTTAGGCATTCTCTCCAAAGGCCAACCTTTGGAACCTCTTCCCGTTTGGGAAAGAGCTTGCTGGCAGGTGCTCTGCGGTTCCACCTGCGCTGTCCGATAGAACAGTAGCAGCACAGATAGAGCAGAAATATGTCAGAGGGAAAGACTGAGAAGGAGGCAACATCATGGCCAACGTCTGAGTGAGCAGTTTCAGGAACACAAACTCCAGGAAACGAAGAAGGTGAACCGGAAACAAAAGCATCTCTACATGGAGCAAGGAGGCTGAGGCAGTCTTCTGACCTACTTCTGGTCTTCATTTCCCTCTTAGCCCAGGGGACTTGCTCTCTGAATAGACCAGGGAGGAAGCAATTGAAAACGGCTGGCTTAGGTGAATGTGTGAGGAAAAGAGAGCTTTTCCTTACAGCAGTTTCTGATAAGGACGTACTTTCAGCTCTTGTTTGCTTACTGCTCCTTCAAAGGAAAGCTCTAGTGGCCTTACCAGTTCTAAGCTTTCAGTACCCTGTCTTTTCTTGCCCTTGGGAAACAGAAAGAAAGAAAGAGAAGCTGAGCTTCTGGCTCCACAGGTCCCTGTTCTGGATCTATCTTTTCCCATCTACTTTGGGTAGCCAACTTGCTTTCTGAACATCCTCTTCCTGGACTTCAAATCTCAGTCTGAAACAAAAGCTACTGTATGTTGTGTCTGAAAGTTGCTCAGAGAGTAAATCTTAAAAGTTCCTATCACAAGAAAAAGAAATTCATAACTATATATAGTGATGGATGTTAACTAGACTTAGTGTGGTGATCATTTTGCAGCACATACATATGTCAAATCATTATGTTGTACACCTGAAACTAGTATAATGCTATGTCAATTACATCTCAGTATAAATATTAAAGAAAAGGGGCACCTGGATGGCTCAGTTGGTAAACCATCCATGTCTTGGTTTTGGCTCAGGTCATGGTCTCACAGTTCATAAGATCAAGCCCTGCATCAGGTTCTGCGCTGGCAGCATGGACACTGCTTGGGATATTCTCTCTCTCTCTCTCTCTCTCTCTCTCTCTGCCCCTCCCCTGCTTGTGCTCTCTCTCAAAATTAAAAAAAAAACAAAAACAAAAAGCATTGATTGTTCACATGTACCAGAGTAGTTGCTCAGTTTAAACGGTCTTACCCTAGGGTTAACCATTTTTACTATGTTTACTGAACATAGGTTTTCCATAATTATTAGTTGACCAGCTCCCTGACTGAGAGTATGTTCATTTTCAGATGATGATAACCATTCTTTTCTCTCAGGAGTCACATGGATAAAATTAACATTCTAGGATAAAAATTAAATTTATATATGTTTATAGAATTTTTTCTCAGTCCAAATTTGACATCACATTTTGGTTTGGAGAGAAGCTTGTTGAGTCATAACTTCAAGTTTGCAAGAACTTCACAAAGGGTAGAGAAAAGCTCCTGTCCTAAATTATAGAGTTTAGATCACTGGAGTTGCTTTTTCCTGAGAGAAAACCGCATGTTTAAGGGCAAGAGCACTTGAGCATTCCATAAAGCACTTATTACTGTATTATCACATGCTCTCTCTTCTTTCATCTGGATCTCCACCATTTGTTGGTTGGTAGTTCCTATCAGAACCAGATAGCATGTAAGCAAGGCCTACAATTTGTATTATTTTCATCCTCATCAGTAATTGAACTTTGATTATCTACTTCCTGTCAAGTGCCATTCAAGAGACTGCAGGGAGAGACCAAGAAAGTGTGCAAAGATCTCTCAGACCCTGGAGCCCTCCCAGGAGCAACAGGTTGGTGGGAGGTTAGTGGCAGGTTGTAAGCTGCCATTACACTGCCCTTGCCATACATCAATTCAATTTCCCTTCAGTTTTTAAAGTGGCCCTAGAATCAGGACGCCTGGGTGGCTCAGTCTGTTAAGCTTCTGACTCCGGTACAAGTCATGATCTTGTGGTTCATGAATTTGAACCCCAAGTCCAGCTCTCTGCTTACAGCTCAGAGCCTACAGCCTGCTTCAGATTCTGTGTCTCCCTCTCTCTCTGCCCCTCCCCTGTCATGTTCTGTCTCTCTCTCTCTCAAAAATAAATAAACATTAAAAAAAATTATAAGTAAATAAACAAAGTGGCCCCAGGATCAACAATAGCCAAGCTATGGAAAGAACTCAAATGTCCATTGCCTGATGAATGGATAAAGAAGATGTGGTATATATGTAAATGGAATATTACTCAGCCATCGAAAAGAATGAAATCTTGCTATTTGCAACAATGTGGATGGGGCTCGAGTGTATTATGCTAAGCAAAATAAGTCAGAAAAAGACAAATCCCATATGAATTTACTCATATGTGTAATTTAGGAAACAAAACAGATGAACATAGGGGGAGGTGAAAAAAGGGAGAGAGAGAAAAGCAAACCGTAAGAGACTCTTAATGATAGAGAACAAACTGAGGGCTGATGGAGGGAGGCGGGTGGGGGGATGGCCTAAATGGGTGATGGGCATTAAGGAGGGGACTTGTTATGATGAGCACTGGGTGTTGTATGTAAGCGATGAATCACTAAATTTTACTCCTGAAACCAATATTACACTATATGTTAACTAACTAGAATTTAAATAAAAATTTGGAAGAAAAAGTAAAATAAAATAAAATAGGTCAAGTTCTGGTTCCCAGAAGGAAGGTGGGTGGAGGGATGGGTTAAATAGGTCATGGGGATTAAGGAGGGCATTTATTGGGATGAGCAATGGCTGTTGTAAGGAAGTGGTGAATCACTATATTATAGACCTGACACTAATATTACACTGTGTGTTAACTAGCTGGAATTTAACTAAAAACTTAGAAATAAATAAATAAAGTGGCCCCAGGGAATGGAAGCAGCTCAGACATTTAAGGGGAAGATCAAGGGCTTGGGGGTCTAGCACACCAAGCCTGATTCTCTGCTCAATCACGTAATAGTTACAATCTTGGGCCAATCAATGAACTACTCTAAACTCCAGTTTTCTCATCTGTAAGATATAAGTAAAAATGTACACATACTATTGAAATTTTGCATAAATTAAATCAGTGTAGTTTAACTCGGCGAGGCCCCTGGAGTCAAACTACTTAGGGTTCAGATTCTGGCTAGACCAGGCTTTGAATTCTGTGTGTCCCTCTCTCTCTGCTCCTCCCCCATTCGCTCTCTCTCTCTCTCTCTCTCTCTCTCTCAAAAATAAACATTTAAGAAAATTATTTAAAAAATTCTGTCTAGACCACTTACTTGCTGTGTGACCCTGGGCTAGTTGCTTCAAGTCGTTAAGCCTCAATTTCGTCAATATTGATAAAAATGATTCCTACCTTATCGGGTAGTTGTGCCCAGCAAACGATATTATCCACAGGAAGAATGTAGCACAGTGGCTGGAGCGTCCTAAGTGTTCAGATGAAGGTTAGCTGTTCCAGAAAGCACCGCACACAACAAACTGTTTCCGGTTCTCTTAACTAGGTTGCAAATTAACAGGAGGCAGTAGTGCTAGAAATGCCTGCAGGCAGATCCTTTTCTTCACAAAGCATTTCTTTCTCACTCTTTTTTTCTTTTTTCTCCTTTCAAGAATGTTCTGGTACACATTAGCAAAATGCCTTGGGGGAAGGGAGCCTAGAAAGGCTTTAAGTGTCCCTATTTTCTTCACAATGAAATCCATGTGCTTTGCGTAGAAGCAGTGTTCTTGAAAGGGGCCAGTTACAGTGAGTGCCTAAGATCGTAAATAAAGTATAAAGGAAGAGACTTCATGAGTCCAGATTAAAGATAGATCCTTATTATCGTTAACATCTCCATTAACATTTTTCTACACACGCTTTTTTAAACGTAAGAATTGTGGTTGGCTGAGAAACTGAATTTTATTTAAGAGGTAATTGTGTAGGTATTTCCAACTGTAGAACAATGTGCCTTTGAGTAGTAATGAAATGCGTAGTTTTGGGAAAACGTTGAGACGAAGTTTCTGGAGGAGCCGGTTGGCCCCTGCTGCTGACCCCAGGCAGGCCACGCCTACCAGCCTGGCCTGGACCCCTCTGGGTTCTCGGGGGGATTCTGCCCCTTCCTTCCTTTGTGGGAGCTTCCTCGGTGGTCAGCAGACACGTCTTCGATCGGGAATCATCTTTACTTCCTGTATGCAACGACGTTTTGTGTCCCTGGCCGATTCTGATGTTCATTCTGGGTTAGGAAAAGATGGGCAAAGTTACGGTTTTCACTACGGTAACTCTTGTGGGGTTTCGCCATTTTTCGACTCCTTCACTTTTCCTTTCTGCGAAATGATTTTTTTCACCTCCGACACACTAAATGTGCTTAAAAAGTGATATTTCATGGTTACCAGAAGGGAGGTGGGTGGGGGGATGGGTTAACGAGGTGATGGAGATTAAAGAGCACGCTTGTCCCGATGAGCACCGGGTGATGTAGGCAACTGTGAAGTCACTGTTTTGTACACCTGAAACTAATATAACGCTGTAGGTTAACTAACCGGAACTAAAATAAAAACTTTTTTAAAAGGTGCTATTTCATGGTTACCAGGGGCTGGGTGGGGTGGGCAGTTCTTGTTTAATGCTTCATTCTGTTTGGGATGATTTTAAAAAGTTCTGGAAATGGATAGTCATAATGTTTACACATCCTTGTGAGTTTACTTAATGCCAATGCATTGTGCACTTAAAAGTGATTAAAATGGTGGGGCGTCTGGGTGGCTCAGGCAGTGAAGCGTCGGACTTCAGCTCAGGTCATGACCTCACAGTTCGTGAGTTCGAGTCCCAAGTTGGGCTCTGTGCTGACGGTGCGGAGCCCATTTAGGATCCTCTGTCCACCTGCTCTCTCTGCCCCTTCTCGGCTTGCACTCTCTCTCTCTCTCAAAAATGAATAAACATTTTACAAAATGGTGAAAATGGTAACTTTTATGTGTATTTTACCACTCTTTTAAAAAGTGCTATTTCAGGGGCGCCTGGGTGGCTCAGTCGGTTAAGTGTCCGACTTCAGCTCAGGTCACGATCTCGCGGTCCGTGAGTTCAAGCCCCGCGTTGGGCTCTGGGCTGATGGCTCAGAGCCTGGAGCCTGTTTCCGATTTTGTTTCTTCCTCTCTCTCTGCCCCTCCCCCGTTCATGCTCTCTCTCTGTCTCAAAAATAAAACTAAAACGTTAAAAAATTTTTTTTAAAAAGTGCTATTTCAACATTATAGTTTCATCAGTTCTTAGAGACACAATACTTCCTAGTCAGAGTATGAAGTGGCCCAAGTTCTACTGGCCTGCCATGTGGAGATGGAAACCTGTAGTGAAAATGCAAGTGCCTCCCACAGGCAGCAGGGACCCTTCTGAGGTGGCCAGAATGCTGTTTCCTAATTAGCATATTAATTGCATATAATTAGATGTGCTGAAATTTGAAGGTTTGCTATTTTTGAATATTCTAAGCACCATCCTTTCAATGTCTTCACTTAAAGGCAGGTTCTCACCGATGGCTTTGTTGTCAAGTGCAGGCTAGGTGTAAGAGGCACGGCTTCCACTTCTGGTGAGTCAGTTCAGACCTCGCGTTTCAGTGAATGTGAGATTTTAACTGGAGCCATCCAATCCTGAGATTTGGTTGGGGCATTTATATTTTAAAAGCACATTAATCCTCCTGGAAAAGCATTAAAATGTTCTTGAAGTTCTGACATTTGAATGATATTAATAGTAAAATCATCTTGTGAAACTGGGATGAATTATTTTCTACTTTTCAGAGAAGGGTGGCTTAGCATAAAGATGGGGAAAGAGGTCTTGATGTACCACAGTGTGTTTGCAAGAAGGACTGTGCCTGTGGAGCTGTGATGTTCTCTCTCTCCTTCGCTCTCTCCCTCTCCCTGTCCCTCTCTGAGTTTCTTCTGTTTCTGTTTTTGAGTCTTTGCCTGGAGTTCTTTTCTCTCTTTCTCGCACGGGCCCAGTGCTATACTAGTCATACATTGCATTTGTCTAGCATTCTTTTCTAATCATTTATTCCTTGAAACAACTCTGTAAGATAGAAGGTGGCTAATTTTATGGATTTTACAAATGAAATACAGGAAGGAAAAGTGAAACACAGCAAGGTATGGAAGAGCTGGTCATGAAACCCATGTCTTGTGACTCTGGCCTAATGCAGGTTCCACAGCTGCAGCCGGGATTCTGGCCATCCTGAAGTCCATGAAGAGAACAGGGACACAGCACCACCAGGCATATGGTTCCAGTGACTTTCACACCTGGCAGGTATGGTGCTGAGTGCAATTCATCATTAAGTTTTCCTGAAGATGCTCCCAGGAGCTATCATCCTAGCTGTTGAGCAGCCATATCCATCCATCCCTCCATTCATCCAGAATACAAGGGGGTGTAGAAGGTATTCAGTTGGGGGAGGCCAAGAGGCACATATGCCCTCTGGATTCTGGAGACTACAGTGCTGAGTAACTTGTAAAGTCAAAATTATCAGGGCACCTGAGTGGCTCAGTCAGTTAAGCATCTGACTTCAGCTCAGGTCATGATCTCATGGTTTGTGGATTCGAGCCCTGTGCTAACAGCTCAGAGCCTGGAAAAAAAGTCAAAATTGTCAACCACATTCAGCCATGTTCAGTCCAGATAGCTGGGGAAATATCACAACAAAATTATTTCTCAAAAGATTAATTCGGTTGTCATACTGAGTTATTATCTGGTTAATTCTAGCTACACAGAAACTGGATTTGGGCAACAACTTAAAAACATGTTTCCATTTCCCTTCCCTCAAAGGATCGATTTCGTTATGTAAAAATGCAAAAGATCAGCAACATCCCCTTAATATTATGATTAATTAATATCTGTTATGCTATGTCATCATAACTTAAGAACTCTGCATCAGTTTCCTGAATCAAGTCTGTATTTTCCCATTCTTATTATATTAAAAAAAGCAATCCTGGTCTGAGAAGCCTGAAAAGAAATTTCCAGTGTGCACCAAAACATTCTAGCTTTTATTCTTCATTGCTATTTGCAATCACCCAGAGAGGAAACGTTTTGTAAGAAAAATCCCACCTAGAAAAATCCCACTCAGGTCACAATTGACATTCTCTTTCTTAAGATGTCCAGCTGCGACAGACAAGCAAAAGCCAGCTCAAAGATAGATCTTTGGGGCCCCCCCTGGTGGCTGAGAAGAGTCAAGAACTCAGTGTCCTGACCCAGAAGGCCAGTGATCCTTGAGGCTTTCTAAACAGCCATCACCAAATTTTCCATTCAACATTGAAAATGCATTCAGATCACTGGGAAGAATTTGGAATCACAAGACTTGGATTTGAGTCAGAGCTCTGTCATTTACTAGCTATGCAAACCTGGGTCTGGCTGGTCAGTTTCTGAGAGTTGAGGTTGAATCTGGAATTTCTCATTGGTGATAAGAAGCAATGTCAAAACTAGAGGGATATATGATTCCATTTATGTGATATGTCCAGAAAAGGCAACTTTATGGAGATAGAAAATAGATTGGTGGTTGCCTGTGGCTGGGGATGAGAATGGGGATTAACTATAAATGGCCATAAAGGACCTTACCAGGGTGATGAAGATGTTCTAAGCTGGATTGCACACAGCTTGTACGACTTGGTAAATTTACTAAAAATCATTGCGATGTGCATTTAACATGGGTGAATTTTATGATATGTAAGTTATATCTCAATAAAGTTGTTTTTCAAAAAACAACTGGAGGAAAAAGTAGAGTGGATAACCTGTGTAAATCCAGATCAGAACTAGGAAGCCTGTAAGGTAGGAGTGAGCAGGAAAAATGCTTAAGACGGGTGCTGTTGTTTGGAACTTTATTTTTCCCACTTTACAATGTCCATAGCTTGTTCCCAGGAAGGTCACCTGAGGTTAGCATGCGAGGGGTGGAAAGCACACTGCCTCCTATTGTAGTCTAGAGGCAGGGTTTCCACGGACTCTAACAGATGTTCTGATGGCATTTCTGATAGAGGGAAGACCATTAAAGCAGCCACCTTGATGCAACTACATCAAAATGACCATTTTTTTGAAATGTAAAAACTATTTTCTTCACAATGTTTCTCAGTATGAGGTAATTCAGTGTGGTTGGGGAATTATATGACATTAAGAAGTGGGTTGGACAGAGCATGTATTTTTTTTTAATATTACCCAGAAAACTTGAAAGTGTGAGAATTTATAAAAGTATAGGAAGCGGGCGCCTGGGTGGTTCAGTTGGTTAAGTGTCTGACTTCGGCTCAGGTCAAGATCTCGCGGTTTGTGGGTTCGAGCCCAGCATCGAGCTCTGTGCTGACAGCACAGAGGCACTGCCCAGATTCCCACCTCCTTCAAAAAGGACTTGTTGCTCCAACCGTCAGCAGCTTCAAGAACTACCTCACTGCAGTCGCCTCTCCAATGTCCTACCCTCCTGAGCAGGCTGGTGGGCACATCCTGATAGAGGCAGGAACACAAGGCAGCCATGTTAGTTTAACAGAGAACAACTCTGATGGGCTACTTTCACTGTGGCTCTCCCTGTGGGGTCATCTGAGGCTGTCATCAGACCCGAAATACAGCTCCATTTCTCTCACTACCTCATTTCTCTCTCATCCCCTTCTTTCTACAAGATGCTGACCCCAGGGACAATTCTTAAGAAATGTCTTGCACGATAAACTCCATCTCAGAATCTGCTTCCCAGAAAACCTAACCAGTATTTTTTTATACCTACCCAGCAGATAAATTCTGGCAAAAAATATCCAGCAAGTATTTTATGTAGGATGGTTATTATGTTATACTTTTTGGCATTGCCTGATAATTTTTAAGTGAGTATTTATTGATTTTTGTCATCTGATGACAATAAGAAAGTGGTTTTCATTTTGGGAAACACAAAGAAAAGTTAATAGTGTGGTTGTATTCTGGTCAAAATGACCAAATTGAAGTATCCATATTGAAATGGATGGAGCACCAGGGGCACCTGGGTGGCTCAGTCAGTTAAGCAGCTGACTTCAGCTCAGGTCATGGTTCCAGCCCCGCGTCACCTTGGGGCTGCCTCAAGCCTGCTTCAGATTCTGTCTCTCTCTCTCTCTCCCTCTCTCTTTGTCCCTCCCCCACTCATGCTCTGTCTCTTTCACTCTCAAAAATGAATAAATGTTAAAAAAAATTAAAAAAAATAAAATAAAATAAAATAAAAGTTCTTCCTTTTTATTTCAGCTGGAAAACCATCATGCAATTCATACTGTTATGGTCCTATGCCCCAATTCTAAACACAAGTCGGAGTCAAGCTGGCTCAAACTGGGGCTGGGCATTAGTCTAATTAAATTAACCTGCAGCACAATATGCGGGCTTGAGGGCCTCGTCAGCTCTTCAGTCACAGCCGGAAATAGCTGGCAGGTTAACACACCTGAGCTGGGGTGTGGCAGCAGTGGACAAACCACAGCTGGGTTTGTCCCAGTCCCCTGGCTAGGACTTCAGGGGTCCACACGACATCTTTAAGAGGGTTGACAAACTCACTTTTGTAATTCTGCAGTCTGATGAACTCACAGTGTGAAGACAGCCGAAAGTGGCTTTTGAGCTTTGTGAAGCATTATTAGTTTGTGCAAATGAACCAGAAACCTAAAGCCAGGGTATTGAATTTTGAATATTCAGGATATTGAGTCGATGACAAACAAGACTACTGACTTGCAAAAATGCACTTTGTTCTTGACATTTGACAATTATAATTTTGCTTCAGTTATTTAAGATACAGCTTCTTGTGGTTGGTAAGGAAACAATCTGCTGTGAATGTGCAAAGCAGTGACATTTGGGTAACGTGGGACCTTAGGGCAGCAACCATATGGTTCATTTCTGTCACGAGCGAGATCCTTGCAAGCCTGTGTGTGAAGAAGTATAGGCATTACTGGAATTTCTGTTTTATCAAAGGATAATTAAGGAATATTACCAAGTGGGTTTTCTGTGTACCCATATTTATTAGTAGAATTCCAGAATGTATAAGGCCGTAACGTAATCATGTATTCAGTATTCTGTGTGAGGCATTGTGCTGAGTACTGATATTAAAACACTGAAGTAAATATATTTGCTCAATAAAAAACCATGACACATCCTAAAAAAAAAGAACAGAATATTTGAAATAACTACCCTAATGTGTAGTTAACTTATGTAGAGGACATAATGCCTGTAGCTATTTGCAGCTCCCAGCATTGCAGAATCTATGCAAAAAAATGCAAAATGACACACACACACACACACACACACACACACACACACACACCAGTGCTTGATGGGAACAGAGAAGGAAGCTAGGTTTCCCTCTCTAAGTGATATATTCTCTAACCTTTTAGATATTTGAAAGCTAATTTAAGCTCTGAAAATAGAGAAACTCATCTATTAAGTGATCTTTGGGATGCCCCAGGGCAACTGTAGACCCAAATATAATCATTGAAATGTCAGTATTTCTGTTCTCCTTTCTGCAGTGATACAGAGAACTCCATTGTCTATTCTCTCAGGCAGCTCTTGCTGCCAGACTCCCTGTGAAATCACAGAGGCCAATTCTCCTTCCTTGGGAATGGGCATGCTGGGGGAGGAGGACTCCCTTTCAAGTTCATCTAAAGTAAAGGGATTTTTTTAAAAAACAGGAGACTGAAATTTATTTGCCATATACACAAGTCATGTCTGACAACCGATAAAATGCAATTTACATAAAATGTTAAAGATTAAAAGTACATAGTATTTGTATTTTAATACAATAATAGGACCCCAGGATTCTAGTGAGAAGGTGTGATTCCAAGTTTGCATTATAGTGATTTGCTCAGCTACAAAGAACTGTGGTGGAGGTAATCTTTGGGAGTATGTTTCTCAAGAGTTAAATATTAATGGATTTCATATGCATGTTTTGCATCTGTAGTTTGGGTGTGGATTTTGCCTCTTAGTTCAGCTCACACAGCTCCGGCCCACTGAGAGGAGAATGGCCTTGTCTCAGGCCGTAGAGAGAGGTTAGGACACCTGAAGCTGGGGCTGGACGCTCTCTGGGTTTGCACTGCTGGGCTGGCACCAGGCGGAGACAGGGCCACCAACATCCCATTTCATTGCACCAGCCAAGCCCCTGCCTCCGTGCTGAAAACCTACACTTGAGGGGGTCCTCTTGGATAACACCTGGAGATGACTGAGAAAAATTGAGTTCTGGGCAAATGGAAAGAACGTGCATGGAATGAAAGGAAGTGTTGTTTCCCCCGTGTGTGTGTGTGTGTGTGTGTGTGTGTGTGTGCATGGGTGTGCCATGGAAGGGAGTGGGAGTCATAAGGGTATACTGCCAACTCTTCTGGGAGCTTGAGAGAAATCCAATTAGATTTCTACCTCACAGAATGCAACAATAAAAATGAAAAAGTTCAGGTGGATTGTATATAAATATGTATTTTTATATGAATAAATAAATAAATACATAAATAAATAAATAAAAGCATTAGCAGCACTTTGTGACTGATTAGATGTGGAATGCAAGGGAGAAGGAAGACTTATAACCAGATTTTGGGCTTTGGTAACTATGGGGCATGTGTCCTTCTGTTAGAAGTCGAGACAGGAGACATTGCCTGAATCACCCTCCCCCTTCCTCCCACCGACACCTGGCTGCTCTGTCACCAAACTCACAAACAAGACAGTCCCTGAATTCCTTACCAATTACTTCATTTGGCTGCTGATTGAACCGAAACTTGGGATACAGATTCCTGTGTGGTCTGACACAGGAGCAGAACTGTCCTTCCAAACAAGAAGGTAAGGTCCTTGAGATGGTTCTGCCTTTAGGACACCAAGGGTGTACTCCATGGTGGCATCTGAGATGCTAGAAGCTCTTTGGTAGTGTGTGCTCTAGGTTTCTCAAGTCATTAGGAGAACCATATCTGACCTCACAAAGGCACATTAACAAGAAGATTGATGTGGATAAATCTCAGGATTCCATAATCCTTAATTCCATACAAGTGGCCTCTAAAAGAAATCTTTTCCCAAAAGCCATTTTTAATCTCATAAAGCCCAAAGAAAGTTAGAAAGGAACAAAGCTGCTTATTTCTTTCTTTTTCCTTAGGTAAACAAAACAAAACAAAAAACAAAATAACCGTAGTGCATTTTCTTTCACTGGGCTAAAATTCCATTTGACACTGATTGGAAATTGCACGAGCAAAAGCATCACTGTAGGTTCCTCAGTGGCACTGGGAGCAGGAAGTGCCATGTTCCTTTCAGCACAGCTGAGGTGCTTTGATATACAGGTAGTGGCTTCCAAAACAACACATAATGGAGTCTTTCTCTATAGTCCCAGGCAACTCCAGGAGCCACGTTATTTAAGATTCCATGTGAGGTTATCGATTCTATTGATGAAGTAAATAAATGTTTTAAGACACCTCGCCTAATCAGTGTCTTCTTTTGAGTTCTGTCTTTGGCTGTGTCTTACTGGTTGGAGGTGGGCAACACTTCCCTGTGGTGTTTCTATATGTCTTGTGACAGCTCCTGTTCCAGACTGTCTTTTCAAGATACTTATATACAAAAGAGTTTTGAAAGATGGAGATAGGGTCAGTCCCTGCGGCAGAGATGACGAGGATAATAAAGATAATGTCTCTCTGGGAGAAAGGTTGGGTAGGTTTGCTGATGATACTGGCAGGCTGGATCTGAAGACCCAGAGGGGATCCAGCAGAATCAGCCAAGAGGGTCCTTGGCCTTGTGCAGGATAGAAATCAAACATGAGCCAGCAGGAAGTGGGAGCAGAGTTTACTGAAGATAGAGAGAGAGCAGATACAGATGGAGTGTCTGGGAGACTTGGAAAGGAAAGCAGCATGAGTCTTGCCTTTGTTTATGATCTGGGGATTTTATTGAGGATTATGGTCTGGTGTATGTGTTCTCTTAGGCATCCAAGAACCGGTTAGAACAAAGACGAGGGCCCAAGGATTATTCCTTGGAGCCAGGGGAGCCAAGGGGTCTTGGCTCTGAGATATCTAGTGCTGGTGGTCTGGAATACACATATAATAGCTTTGGTCATTCTCACCTGGTCCTTCCATACATGTTATTTATTCTAAATAAAATCATTAACTCCTTATCCTTTACAGAGGACATACACTATTTGCATTCTGAGGCATGTGTAAAGTGGGGTGGGGGTGCAGGTCCTAGAATAGGATCAGGAAAAGGAGCAAAAGGCAAATGTTTATGGAGTCCTTCAGTTTCCCTGTCTCACAAGCAACACACTATAAGATTGGGGGTTTCCTAAATGCATGGTTCCTCAGCTGTGGCATAAACCCACTGGGTGCACAGCATCCACCTGGTCCCATCTCTGCATCACTCCCATGGGACTTGGGGTTCAGGGGGAACCTATGAGGACGTGGAGTTCATGCTGCCCGCTGTGCTGTGATAAAGTCCTTTGTCTCTACCCAGGAGTCTCACTACTTCTGCCAGCTTCAGTGAAGCTGTGATTGGCTGATTTGTTAGCTTGAGAACAGAGTAAAATTTTCAGACACTTCACAATTCCTAACATTATTTTGCTTGTCATCTCTTGGGTCATCATTTAACTTGAAGTTAAGGGAAAGGCTGGTGAAGACATGATGAGGACAACAAAGGCAAATTAAATGGCTAACGTGAGTTTAATGTTGCGCTCTCTGGATTCCTGCTAGTTTCCTCATTATCTCTACTTTTTCCTTACCCCCATCAAAGTGAGCATCAGGCCAGCGCATTACTGGGCACACAGTTATTATTATTAATCCTTTCACCATGTACTAAGTGCCTCTCTGTACCAACTGCTCTTCAATACCTGATCTTTGTTTCTTTTTTTTTTAATGTTTGTTTGTTTATTTATTTTTGAGAGAGAGAGAGAGTGTGTGTGTTCAAGCAGGGGAGGGGCAGAGGAAGAGGGAGATACAGAATCGGAAGCAGGCTCCAGGCTCTGAGCTGTCAGCACAGAGCCCCACACGGGGGTTGAACTCACCAGCTGTGAGACCATGACCTGAGCTGAAGTTGGATGCTTAACTGACTGAGCCATCCAGGTGCCCTCATGATCTTTGTTTCTTGCCACAGTTTTGAAAGTTTGGAATTATCCCTGACAAGAGACCGAGAAGGGTTAAGAAACTTGTCTGATCTCACGGAGCCTAGAGATAGAGGCAGGGTTCCTACCTGTATTTATGTGATAGCAAACTCCTGTTCCTCCTACCACAACCCATGCTATCTCAGTTGTGCAAATGAAGTTTCGGAGCAGAGCAAGAAACATTTTAGCAGTGATGGTGACCAATCTGCTTAATTTCTTCTCCTCAAATGCTCACCATTACTCTATTTCCTAATCTGCTGTCCTATTTTATTTGACTCCTACTATTGTCAACCCACAGCAGCTCCTCAGCCCTTATCCCATTAACATCTCTTCTTGAATGTGCAGATACTAAGAGTATTTTTTCAGAGCTGCTTAGAAATCTGTGTGTAAAGAAATGGGCTAAGAAGGATTAAGTCATGCATGATCTAAGACAATAATGACAGGAAGTATAAGCTGAGCTGACCCTTGATGGCAATGAGAAAGTAATCCATGACCTCAGCTTCCAGTCCGTGGGATTTAAGACGCATCCACCGGAAACCTGAGTTGGGAGCT
Source organism: Panthera tigris (assembly GCF_018350195.1). Lineage (NCBI taxonomy): Eukaryota > Metazoa > Chordata > Mammalia > Carnivora > Felidae > Panthera > Panthera tigris. The sequence goes on from NC_056664.1 coordinate 106,417,552, forward strand.
CACGTCTCCAAGTCTTCTCCATGGGGGCTCATTTGAGGGATGGCTGCCATCCAGCCTGTATTTCCAGGAAATGAGACTTCCATTCCTTGTGGTGTTAACTTTAAAGGAAAGGCATTTCGATGATTCTTGTAAAGAGATGAGCCTTTGAAAGAAAGCTGAATGAAAGGATAGAAAAATCCACAACTGACTTCCATGCTTAGTTGCCTGGCATCCTCTGCCACATAGATACTAGCTGTGAAATTCCCCCTGGTCTGTGGGTAGGTGGCAGGACATCTACTAAGTGAGCCACCAACACATGCATCCCCAAGCTTCTTTATTTTCCCAGAATTCACCAAATTCCTCAGCTCTGGGGATGTCTTGGGGGATGGAGGACTTGAAAACAAAAGTGTGTTTCCAAGTTCACTCTCAACCACCAGTTGCAATACTACTGTATTTTCCCAGCAGATTTTTTACTTGTGGCTGCTTTCAGAATAATTCCAAGGTAAACACATTCTAAAATATATCAGGGTTCAATAGTTTACTGTTAGTTTAAGCTATCATCAGAGCTAGAGAAAATTATACCATAAGCCATCTAGAGAGACAGAAATACAAAAAGACCAATGTACTATATAGAGACCACTATACTATAATTCCTATAAGAAGAGTAGGGAGATGCTTCCAACAGGTAGAGAATGAGAAGTATGGTAATGGGAATTACAAGATTGATCTAAATCTCTGAGGTTAATCAAGAGGGACCAGTCAAGGGCAAGATATTGGAAAATCCTTCTTCTCCCTGTTTGGATGTTTCTTTTTACTCGACTGTTTCCATTCTATTCAGGCCACGAAGCACGGCCTCTAGAACAATGTGGACGTGCAGTAGAGATGTGGTGAGACCAAAGGAGGGGAGCAGGCCTGGCCAGAGCAGGTTTCTAACAGGAAAGAAGAGAAAATCAAGAACGAGTACAGATTTAAATCTGTTTAAAACAGACTTTGGCCACTTCTACCTATAGTCAAAGCGTCGACAGTTTGTGGCCATGTCAGCCCAGCCAGCTGCTGGCATATCTGGGGGTTGATGTGAATCATTATTACTGCACATCTCATTCCAACTGGCTTTCCAGAGCCATCCTGTGGTTTGACTAGAAGAACACTAGAATCTCTGATCATTCAAAAACATCAAGTGTGTGTGTGTGTGTGTGTGTGTGTGTGTGTGTGTGTGTGTGTGTACGTACACACATAGATGTAGAAACGAGAAATCCAGTCTCTTCAGATTTGGCCTTCAACATTATTTTACTTTAGCTTGTAGAACAAGGTTTATCTCTTATGTATGTTTTTAACTTGCATTTTTGGTTTGTTTTTGTGTGAAAAATGTGACACAGTTTTTAAAGCAATAGTATGCTATAGATGAGGTGTAGGGTGTCATGAAAGTTGGGGTATATGACCCCAGTATGACTCTGTGTATTTCCTTTTATTTTTTTTTAATATGAAATTTATTGTCAAATTGGTTTCCATACAACACCCAGTGCTCATCCCAACAGGTGCCCTCCTCGATGCCCATCTACTTTCCCCTCTCTCCCACCCCCATCATATTTCCTTTTAATATATGTATCTCTGTCCACATGTCTATGGGCCTGGGAACATCTTCCTCTCTTTTCTCTCTGTATTGCTTCTCCTTTAAACAATCTGTCTCTACTTCTCTCCTCTGTTTTTGCCACTTTCTCCCTGCACGTTCCTCTCCTTTTCTTCTCATTCATTTATACAAGATTGGATTGAATGCCAGCCACTGTATTATATTGTCTCCAAAAACTATAAAATTTCTCCTTCCCCAAACTCTGAATCTGGTAGTTTTTTCATGCAGGCACTTCAGTTGATCTTATTTTCAAAACTCAGTGACATTTGAGGAGAAAAGAAAAATTGTTTTGACCATTTCCCCTACCTGTGATGGAGTTTTCTAGGGAAATACATCATGTTAATCCTATGTTAGTCTGGCTACACAGACTGTTGATGCCCTTCAAGGCTAGTAAGAAATAAGTTGGTCAAGGGAGAACTAGACCCCTCAGGTGTAGAAAGAAATGAAACAATAATTTCTGTAAAAATTAGATATTTATAAACTTTTAAAAACTTTTTCAAACAGAAAACACATGACTGTAAAGCATGGAACAGGAAATGAAAATGTGACAGACTGGTCAAAGTTTGAGTTTTTTTCAAATCTATAAACAAGGCTTTCAGTCTTTAAACAATTCAGACTTGTGTCTGGGACACTTGCTAATTTATTTCTTAGGAAATAGACATCTAAAGGGCCTCTACTATGAGTACTTCCAGAATCCTGAACACAGTGAAGCCTCCAGAGCCACCTTGCAGGTAGTTGGTCCATGGGAGTTAAAATTCATTAGAGGAAAAAAAAAAAACACGCTGCAAATTACTTTTCCCCTGGAATACAACACTATTGCACTTTCTAAGAATCTCTCAATTGTCTATAACTACTGGAAGGCCTCATGTTTCACACCAGTAATTCCAGTGTAGTGGGAAACTCAGAAGACATAAGGAAAGACAGGACTCATTATTAATGAAAGGACTGTGCCCTCTAAGGAAACACAGTGCACTTAGTGCTCAACTTACCTCATCTTTCTGTCAATAAATCCATGCTCCCTAATTGTTTATGGCATCCCTTGGTAGGCTCACTGGAGAGGATGACAGCTAATTAACAAACACACTTTGGCCTTAATTAAGCTGCCCTTTCCTGTCTATGATACTACTTCAATATCAATGAAGACAGTTCCTGCTTTATTTTACTCCCATTATAGAAGTGAATTCCAGATTGATTTGTTTAAAACATGATCCAATTAAGCTTCACTTACCTAATGAAATGCACATATTTCGTATTTTAAATAAGGAGGGTAATTCACTTAAAAGATTTATTTCTGTTTCTCCTCTCCCTTCTCCTGCTCCTTCTCAGCTGATGGTCAATGAGGGTATCATCTGCTAGGGCTGCTGTAATGAAATACCACAGATTGCATGGCTTACACAACAGAAATTTATTTTCTTGGGGTTCTGAAGGCTAGAAGTTCAAGATCAAGGTGTTGGCAGGATTGGTGTCTTCTGAGGCCTGTCTCCTTGGCTTACAGATGGTCATCTCTCCCTGCGTCTTCATACCAGCTTCTCTCTGTACATGTCTGTGTCAAAATTTCCTCTTTTCAAAAAAATTCTTTTTTTAGTGTTTATTTACTTTTGAGAGAGAGAGAGAGAGAGAGAGACAGAGTGTGAGCAGGGAAGGGGCAGAGAGAGAGAGACAGAGAGGGAGACACAGAATCCAAAGCAGGCTCCAGGCTCCCAGCTGTCAGCACAGAGCCCCACACGGGGCTTGAACCCACAAACTGTGAGATCATGACCTGAGCCAAAGTTGATGCTTAACCAACTGAGCCTCCCAGGCACCCTAAAATTTCCTCTTTTGCTAAGGATACTAATCTGATGGATTAGGGCCCATCCAAATGGACTCATTTTAGCATAATCACACCTTAAAGGCCCTTTTTCCCAAATACAATCAGATTCTGAGGTAGGGAGGTTAGGGATTCTACATACGAATTCAGCTCATAACAGTGAAGAAGAGGGGGCATTTCCAAGGAGAGGTAGTGGAGTGTGTGGAGAAGGGCACCACCTCTGGAGCAGACCGTCTGGGCCCAGATCTTAGCTTTCCTGCCTGCCACCCATGGGACCTTGCGCAAGTCAAGTAAGTTATCTGCCTGTCAGTCGTTCCATCTATAAAATGAGTAAATAATCAGGCCTACCTCAGAGGACTTGTATAAAGGTTAAATAAGTGCTTTATACCTTGAAAGCCCTCTGTAAATTGTATAATTATTTCAAGCTTTTCCCTTAAAATGTTTGAAAAGTGCTTATACATTTTCCTCATTTCCACAGAATGCATGCTGTGTCAACATACTATAAAAATGTGATGAACATCTTGACCCCTCTGGTCAGTGAATTGAGATGATGATCTTTTTATTTTATAATCATAACTTTCTTTTATATTCAAAACATATTCAAAACCCTTATATTAGGGCATGAAACGGATTTGGGCCATATGTCACAGATTTCAGTCAAGACTAAATCCTGCCCCCTATTTGCCCTTGTTCTCTATCTTCTCCCTCATTGAACCAAAGGCAGGTTGCAAATGCGTACCTAGATCTACCTGAGCAAACCTGGTCCAAGATCAGGGGTTCTAAATTCAGATGTCTGCATTCATTTTCACAACAAAATCCTCATTCTGGACCAATGTCCTTCCTGACTGCTATATACCAGTAGCTAAATATTTCTGGAGAAAATCTGATGAGCATGTGGGCTGGCTCCACTAAAATATCATGGTGTCCAGCCTCTTCTGAGCCCTCTGCACCCCTGAGTCTTTTTTCTTACCTCTGGTCCACACTGTCTCCTGTTCTTCTAGGCAGCTATTCCCAACTCTTACTTCACATCAGTCCTGTACCCATGACAACTTTCTTATTCTTCACTAGGAATACAGTGGTCCTAGCAACATCAAACTGTGTAATTGCATATATCCTGTGTTGAATCTCTCCTCTTGCACAAGGGAATGTCTTCTTTCCTCCCAGTCTCCTCCACCTTTGTCTGACTTCCTTTTACTCTTCTTTGAAGACTTGGCTCAAATATGGCATCCTTGGGAGTGTCTGCGTAGCTCAGTCAGTTGAGCATCTGACTCTTGATTTTGGCTCAGGTCATAATCCCAGGGTTGTGGGGTTGAGCCCCATGTTGGGCTCTGCGCTGAAGTGTGGAGACTGATGAAGATTCTATCTCTCTCTCCCTCTGCCCCTTTCCCTAGCTCGTACATACACACACATGCATGCTTTCTCTCTCTCTCTCAAAAAAAAAAATAATATATATTATTTTATATATTTATATTTTATATCTTAATATATTTTATAAATATATTTATATTTTGTACATTTATATATATTTTTTGAGAGCGTGCACGTGTGCATATTATATATGTGTATGTATATATATATATATGTGCATATTATATATATATATGGCATCCTCTTCACCAAAGCCTTCTTTATTTGGCATTTCACCAGCCCTCACCTGGTCTGTATGCCTCCTTGGTGCTTCCACCATACCCTGTGCACATCTCTAGCTTTATCTTTACAACATTGCTATACCATTATCTGTTGAATCTGTCTCTCCCAATAGACTGAATTCCTTGTGGTCAGCAATGCTGTGTGTTCACTACTGATTCTCACTGTCCAGTATAGTAGATGCCCTCAATGTGTCTTATCTTTCTTCCATCCCATGGACTGAATTGAAATCATTTGTATACGGAGCTCCTAAGAGACAGAGGTCAGGATCTTATTTGTTTTTCCTCTTGGGTCAATTGGGGTTCTTAGCTACATGGAACAAAACCTATCTGTGTTGATTTAAGTACACAAGGATTTTGCTGAAAGGGATTGGGTAGCTCACTGAACCAGTAGGAAGATCAGAGAGTTGAGTTTGAAAATAGGTGTGAAATGCAGCCATAGCCACATTCAAAGCCATACCACCAACTGCTTTCCCACTGGCATGCCAACTGTTGCTAGAAACTAGAGGTTGTTACAGCATCTGCTATAGTCCTCCCCTTTGGATTGTCCACCCTCTCTACTTCCTTCCTACTTCCTTTGAGGCCTCTTTGACTCCCAAATCACACTGAGGTACATGTATCTGATTGGCTAAGCCTGAAAGTACCAATACTCTGAATGCAAGAGAAGCTGGGAAGGTGAGTAGCTGATGTTTTCAGCCTGTTCAGAGAAGGTGGGGAATTCCTCAAATAAAGAAGGTGAATCAGATAATGGCGGTCAGAAAAATATGACAATATCCATTATAGATCCCTCAAGCTTAGCACAGCCTGGCAAATAGCTAAGTGCTAAGTAAAGTCAGATACAATGTAAAGTATGAATGAATCTCCTCTTTGTTTCTAGAAACCCACATTGCCAAGGGGGATCTTGCCCTGGCCCTACAATCTCTATATTTGAGGAAGAAGAGACAGGAGGGAAAGAATGGGAGAAAATAAGTAACATGTATTAAGTGCCACAATGCAGTCACATTAGATAAGTCCCTACTGGTGAGATGATCTTCATCACAATGTAATGTGCAAGAGGCAGGGACCAGCCATATCTGTGTTATCTTTTATCAGATCCAAAGGGCCTAGCACAATGTCTGGCACACAGTAGGTCATTAAATAGTTGTTGGTGCTGAGCAGTCCTACAAAGGAGATACTCTGCAATTTTGTTGATGTTCAGATTAAGTACTCTGGCAGTCACAAATGTTCTGATGTTCTTTTCATCATCACACCTATATGGATGCTAAATATGGATCAGTCAGTATGCAGGCTACTGGGATGAGTGACATCAGCAACATGACCACATAAGATTTTTGTCTCCTTTAACATCCAGAGTTTGGCAACTATTCATAACTCTGCTTCTGCGGGAGTTGTGGGGCCCAGCACCATACACCAAAGGACCTGGGAGAGCCTCACCCACCTGTGCATTGGGCAATAGGCAGACAGACCCCAGTATGGACTGTGGAACTGCCAGCAGCTTGGAAACTGGCTCTAACTCTTTTCAACAGGCTGTAATCTGGGAGCACCTGGAAAACGGTGACTTGGGCAGACAACCCACAGACAAGAGAGACAAGAAGTCCCAAGTGTCTAGAGGAGAAGTTCAGCACTCTGTCGGAGCAAAAACAAAACAAAACAAAACAAAAAGAGTTTGGATGCATTTGAGTGGGTAAGAGGAACTTTGCCCACCTTACCCTTCCCCCTAAGACAGCACAGCTTAGAGAAAGAGGAGGCCAAGTATCCTTTCCTTGGGAGACAGGGAGGGCAGTGAGTGAGCTCCTGGGAGGGGGTGGGGCAGTTGGCACAATAAGTGAAAGGAATTAAGAGGTATAAACTTCCAGTTATAAAATGAATAAGTCATAGGGATGTAATGCATAGCACAGGGAATATAGTCAACAATATTGTAATAACTTTGTCTGGTGACAGATGGTAAGTAGACTTATTGTGGGGATCATTTCAGAATGTAATAAAAGAAAAATAATCTGATTAAAAAATGGGCAGAGGAACAGAATAGATATTTTTCCAAAGGAGACACACAAATGGCCAACAGGTATGTGAGAAGGGGCTCAACATCACTAATCATCAGGGAAATGCAAATCAAAACCATGATGAGATATCATCTCACACCTGTCAGATGGCTGTTATCAAAAAGACAAGAAATGTTGGTGAGGATGTGGAGAAAAAGGAACCCTTGTGCGCTATTGGCAGGAATGCAAACTGGTGCAGCCACTATGGAAAACAGGATGGGGGGTCCTTAAGAAATTACAAATAGAACTCTGTATGATGCAGCAATTCCACCAGGGTATACACCAGAGGAAATGAGAACAAGATCTTGGGGAAATACCTGCATTCTTCCTTGCGGCAGTATTCACAGTCTCTGAGATACAGAAACAACCAAAGTGTCCATCAACAGACAAATGGATAAAGATGTCAGATGTTATATATATAATGGAATGCTATTTGGCCATGAGAAAAGAGGACATCCTGCTATTTGTGACAGCATGGATGGACCTTAAGGGCATCATGCTAAGTGAGATTAAGCCAGATAGAGAAAGACAAATATTGTGATGATATTACTTATATTTGGAATCTAAAAAATCTGAACTGGTAGAAATAGAAAGTTGAATGGTGGTTTGCAGGGACTGGGGGGCTGGGTGAATTGGAGAGATGTCGGTCAAAAGGCAAAAACTTGCAGTTAGAAGATGAATGAATTCTGGAGATCTAATGCACAGCATGATGATTATAGCTAATAACACTGTATTATACACTTGAAAGTTTCTAAGATACTAGATTTTAATTATTCTCACTGTAAAAAAGAAATGACAATTATGTGACATGATGGAGGTTGTTAGCTAGAGTTACAGTGGTAATCTTAGTGCAATATGTAAATTATCAAATCAACATGCTATACATTTCATACTTATACAACATTATATGTCAATTATATCTCAATAAAATATTCAGGCTATTGCTTTTATGCGATTTTATGAAAATTTTTTAAAGCTTCTGATGAGCAAAATCTTTCTGAGGATCTTGTAGGATTGGACTCTAACTGCTTGCTCCCCACCTTCCCCCACAAAATGACATTATTGTATGAGCATATTCTTTCAGATTATAGACTTTTATGAAACGGACTCTGATTTCGTGGCTCACAGGGTTTCAAAGCGCAGTTACACCCTGGTTCTTTAGGTCGGCATTTTCAGCATCTTCAGAAGATGGAGCAGGATTTCTGTAATGACCAAATGGCAAGCCCCCTGAGTCACCCTCGCCATTCTGCTCAGGTGGCCTGTGTGGCTGCTGCCAAGTGCCCCAATGAGACTGGTTTGGGAAGAAATGTTTTCATCGTGAGAGGTGAATGCAGGCAAGCCTCCAGCTTTTGCCGGACAATTTACACGTTCCAGCCTTTTTAGTTCCTCTATCAGAGGTGCTTCGTGCCCCCTAGTGGTGTGAGCGGCAGAAAGAACAAGCTGACCTAGATTCCCTGCCACCAGCCTATTCACTTGTGAGAGCGATCATTGTCCATGGCAAGCAAGTGCAGGAAACGAACAAACAACCCCCCCTCAGGACAGTTGTCCAGGGCCCAGCAACTGAAAACCTTTTAATGAGGAAAATTTCTTCATGGAAAAAAAATATTTGCACACATTTGATGAAAATAAAAAGGAAACTTTGGCAGGGCCACACCTTGCCATCCATATGTGGACGGTACCTGGAGCCCAACACGCTGCGAATGGCCTGGCTTGGTGTGGCACGGGATGGCCACCCTGCAGCGTTCCTGAGTTTCAGAGGTGCTGAACCGAGGCAAGGCATTGAGGGTTCCCCTGTTTGGACCACGGAGCAGCGGCCGAGGTCTGCTTTTAGCGGGGAGGAGACCCGCCCTCAGCCCAGCATCCTTACCACAGCTCAGTGACCATCAGGAAAGCGCTGTGCCACGCTTTTCTTTCTGGAAGTGCACAATGACCGAATGGAAGATGACTTTGGGCTTGCCCTGATGCAGTCACATTTCTTGTGGGAGCTGTCCTGATGTCGTTGATGGAGCACTGGCTTTGGAACTGAACAGTTCCTCCTCCACCAGACACCATTGGTTAGCTGTGTGCTCTGGAAAAATTAACTTAGTCCCTCTGTGTTTTCATCTATAAACAGGGTTAATGAAACATTTCTCACAGAACTCCTGTGAGAACTAAATAAATGATCTACCATCTATCTATCTATCTATCTATCACATGTATAAAGGGTCTAATATGATGCCTAACACCCAGTAGGTGCTCAATACCAGGCAGTTCCCTCATCCTTCCAGATTTTTAAAAAATTTTTTTAATGTTTATTTATTTTTGAGAAACAGAGAGAGACAGAGAGTGAGCGGGGGAGGGGCAGAGAGAGAGGCAGACACAGAATCTGAAGCAGGCTCCAGGCTCCCAGCTGTCAACAAAGAGCCTGAAGCGGGGCTTGAACCCATGAAACACAAGATCATGACCTGAGCCAAAGTCGGCCTCAGTTAATCAACTGAGCCACCCAGGTGCCCCTCATCCTCCCATATCTTCACAATCATATGCTCTTCTCAGATCTCCCTGTGCTTGATGGAATTCCATCAACATCCCTACAGTCTGCATCTATGGCTCCTGCTCCTGAGAGGGGCAAGACAACCAGACTCAGTTCACCTGCTTCTGAAATTCCTCAGGTCTAAAATTTTTCTTTACTCCAGTAGAGTTAACACACAGTGTTATATTAGTTTCAGGTGCATAATATAGTGATTCAACAATTCTATACACTACTCAGTGCTCATCATGATAAGAGTACTGTTCATTCCCTTCACCATGTCTAAATTTGTATTAGGCAGGCTTGTTTTTATTTTGTTTTATTTTGAAATGACAATGGAGATCGGAGGCTTGGGACTTCTGTCATCTAGCCTGGGTAGGACATAAACAATCTAAATTTTTCTGGGGCGAATATGAGTTGAATTTAATGTACTGAGATTCTTATCTGACCCAAAGACTCCCAAGTTCCCTTCACCGGCTAAAAAGAAGTTAGAATTTGTTGTGGGTGCAAAAAAGGTAGGGTGTGGTGACAGCGGGCCCTGCAGTGAGGAAGGGACTTACCAGAGTCAGTGCCCGGCTGCTCAGGCCACATGCTCTTCCAGCATCCCGGGCAAAACATCAGCTAGCCCATACCCAGAAGGTTCTCTCTATGTACTGACACCAACCTCAGAGCTGCCCCAGGATCCTGATAGGTCTCACAGGGACAGAACACAGGAGAGGTGGACAGCCTGCTGCCCATGACATTTTCCCTCTGCATCAAGGTTTTCTATTCAACTTTTGGCCCTGGAATTCTAAATCCATCTGTACTTGGGGGTGGGAGGACAGGCAGGGCGATTTTCTAGGATCAACAGAACATTCCTGAAAACTTTCTAATAATTACGTAAGCTAACAACTAATAGTGTGGTTAGTACAGAGACGTGCACTACATATATATCTTAGATCTGATGATGGAATCAATTAAGAAAATATTTTTAAACATGCCAAAATTGACTTTTGTAATTAAATACATCCTATTTTTGTCAGGTGCTTCCCCTAAATTGTACCTAATTCCCTCCAAGTCTCCTGGCTCTAAGGTTCAGGCGGCCTCTTGCATACATTCAACACTAGTGAACAAACACTGAAGGAAAAAAAGAGACAGAAATATGGAAATGTAGATTAAATGGTCATTCGTCTCTCAAATGTCTTAAATGTCTCATTCAATAAGTATTTATTCAACATCTGCTATGTTATGTGTTTAGAAGTGTGCCTAGAACTCTTCTAAAGTACCGGGGACACATCAGTGAGTAAAACAGACAAAATCCCTGCTTACCTCATAGAGCCTACATTCTAGTGAGGGAAGACAGTGCCATAAGCTAAGCCATACTGGAGCCCAAGGAAAAGGAGAAATCAGTGACATTGATTCCTGACTTTAAAGTTTTGATATTTTGCTCATATCATGGATTTTTTTGCACTTTCATTTTTAAAATATTGCATCAAAATATTTATCTTGCTTATATTTGGGGGGGGGGTCCCATTGAATTTTGTGCCTGAAGCAAATCTCACTCCCCTCACTAGCTCTGGAAGACAGATGCTAAGACAGATGCTGGAAGAAGCATCTAAGATGCTGGAAGAAGCATGGTAGGGTCTGAAGAGTGCCACCCACATTTCCCCTTCAAGACCTCGGCACCCATTGTACTCAGCTGCTGAGAGTGTTGACGGCTCACAGCTGAATCCCTGCCCCTACAAAGGCCAAATGACAATGCTTAACCATCAGAAGCAAGGCGGGAGCAAATATCTCACTGAGCAGCAAGTCAGAGCCACAGGCAGAGAGACAGATGCACAGAGAGCTGGGGAAATGACTGGAGTCTCTAGACACAAGATCAATCTGTGCCAGTAATTCTCAAAGTGTGATCCCCTGTCCAGTGGCATCAACATTACCTGGATATTTGTAAGAAATACCAATTCTCAGGCTACAGTCCAGACCCACTTGATTAGAAACACTGGGATGGGGGCCAGCGATCTATAGTTCAATAAGGCCCCAGGTGATTCTGATGCACTGATCTATACAGTCAAGAGAAAGGATCACGAGGAGGCTAAGGGCAGCTGTGCCAACAAGAAATCAAAATTCTTTGACAAGCTTTGGATCTGAACTAATTTTCAGACTCAGAGCCCACTAACGGGAAGGCCAGGTCCTCAGGAAGAAGTATCCTGTAACACCTTGGTATGTCTGCATGACAATGACTACCCCAGTCCTTCCCCAAAGGGACCAAAAGATATTTACTTGGGTAACCATACCCCGGGGAAAGGAAATAGCCCAAGATTTTAAGAACTGTTGAACATAAGGTCTGAGTTGACAGTGGTAACCAGTATGATACAAATCATGGTCTTCTGGCAGAGTAGATGTGTATAGAACCAGGTAATAAATGGACTCCTAGCCCAGGTCCACTTCACAGTGGGTCTCTTCAGTCCAGGGACCAATCCAGTGGTTATGTCCCTGGTCCCTGATGTATAATTGAAATAGACAATTCTTGGAAGTTGACAAAATGTCCACATGCATATATTAGTTCCTTGGCCTGTGAATAAAAGCTATCATATTGGGGAAGGACAAGTGGGAGCCTCTGAAGCTTCCTCTATGCCCCTCCTGAGGACAAGACTGCAAATTACAAACATCCCAAGGCAAATGGCAGAAATTAGTGCCACCTTTACAACCTAAAGGAAGCGCAGTGGTAATTCCCATCAAATCTCCATTTAACTCATCAGTCTGGCCCCTACCCACCCTGGAAGATGTCAGCAGAGTACCCCAAGCCCCATCAACTAGCAGTGCCAACTGTAACTAAGAGCATGACAAAGTGGTACGATCCACGGCCCCCCCCCCACCCCTCCCACAGCTGATCTGGAGTCAGTACCTGAAACTCATGGTCTCTTTTCTCTACCATCCATTCTAGATTTCCCTCGCCCTTGGTTAGCACCTGTGACAGACAATACAATAAGTGAATAAATGTTATGTTATGTTAGATGATGAAAATGCTATGAAAAATTGGGAAGGGAGAAATGTTTTGCAATTTTGAATAGGCTATGGTAGGCTTCACTGAAGTGACATTTGAGCAAAATCTTGAAGAAGGTGAGGGTGATCACCTTCAGGGAAAGGGCACTTCACAGATAGAACAGCAAGTGAAAAGGCCCTGAGGCCTGTTCATGTCTGGAGAATTACACAAACAGCAAGGCTGGTGGTAGCTTGTGGCCGGAGGTTGTAGGGCTTTAGATGTCATTATTATAAGGACTTTGGCTTTTACCAGGAATAGGATGGGGAGCCACTTGAGGGTCTGGGTTAAGAGGTATCATGACCTGACTTTACTTATTAATAGGATCGCTCAGATTACTATGCTGAGAACAACCTGTAGGAAGGGTGAGAGAGAGAGAGAGTGTGTGAACAGGGAGCAGGGGCAGAGCGAGAGAGAGGTAGAGAGAGAGAGAGAGAGAGAGACAGATAGAGAGTGAGAATCTTAAGCAGACTCCATGCTCAGTGTGGAGTCCACTATGGGGCTCAATACCATGACTCTGGGATCATGATCTGAGCTGAAATCAAGAGTTGGATGCTCAACCAACTGGGCCACCTAGGCGTCCTTGGATATTTTTAAAATAGAGAGTCCATAGGATTTTCTGCCAGATGGGGTATGAGATACAAGAGACAATAAATTGTCAAGGATGACTCAAATGTTTGCCCCAAGCACTGGAAGGATAGAGTATCCATTTAATTTGCCAAGATGGATAAATCTGGGAAAGGAGCAAATTTAGGGGGACAAAATCAGGAGTATGATTTGGAATATGTTGAGGTTCAGATGTCTTTTAGATAACCAAGGAGATACATTGAATAGGAGTTTGATACCAGTGCCTAGAGATCAGGAATCATCAGCTAACAGGTAGGTTCTGTGAACCCTAAGATTTCGTGAAAATCACGGGGATAGAAAAGAGCCTGGGCCACGCAAACATTAAAGGTCTACAAGAGGAAGAGAAACTAGGTAAGTTGCAAAAAGACTGAGGAAGCCAGAAGAAGTTAGTAAGGAAAACCACAGGTATGTGTTGTCCTGGAGGACAAGTGAGGAAGGATTTCAGGGAGGAGACAGTAAGCAGGTCTATCAAATCAAGTAAGATCAGGGCTTAGAATGAGCAATGAAGGTCACCTTGATAAGGCTTCTCAGAAGCAGCATTAAGGCCAAAAACTTCCACTGGAGTGGGCCAGCAGAAGGGACGAGAACTGGAGATGGGTATAGACAACTCTCCAAAAAAGTTTTGCTAAGAGGGGAAACAGACATAGTGAGGGAAGTAGAGTCAAGCAAGGTGTTTTTATTGTTTTGAATCCGTGGTGGAAATGATACAGTGGGGAGGGGGACTGCTAAGGGGTGAGGGGAGGATGCTGGGGCCGTGTTCCGAAGAGGCAGGAGGGGCGCGATCCAGCCCAGGTGGAAGGGCTTTCTTTGCATAGGAGTGTGGATAGTCCCCTCTGTCACAGGACAGAAGGCAGGGCACAGGGGGGCAGGTGCTAGCAAAGGTGTGCAGGGGGTGTGAGGTGGACTAAGAGCATGACAAAGTGAGGGGTTTCTTCTGGGTAATACTTTCCTCTCTCATTTTAGGAATTAATACAGGCATCACACTGCTAACTCTTGTAGGGGATCTCGGTCTACAGCAGAAGGGAGGGTATGAAACGGAGAATCTCATTCAAGCACCTCAGAAGGACAGAACTTAAGTACTGAGAGCCTGACTTCCTGGAAATGCCTAATTTACAGAAGACAGAGCCTTCCCTCCTGACCAGTGAACATATGCCAAGAATCTCTCCCCATCCTCAAGCCCATGACCTTGCTTTTTGAACTCTGGCTTTTACTCCTTGCCCATAAATACCCCAAACCCTCAACGGACTCCCTGGAGCTTGCAATAGCATGCATTTTCCAAACTGCAATTCCTCAGCTTTTCCCACATAAACTAGATTTCTGGAAATTCAAGCTTGCCTCAGTTTACCTTTTTATTTAGGTTGACACTAATGATGTAACTTTGGTCAGGTTATTTAGTGTCTCTAGGCTATAGCTACCTAGTTTGTAAAACCAGGATAACAATACTACCTATGTTATAGATTGCTGGGAGGATAGAATGAGTTAATACCTTCATCTAAATATTGAAAAGTGCCTAAAAAATAAGCACATAGTAAGAAATATAAATAGATAATTTTTACCCTCGATCAATAGATATTATTTTTAATGGGGCAATAAAAAGTAAGGGGAGTTGAGAAATATGTTCCAGAAACTAATCTTTCAAATAAGGAATGTTAAAGACATTAAAAAAAAATCACTTAGGGGTGGGTGCCTGGCTGGCTCAGTTTGAAGAGCATGAGACTGTTGATCTTGGGGTTGTGAGTTTGAGCCCCATGTTGGCTGTAGAGATTACTTAAATAAACTTAAAAAAAAAAAAAAGAAAAGAAAAAGAACACTCTTAAAAAAAAAAAAAACCAAACATCTCTTCTTTAAAAAAAATTACTTAAATGTCTGAGGTTTCCCCCATTTGTAAAAGTATCACCTTCATTATGAATAGTATTGATGTGAAAATCAAATGCCATGTGTTGTGTTTTGAAGAGTAAGTACTAATATTATGATGATTGTCATGTTGTAATTAAAATCTCATTGAAATAAATAAGCACTTAAAACCAATTTAGAAAAGTTTCAGTTGCTATGAATTTTAAAATTTAACTTTGGCTCAAGGTTTCTTTGAAACTCAGTTTATTTTAGCATTTTTTGAGAAAACAATTATAACATCCATATATCTAATTATAATGAAATTAAAATTTCTTGGTTTTTGTAACTTTCATGAACACATAATGATATTGGGAAGCAAAATGACTGGACCGTGTCTGGCAGGTAACTTCCCATTCAAGGATAGGTTGTGTTACACTATTTTGTTCATCTTTACCAGTTCTTAGGGGCAGAGTATATAAATGGTGAGGGGGGGGGGGTGGTCTCCAGGGGTTTACCGTACTCCAGGCAACTTGTCATTCCCCATCACATGGAGGCCTCTCAAAGGCAGAAAATCAAAGGTCTCCAATATGCTGGATCCTTCAAGGCAGCTTTGGGCTCCCCTTCTTACAAAGTAGTTTAATTTCCCAACAATGGTAAAATAAGATTAGAGATCAGTATATGTATGAATCCTCAATTTAAAATTATCCTGGACTATGTAATTCTAAAAGGACCAAAGTAGGCCTGAGACACATGTGTCTTCCTCTTTTCACAGTGGATCTAGTCCCTGCTTTGTTGGCAATTATAAAGTTGAAAATTTGGAAAATGTTAAAATATATCTTAACTGCAGACATTATTTCTAAAGTATATTTCAGATGTCTTTTAATGCTCCTACATATTTTGATTTTCATCCAAGTATTTCTAAACCCTATAACGGAGTTATGATGAGAAATTTATGCGCAGAAAAATGGAAACTTAATAACCAGTGACAAAACAAACAGCGCCCTCGGTGGCCGGTAGCCTGAACTGCACTTCCAACAAGCCCAAAGTGGCTCGCAATCCTTGAAAAACACCTAGTTGCTGTCGGGCAGGAATTTACAAGGCTCCCTTAGGAAAGATGATCCAACTACCTTTAGAGGCATGCTGTCTCAACTCAGTAACTGTAACAGAAACAAAAAAGGTTACAGAATTATAAAACTTACAACCCAAAAACCCTGTGAAGACAGAAGTTTGATAGACTGGCCAATCACGGCCTCTCACCCCATTGTTGGGGATGGACTCCACCCACGGCTCCGGATGCTGTTTGTACCATGTGGCCACTCACTCTCTCACCCCCCACATCCTCTTGAACCAAGTGAACACTGAGCCTGAATCTGTAAGATGAAGATAGGTGAGTCCTCCGGAAAGATCAGAGAAAGGAACAGCAGGGAGCCAGGCCTCAAGGTAGATCAAAAGCTGCAAGGCACCAGAGAAACCCCAAGTTAGCACAGAGAACAGGGCTGCAGAGAGGGACAGTACTTGGGAGCACGCTCACCACGAGAAGTGGCGATAAGGGACCTTGAGAACCCCAGAGAGGCTGAGAGAACTTTTCAGTTCCAGGGTCATGTAGGCTGGTTAAACTTTGTTTCCTGCCCTTAATGAGATTCCCCGCCATACCCTTGCAGTGAACCTTTTATTTCAGCTAGCCTCTGAAGTTTTCCTGTTTTGTAACTCAGTAGTACCTGAATCAGAAATGCTTAATCCTCTTTTATGGACAAGAGCCTTGTAGACAGCAAGGTCATACTGCTGGCTACTGATCACTCGGTTCTAGAAACCAATTCGCCTGATTCTCAATTTGCTAGGCTTCCTGGTCTTCTTTATGTACCAGTAGGTACTGAAGAAGTCAGATCAGATGTGTTAAGTAGTATTACCATACTGGCTTGGTTTATTATGAAAGTCCTAAATTAAACCATGTTTGCCCCCACATAAAAATGCACCTGATTCAAACGTTTGCTTTCTGGTGGTTCAACTTGGCCAATGCTTAAGGTTCTAACCAAACATACAGAAGAGTGGCCTAAAAACCATTTGTGCCCGGAGATAAATAACTTATCTCCCCCTACTTCCTGGGGGACATCAGGCCCAGTGTATAAATCCTATTTCCCTTCTGAGACTTTATTTTGAATCAGAGTATTTACATAGACACATCAACAATTTAGTTAAGCCTAACTTGACAGAAATGTCAAGTTTCAAATATGAAATATAATATTTAATACATTAACAGTAATGTTAATATTTAATAAAAACTTAATACAAATATTAAATTTAGATGCATTTTTAAGCCTTTAAAAAGGGAACTGATATAAGAACAACAGAAAAGTGTATCACAGGGAGCAATTTCTATAGCTTCCTGTGCATGTCTTCTGAGAAACAGTGAAGGGAGTATGTGGGTAATGGCTCCCCATATACCTGGGGGGGCTATGGCACTTGTTGCATGGGACATAGATGGCAAAACCCCTATGGGAGTACTAATGTGAGCCAGGAGCCTTCTTTTATCTTCTTGAATGTTAACAATGGGAGATATTATTCTGAACACTGAGGAATTTGCACTGGCCTCGTCTGCCACCCTGTGAGTTCGTTAGATTTGGAAGGAGGCCGTCTGGAAGGTTAACCTGGCTGGCAGGTAGGCCCTAGTGACCCAGACTTTCAGTGTGGGTTGGTTCTGAATTCCCAAATGTTGTGGACTGGCTAAAAGTGACCTCAAGGTATCCTTGACGTATCCTCAAGGTATCCTGGTTGACCCGCGATTTTCCCTACAATTGTTCTTGCAATAAGTCTACCAGCTAGGCAGCTTTAGCACTTGAAGAAAGCATAGAAATCAGGTACAGTGTTTGTGGGAATTCAAATTTGGCAACCAAGAGGAGATCTCTATTATTAAAGTTTTGGTATAGCTTCTGAAAAAGTTTAAAGCTTAAGCCGAACAGTTAAAGATATCAGAATAATAAGCTTATTCTGTCTGCATTTCTGAGAAACACTAAAAATTATAATAAAATCCCTACTAGAAATTTTAGACTACCACATATACACTGAAGACATTATCTTTTACAGGTTCAGAAAACTCCTCTCTTTTACATAATTATAAGAGAGTTAAAATTCTGGTTTGGTCTCACAAATTAGGTGTAATTCTACATTACTAAAATGTTTTAAAGGAGTTCACTGGCCTGAAATAAAAGTATTCTGACATGTTGATGCAGAATTAAGGGTTATTTTTATACTTTCCCTTATTGACCAGAAATATGATTTTTGAGACTGTACATACTCCCCCAAGATGCCCATGTGCTTCTTTGGTACATGCTAAATACCATATAAAAGAAAGTCTTGTGAAATCACATAGTGTAAGAAAAACAGGACACAGCAGGATAGAATGTGACCTCATGACATTAGACATTTTCAGCTCTAAACTATTACAGGGAGCAAACAGCAGTGGTAGTACTTTTGACCCTGCATACCCTTAAGACCATGAGTTTGGCCTGTAATACCATCGGCCTATAAAGGGAATACACTGCCTTAGGGGGTAGCTGATTCTAAGACTAGAGGCAGGAAAAAAATCAAAATGTGTCTGGAACGTGCTGTTATTTTCAGATACTACGGATACTTTTAGAATGTCAGAGTCCTAAAAGGACATCGGCATCAACATAATGGGACTTCCTATTGACCAAGTTGTCAGATTTTGACCATCAAACACAAGCACAGCAAGGTAGTCGTAACCCGAAAGCAGGCTGTGATACAAGTTTAATTTTTTAGTAAGTAGGGGAATGTTCATATTGAACATATTTTATTCCTTCTAATAAGTTTGTCTATTTACAATATTTACAAAGTTATTTCTAACTGGGTAAGCATCAAAGAAATACATGGAACCTGTAATTTAGCCAAATGATCCTGACAGAAGAAGGTGCTAAAATAAAAAATAGGGTGGATTTATTAGCATAAATAATAGGATGCATGGTGGGTACAAAGAATAACCAGGTAGCAGGTGGCACAGGTGGTCATATACAATAATTAAGGAAGAGAGACAATTTAACACTGTATTTTAAAACATGAATTATTCAATGTCCTGAAGAGATAAGTACATAAATCCCTCATTACCAAGAAGTGCAAGCTCTAGAATCAAGATTCCCAATAAGGAACACAGCCATTTTAAATAATGAAAACAGAACATATCAAAATACCCTAGTGACAAAGCCAACAGGTTACGTACTGCCAGCCATGCAAAGCTTTAATACATCGTTACTGCAAGAGATACCAAGTTTCAAAGACAAACATTTATAGGAGGAGGACTTAAAAGTTTACCACAAAAACAAAAACCAAACCCAAAACAACAGCTCGGCATGGTGACTCAGTTTCAATTGTCCCAGTCTACACAATCAGACTAGACTGTGTCTAGACCAAGATTCAACCTGTCGATAACCCGGATCCTCTCTCTTTCCCTCATTTCTAGTCAGACTATTGAAACTCAGGAAAGTACTAATACTGAGACATTAGGGACAGATCACATTAAGAATCATACTACACTGGGAAGTTATTAAGTACAGAAGGAAGAAGAAATTACCTAAACTATAATCTTAATGTTTCGGAATAAGTTGAGGTGAATGTGCAATAGTACATTTTAAAATCACTGCTTATTTATGTCTCTCGCCAGCTGTTTAAGGTGTTATTTCAAAAGACTCATCAATTTGTACTCACAGTTTAACATTTTTCAGAAAATGTAATTAGTCAATTTTGAAATTAATGTTTAAATGCTCAAGAAAATTTGAGGTTCCTTAATATTTTGGTATGAACTTAATGAAACAATCATTAAACAAAGTACAGGTAGTTTTGGGTACTCTTTACATCTAAAAGCCCCTCAGACAATGGAAGCCTCTATTAATTATTGTTTTAAAAATTCATAATTCAGAAGAGAAAGTCTGTAATTAAGAAATCCTAACAGCTCCTGCTAGAATCCAAAGGAAAAAGTGATTTTAAAAGGACTTAAGAAAGACAAAGCTTGAGATGTCTATTCCTACCAAACACAGCCATCATTTGCTTGGTTCTAAAGACAAATGAATCATAACTTAGTAGGAATCATATTTCCATATTAACCACTTGGGTAGATGCCACGATACATGATTGAGATTACTACACGCTCTCCTAACCACAGGATTTAAGTTGTGCTGAAGGTAGCCACCCCCACCCCGGCCTCCCCCCCCCTCCCCCCCGCCAATGATACAAAGAATCTGAAGCACAAAATGTTAGCTCAAGACAACAGGGAAAACTCAAAAGGTGAATACTTCAGAAAGCTACTGTTTGACCAGTTGCCAGATCTTTAAGAATACCATGGAACTGTAAGGATGCCTCCTAAAGAAGGAAAAGCATTAGCACATCTAATTTGACACATGAGAATAAACACAAAAATATTAGAAAAGTCACATCATTTTGGCAAATTACAATATTCATCACACTCAGCACATCTTGGGTAAAGGAAAAAAAAAAAAAGAATATTGTTCACCTAACCTGTTAACTTTATGAGGGCTACCTTCCTGGCATTTGTTCCTAAGTAAATGAAAGAAATGATCTCCCGAAGACCCAACCTCCATTAAAACAAAACAAAACAAAAAAAACAACAGAACAAAACCAACAAAAAACCAACCCAAAAGAAACAGAAACATCTTTGGGAATACAAGTATTACATTTGCAAAATTAAGCACAATTTCAATTAATTCAAGTGCTGGTATGACACTGCCCGACTCTGCCAGACACTGATTATATGACTTTTCAAGTCATGAAGGTAAAGCTGAAATTATAAAACCTGTCAGGGGTGCTGGTATTCTAAATGGAACTCATTATGGGCAAGAGTTTTTGTTCACATATAAACACCACGTCAATATCCCAAAGGTGCCGTGTTGAGCTGGGGAGGCTGAAATTTGACCTGAAAGCTTTTCATGATTATGGTTTTTTTCTCATTTCTTCATCCCAATCAAAATCCAATGCTTCGTCATCTAGTTCTGATAAAGTAAAGAGAGATTTTTTGGAAAGAGCCAATCTCTCAGTGGACCCGTCTAGCTGGAAAGTTCTCCTCTTCTTGCCAGGCACTGGAGCTGCAGTCCCGGGAGGAGGGCTTGGGCCTCTCTCTCCCTGGTTCACACTTTCAGGAGGAGGAAGGGATTCCGGTTTGGATTCAGAGGGGCAAGTAAAGGAGAAGTTTGCCAATTTGGCTAATGTGCAGGAGTGAACCTTGCTGCTTTTGTTACTGCTTGAGACCTCTTCCTTTCTGTCTCTTTGACAAGTAAGATGAGAATGCTCAGTCTTGTTCTCAAGTTCTACTTCAGGCTGGATGGTTCTCCTTTCAGGGATATGTTTGCTCTCCTCTCTTGACCTGTCTTCCTCTGGTGGCTTCCGGGACACCTGCTTTGCCTCATTCTGTGGCTGGTTTGAGTTCCTGCCTCCTGAGGGAGAGGCCAACTTTTGGGGACCCTTCACAGGCGAGGTTGAGTCTCTGCTTGCAACGTGGGGAGTTTCAGGACCTGGGACGGCTACTTCAGTTGTGCCCAGAGACACATGACTGTGGTCTTCAGGGGAATGGATCAGTTTCGACTTTGGTTTGAAAGTAAATTTTGCTAGTTTGGCCAACGGGGGACCTGGACTCTCGGCATGTTCAAGTTCAGGCTCTTCCCTCTGAGCAAGGGATTTCTGTCTCGTTCTTTTGGGAGTTTTCCACGCTCCCTGTAGGCTGTGTACAGGACCAGAGTGAGGATGAGGAGAACCTGTGGGCCGTGAAGGCACCCTGGAGGGATTCCTGTACAGCTCCTGGGCCCTCGCCTTGTGCAGCGTGTGCAGTTTCCTGGAGACATGATGCATCAGTACCGAGTCCGGCTCACCAGCAGGCACTGCCATTTCAGAAACCATTGCTGCCTTTTTTGCCTCTTTACCTTCCACATTATCTGGCCTTGATGGAGCTTCTGCCTCTTCTGGTGCTAGAAGCTGTCCAGTTTCCAATTTGCTCCTTTGGCCTGGCTCATTCCTTTCCTTACCCTGAGATTTGTTCCGGAAGATTTTCAAAGCCGTTTTCCCCCCAGTTGTTTTGGGAGACACAGGAACAGTGTTTTTGGGCTCAATCTGATGAGCTGCTATGCAGTCAAACCAGTCCAAACTCTCATCTTTGCTGTATTTGTGCTCAGGTAAATGTTTTCTATTTGTTGATGTATTAGGCCCCAGGGGGAGAGGGGACCGGGAAGTGGGCTTCCCTCAGGACTGCCTCCAGCAGAGGACGTCAGCATGCTACAGTTCACTTCCTGCCGTGCTGACCAGATTCTGGACTTGCATTCTTCTCCTGGATCATTTTTCAAGGATCCTGGGTTAGTCTCTGCCTCCACTGCCTGGGGCTGGGATTGGTACGCACTCTGATTCTGTAACCTGTGGCAGAGATAAATAAGGAAAACATGTATTGAAGAGAAGAGAATTTTTAACCTTTCCATTTCTTTAGTCTCTGAGATGCCATCTAAAGACTTCAGTCCAACATAATTCCAAGTTAATACCAAATACAGTCTCTTAGAGCAGCAGAAGGAAATTATCCTTTCTCAGCAGTACAGAATTTAAGTGCTTTGATCATCATTTTAAAATTGAAATGAAATAAAGGAAATGAAGTAACAGGTTTGTCTACATCTTTAGATCTCTCTGAAAGTCCATTTAATTCATTTAAGATTGCTTGAAGGTCAGTGTAAAATGCTTGTTCTTATCTCTCCTGTTACATGTTCCACTACAACACAGGCTTCTAACTATCTGCACAGTGGACGGGTGCTGATCGGGTGGTTCTTTCGTAGGCAGTCTGCAGGTCAGAAACAGAGTGGAAGCCCAGAGGTTATGATCTGCTCACATCTCTTCACCTGAGTACTGAATTTTAGTGCACCTAAAAGTCCCCTTCCTTGGGAGTAGAGACTGTGATCCCGCTGGCCCTGTGGCATCACATTCATGGCACACCTCCCCCAAGCAAGTGTGACATCTTTCCTGCAAAGTGTAGCCATTTCAACACATGTTCTGGGCAGCTACTCTCTATCCAGCTGACACAGAGGTGAAACCTACTGACCTTCCAGAATGAAGGGTCTGATCAGTGATAGTCATTTTCAATCTTGGGCATGCCAGAAATGGAAATAATGCCAGAGGATCAACTTCCAACAGAGATGACAGTTTCTCAAAAGGAATAGCTTCGCAGTATAAGGGGCAACATGATCCCACTTCCATGTGTTAAATATGAAAAGAACTAAGCCAAAGAGCAGACGAGTAAGTTATTCTAAAAATCATGTGTAATCACAGAAAAAGGTATAGAAGAAAATACATTATATTTAAATGAATTTTAGATTTAAATAGATTTAAATACATTAAAATGTTAATGGTAGGCCTCTCTGGGAAATAAGATTATATGTGATTTTTATCTTTTTAATTTATTACTGTTACTTTTCAAAATACTCTATTAAGAACATGTATTACCTCTTATGATCAGGAAAAAAACCCACAAAAAATTATGATAAAAATACTGGGTTATATTCACTCACTATAGATTTGGACACATCAATACAGCAAAATCCATATTCACCACAGTCACAGCCAAACAAAAAAAAACCCAAAATAGCTTGCAAAATTACTGCTATCAAATATACATCAAATTGGGGTCACAGATATTCATAATTGTTAAAGCTCCATAAAAAATGTTCTAAAAGACAGTGAATTTAAGGCTAGAATAATTTGGCCCTACCATTTTAGTCTTATTCTGACTTTGGGAATTAAATTCTCCCCTACATAAAATGTTTCCAGTTTTACTATACCTTCCTAAAAGACAATCTCTTTTCATATGAATAGAATGACCACCATTTGAGGCCGGCTGTCACTGGTAGGCATTTTCCAGAAGAAAAGTGTGATAAAAGTACAATAGTTTGATGAGTCATATATGACCACTTTAAGGAATAGACAAGTCTTTCCTGAGGGGATAAACCTATATGCTACGTGGGCTTTTCTCGCTTAACAAAATTAGCCTTAGACTTGCCTTGGAGGTCATGCACTGTCATTTGCAGGGCAACCTGGTTTTGTTACTTTGAGGATCAACACCGGGACATGCCCCTGCATTACAAAGATGTATCAGAAGAAAAGGATATTTTAAGGCAGAATCCTATTTTTTTAGATCATTACCTACCCTTCTTCTTCTTTCCCTCCAGGAGGGTCATTTTGAATTTGGTAAGTTCAACCACTGTTTTTCTATCACATAACACTGATTCTGAGCTTCACATTCCTTTCCTTCCTGAATCCAGCATATGACAGCTTTTGGTAGTCCAAATGTCCAGTTTCTGCTCAGTCAAAATGAGCAGCCTTTCCAAAAGCCAAGCCGGGCCCAGGGCAGGTCTAAAAAGGATCAGCTACATCAGACCATAAAAGAACCAAAGGAGTATCTTTCATCTTAACACTAGGCTCTGGATCATTAAAAAACCAGACCAAGAGAAAAGGGGGTTGATTTTATACAAGGGCACTAGGTATTAGCAACACAAAGCCAGTCCCCAAACTTCCCCCAGGAAGGCTGTGCTGGGGTTTTATGAATTTGAGAGAGAATGCTACTACATGAAGGCAGTGAGTGAAAGGAGAAAAGCCAGGGAAATAATTCTCAAGGTTATACTTGTTCGGTCAACAATCCATCTCAGTCTCTAAATTCTCCTTCAGCAGCCGCTCTGCTTCCACGGGAACTCCTTTCACCAGCTCCCAGGTTTGAGGTCAACGCCAGCTGCCAGACTCAGGGCAATTATTGAGCCACTCACGCTGATCATGAAGATACCCAAATGGATACCTCTGCCATCGCTCACTCATGTGTCACAGGTACACCCTCAAAGTCTAGCTTTTTAGAAGCTCATGTATGCAGGGAGCATGCAAACATTGAAGTCTGGGCAAAAATTCTCTAGGTAATGCACATGACATGTTCCTTCCCACATTTTAACAAATCATTACAAAGCTGAGTTTTGAAACATTGTTTTTGTCATTCTTGAGTTGTTACCCTGTTGGAGGAGAAACAGGTTTCCCTCTTTAACAAAATACATCATTCTCACTGGAGACTTTTTGTCTGTTAAATATGTGAAATTTTAAAGGTCATGAATCTGCGCATGTAGGGAAGGAAAATGATGATGCTGAAGGGAGGGTCAGAGCTGTTGCTAATGGACCAGGAGGGCCTTTCACAGGTAAAGGTCACTACTAGTTATCTCCACTTCTCAAACTTTCAAAACATCCTATTCGGCTGGCTCGAAAGCAATCTGGGCCTCAGTGTTCTACCTGATTTTCTTTCACCAGGGTTACATAAAGATCAAACATTTATTATGCTTGGAAGAGAGCTTTAAAACCATTAAGAATAAAATTAAAATATTAATAAACACTATGATTCTTCATGTAAACTCCCTTGCACATGGTCCTTTCCTGGCAAGGAAAAATGATAAAGCCAAATTACGATAATATTTTGTGGCTGGGTCTAGCCTGGGGTAGACTGACCTCCTGGAGTTCAACTTCCTCTTTCTTAACAGCATTCCCAGCCACCTTTCTAAATGGCACCGCTCTACCTATATCGACCCAAAGAAAGAGAAGAGGATGAAGTAGTGGTAGTGAACAGAATAAATCCCATTTACCAAGGCTTCTTGATTCCATGGAAACTGCATGTCTTGGGTGTGAACTGTGAGTAGCCAACCTTGGTGCTTCTCATGTAATTGGGAACCGGTGGTATAAATTCAGTAAATTAATACACAGTTTACCATATATAGTAAAGAACCTGCCAGTGTTCTCCATGAGGCTCACCAAACCAGCAAGCCAAGGAAATGTAGCTACGGAAGGTGGTCTCCAAAGATGGCAGCCATCAATTCCCCCATTCCTGTATGTCTATGTCACTCCTCCCATCAAGAGGTGGTGTCTATTTTCCCCTACCTTGCATGGGGGCTGACCCTGTGTCTTGCTCTGACCTATAAAATGTGGCAGAAATGATGCTGTATCAGTTCTGGCCCAGCTCATAAGAGGCCTGCTGGCTTCCATTTTTGCTCTGTTGGAGCATTAAGCTACCATGTCAGAATTCCGACTCCCCTGTGGTAAAGAGAGCCCCTGGCCATTTAAGCCACCTCCACTAAGGCACAACACATGTGAGGGAAACCATTCTGGATGTTCCAGTTCCACCTGAGCTCCCAGCTAAATTCAAGTATATGAGTGATCCCAGCCGACACTATGTGGAGTAGAGATAAACGAATTTACGACTCTCAGAAAAGTGAGCAATAAAATGGTGGTAGTGGTGGTTTTCTTTTTGTTTCTTTAAGCCACCAAGCTCTGGGGTAGTTGATTATACAGCAACAGACAACTGAAACAATCCCCTACAGATAGTACAGACAGATTTTCCACTTAATTTCCACTTCCTTCATTTCACTGTCAAACAAGGATTTTCCATTATAAGCCTTTTCTTGGATTTCTCTTCTCACCTTTCAAGTCTTCTTAGCTCTTCACTCAAGAGGTTGTGCAGCTCCAGCTTTTCCAGAATGAGTTCACACTGCCTCTGGTACTGCTGCAGAGGGTTTTCAGGAAAGGAAGTGTGAAGTGCATTCACACCTCCTAGCAGTGCACCTCCCTGAAGGGGTATCGAGAAAATGGAAAATACCAGAGAGAGTCAACCAGTCAGCCTGCATAGAGGAAGCATACGCTGGAGGCCACTGATCCCAGATCGGCCCTCTCTACTCCCATCTTGACTGTCAGTCAACTGGGCCTTTTGCAGATTTCAACAGTTCTCTCCCTCCAGTTCCTGGTGGCAAGAACTGCTCCAGGAAGCACACTGTCACTAGTGGGACCATGAGCGCCCCTCAGATGTGTTGAGGAAAAAAGAGTGACACCCACTGCTGCACACTAGTTGGCAAAAGCAATGCTACTGACGCAAAGAATGCTTCCACGAC
Source organism: Panthera tigris (assembly GCF_018350195.1). Lineage (NCBI taxonomy): Eukaryota > Metazoa > Chordata > Mammalia > Carnivora > Felidae > Panthera > Panthera tigris. The sequence goes on from NC_056664.1 coordinate 106,444,592, forward strand.
CATGTTTTCCCCTTCTTTTAAATGGTTTCCTTTGGATATATTTCCTGAAATTATTAGATCTAGATTATGATCACTTTTACAACTCCTGATATGCTATAAATTGTCTTTTTTTTTTTTTTTTTACATGCTTATAGTTAGAGTTCAAATATTAGGTGCAAAATACCCTTACCTGCATCGAGGATTCCATTACTGACACTGCTGTAATAGCATCTTCCAGAGTCACAGTGTCACGAAACATCAGGCGAGCATGAGCTAAGAAAATTATGAAGACAGAAATTTTTTGATGCACATCTGAGGTGATAAATGTAATACTTTACCTGACCCCCTGAAAAATTACATTTTATGAATGAGCTACTAGTACCAAATTCATTTTACTAAAACAAGCACAAAAGTCTAATTTATTTCCTTCCTCCCTTCTTCCCTTCCTTCAGTAGGCTCCACACCCAGCCTGGAGCCCTATGCGGGGCTTTAATCACAACCCTGAGATCAAGACCTAAGCCAAAATCAAGAGTCAGACTCTTAACCAAATGAGCCACCCAGGCACCCCACAGAAGTCTAATTTCAATTAGTTTTAAAGTTGTTTCTCTAATGATGGGCCTAATCTTTCACAGCCCATGTCAATTCTGGGTATTTACATGAAAGTACTCTGGGCTCCAACAAAGAAAGGGGTTATATAAGCATATAGCTAATATTCAACAACTTTTAATCTCCATTTAAAAAAATGTTTATTTACTTATTTTGCAGACAGAGAGGGAGAGAGAATCCCAGGCGTTGTCAGCATAGAGCCCAACGCGGGGCTCAATCCCACAAACCATGAGGTCATGACCTGAGCTGAAACCAAGACTCAGACACTTAACTGACTGAGCCACCCAGGTGCCCCATTAATCTTCATTTTCTAGTCTATTATAGAAATACACAATATTAAAGTCATTTCTCATCTCTGGCACTTCTCTTTATCTGTGAGCTTTTCAAAACTACCAAACTCACAAGCCTGCGTTTGGGATACTTGTCTGAATATTAGCTATAAATCCTTGACACAGTGAAGTGTATTTGTTTTATAAAACTTTTTATTAAGTATATATTCTGTCATCATATGATACAGCCAGTTCACACAGAAATTTTTTTAGAATTATTTTAACAAGGGCTAAATATAAAAGCTAGTATTAGAAAAAAAGTCTTGATGTTTGTTTATTTATTTATTTTGAGAGAGACAGAGTGCGAATGAGGGAGAGGCAGAGGGAGACACAGAATCTGAAGCAGGCTCCAGGCTCTGAGCTGTCAGCACAGAGCCCAACACTGGGTCGAACTCACGAACCGTGAGATCATGACCTGAGCTGAAGTTGGATGTTTAACCGACTGAGCCACCCAGGTGCCCCTAGAAAAAAAGTCTTGAGATACATGTTAGTTGTATGTATGCATGTAAGTCTCATGCCTTAGGATTGGGGTCATCTGTTATGTTAGTGGTAGCCTGTGAATGGCAATTAGTGAGAAAAAACCAGATATGCTTCACCGGAAACAACTCTAAACAAGGAAGTATTCCACCGAAAATGCTAACAGACCACCACTGAGAAACAAACGTTAGTAAATAAGACTTTCTAAATGAATCATGTCACCAAGAGTCCTCTCAATGATGCTACACTCTACTCAATACTTATAATCTGTCCTCAGAAGAATGCAGGTTTCATAGCTCAGAGACTTTACTTTTCAAGCAACTATGAACACCTTAGAAAATCTTCTTATTCATCTTTGAATCATGGTGCCAAGCTCCATGCCTTGCATGTATTGGGCACCCAATAGAAGTATTATTTGTTGAAAGAAATAAACCTTCTGCCAATCGGATCAAGCTTTCCAGCAGGCGGATGGTGGTCCGGGCAGCGTTTCGGGAATCACTCTGCCTCTGCATCTGGTAGTACCGGAGAAGAACCTGATTACCCACGTCAGACAGTGTGGGCTGTAGATTTCGAATCAGGCAGAAATAGGTTTTCATCTTTTCCATGCTCCAGAGCTTTTCTGATTTGCTTGGGTAACCTGTAAATATTAGGTGCTAGGTCAGCAATTTCTAAGAACAGGCAAACATCTCACTTAAAGGGTTTTGATAATGTTCTTGTGTTCATCTTTAAAAAAGATAACCTTCGGGGCGCCTGGGTGGCTCAGTCGGTTGAGCGCCGACTTCGGCTCAGGTCATGATCTCGCGGTCCGTGAGTTCGAGCCCCGCATCGGGCCCTTGTGCTGACAGCTCAGAGCCCGGAGCCTGTTTCAGATTCTGTGTCTCCCTCTCTCTGACCCTACCCCATTCATGCTCTGTCTCTCTCTGTCTCAAAAATAAATAAACGTTAAAAAAAAAAATTAAAAAAAAAAAAAAGATAACCTTCAGGTTTGTGGCCACTGAAACCTAGACCTGATTCTGCATGGCATATAGTTCAAGAACAAGCAGCCTTAGGATCTAAGCTTAATTGAAGGTAAACTTCCTACAGGCGCTAAAATTATCCAGAATAATTCTGGTCTGTCCTATAGTAATACACAGTATTTGAATAAATCTAATTTAATTTAAAGAGAAACACACATTTAGAGATTTCTGTTTCATAATTCAGTCCAGTTTTCTTTGCGTGCAAGAGGTGAGTGGTAACTATTTACCATAAGGTGGCCCTCTTTTAATCACAAAGAACATATTTACCAACTATAAGATCATCAGCAGACCCCCTTCTTTCTGCTCATTATTCTGGGCACACTCAATGGCTCCTCTTGCTGCCTTCGGTCTAAGCATCTCTCTGTTGCCGGTTAGGTAGGTACCTTGAGTATTTACTTAATTTTCTTCAAAGAGAATTTCATTTGGTTATGTCTACTTTTTCTCCACCAATGTAAATGATTTATCTCCACATACCTTTGTTTTCTAAGATAAAGGATGAAATTATACGATCCCAGTCTTCATTCTTGGTATCAAGCAAAACCAGGATCAGATCAAATCGACTTAAGAGTGGGCTGCCAAGGGCAATGTTCACGGACACGGACTCGTGGGGGTCATACTGGCCTTTGGGGTTAGTTGCTGCCAGAATGGTGGCCCTTGTGTTCAGCTTGCACACGAGGCTATTAAAAGAGAGGGTACAATTCACTGACTGCTGAGATTCAAATAAATAGCAAAATTAAACTTGTTAATAAAAAGAAAATCTTGTTCCTTGAAAATCTAGAGAAACTGTGTGGAAGAGAATATGGAATGCTACAAGGAGGTATCACAAATGCCAAGTTCAAAGGAAGTATATTAAAGCAGCGTATGCTGAAGGAAGTTATTGTTAAATAAATATTTCTTATGCCCCTACTATGAGCAGATCCCTCTGCTGGGTGCTAAGAGGTGTACAAAATTAAATTAAACATAGATACTATTCTTAAGGAGCTTGTAATCTACCAGCTATAATGGTAAGACAGGGCAGACTATGATATGTTCTGGAAGGATAAAGTTCCCAGGGGAAGTAAAGATGATGTGTATCCATTTCTACGGTTGGAAGAGATGATTAGAGAAACAATGCAAAGTAGCTTTTGAACTGGGCCCTTCACAACACCTGGACTTTTAAAGTGGAGATTATATATATATATTTGTGAGGGAGTGAAAGTAAGGGGTAAGGGTGACTTTGGAGAATGCTGAGTGGTTAAAGCAAAAACTTCCTGTGTGCTCACTTCTTTTGATTTTTCTAAAAGTGAAAGAAACAAGAGTCAGAGACACAGAGAGAGGGATGGGAGGGAAAGAGGAGAAAGGAGGAAGGGGAAGAGAGGGAGGGAAAGGAAATTAGGAAAAATAAGGATTGATCAGCATTACTGTTTGTTCTGAGCATAGGTGACACACAATGTTACATTAATTTCAGGTGCATAACTTAGTGATTTGACGAGTTTATACATTATGCTATGTTCATCACAAGTGTAGCTACCATCTGTTCCATTACATCACAATTACAATATCAATGACTGTATTCCTTCTGCTCTGCTTTTTATTTGCATAGCTTACTCATTCCATAACTGAACTGCGATTTACTCATTCCAAACTGAACTTATTCCCTCTCCCTTTCACATATTTTCCCCAAACTCCCATTCCCCTCCCCTCTGGCAATCATCAGTTTGTTCTCTATATTTATAGTTCTGATTCTGCTTTTTTTTAATTTATTTTTTTAGATTTAATTTATGAGTAGAATCATACGGTGTTTGTCTTTCTCAGTCTGACTTATTTTACTCAGCATAATACCCTCGAGGTCCATCCATGTTGTCTCAAATGGCATGATCTCATCCTTTCTTTATGACTGTGTAATATTCCAGTGTGTGTGTGCGCACGTGTGTATCTGTGTGCATGCACACGTGCACACACACACATTTTTCTTATCCATATGTATACTGGTGGACACTTAGGTTGCTTCCATGTCTTGGCTATTGTAAATAATGCTGCAATGAACACGGGGGTACATATATTTTTTTGAATTAGTGTTTTTGTTTTCTAACACTGGAATTACCAGACCTTATGGTATTTCTCTTGTTAATTTTTTGAGGAACCTCCATACTGTTTTCCATAGTGGCTGTACCAATTTACATTCCCACCAACAGTGCACAGCTGTTCCTTTTTCTCCATATACTCACCAACAGTTGTTGTTTTTTGTCTTTTTGATTTTAGCCATTCTAACAGGTAATATCTCATTGTGGTTTTGATTTGCATTTCCCTGATGATTAGCGATGCTGAGCATCTTTTTATGTGTCTGTTGGCCATCCGTGTATCTTCTTTGGAAAAATGTCTATTCAGTAAACTGAGGGTTGATGGGGGGTGGGAGGGAGGGGAGGGTGGGTGATGGGCATTGAGGAGGGCACCTGTTGGGATGAGCGCTGGGTGTTGTATGGAAACTAATTTGGCAATAAATTTCATATAAAAAAATGTCTATTCAGGTCCAGAAAATCCTAAATAATTCACCAAAAAACTACTAGAAGTAATAAACAAATTCAGTAAGGTGGCAGTCTACAAAATTAGTACCAAGAAACTTATGGCTTTTCCATACACTCGCAATGAAGTTGCAGAAAGAGAAATTTTAAAAACAACAGTATTTACAGTTGCAGTAAAAAGAATAAAATACCTGAGAATAAACTTAACCAAAGAGGTAAAAGACCTATATTCTGAAAACTATAAAAAAAACTGAAGATGACACAAACAAATGAAAAGATATTCCATGCTCATGGAATGGAAGAACAAATATTGTTAAAATGTCCATACTACCCAAAGCAATCTACAAATTCAATGCAATCTCTTTCAAAATACCAACAGTATTTTTCACAGAACTAGAATGAATAATACTAAAATTTATATGTAATCACAGAAGACCCCAAATAGTCAAAGCAATCTTGAGGAAGAAGACCAAGCTGGAGGTATCACAATTCTAGATTTCAAGATATACTACACAAAGCTGTAGTAATCAAAACAACATAGTACCGGCACAAAAATAGACACATAGATCAGTGGAACAGAATAGAGACTCCAGAAATAAACCCACGATTATATAGTCAATTAGTCTATGACAAAGCAGGCAAGAATATACAATGGGAAAAAAAAACCACTTTTTCAATAAACAGTGCTGGGAAAACCGGACAGCTACATGTAAAAGAATGAAACCGGACTACTTTTCTAGTATTATGCACAAAAGTAAAATGCATTAAAGACCTAAACAAGAGACCTGAAATCACAAGAATCCTAGAAGAGAACACAGGCAGTAACTTCTCTGACATCAGCCATAGCAATAATTTTCTAGATAAGTCTCCTAAGAGCAGGGAGATGAAAACAAAAATAAACTATTGGGACTACATCAAAATAAAAAGCTTTCGCACAGTGAAGGAAATCATCAACAAAACAAAAAGACAACCTACTGAATGAGAAAAGATATTTATAAATGATAAATCTGATCAGGGGTTAATATCCAAAATATATAAAGAACTTATACAAATGAACACCCAAAATACCAAACAATCCAATTTAAAAATGGGCAGAGCATCTGAATACTTTTCTGAAGAAGACATATAGATAGCCAACAAATATATGAAAAGGAGCAGATATATGTTGAGGAGCAACAGTAAAGGGAAGACTGAGGAGGTCTGGGCACAGTGGGCAGGTTAGATGGACAGGACACATGGAGAAGATCAGAGCCATGGTCCAGGAAGAGGCACACAAGTCCTGAACAGAGCAGTGGCGCCATGGGTGTGTGGATATGACATAACTTAGATATTGTTGTTAAATTTATCATTGATGGGCAAGTCCTCAAAATAGCATGGCATATTCATTAATAACAAATATAGATTCTTTTTTTCTCTGTAAATTTGTATGCTCTCCATTCAATGACTATTTTTAGTTATAGTGGCATATCTGCCTCCGAGTAGTCACAGCCCTGTGACATCAGCAAACATGTGCTACATTTGTTAATCTCTAATCTATTTCCAGTTGGCTCCAGTGACCAGCTCATGAGACTGAAAAAGTTTAAGAGTCTTTATTTGTAGTAAATGGCACAAGAAGACACTCATTAAGGAGAAACACAAACAAGGCACTAAATCCCCCTTTAAAATGAAATCCCTTTTGAAATTTTACTGAAAGGGGAGCACTTGGGTGGCTCAGTTGGTTAAGCATCCCATTCTTGATTTCGGTTCAGGTCATGAGGTAGCAGTTCGTGAGTTCAAGCCTTCCGTCGGGCTCTGTGCTGACAGTGCACAGCCTGCTTGGGATTCCCTCTCTGCCCCTCCACTGCTCACTTGCTCTTTCTCAAAATAAATATTTAAAAAAAAATTATTGAACGGGGAAAATTCTGAATAGTCTACATCTTATAACTTATGTGCCAAAATGGCTTTGTGAAGGCAGTTGTTTAGGCCATGGAATCCAGTTTGCCAAAAGAAAAAAAAAAAAAAAGGTAGTAAATTGTTCCTAACTAATCTCACAAAGCACATTTAATCCATACTGAAGTGAGGCTGTTTGCATTTATCATAGAAAAGGAATATTACTGAAATACTGGCAATGAAACAAAGTACAATTGCATCGAAGTGATTTTTTAAAAAATATTTTCAATATGAGATAAAACAGACTGTTCATCCTCTCTCTGATCTACAAATATTTATAATACATTTCCTGTGTGCAGAGGACTATAATGACAATTCAGGAAGGTATACAGTGGTCCCTGCCTTCAGTTAGTTTCCAACAGAACTGATGGAGGAGGGGGAGGTTCTACACAGTGCCTGCCAGACAATACGTGAGCCATGGATGATGGCGTCCCTGTCAGCATTAGCATCAGCAAGGAGACACTTCTGTGGAGACTCCTGCGTATCTGTAAGGTACATAATCTTAAAACTACCCATGATGTGAGAAGGGAAATGAACAAGCAAAGACAGAAAGAAGGAGGTGAATTATTCCTGAGGTAACTGGGGGGGGGGGGGAGGGGGAACAAATAAGTTTAAGGAAGGGGGCTAAGGACAATTTACATGTGAAGAAAAAAGGCTGTCTAATGGACAGTTAGTGAAAATGTGAGCAATGAGAAACAGAAGAGTCGTTTCTGGTCATTTGAAACAGGGGAAGGCTATATACACACCTGGTGGTTGCAGATCTGTGACACAAACATTGCTGCATTAAAAACCAAATGAGGTTTTGGTAAAACACACACACACACACACACACACACACACACACACACACACAGAGAGAGAGAGAGAGAGAGAGAGAGAGAGAGAGAGAGAGAGAGGCTAATCCTAAGTACTTTGTGCATAGTGATGGCTCACTAAATATCTACCGAATGAATGAACTCATGGATTAGTGTAGGGTAATAATCATTTTTCCAATCTAGTATGACCTCCACCTTCTTCAATAACAATAATACCGTATTTGTAATACCAAGCATTGTGCTAGGTTTTATGTATATACACTGTTCCTAATATTCACAAAAACTTAACAGGTAAGATAACATATCACCAACTTAGAAATAAGGAAAATAGAAGTTAAAGGTGACAGAGAGCGGCAGAGCTGAGCTCCCATTCAAACCCAAACCTGCTTAGCTCCAAAACCAGTGCTCTTTTACCTGAAGACTGCCACTGTAGTGTGACATCTTAAACAGTTCCTGTGTGGTCTTTAAATGTTTCTGTGTGTGTGTGTGTGTGTGTGTGTGTGTGTGTGTGTGTGTGTTTATGTTTATTCATTTATTTTTGAGAGACAGCACGTGTGCACACAGGGAGGAGAGAGAGACAGAGAATCCAAAGCAGGCTCCATGCTGATAGCAACGTGAGGCTTGAGCTCATGAACCACAAGATCATGACCTGAGCCGAAACCAAGAGTCAGACGCTTAACGGATTGGGCCACCCAGGTGCCCCATCCTGTGTGGTCTTAAAGAATCTGCCTGAATGGTTTAGACATTCATTGACTTACCTTATCTTTTTCCTACTTGATTTGATCTCCTTGAAGGGCTATGACTTATTGTTACCATGCTCACATGCCTGTCACATATTAAATGCTCAATAAACATTCACAAAATACATGACAAAAAAATCTTCACTTAGTTCAGTATTTCTAAAATTCAGAGCCATTTTATACTTACAGGCTTCAACAGTCATAAAATAATCATGCTAATATGTGGAGTTTTTCTACATTAACCCCAAGGAGTGAAAACATTCCAGTTTTTGAAAAAGCTACTTTTCCATTTTTAATCCACGTTTTCACTTTCCTAAAAACACAGTGGTAACTTTTCTATTCTAAAGTTAGGTTACACAAATTATTTGTATTATTACAGGCCCTCCAGATAGTGCCCTTGATTTTGCAATGCTCTCCCAGTAATCCCATTACATCCTTTACGGGGTGATCCCCATCTCCACTCATGGCTTTAATCACCACCTATGTGCTGATATCCATAAATTCAGTTCTCACCTGTGGCACTGGCTGCTATGTGCTCACCAAACCTTGTTTCCCCTTCGCCCCAGGCACAGACCAGACCACGTTTCCCATTCTCTTTTATGGGTGAGTAGAACTGTGGTAAATAAGTTTTGTCAATGGAATGGGGGTGGAGGAACGTATGCCATTTCCAGGTTGGGCACCTACGTCCCTATGCAACCCTCCTCATCCTCTCCCTCTGCCAGCATAGACCAGGATAAGGCCCAGAGTCAGAGAGCCACCTGAGGGACGAAGCCTGGGCCCTGGATGAGTGTGTGGAGCAGAGCACCCCACCCTCAACCCACAAGAGACTGTGACATAAGCAAGAAAAACTTCCTTTGGCAAAATATTGCAGGAAAGAGATGAGCACAGGAGAGAACTGATGAATTTTCAAGGAGTAATGAAGAGAATACACAGCTCAGAAATGTGAAGTTTTGAAAGGCTGGAAAATGCAACTGCTTCTAGACCTCAGAGAGTAAGAGCAAGAAAGGGCTTTGAACAACAGAGCCCCAGTAAATTTTCCTAGGTGTACAAAATGACCCAGGTTAAGAGTGAAACCTTCAGTTTAGATGCCCTGAAAGCAGCCAACATTAGGGTGAATAAAAGAGGAATGGAAGCCACACTCATGCTCACAGTAATACTGTTCTCAAAGGCCCAGAGGTGGAAGCAACCCCAGGGAACATGGATGCACAAATAAACAAAAGTGATGTACGTATAGCTATATATACACGCACAATGAAATATTACTCAATCTGGAAAAGAAAGGAAATCTGCTACTCACTACAACAGGGACGAACCTTGAGGACACTATACTAAGTGAAATAAGTCAGTCACAAAAGATAAATGCAATATGAATCTACTTATATGGGATTTCTAGAGTAGTCAAACTTATAGCCACAGAAAGTAAAATGGTGCTTTCCGGGGATGGGGGAGAAGGGAAAATGGGGAGTTGTTTAGCGGGTACAGAGTTCTAGTTCTGCAAGATGAAAAGGGTTCTGAAGATCAGTTGTATAACAAGGTGATATGGATATACTTAACATCACTGAACTGTACAATTAGAAATAATTAGGATGGTAAATTTTATGTTATGATTTTTATTTACCCCAATAAAAAAAAAAAGGAGACTACAATGGACTGAATGTTTGCGATTCCCCCAAATCCGTATGTTGAAGCCCTAACCAGCAATGTGATAATATTATGAGTTGGGGCCTTAAGGAGGTAATTAGGTAAGATGAGCTCATGAAGGTAGTGCTCCCATAAGGGAATTAATGTCCTCGTGTGAAGAAGAGGAGCTCTCTTCGTGCTCTCTCTCATGCTCTCTCTCTCTCTCTCCCACAGATACATACCTGAACACGCACACACACACCAAGGAAAGACCTTGTGAGCACACAGCAAGAAGGCAGCTGTTTACAAGCTAAGAAGAGGGTCCTCACTAGGAACTGAATCTGTCAGCACTTGATCTTGAACCTTCCAGTTTCCAGAACTGTGAGAAATAAATGTCTGCTGTGTAAGCCACCAGTAAATGGTATTTTGTTATAGCAGCCCACACTAAGACAAAGGCAAAGAAGGAAAGAAAACAAAAACCCAGCAAACCAGACTTGAGATATCCATGAAGAAAAGAACTCTGGATACCAGCACAGGCATTTGACTGGAAGCAAAGGGATGAGAGGCCTATGATTCCAGGAGATCCATGCTGCCAAAGAAACATAACCTCAATCTAAAGAAAGCCTTCGTTGCTTTCAAGTTGTAAAACAACCTGTGGCGGTCATGACACCAAAAGCACAAGCAAAAAAAGACAGATAAAATGGACTTCATCAAAATTAACAACTTTGTCCTTCAAAGAATGCCATCAAAGAAGTGAAAAAAAACCTCACAGAATGAAATTATTTGCATATCATATAGCTGAGAAAGGACTTTATCCAAAAAATATAAATAACTCTTAAAACTCAACAATAAAAAGGCACATAATCCAGTTAAAAAATGGGCAAAGGATTTGAATAGATGTTGCTCCAATGATGATACACAGATGACCAATAAGCACATGAAAAGATGCTCAATATCATCAGTCATTAAGGAAATGCGAATCAAGACCACAGGCAAGATACTAAAGACACACTAGAACTGTTATCATCACAGACAACTACAAGTATTGGCAAGGATATAGAGACATTAGAACCCACCTACACTGCTTGAGGGACTGTACAATGGTACAGTGGCATTGCAAAGGTTTGACGGTTCCTTAAAAAGTTAAATACTGTTAACATATGACCAAGTGATCTCTCCTATTACATACCCAGGAGCAATGAAAACATATATCCACACAAAAACTTGTATGTGAATCTTCTTTTTTTTTTTTTTTTTTTCCAACGTTTTTTATTATTTTATTTTTGGGACAGAGAGAGACAGAGCATGAACGGGGGAGGGGCAGAGAGAGAGGGAGACACAGAATCGGAAACAGGCTCCAGGCTCCGAGCCATCAGCCCAGAGCCTGACGCGGGGCTCGAACTCACAGACCGCGAGATCGTGACCTGGCTGAAGTCGGACGCTTAACCGACTGCGCCACCCAGGCGCCCCAATGTGAATCTTCTTAATAGCGTTGTTCATAATAACCAAAAAGTGGAAAGCCCAAATTTCTATCAATTGATAAATGGATAAACAAACTGTGGTATATTCATATAATGGAACACTATTTGGCCATGAATAGAAAGCTATTGGTGGTACCTGCCACAGCGTGGATGAAACTTGGGAACATTATGCCAGTGAGAACACTTGAGGACCAGTCCCGAAGGCTAAAGAGCTCTGTGGTGGAAGGGGCCGGGGTCCTTGAATGATTTCATGGGCTAGAACAACTCCTCTTCCACACATTGATGAGCAAGACACAACCTTAGATTGTGTTAAGCCACTGTTTGCTATAGCAGTTAGCCTCCCCTGAGTGATATCCGGCAAATCTCTCTAATGAGCTCTAGATCCTTTGGCTATAGCAAAGACTACTCCAATGTTTGAGTGGTTTCCTCATGCAAAGAATCAGGCCAAAAAATAGCCTGTGATGTCATACTCACATATCTGCTTCTAGATTATCTAACACTTTCAGAATAGGGCCCCAATTAAAAACAACAACAACTATTTAGCACCCAAAAAGTGGGGTAAAAAGCCTCACAAAACTATACAAAATAAAAATATTTTAATGATATTCTCACAATCCATGAATACGTATTACAAAACTGTTAAAAAATAAGACTGATAAAGTTGACAAATCACCTTTTGCTGCAGACTGACTCAATGAAGGGTAACAAGAGACAAGACACAGGCCAGGGCAGCCCATACGGAACATCTAGAAAGAACAGAAACTCTCAGAGTGCATGGCATGAACTTACATTTTCACACCCTGGTGGCATACTTGGATGGCTGTAAGGGATACGTCTCATCCTGTTCCAGAGCCTCCTCAGCACCCCCAGGAGTCAGAGCCATCTCAGTGGGGTTGGGGAGAAGGATTTGTTCCCTGTCTCCTCGCCTTAACCTGAGGCTAATCTGAGGAGGATGTCACCAGAGATGCAGCTTCACAAGATCTGGAGGAAGGGACAGACAGGTTGTCTGGTGTGCAGAGAATCTTACCTGGGAGCAGTGGTTCCTAAGTCTGGCTCATCAATGAGGGCCACGGTTGGTTGTAATAACAGAGATTCCCAGGTCCCACCTCTGAGATTCTGACTGGTAGGCCTGGTGTGGGCTAGAAAACTGAACATCGTCGAGTGACTGGTGCTGTGGCTCTTCTATGGCTGTTAGAATCACATGGACAATAAATGACTACTTGTCTGTCTCACTGCAAAGTCTGAGTATCTTGGGACGCCTGGGTGGCTTAGTCGGTTAAGCATCCAACTTCATTCAGCTCAGGTCATGATCTCGTGGTTTGTGAGTTCTAGCCCAGTGTCGGGCTCTGTGCTAACAGCTCAGAGCCTGGAGCCTGCTTCCGATTCTGTGTTTCCCTCTCTCTCTGCCCCTCCCCCTGCTTGTGCTCTGTCTCTGTCTCTCAAAAATAAATAAACATAAAAAAAAAAAGTTCTGAGCATCTTGAGAACAAATTCCTTGCCTTTTCATCTTTGTGGTGTGAGTAGCAGACAGCAAGACGTTGTTTAGTGCTCAAGACAGGTTTATTGAGCAAAATGATAAATTGCCATCATGCTTGTTTTTACTTTTTAATTATTTTTTATTTCTTTAAAGATTTTTAAAAATATTTTTTATTTATTTTGAGACAGCGAGAGCATAAGTGGGAGAGGGGCAGAGAGAGCCCAATGTGGGACTCAGACTTATAAACCACAAGATCATGACTTGAGCCAAAATTAAGAGTCAGATGCTCAAGTGACTAACCACCCAGGTGCCCCCATTGTGCTTGTTTTTGAAATTTAGATTGTGCTTCCTACCTAGACTTCTGAGTATAATTTAGTAGCACCAAATATATAATTGCAACATCAAATTTTCTCCTACAATGCTATTTCTCAGCAAATAGCAAAAGTATCCTTTATTACTTAAGAGTCAACTGATACCCTGCCTTTGAACTCTAACTCTGTGCAGTGTATACAAAGTGACATGTTTCTTATTTTTTTTTAACGTTTATTTTATTTTTGAGAGAGAGACAGAGCACAAGCAGAGGGAAGGGCAGAGAGAGAGGGATACACAGAATCCAAAGCAGACTCCGGGCTCTGAGCTGTAAGCACAGAGCCTGACACGGGGCTTGAACTCATGAACTGTGACATCATGACCTGAGCCAAAGTCGGATGCTTAACCGACAGAGCCAGCCAGGTGCCCCCAAAGTGACACATTTAAAAACACACACACACAAACTCTGAGAAATTCCCTGCAGCCTTGGAGGCCAGCCAGATATTGTGATTCAATGATTCATACTATATCCTTAAGCTGTAATTCAAATTAAAAAATCCTTCACAAAGCAATCAGACTTTAGTCACTTGAAATGAGAGAGAAAACAAAAGAACACACATTTAAGAATTCCTAAAAATGACACTGTAAAGTGTCAAACACCTTAAAGAAAAACTTGAAGTGTTCTTAGAGAAAGAGCCCAGAATGTCTGGATGATGACGGCCTTTGTATTGCTGGCCAAATTTAGATGGCTTTGAAATGAGGAGTGAGGAGTAGGTAAGGCGTTTTAAGGGTAAAATTCAGAGCATTTTTATTTTACTTTGGTAGAATACATGATTAAGTATTTCCTTTTCATACTTAACCCTTCTGATCTGCTTACTGATTAACAACCGATGCGCTTTATGTCTCTGGAGACATTTTCTCAAGAGTTCTGAATTTGGCAAATAACTGTATACTTTGCATTAGGAAGATTAACAGCCTCCTAATTAGGGACAGAATGAACTTAGGATTCTGAAAACTGTTACCCAAAAAATTTGATGAGCTACTGTTGGAGACAGACCCAACTCTTTCTTGAACAGTAGAGTGACACACAGAGAAAGTGCCATGAAAAATGAACATGAGCTATGGTGGAACTTAAAGATGTTTTTGTTGTTCCCACTACCAAGCAGATGATCTGTAAAAACTGTGCCCTGAAGGCACATTGAACAGCCATCCCAAGAGCAAAACCAACGTGTACTATTCTTGCACTGTTCTGCAAGTGATACTATGTCAAAATAAAAATTTTTTAAATGTAAAAGGACAACTCCTCCAGATGGAGGGAGAAAAATATCACAGAATTGGTGGTAGATGTGGTCTGGGGAGAAACCGTAAAAACTACTGCAGAGCCTGACCAGGAGTGACTCAGTGCTGTCTTGATAAACCCCTGCCATCCTTTTTGTTCATCTCTTTGAAACCCACTGAGCTCAAGACTTTTCTCATCAAGAGCCACCTGCTATTTAGATTGATTCATCAGGCTATTCTGTCTGTCTAAACTATTGCTCCTCAGCACTGACAAATCCACAAGCACGGACGACTGTTGTATTGCTTACGTGATTCTTTCGTCCTCGTTATAGTGCCGGGCAGGCCAACCACTGGAACATCCACCAAGCAGGTAACTCCACAATCTCCTCTTTGTAAACTGCCACGTGGGAACAGCAGACTGGACTAGAGATTGGAAACTGACTAAGGGCAGTCACTCATAAACCAGCCAGAGACGTCTGAGCTGCCGTTGCATAAATCTACTTGGGACAATCTAATTGGCCCTCCTTTAAGGGTATCTGAAATGGACACAAGAGGGAGAACTGAACTACTTCTACAGAGAGCTGCACGAATCTGAAGGCCCACAAATACATATTCACACAAACAGTCACAGGAAAGCACCTGAGTCGTAGTAATGGGAGAGCAGGAGTGGCTGCTATTTTATATCTACTTGAAGCAAACTTCCATTCTCCAAATTATGTTCCAGTCACCAAAAGAAGCAACTTCTTTTTTTCTGTTCCTCAGTTTCTGCATTTGTAAAAATGGGGTTATAATAAGTGCGGTCTGCTATCAACTATTCTGAGAAATAAATGGGTTATTACATGTGCAAGATTTAGAATAGAACCTGGCACCTAATAAGTACTAGATAAATACAGATAGCCCTTATTATCTAAACTCCTGTTTTCTGTAAGGAAATTTGAATATATCAAGATATATGTTCCTAGGAACTTGAATATATCAAGATGAATTTTCTGATACATTCCTTGCTATCCAAATTCAGGAACAAAATAGATTTAGCTAGAGAGAGATACTTGCGTTACTTGTTATAGTTAAGTACCTCATCATGTGCAGGACACTACGCTGTGTGATTTACATGTAAGAGTAAACTAACTTTTTTTTTTTTTTTTTTTTACAAATTAATTTTTTTTTTTAACCTTTATTTATTTTTGCGACAGAGAGAGACAGAGCATGAACAGGGGAGGGGCAGACAGAGAGGGAGACACAAAATCTGAAACAGGCTCCAGGCTCTGAGCAGTCAGCACAGAGCCCTACTTGGGGCTCAAACTCACGGACCGCGAGATCATGACGTGAGCCAAAGTCGGACGCTTAACCGACCAAGCCACCTAGGCGCCCCAAACTAACCCTTTTTTAACTGAATTATATTTAACATGTAACATTGTATAAACCTAAGGTATATAACATGTTGATTGGATACATTTATATATATGGTAATATGGTTGCCATCGAAGTGAAAACTAACACTTGTATCATGTTACGGAATTACCATTTCTTTTTTATAGTGGGAATGATTAGTCTTTTAGCATGTTTGATTATAATATTGTTGTCTACATTCACTATGCAATCATCAGATCTCCAGGTCTAGTCTACTAGCTGCATGTTTGTACCCTTAAAAAATATCTTTTCCTTCTCCCTCAACCTCCAGGCCCTGGCAACCACTATTTTACTCTCTGTTTTTATAAGAGTTTGACTCTTTAAAAAATTTTTTTCTTTAGTGTTTATTTATTTTTTTAGAGGGAGGGACAGAACATGAGCAAGGGAGGGGCAGAGAGAGAGAGAGAGAGAGAGAGAGACAGAATCCGGAACAGGCTCCAGGCTCTGAGCTGTCAGCACAGAGCCCAACGC
Organism: Panthera tigris; assembly: GCF_018350195.1. Classification (NCBI taxonomy): domain Eukaryota; kingdom Metazoa; phylum Chordata; class Mammalia; order Carnivora; family Felidae; genus Panthera; species Panthera tigris. Next base: position 106,461,030 of record NC_056664.1, read on the forward strand.
GGGGCTCGAACTTAGGAACAGCGAGATCATGACCTGAGCTAAAGTCAGACACTTAATCGACTGAGCCACCCAGGTGCTCCTGAGTTTGGCTCTTTTAGGTGCTATATATAAGTGATATCATACAGCATTTGCCTTTCTGTCTGACTTATTTTACTTAGCATAATGTCCTCACAAGGTCCGTCCTTGTTATAAATGGCTGATTTTCTTCTTTCTCAGGCTGAATGTACTCCATTGTATATACACATACCACATCTTCTTTATTAATTCATTTGTTGACAGGCACTTAGGTTGTTGCCGTATCTTGGCTGTTGTGACTAATGCTGCAGTAAACATGGGAGTACAGGATATCTCGATATCCTGTTTTCATTTCCTCTGGTGTATACCCAGAAATGGGATTGCTGAATCACATGGCAGTTCTTTTTTAATTGTTTGAGCAATCTCCATGCTATTTTCCATAGTGGCTGAACCAATAATACATTCCTGTCAACAGTGCACAATGGTTTCCTTTTTTCCACATCTTTATCAGCACTTGTTATCTCGTCTTCATGATGGTGGTCATTTTAAAAGATGTGAGATGGTATCTCACTGTGGTTTTGATTTGTATTTCCCTGATGATTAGTGATGTTGAGCATCTTTTCATGTGTCTGTTGGCCATCTGTATGTCTTCGGGAAAATGTCCATTTAGTTCTCTACCCATTTGTTAATCAGATTTTGTTGTATGAGTTCTGTATATATTTTGGATATTAACCCCTTATCCAACATATGGTTGGCAAATATTTTCTATTATGCAGGCTGCCTTTTTAAAATTAAATAAGTTATTATTTTAGAAAGAGAGAGTGCACAAGCAGGGGAGAGGGGCAGAGGCAGAGAGAGAGAATCCCAAGCAGTCTCCATGCTCAGTGCAGAGCCACATGTGGCGCTTGAACCCACGACCCAGGCATCATGACCTGAGCCAAAATCAAGAGTCGGCCACTCAGGCACCCCTCTAGGACTGCCTTTTGAAGATACTGTTGCAGCAAGACACATTCTACATGGTTGAGCCGGAGGCAGGCATGCAATCCCAGACCAAGTAGAAGCACGTGCTCCTCTTTGAGCAAACTGTCACCTTTAGCAAACTACTCAGGAAGGGGTCCTTCACCCTGAACTTCATGTTCAAAAGGAGCATGAAGATGAATTACTTGGCCCTGGAGGAGAACACAGACAACGACCCCAGCAACTCTTCACTCATGAACAGGGAGACTTCTGAGCAGATCATTCTGCAAGCCGCCAACACAGACATCCAGCAAGCCCGGACACAGGACACCAATCAAGTCTTAGAAACACAGTGAGACTCCTTAAATGCTGCAGTGGGACCTCATTCATCAAAGATTACTAAAGGAGAATGAACCAAGGTGAGGTGGTCCAGGTCCTCACGGTCAACAAGCAGGACATGTGTCTCACGTTATCAGCCTGCCAGCAACCATCCTTCCACAGCTGAGGGCTGGGTTCTAGGCAGCAGGCTGGTGTCCCTCACCAAAGCCAGGCTGGAAGCAGAAAATAGTGACAGGGGCATTAAATAAATGCCTCATTGGCTTCCCCAGAAGAGGAGTGTGTGGATTTAGAAAAGTGAAAAACAAACAACACGAAAGCATAAACACGTGGTAAGGAATTACTGCTGCCTAATCTCAATGGTGCCACTGGAACCGATGTTTTGAGTGTTGGAACCACATGCAGCACGTCATCCCGGGTGGACCTTTCCGATTTTGTGGTTGTTGGTAGTGGTGGTTTCTCCTTCCTCTTTTTCCCCCTACCTCATTAAGAAACCTCCTGAAACCCTAGGTGATGCAAGGCCTGCCTTCTGTTGTTCTACTGACTGACCGCAGGATTCACTGAACTGGACTTCTATTTTTATTGTTAACAAGTTACACACACACACACACACACACACACACACACACACACACACGAAGATGATTTTTTTCCCCCTTCAAAACAAAGAGTTTAGACAACAACTAAAGAAGTAAAATGAATCATACAGCATTAAGCATCAGTATGAGCATTTACATGGGAGAATTAAATTAAGTGCAACCACTAAGGAGAGCTGAACAAGTCTGAAAGACCCACAGACACACACACACAAATCAGTCAGAGAAAGTATCTGAGTCACAATGTTGGGAGAGCAAGTTTGAAGGTGAATACACTTCTGATGCTGAGGCGGAAATGAAACAATACAGCTGCTATTTTAGATCTACTTTGAACAAACACCCATTTTCCAAATTATGCTCCAGTCATCAAAAGATGCAGCTTTTGCCATCCCGGGCACCCTAGCAGGCCTAGCTTAAGGTGCCCTTCAGGTAACGTGAGCTTTTCTCATTATAGCTTTAAAAGGCCTTTACAGTTATCATCCACCCTGCAGCAATCGAGGTTTCATCCTGGAGCACAATCATGTTCTGGCTCACTGATCAAAGTCCCTGGACACATGCAGGAGCCAGGTGATGATGGTGACAACAGTCCATATTCATTTATCACAACTTCAAAATCCAAAAAGTTCTGAAAAAGCGAGTTAATTGTTAATTAAATTCTTAATAGTTAATTTGGCAGGAAAATCTGACCTGAATTGATGTGTCTTTATTCCATTTAGTGTGAAGTTTTATAGCTTCACTGCAATACGATTAAAATGTTTGATTACAGGTGCTGTCGCAGGCACTGCTGGTAGCTTTCATAATATAGGACATATGCACTGTATTACTTTCCTAAAATGAAAACCAAAAAATCTGCATTCCAACATGTATTTGGCCTCAGGGGTTTCTAAAAAGAATTGTAGGCCTATAACAGTAACACTTAACTAGCATTTATTATATGTCAGGTTATATCATAAGCACTTTATATGGATTAACTCATTCATTTTCATAGTAGCCCTATGAAATGGAGTGATTCTCACCATCTTACCAGTGAGAAAGCCAAGGCACAGAAAAGTCCCGTAAAATGCCAGTAATTAGCTAGTAGGTATTGGAGCTGGAACCTCAACCCAGCCAGATTAGCTGTGGAACTCTTTTCTTATTATAATTCTTTCAATACCCAATGCATTCTTGTGGTCACTAAAAAAAAAAAAAAGGTGGAGCTCTTGATGCAGTTTCCTGAACTTGTTCCACGTCTAGCACAGATCATGTTCAATATTCCATGATATAACGTGAAGCCATATTTTATACATGTACACATTCTGCAACAAACCAGCCAGCAGATGAATTCATTTGTTGGCTTAGGTTTACAGTACCTCATAGGTGGTACCTTGAACATTATCCGTTTACTCATTAGATGCTTGAATTCCTTACACAAATGTTTCCTCGTCTACTTTGAAGGCCCCTATAACCATGCAGGCAGTCTGCCTGACAGTTGAAACCTCTAAGAAGTCTTCCTTGTACTGATTCTAAATATGCTTCCCTGAACTTTCTAGCCATTGATTCTAAAGGATACAGAAAAGTTTAATTCCATTTCTATATATTTGATCCTTTAAAAATAATTGTAGGTAACTATTTCTCCAATTACTCTTTCTAGAAATGGTTCAAAGAAAACATGGGTAATGTTTTAAAAATACAGAGAAGTTGGTATGGTAAGTTAAACAACAAGAAAGAATAACTTAAAAGTAAAACGTTGATGGCATGCCTGGGTGGCTCAGTCAATTAAGCGTCCAACTCTTGGTTTCAGCTCAGGTCATGATCTCATGGTTCCTGGGTTTGGCCCTGCATTGGGCTCTGAGCTGACAGTGTGGAGCCTGCTTGGAATTCTCTCTCTCCTTTTCTCTCTGTCCCTCCTCTGCTCATGCTTTCTCTCTCTCTCTCTCTCTCAAACATAAAATAAAATAAAATAAAATAAAATAAAATAAAATAAAATAAAATGTTGATTTCTAGGTTTCCAGAGGATAATGGCAGCTGCTTATATCCACATCTCTCCACATATCCTTCAGAGATGTTACAGATAAACAAGGAGAGCAAATAAACCCATAAAACAAAACTAAAAAATAAAAGTGAGAGAGAATAGTACAAACTTCAATTTACATGGAAATCAACAAATAGACATTAGGAACCAGCAAAACTGATCTAGAGCCCACAATGGAATGGAAAGATCAGTGGAGACTAAGTGAAAAGGAGAAGAGACCAATGGGTTCCTCACGATGGTAGAACATAGACAAAATCACCCTTAGAAGGGGAGAGTCCCACATGGAGTGGGGAAACATTGAGAAAAGGTTTGAGACCTTGTGGATCAAAACACTCACTACTGGGGAACAGAAAGAGGGACTTGAAAGTTCTTGAGACCTTCTTGGGAAGGGTCCTGGACTAGATGAAGGTGACCAGCAAGGGGCAGGAGTCCCTTGGAGTCTTGGTGATCAGAGTAAGGGGGAGACAAGCAGTGGATATTAAAGATCCTACTAAACAAATAAGAAACACAAAATCAGAAGACACAGCAACCACCCTCCCCTTACCTTTAGAAAAAACACTATCTGTTAAGTAATATGCACTCAGCTAACATTACTCTGAACTAAAAACTAGCACACCATCCAAGCTTCTCACCATCACAACAGAGTAACTATTATTGATTTAGTGAAGGATAAGATATTTTATTTTCTTCTTCTTCTTCTTTTTAATTTAAATTCAAGTTAGTTAACATACAGTGTAGTCTTGGTTTCAGGAGTAGAACCCAGTAGTTCATCTCTTACATATGACACCCAGCACTCATCCCTAAAAGTGCCCTCCTTACTGCCCATCATTCCCCACCCAACACCCCACCAGCAACCCTCAGTTTGTTCTCTGTATTTAAGAGTACCTTAGGGTTTGCCTCCCTCTGTTTTTTTTTTTTTTGTCTTATTTTTCCTTCCCTTCCATGTTCATCTCTTGTGTTTCTTAAATTCCACATATGTGTGAAATCATACATTTGTCTTTGTTTGACTGACTTGCATCACTTAGCATAATACATTCTGTTTCCATCCACGTTGTTGCAAATGGCAAGATTTCATTTTTTTTTTTTTGACTGTCAAGTAGTATTCTATTGTATGTTTATAAATCACATCTTCTTTATCCATTCATCAGTTGATGGACATTTGGGATCTTTCCATAATTTGGCTATTGTTGATAGTGCTGCTATAAACATTGGGGTGCATGTGCCCCTTCGAATCAGCACTCCTATATCCTCTGAATAAATACCTAACAGTGCAATTGCTGGGTTTCAGGGTAGTTCTATTTTTAATTTTTTGAGGAACCTCCATTCTCGTTTCCAGAGTAGCTACACCAGCTTGCATTCCCACCAGCAGTGCAAAAATGTTCCCCTCTCTCTGCATCCTTGTCAACATCTGTGGTTTCCTGAGTTGTTAATTTTAGCCATTCTGAGAGGTCTGAGGTGGCATCTCATTGTGATTTTGATTTGTACTTCCCTGATTATGAGTGATGTTGAGCAAAAGATAAGACATTTTAAGAGTAGTGGAAACATATGCAACATCCATACAAAACTACAATAAAATCCTTTATCCAATCTCTTGCCATAAAACCCACAAAGCAAAATAAATCTGTATATAATATGCTCACTTGAATTAAATATCCTTAAACAAATATTTGCATATATAAAAAACTCTCCAAATCAGAAATTCAAAAACTCAAAACATAAACGTACAAAAAAGATGTATATCCAGAGATAACTCAGGGAAGAAAAGGAGGAGAGAGAGGAAAACAAAATAATTTTTGAAATGAACATTCAAACCTGAGATGCCAAACAGACAAGACACGGGGCTAGAAATATAAATAAGGGTGCTAAGAAGAGGAATAAAAACACCATGAGAATAAAAACAAAATACAAAACAGCTAAAAAAGTTTAAGACAAAAACTGGTTGCTACAGAATCTAGGCAAAGAAGACCTAAACTACATGTAGCTAGAATTTCTGAAAAATAAAAACAAAGGACAGATATATAAAACTATCATTCAGGAAAAATTTTCAGAAAGAAAAGAATTCTATATTTCAAAGGACTCACTAACATCTAGACAAATAGACTAGGAATAATCAAATGAGACACAGCCTAGTAAAACTATTGCAATTAAAACAAAAGAAAAAAAATCCTTCTGGGCCTTTCGGTGAGAAAATCAAATTGCCTATAAAGTAAAAGATACCAAAATGGCATCAAATTTGTTAACAGCAACACACAAAGCAAAACTGTAGGAAAGAAAGTGTAAAGCTAGGTCTTTATATCCAGCCAAACTGTTTTCAAGTATTAAAGCTATGAAAAATAGTTTGAAACCTGCATAGATTCAGTACAGCACTCAGGAGCCCTTTCCAAGAAATCTGTTAAGGGGATGAGTTTCATTCAAGCAAGAAATGTTGGCGATGCTCTGGCAAAAGGACTAATGGTTAAGCAATAAATACATTTAATATTAGATCAAAGATGAAAGCATTGGGAGGAATAAAAGTAGAAAATAATGTGTTATCTGTACTGTACAAAGTATTCTGTACAAAGTATAAATAATACAACCATTTTTTTTTTAATAGTAAAGAGAAGGGGGGGGGAGTAGAATAAGCTCATTGGTTACCACATGGGTAATAGAGTAGAGTCAAAGGTATTACTTACACCTCCCAACTGAAAATAAAGGAGCTATAGGCATTATAAAAGGTATTTTTTATTTATTTTTTATTTTTTTTAATTTTTTAATGTTTATTTATTTTTGAGAGAGAGAGTGAGTGAGTGAGCAGGGGAGGGGCAGAGAGAAAGGGGGACACAGAATCTGAAGCAGGCTCCGGGCTCTGAGCTGTCAGCACAGTGCCCGACGTGGGGCTCAAACCCACAAACTGTGAGGTCATGACCTGAGCTGAAGTTGGATGCTTAACTGACTGAGCCACCCAGGCGCCCCAAAAAGGTATTTTTTAAAGGTAAGTCCTACAACAGGTGTTGGCAAACTTTAGGCGACAGGTCAAGTCCAATTCACCTGCTTTTGTAAATAAAGTTTCAATGGGACACAGCCACATACATCCAGTTACATATTGTCTATGACTTTTGTTCTGTCTACATCATAGACAGTAATGTAGCCAAATTATCCAAATCAACAGAAGTGAGTAGTTGTAAGAGATAGTATGGCCCTTAAAGTCTTAAATATTTATATCTGGGTCTTTATAGAAAAGTTGCCAATGCCTACTATATAACAAAAATACAAACCTTCCTAAATGCCAAACATATAGAAAAGGAAACATAGTAAAATTTTAAAAAATGAAACAGTTGACACCATTCATATAGGTAATACCAATAAATATAAATGTGCTTAATTCACACATTAAAAGAAAGAGATTTTTCAGGTCATTCATAAAGCAAAATAAAATAAAACCAACTGTATGCTCTATCTAAAAGAACAAACTGAGGCACCTTTTTTTGCCCACAGGTCCTGTTCCTATGATATAATGAAAGCATTTTATTTTATTTTATTTTATTATTTTATTTATTTATTTTTAATGTTTATTTATTTTTGAGAGGCAGAAAGAGATCGAGTGCAAGTGGGAGAAGGACATAGAGAGAGAGGGAGACATAGAATCCCAAGCAGGCTCCAGGCTCTGAGCTGTCAGCATAGAGCCTGACAGAGGGCCCAAACCCACAAACCGTGAGATCATGACCTGAGCTGAAGTCAGATGCTCATACGACTGAGCCACCCAGGCGCCCCAAAAGCATTTGAAAAATAAAAATACTAGGGGGTTGCTGGGTGGTTTAGTCAGTTGAGTATCCAACCCTTGATTTCGGTTCAGATCATGATCTCATGGGTCATTAGATCAAGGCCCACATCAGGCTCTCCACAGAGCCTGCTTAGGATTTTCTGTCTCCCTTTTTCTCTGACCCTCCCTGCTCCCTTGCACTTGCGTTTTCTCTCTCTCTCTCTCTCTCAAAACAAATAAAAAAAAAAAAACTTTAAAAATGTAAAAAAAAAACAACCCTGAAATCTTAAGATTAAACATGAAGGAATGAAGAAAGATGTATTAGGCAAATACAAATAATATGAAATCAGGAGTTATGATCTGGATACCAGGCAAGGCAACATTCAGACCAGAAAGCTTTAAGACAGAGAAATATAAATGCCAAACCCACAGCAACTATGACCACACAAAGAAAGGAATTAATTCAAATAACCTCTGAATATGCACTCTGACCATATATGGCCTTAGTGAAATATATTCTAAGCACACACACACACAACCACAAAATACAAACCAAACAAACTGCAGAGAAGGCTTGAATATCACTAAGTTTTTTGGTTGTTTTTTTTTTCTTTCTTTCTTTCTTTTTTTTTTTTTTTTTGGTGGTTGTTACTGGCAACAGTGTTGGTATTGTAATTCTGAAACTATTTTTGCAGACTCAACTGAGTTCAGGAATACAAGGAGATTTGTGAACACTTTCATATACATAGGAAATAAAATAATTTTGGAAAGTCACAAGTATCTTCTAGCCCTGGCCTAACAGGAGTGGCTAGAAAACACAGTTTTTTTAAAAAGTACACAAATAGTTGCACAGTAATTTGAATCTACTTAATATTGAACTGTATGCTTAAAAATGGTTAAGATGGAAAGTTTCATGTTATGTATATTTTACTATGTGGCAGGCACTAAGTCAGGATATTGACATATATCAGCCCTAACTTGAGACTATCCCTGAAAAAAGGGTATTGTTATTCGCCTTTCAGAGATGACTAAACTGAGGCCCAGAGATGGGAATAATGTCACACAAGATCAAAAAGAAGTAACAGAGACTAGACTTGACTATGGGTCTCTTTAATCCCAAAGCTTATATGCTCTTTCCACCATAACCAACTGACTTTTCAAAAAGAATATTAACAATTAAGTTTTACTTTATTTTAAATGCAGGGACATATACTAATTTTGTAATTGTTGCATATTTGTTGTTACTGAGTAGTGACAGTGGCAGTTTTAAGTAGTTTTACCAAGAATTCACCAGACAGGAAATAATTCCAGAGGAAAGGTGTTTGGTCTCTTAGATAGTAACATCTGTCCTTACTAAGGATTATTATTACAGGTCATATCCTCTGCATGAAAAATATAGAACCTAACAACTCCAGGTGGAAGAGATTCAAATCCAAGTTATATGTCTAATCTGTGTTTAAATACAGTTTTAGGGACACCTGACTGGCTCAGTCAGTAGAGTATGCAACACTTGATCTCAGAGTTGTGAGTTTAAGACCCACATTGGGTTTAGAGATTACTTAAAAATAAAATCTTAAACAAATAAATAAAATTTTAAATTTTTAAATAGTGTAAAAAAATGTTAAGTCTAATTGAAATATATTTTTGGGCCAGCATGCATTAGCAACATTATGTTCAGAAGCAAAAGCAGTGACTCCTAAGTGCTCATCAGCATGTGGTGGCCCTGTTATCCCTGGGAATTGCCGTTTAGTAAATTCAGAGACCACAAGAACCTAAGTTCTGTTAGTACAAGGTAATTAAAAAATATCTTCACAATTACATTGTTCAAGAAACCCTTTCAAGAAGATGGAGAAATTAAAAAAGCAAACCACTGAATATCATTACATAATAATACTGTTATACAGTATTTACAAACTATGTCTTAAAATGCATGATAAATATTAAATAGTATAAATGTCTTTATGAATCTAGAAATAGTTATGTAGGGTGTGAAATACATCATAATGCCACCAACATCCAAACCTGACAGTCCATGGATAAGAACTAGTGTAGTGATAATAACTAGAAGAGAACAAAGAGCCTTTTAATTCCTGGAATGTGATAAATTATAGTAATCTTTAAATATACATGCCAAAGTGCTTCCATAAGTAAAAATCCTTACGTAAATGTAAAGAAGCTGAAAGACAAAAATATCAGTCATGATCCATACCACAGTTCAAAGAGGTATTAAAGTCTGGATAGTAGCCAAGACAAAAGAGAAACATTTGAAGAATTTTATTTCAAAAAGATAATCATACAAATACTTAGCATAATAATAACTTATATTAATGCCTACTATGGTATAATGGTCAAAAAAGTAAGCCCTTGAGAAGTTTTCTTGTTTTGTTTTGTTTTTGAGAAAGAGGAGCAAGTGAGTGAGGGGTAGAGAGAGAGAGAGGGAGAGAGAAAGAGAGACAGAAGAGAGAAGCAGGGCTCACTTGCGGCTAATGGTTTACCCGAAGCAAGGTTCAAGCTCACCAGATGTAGAACTTGAACTCACAGACTGTGAGATCATGAACTGATGATCTCATCAGATGCTTAAAAACTGAGCCGAAGTCAGATGCTTAACAACTGAGCCACCTAGGCACCCAAGAAAAGTTCATTATATCAGAGCATTCAGAGGTGCTTCTCATGCAAAACTCCTTTCAGCATATATTACATATTTGACAAGTGATTTAAAGGAGAAACAACTAAAAACTGACAGTAAATATGAGTAGCATGTCTTCTAGCTGTAAATTGTGTCCTTTCCCAACAAATAAAAGAAATCCAATCTGTAAATTATTCATTAAAATTATTTCCTTTATATGTCACTACAAATTAAAAAGGGTTTTACTGATAAATGTATTCTCTTTCCTGGCAGAGTTGTTCCTTTCCATCCCCTTCCCACCTATCCTTATGTGGTAGCTTTACTATTCAAGTCCACCATCAGCAGTCAAAGCTTGGGCCTTGAATTTGTACCTGTTCATATATTGTTACCAATCAGGGAAGAGATAAGTACAGAAAGACTAAGTTTTAGAAGTTTCGACAGCAATTTGACAAGGTAATTTCATGTATGTTGAATCTAAAAATAAGATATTTAGAAAAAATATATAGTACATAGTATAGTATAAGTACATATAGATTTATATATTTTTAAAATTAAGGATTACTGTGGTATAATTTACATACAGTAAAATTCAACTTTTTTGGATGCCCCTCTAAAGTTATCCCTTCTCCTAATGCCCAGTCCCTGGCAACCACAGATTTGATTTCTCTTCTTCCAATTTTGCCTTTTCTATTATTTCACATAAATGGATAATAAACTATGTAGTCATTTGTGTCTGGCATCTTCCACTTCACATAGTGCTTTTAAGATTCAGTCATGTTGTTGCATATATCAATAATCTGTTCCTTTATATTGCTAGTAGTATTCTGTCTGAATTTATCAAAATGTTTACCCATTCACCAGTTGGTAGATTTCTGGTATTTTCAATCTTGGGTGACTATGAATAAAGTTGCTATAAGCATTTATGTACAAGTCATTTTTTGGAAATGAATATCCAAATGTTCTAGCACCATTTTTTTGAAATGACTATCCTTTTTCCATTGAATTATCTTGGCATTGTTCTTAAAAATCAACTGACTTTATATCTGTGGGTCTATGTCTAGACCTGTATTCTCTTCCACTGATATATGTCTACCTTTACACAGTGTTACCTTATCTTGATTCCTATGCCTTTACAGTAAATCTTGAAGTGAAGCAAGTCCTCCAAATTTGTTCTTTTTCAAAACTGTTTTGGCTATTATACTTCTTGCGCCTTTCCATAAAAAATTTAAAATCACCTGTCAATTCTGCAAAAAGCCTCCTGGGATTTTAATTGAAATTGCATGGATTCTATAGATTGCTTTGAGGAAAACAGGTATTTTAACATTGTCTTCTGATGAGTGAAATTTAGTCTATGTCTCTACTTCCTTAGGTCTTCTTTAATTTCTTTCACCAATGTCTGCAATTTTCACTGTAAAAATATGGAATATATTTTGCTAGATTTATCCTTAAACATTTCATATTTGTGGATACTATTATAAGTAGTATGTTTTATTCTAGTTTTTAATTGCTCATTGGTAGCATACAGAAATACAATTAGTTTTTATACGCCAACCTTGCATCCTATAACCTTTTAAAACTTATTAGTTCTAACACCATTTTCATTGATTCTTTAAGATCCTCTATGTAAACACACATTTATATAGAGGGTTATAACTTCTTCCTTTCTAAACTGAATGTCTTTCATTTCTTTTTCTTGTATTACTAAATTGACTAAGACTTCCACTACAATACTGATTAGAAGTAGACTGGACATCCTTGACTTGCTCCCATGCTTAAATGGAAGACATTCAGTCTTTCATCATTAAGCATGAAATGTTTCTTGTAGGTTTTTCATAGATAACGTATAAATAGGCAGATGGACTTCTCTTCCTGTTTGCTGACAATTTTTATCATTATTTTGTCCAATATGTTTTATGCATCTATTGAGATGTTTTCTCATTTATTCCTTAATACTGTGAATTACATTAATTGATTTTCAAATGTTATAATAACTTTGCACTCCTGGATGATCTCCAATTGGTTATAATGTATAATCTTTTTAATATACTGCTGGATTTAATTTACTAAAGTATTGCTAAGAATTTTCATGTCTGGCTGGCTCAGTTGGTAGAACATGCGACTCTTGGTCTTAGGGTTATGAGTTCAAGTCCTACATTGGGCACAGAGCCTACTTAAAAAAAAAAAAAAGAATTTTCATGTCTTATGTTCGTGGGGGATATCGTTCTGTAATTTTATTTTCCTATAACGTCTTGGTCAAGGTTTGGTGTTTCCATGGAATATTTTGTTCCTATCCTTTTCACTTACTTATATGTTTGCATTTAAAGTCAGTTTCTGGAGTTAAGATGGCAGACATGCAGGGGGACCAGGATTTCCCTCAAACACAGTTGTATTGAGGTCAGAACACTTGGAACACCTAAGAAATCTATCTGCAGAATGACAGAAAAATCTCCATAGGTGGAGAGAGACAGCCTGGTGGGACAGAGGTGTGTGTATGCAAATTGGGGGAGATAAAACAGCATATCAGAGGCACACCGGAAGAGAACAGTCCCCTCCGTTGAGTACTGTGGAAAGAGAGTATACTGCACCCCCCCACCCTGCCCTGCAAGGACAAAAGACCCTGCAGGCACCAGCCATATTAGCAGGGTGGAGTGGCACCATCCCAGAACTTGGTCCCCATGGTGCGGGATCCTTTAAGACATCGGGTCTTGAATCCCAGCCAAGTGCCTAGGAGGCACAGGAAACTGTGGAGCAGGGCAAGCTGACTGCCCATGCCACTCTGTGAGGAACAGTGTGGTTTGAGACACCTGGTCTAGGGAGGGAGACTGCGGTGTCACCATTTTTCTCCCCATCACCAACACTGTGGGGCTTTAGGGAACAGCACAGTGGCTCCCAGTGGGGGCAGTACCAGCCTACCCCAAACCCCACCCCTCTGTGCCTGGCACTTGCTTATCTACTGGAGCGGGACTGACACTGAGGGAACAGACAGCCTCTCCTCCCAACCAGCACAGCCACCAGTCCCAGGCACCAACAGACAACTGTCCTGTGGTTTTGTATGTTAGTCTGTTCTCTCTCTCTCTCTCTCTCTCTTTTGCCCTCTTTTCCTTCTCTTCTCTTTTCTCTTTTTCTTTCTACCCTCTTCTTTTTTTCCCTTTGGGATCAGGCCCATAGTTTCTGATTTGATTTTTAGTCAATTCTTAATAAATACATAAATATTTTTTTTCTTTCTTTCTCTGCTTTGTCTGTTTAATTGGGCATTTTTACTTTATTCTTTTACCCCTTTTCTATATTTCCTTCTTCTTATTTTCCATTCCCTCTCTCTCTGGATTAAGCCTTATAGTTTCTTTGATTCTCTGCTTGGTCTTTTTTGTTGCCCCTTTCATTCTTCTCTTTGTGTGGGATCATGTCCCCTGCCCTTTCCTTTCTTCCAGGGTTACTTCAATGAACAAATCAAAGCACACCTGGTGGAAGGTCTAAACAATCCACCACTACAAGCAAGGAGAAGCTTTGTAGAAGACTGACCAGTGGGATAAAGCAGTAAAATATGCAACAAAAGAGTGCAAGAAACACACTCTAAAAACACTTGCTGGGGGCGCCTGGGTGGCTCAGTTGGTTGAGCATCCGACTTCAGCTCAGGTCACGATCTCGCGATCTCACGGTCCATGAGTTGGAGCCCTGCGTCGGGCTCTGGGCTGATGGCTCAGAGCCTGGAGCCTGCTTCCGATTCTGTGTCTCCCTCTCTCTCTGCTCCTCCCCCATTCATGCTCTGTCTCTCTCTCTGTGTCTCAAAAATAAATAAACGTTAAAAAAATTTTTTTAAAAACACTTGCTGAAGTGCCAGGCCCTGGAGAGTCTATGACCCCTTTTTAATATAGTAGTTCTCACAGGTGCAGGACACACAACAAGCTATTAAAACAAGACAGAAACCTAGCCAAAATGACAAAATGGTAGAATTCTCCTCAAAATAAATTCCAAGAAGAAATGTTAACGAATTGCTCAAAACAGATATAAACAATATGTCTGAATAAGAATTTAGAATAACAGTCATAAGACTAATAGCCAGGCTTGAAAAAAGCACAAAACACAGCAGAGAATCTACTGCTGCAGAGATCAAAGACCTAAAAAATAGTCACAATGAATTAAGAAATGTTATAAAAGAGATGCAAAATAAACCAGAGGCACTGACAAGGAGGATGGGAGAAGCAGTGGAGAGAACAGGTGAAACAGAAGATAAACTTATAGAAAAAGATAAACTTCCTTTTCCTTCCTGAAAAAGGAAGAGAAAGGAAATTACTAGACCATGAGGGGAGAATTAGAGACCTAAGTGATTCAATGAAATGAAATGATATTCGTATCATAGGAATTCCAGAAGAAGAAGAAGAGAGAGAAAGGGGGAGAAGGTTTATTTGAACAAATTATAGCTGAGAACTTACCTAATCTGGGGAAGGAAACAGGCATCCAAGTCCAAGAGGCACAGAGAACTCCCTTCCAAATCCACAAAAGCAGGTCAACACCATGACATATCATAGTGAAACTGGCAAGTTACAAAGAGAAAGAGAGAATTCTGAAAGCAGCAAGGGACAAACAGTCCTTAACCTACAAGGGTAGACACATAAGGGTAGTAGCAGAACTGTCCACTGAAACTTAGCAGGCCAGAAGGGAGTGGCAGAAAATAGTCAATATGCTGAATAGGAAATATATGCAGCCAAGCATCCTTTATCCAGCAAGGTTGTCATTCAGAATAGGAGAGATAAAGGCTTCTCAGACAAATAAAAACTGAAGGAGTTCACGACCACTAAACCAGCCCGCAGGAGATCCTAAGGGGGAATCTGTGAGTGGAATGCTGCTAAGACTACAAAGGGCCAGAGACATCACCACAAGCACAAAACCTACAGATAACACAATGAAACTAAATCCATGTCTTTCAATAGTCACTCTGAATGAAAATGGACTAAATGCCCCAATCAAAAGACATAGGGTATCAGAATGGATTAAAAAAACCAAGATCCATCTCTATGCTGCCTATAAGAGACTAATTTTAGACCTGAGGACACCTGTAGATTGAAAGTGAGTGGACAGAGAACCATCTATCATGCTACTGGATGGCAAAAGAAAGCTGGAGTAGCCATACCTATATCAGACAAACTTGATTTTAAAACAAAGACTGTTAACAGGAAATAAAAAAGGGCATTATATTATAATTAAAGGGTTTATCCATCAAGAAGAGCTAACAATTGTAAATGTTTATGCCCCCAATGTGGAAGAAGCCAAATATATAAATCAATTAATCACAAACATAAATAAATGTATAGATAACAATACTGTGATTGCAGGTGACTTTAATACTCCACTTAGAGCAATGGACAGATAATCTAGGCAGAAAATCAATAAGGAAACAACGGCTCTGAATGACACATTGGACCAGGTGGACTTAACAGATATATTCAGAACTTTTCATCCAAAAGCAGCAGAATACACATTCTTCTCGAGTACAAATGGAACATTCTCCAAAATAGATTACATACTGGGTCACAAAACAGCCCTCAACAAATATAAAAGGATTGAGATCATACCATACATATTTTCAGATCACACCGCTATGAAACTTGAAATCAACCACAAGAAAAATTTGGAAAGCCCCCAAATTCATGGAAGTTAAAGAACATCCTACTAAAGAATGAATGGGTCAACCATGAAATTAAAGAAGAAATTAAAAAATATATGGAAGCAAATGAAAATGAAAACACAACAGTCTAAACCCTTTAGGATGCAGCAAAGGTGGTCCTAAGAGGAAAATACGTTGCAATTCAGGCCTATCTCAAGAAGCAAGAAAGGTCCCAAATACATAACCTAACCTCACACCTAAAGAAACAAGAAAGGCAGCAGCAAAGAAAGCCCAAAGCCAGCAGAAGAAGACAAATAATAAAGATTAGAACAGAAATAAACAATGTAGAATCCAAAACAAAAACAAAAACAAAAACAAAACAAACAGTAGAGCACATCAATGAATCTAAGAGCTGGTTTTCTGCAAGAATAAACAAAATTGATAAACCACTAGCCAGACTTCTAAAAAAGAAAAGAGAAAGGACCCAAATAAATATAATCATGAATAAAAGAGATCACAACCAACACTTAGAGAAATACAATTATCAGAGAATACTATGAAAAATTATATGCCAACAAACTGGACAATCTGGAAGAAATGGACAAATTCCTGACTCTCACACACTACTAATACTCAAATGGGAAGAAATAGAAAACTTGAACACACCCATAACCAGAAAAGAAATTGAATCAGTTATCAAAAATCTGCCAACAAATAAGAGTCCTGGGCCAGATGGCTTCCCAGGGACTTTCTACCAGACATTTAAAGCAGAGTTAATACCTATTCTTCTCAAGCTGTTCCAAAAAATAAAAATGGAAGAAAAGCTTCCAGACTCATTCTATGAAGCCAGCGTTACCTTGATTTCCAAACCAGAAAAAGACCCCACACTAAAAAGGAGAATTATAGGCCAATAGCCCTGATGAACATGGATGCAAAAATTCTCAATAAGATACTAGCAAATCAAATCCAACAGTATATTAAAAGAATTATTCACCAAGATCAAGTGGGATTCATTCTTGGGCTACAGGGCTGGTTCAATGTTTATAAATCAATAAACGTGACACATCACATCAGTAGAAGAAAGAATACGAACCATACGATCCTGACAATAGATGCAGAAAAAGCAGTTGACAAAACATAGCATCCTTTCTTAATAAAAACCTCAAGAAAGTTGGGATAGAAGGAACATATCTTGATGTCATAAATGCCATATATGAAAGGCCCACAGCTAACATCATCCTCAATGGGGAAAACCAAGAGCTTCCCCCCTGAGATCAGGAACATGACAGGGATGTCTACTCTCACCACTGTTGTTTAACATAGTGTTGGAAGTCCTAGCATCAGCAATCAGACAACAAAATGCAATAAGAGGCATTCCAAGCAGGCAGGGAAGTCAAATTTTCACTCTTCGCAGGTGACATGATACTCTACACGGGAACCCTGAAAGACTCCACCAAAAAGCTGCTAGAGCTGATACATGAATTCAGCAAAGTCACAGGATATGAAATCAATGTACAGAAACTGGCTGCATTTCTATACACCAATAATGAAGCAACAAAAGAGGTATCATGGAATCAATCCCATTTACAATTGCACCAAGAACCATAAAATACCTAGGAATAAATCTAACCAAAGAGGTAAAAGATCTATACGCTGAAAACTATGAAAGTTTATGAAAGAAACTGAAGAAGACACAAAGAAATGGAAAAACATTCCATGCGCATGGATTGGAAGAACAAATATTGTTAAAATGTTGGTACTGCCCAAAGCAATCTATGCATTCAATACAATCTCATTCAAAATAGCACTAGCATTCTTCACAGAGCTAGAGCAAACAATCCTAAAACTTGTATGGAACCACAAAAGGCCCCAAATAGCCAAAGTAATGTTGAAAAAGAAAACCAAAGCTGGAGGCATCACAGTCCTTGGCTTTATAAAGCTGTAATCAACAAGACTGTATGGTACTGGCACAAAAAAAGACACACAGACCAATGGAACAGAATACAGAACCAAGAAATGGACCCACAAATATATGGCCAACTAATCTTAGACAAAGTAGGAAAGAATATCCATGGAAAAAAGACAGCACTGGGTGTTGTATTAGTAATGAATCACAGGAATCTACTCCTGAAGCCAAGACTATACTGTAAGTTAGCTAACCTGACAATATAAATCAATCAGTCAGTCAGTTTCCTGAAGAGAGCATTTAGTTGAGTCTTACTTTTCTATCAAATGTGACAATCACTGCCTTTTAATTGTTTACATAGCTATTAATGTAATTATTGATATGGTTGAATTTGGATCTACCATGTTGCTAACTGCATTCTGTTTGTCCCATCTACTATTCTGTTTCCTTTTTCTTCTCTTCCTGCCTCCTTTTGTATTATTTCTTATAATTCCATTTTATCTCTACACCTGGTTTATTAGTTATGCACTCTTTTATTTTCTAGGGGCTGTTCTAGAGTTTACATCTTCAAATAATATTATACCATTTCATGTGTAGAGATGGCCTTCAGTGTCTGTAAGGCCATGACAGTTGATCTGGGTAGTGGCCTTGTTGTTATCTTCAATGCACCAGAGATTTCAAATTTGGTCACTGTTGAGTCGCCACAATTTTGTGCATCTAGATGGGGGTTGTAGTGCAATGCTGGAAGATCATTCTCAGTGTGTTTACTCTACCTTCAGCTTTCAGCAGTCACTGCACACCCACACCACAGGGGGTGTCTCTTTCCATACTCCTGCACCTTCCCCAGTGGCAGACTGCTAATTACCAGGTGTTAGGCTTATTTGGGAGCCAGGTTGGTTCTTGGGTCTCCTGGTCTGAAGCAGGGTTTGTGAACCCGCTTTTTTTTTTTTAATTTTTTTTTTAACGTTTATTTATTTTTGAGACAGAAAGAGACAGAGCATGAACGGGGGAGGGGCAGAGAGAGAGGGAGACACAGAATCAGAAGCAGGCTCCAGGCTCTGAGCCATCAGCCCAGAGCCCGACGTGGGGCTCGAACTCACGGACCGTGAGATCGTGACCTGAGCTGAAGTCGGACGCTTAACCGACTGAGCCACCCAGGCGCCCCTGTGAACCCGCTTTTTGATGGGATGGGCTGGAAAGCTGTAAGCCTCTCTGTCCCTCCAGCCTGGTGGCAGCAGAACCCTGACATGTATCTGTGCTGGTCCTTGGGAAGGAGGAATTGTTCTGTCCCATTTCCCAAGGAAATGGAATCTTTGCCTTGGTTCAGGATCCTGGACCTGATGAGTGTTTCCTGCCCTTCCATCAGAAGAAAAAGGCTTTTGCTTCTACCCTTTCCCCAGAAGCAGCACCATTTTGCCTGGCTCCTGTGGGAGGGAAGGAAGGTGCTCTAACCTCTTCCTGAAGTACAGTGTTTTTTGTTTTGTTTTGTTTTGTTTTGATCTGTTTTCCTGCTCTATCCCTCCCCTAAGAGGCCCTTAGGAGGAGAAGGGCTTGCAAGAGAGAACTCCCTTTGTGTTTGGATGTGAGTTATTCTACACTGACATGCTAGCTCATGCTTGGAGATCAAGGAATTTTAAAAACTTTAGTCATTTTTCCTTATTTTCTTCTATGGCAGCCACCTCTTCCTCTCACGCTCTGTCAAAAGTGAACATCATCTCTCCTCAGATGGGCCTGTCACACTTTAGAATTAATTCCCTTGATTTCCTTGTAAATTCAGCTCTCTGATATGTTCAAGGAAAGTTATCATTTTTGTGGGCTATCTGGATTTTTCTTGTTAGGATGGGAGTGACATGCTCTTACACCTTTCCACATTCTGGAAGGGGGAGAAGAACTTAGCCTTATGTTCTGTATGTCTTTGCTTTTTTATTTCATTTTTTAAGATAATTTTTTTTTTTTAATTTATTTTTGGGACAGAGAGAGACAGAGCATGAACGGGGGAGGGGCAGAGAGAGAGGGAGACACAGAATCGGAAGCAGGCTCCAGGCTCCGAGCCATCAGCCCAGAGCCTGATGTGGGGCTCGAACTCACGGACCGCGAGATTGTGACCTGGCTGAAGTCGGACGCTTAACCGACTGCGCCACCCAGGCGCCCCTAAGATAATTTTTATAGGGGCACCTGGGTGGCTCAGTCGGTTGAGCATCTGACTTCAGCTCAGGTTATGATCTCATGGTTGGTGAGTTTGAGCCCCACGTTGGGCTCTGTGATGACAGCTCAGAGCCTGGAGCCTGCTTCCGATTCTGTGTCTCCCTCTCTCTGCCCCTCCTCCACTCACACTCTGTCTCTCAAAAATGAATAAACATTAAAAAAATTTTTTTAAGTTATTGTATTTTATAAAAATATTGCTTTGTGGGACACCCGGGTGGCTCAGTCAGTTAAGATTCTGACTCTTGGTTTCAGCTCAGGTCATGATCTCATGGTTTGTGAGTTCAAGCTCTGCACTGACAGCTCAGAGACTGCTTGGGATTCTCTCTCTCTTTCTCTCTCTCTCTCTGCCCCTTCCCTGCTCATGCACACGTGTGCGCTCTTTCTCTCTCTCAATAAACTTTAAAAAAGTATTGCTTTGTGATGAATTGAAAAAGACAAAACTGGTCCCTCATCACAGTGTAAAAAGCCCTGTTTCAGTGCATAAAGTATAGTAATGACAAGATCGTCCAACCTATGGTTGCCATAACTGAACTGTTCAGCTATAGAACATTTCTTTTGGAACTTATGACACATTTATGGATAGCAAAAAGATTCATACTAATTCACATCTAGCAGAGAGTAAGGTACTAGGAGTGATTAAGCAAATATTTTCGCTTTAAAAAGTTTATTCTGTAGCCTATCATATAGCACTGCTAATCTTCTCCCTTTCTAAAAATAGATTTAAAGCATTTGTTCAAATTTTCCCTGATGTAAGGGTAAATTTTTAAGGAATACTTCAAAATGTCCCAGATTTTCTCTGGAAAAGGCATATCAAAATAAACTACAAATCCTGCCAACCAGCAAAGGTGCTAACTAAATGGAGACATAATGAGAAGAGAAAGTAGCCTTGAAGATATTTAGGAAACTATATCTCTAATTTCCCCCTGATAAAGAGTTTAGAAGCAATAATTATTTTAAGTATGATCTCATATCACTTTTATTATGAACTTATCACTTTCGTGCTCTTTTGTTTATCTTCCCCAACAAAATAGCAAACACCTGAAGAATAGTGCTGTATTCATCTTTGTACTTCTCAGTGTCTAGTTCAGTGCCTGGCACATAGCAGGCTCTTAATGAATATATACAGAGTGAATGTACATCAAGTGAAATGAATAGATCTGGTAATGGTTCCACCTAGCTTTTTCTTGTGTCTTTTTCCTATGGGCTATATCCTCTCATCTCCTCCCTTTCTTTTTTTTTGCAAGTGCATAAAATTAGATCTCAGAGAATCTATACACACCAGCATCTGTCTTTATACCCACTGCTGTTTGAAGACTCTGCTGGCAGTCCTATCTGCCTGATCAGCTGGCCTCACATCTATAACAGTAGCATTAGGGCTGAGATAGTTCTAGCTCTGTCCTTTTTTGGATGACCCAGCAGCCTACTTGGTGGTCAGCCTTTGTAGCCAGAGAAGTTTCTCATAATCACCTCAGGGCCTGAATGAATGGATTTCTATCTGACCTGCCTACTTTTCCTCCTCAGTGGTCATATGCCACCAGTGACTCACATACCTCAACCCCTAAACCTTTTGGAGTCACAAACAGGCACATCATTTTATGTTAATATATTTTATTATTCAGTTTTCCACATGCTGTGATCACCTTCTATTAGGACAGATAAGGAGAATGCCATTGAAAAGAGAAATTATGCTATTTTTCTTTTTGAATCTTTTAAATTTCCTAACATAGTAATATGCCCACAGTAGATACACATTATTGAATATGCATATACTTTAGTTTTTCATTTCTTTGTCCCAAAACCTCATTTTTACTTCCTCATACACTTCCAAGGGGATGCTAATGTGTGTCTTGATGAATGTTAACTGATAATACCTGATAAGACCAAACATACCTTGTAGTTCAATAAGGTTCATATTTTTTCATAATCACATATTAACTAATGTCATTATTCCTATAGATTTTAAAGAAAAGAAACTCTTACCCAGCCTTAGCAACACTTATGGTTTGTTGCTCCATTGCCTCATGGATACTGGTTCTATCATGCTCTTTGAGACTGTTAAACTCATCGATACAGCAAAGGCCCGCATCTGCAAGTACTAATGCTCCAGCCTCCAAATTCCATTCTCCTGAGTCTTTCACAGCAGTTACCGTCAGACCTAAGGAAACAAGCAAGCTATGTCAGCTTTTATTTTCAAAAGCATATCTTATATCTATGAGGGCGAAGTACCTATATTTTAAAGGGAAGGGCATAGAGTCAACACTTTTATTTCTATTCTGTATACAAAGGATGGCATCAGACAGAGAGCTGGTAGTTCCCAAGGGGAGGCAGGTGGGAGGATGGGCAAAGCAAATGAAGGGAATTAAGAAGTGTGAAATTATTTGTAAGTCACAGCATGTAAAGTACAGCATAAGGAATATAGTCAATAATAGTGTGATAACTTTGTATGGTGACAGATGGTAACTAGACTTATGGTGAACATTTCATGATGTATATAAATGTCAAGTCACTATGTTGTACATTTGAGACAAATACAATATGGTATGTCAAGTTTACTTCAATTTAAAAAAAATGGATGGCATCAGGACAACTATTTCAGATATCCAGACACTGGAAGGCCTCAGAAGATCCTATGTTCTGAAACTGTAAGATATGTTATTAAATATTTTGTAGCAACCAGAAGTCCCCAAATTTTCTGTCTCTCCTTGGTGGGTACCCTCACTGAGTGTTCTAAACTTTTAGAAGGAGCAAACAGAGCTCTGGAGACCTTATGACATCTTATCACAAGATGTTCTGTATTATATGCTGTTTACAGAGAGGGGTCCAAAGACAGAAAACAGTAGATACTACGGTCCAATGATAAAAATGAAGAGTTTGCTCCCAGTCACGGTGTGAGGGCAAAGACTCCGTTATATATCTTCTCTGGTTTTGATTTGTCCTTTGTACCAGTCAGTAAAGCACAGTGGTCAAAACAAAGGCTTTGTAGTACACCAACTTGGATCTGAATCCTGGATCCGTCATTCTGGCTGTCATACTATAGGCAAGTTTCCTAAGATGTCCAAGCTTCTGTTTATTTGTTTATAAAAGGGAGTAACAATGGAATGTATCTTATGGAGTCTTAGATATTCAAATAGAATATAATAAAGCTCTTTAAAAGGTATAGGACACATAACGAGTATTTATAACGACTACTGTTGATAAAAATCGGTAAGCCTCTGGCTAGAATGACCAAGAAATAAAAAGACGAGGGACAAGTTACAAATATCAGGAATGACAGGGGGAGATTACTATAAACCCTACAGACACTGAACTGATAATAAGGAAATACAATGAACAACTCTATACCCTAGGTTTGATGACTTAGATGAAATGGTCAAATTCTTTGAAATATATAAACTGCCAAAGTTTATCTAAAAAGGAACAGATAGCTTGCATACCCCTATATCGTTTTTTAAAATTGACCATTTAGATCAAAATCTTGCAACACAAAAATCTATAGACTGAGATGACCTCATGGTGAATTCTACCAAACATTTATGAAAGAGCTAATACAAATTCTACACAAAATTTTAAAAATACAGAAAAACAAGGAACACTTCCCAACTCATTTACTGCAATCAGCATTATCAAGATACCAAAACTAAAGACATATTAAAAGAAAACTACAGACCAGTATCTCTCACATAGACGCAAAAATCTTCCAACAGTACAAGCAAATCAAACAATACATAAAATAATGATAGATTATAACCAAGTAAGGTTCATCCTGGGAATGCAAGGCTAATTTTTTAATGAAAATTAACCAATATAATTTACCATATAAATAAATGGAACAAAAAGCAAATGACCACTTCACTACATACAGAAAAAAACACTTGATAAAACTCAACAACTATTTATGATAAAAAAAAAAAACTCTCAGAAAACTAGGAATAGAGAAAACTTCTTCAGTCTTATTTACAAAAATTATACAACTAACATATTTAACAATAAAAGACTGAATGTTTACTCCCACCCTCACCCTCATCCCCCAAATTAGAACAAGGCAAGGAGATATGTTCTCATCACTCGTATTCAAAATCATCATGGGGTTCTAGCCGATAAAATAAAGGAAAAGAAGTCAAAACCATCAGAACAAAAAGGAAAAAATAAAATTATTTACATTTCAGACAACATAATTATGTTTAAAATTCCAAATACTTTACCAAAAAATCTACTAAAACTAATAAGTGAGGGTAGCAAGATTGCAGAATACAAGTCAATATACAAATATCGGTCACATTTCTATATATATTAGAAAACATTTAAAGTTGAAATTAAAAAATAATACAATTTATAATAGTACCTGAAAATATGAAATACCTGGGTATAAACCTTCAAAAATGTACAAGTTCAAGCCCCACTTTGGGTGTAGAGATTACTAAAAATAAATAAATAAAACATAAAAATGTGCAAGATCTGTAAGCAGAAACTACAAAACATTGATAAAGGAAGTCAAATACAACCTAATCAAATGAAGAGATATTCCATGTTCATGAAATGAAAAACTCAGTATTTTTATTTTTTTTTCCAGTGGACTGTGTTTTGTTTTAATTTACATCCTAGTTAGCATATAGTGCTATAATGATTTTAGGAGTAGATTCCAGTGATACATCACCTATGTATAATACCCAGTGCTCATCCCAACAAGTGTCCTCCCTAAAGCCCCTTACCCATTTAGCCCATCTACCCCACCCACAATCACTCCAGGAACCCTCAGTTTGTTCTCTGTATTTAAGAGTCTCTCACTCTAGGGGCGCCTGGGTGGCTCAGTTGGTTAAGCGTCCGACTTCGGCTCAGGTCATGATCTTGTGGTCCGTGGGTTTGAGCCCCGCGTCGGGCTCTGTGCTGACAGCTCAGAGCCTGGAGCCTGTTTCAGATTCTATGTCTCCCTCTTTCTCTGACCCTCCCCTGTTCATGCTCTCTCTCTCTCTCTGTCTCAAAAATAAAGAAATGTTAAAAAAAAATTTTTTTTAAAAAGAGTCTCTTATGTTTTGTCCCCTTTACTGTTTTTATATTATTTTTGCTTCCCTTCCCTTATGTTCATCTGTTTTGTATCTTAAATTTCACATATGAGTAAAGTCATGTGATATTTGTCTTTCTCTGCCCAATTTCACTTAGCATAATACCCTCTAGTTCCATCCACATAGTTGCAAATGGCAAGATTTCATTCTTTTTGATTGCCAAGTAATACTCCATTGTGTATATATACATATACATATACATATACATATACATATACATATACATATACATATACATATACCCCACATCTTCTTTATCCATTCATCTGTCGATGGACATTTGGGCTCTTTCCATACTTTGACTATTGTCGATAGTGCTGCTATAAACATTGGGGTGCATGTGCCCCTTTGAAACAGTACACCTGTATCCCTTGGATAAATACCTAGTAGTGCAATTGCTGGGTCATAGGGTAGTTCTATTTTTAATTTTTTGAGGAACATCCATACTGTTTTTCAGAATGGCTACACCAGTTTGCATTCCACCAGCAGTGCAAAAGAGATCCTCTTTGTCTGCATCCTCGCCAACATCTGTTGTTGCCTGAGTTGTTTACTTTAGCCATTCTGACTGGTGTGAAATGGTATCTCATTGTGGTTTTAATTTGTATTTCCTTGATGATGAGTGATGTTGAGCATTTTTTCATGTGTCAGTCAGCCATCTGGATGTCTTTGGAAAAGTGTCTATTCATGTCTTTTGCCCATTTCTTCACTGGATTATTTGTATTTTGAGTGTGTTGAGTTTGATCAGTTCTTTATAGATTTTGAATATTAACCCTTTATCTGATATGTCATTTGCAAATATCTTCTCCCATTCTGTCGGTTGCCTTTTTAGTTCTGCTGATTGTTTCCTTCTCTGTGCAGAAGCTTTTTATTTTGATGAGGTCCCAGTAGTTCATTTTTGCTTTTGTTTCCCTTGCCTCCGGAGACGTGTTAAGTAAGAAGTTGCTGCGGCCAAGGTCAAAGAGGTTTTGCCTGCTTTCTCCTCTAGGATTTTGATGGCTTCCTGTCTTATGTTTAGGTCTTTCATCCATTTTGAGTTTATTTTTGTGTATGGTGTAAGAAACTGGTCCAGGTTCATTTTTCTGCATGTTGCTGTCCAGTTTTCCCAGCACCATTTGCTGAAGACACTGTCTTTATTCCATTGGATATTCTTTCCTGCTTTGTCAAAGACTAATTGGCCATACATTTGTTGGTTCATTTCTGGGTTCTTTATTCTGTTCCATTGCTCTGAGGGTCTGTTTTTGTGCCAGTACCATGTTGTCTTTATTACAGCTTTGTAATACATCTTGAAGTCCAGGATTGTGATGCCTCCAGCTTTGGCATTCTTTTTTGGGACTGCTTTAGCTATTTGGGGTCTTTTCTGGTTCCATACAACTTTCAGGATTGTTTGTTCTAGCTCTTTGAAGAATGAGGTGTTATTTTAATAGGGACTGCATTGAATATGTAGATTGCTTTGGGTAATATTGACATTTTAACAATATTTGTTCTTCCAATCCATGGGCATGGAATATTTTTCCTTTTTTGTGTGTATGTTTTCAATTTCTTTCATAAGCTTTCTACAGTTTTCACCGTATAGATTTTTCACCTCTTTGGTTAGGTTTATTCCTAGGTATTTTATGTTTTTTGGTGCAATTGTAAATGGGATCGATTCCTTGATTTCTCTTTCTGTTGCTTCATTATTGGTGTATAAGAATGCAGTCGGTTTCTGTGCATTGATTTTATATCCTGAGACTGCAGAATTCATGGATCAGTTCTAGCAGTTTTTTGGTGGAATCTTTTGGATTTTCTACATGGAGTATCATGTTGTCTGCAAAGAGTGAAAGTTTACTTCCTCCTTGCCAATATGGATGCCTTTTATTTCTTCGTGTTGTCTGATTGCTGAGGCTAGGACTTCTAATACTATGCTGAGTAACAGTGGTGAGAGTGGACATCCCTGTCATGTTCCTGACCTTCAGGGGAAAACTGTCCCCATTGAAGATGATATTAGCAATGGGTCCTTTGTATATGCCTTTTATGATCTTGAGGTATGATCCTTCTATTCCTACATTCTTGAGAGCTTTTATCAAGAAAGGATGTTGTATTTTGTCAAATGCTTTCTCTGCATCTATTGAGAGGACCATATAGTTCTGGTCCTTTCTTTTATTAATGTGATGTATCACGTTGATTGATTTGTGATAGCTCTGCATCCCAGGCATAAATCCCACTTGGTTCTGGTGAATAATTCTTTTAATGTATTGTTGGCTAGTATCTTGTTGAGGATTTTTGCATCCATGTTCATCAGAAAAACTGGTGTGTAGTTCTCCTTTTTAGTGGGGTCTTTGCCTGGTTATGCAGTCAAGGTAACACTGGCTTCACAGAATGAGTTTGGAAGCTTTCCTTCCATTTCTATTTTTTGGAACAGCTTCAAAAGAATAGGTCTTAACTCTTCTTTAAAGGTTTGGTAGAATTCTGCTGGAAAGCCATCCAGCCCTGGACTCTTTTTGGGGGGGAGATTTCTGATTACTAATTTGATTTATTTACTGGTTATGGGTCTGTTCAAATTTTCTATTTCTTGTTTCAGTTTTGGTAGTTTATATGTTTCTAGGAATTTGTCCATTTCTTCCAGATTGCCCATTTTATTGGCATATAAATGCTCATAATATTCTCTTATTTGTATTTCTTCCATATTGGTTGTGATCTCTCCTCTTTCATTCTTGATTTTATTTATTTTGGTCCTTTCCTTTTTCTTTTTGATCAGTCTGGCTAGGGGTTTATCAATTTTGTTAATTCTTTCAAAGAACCAGCTCCTGGTTTCATTTACCTGTTCTATTGTTTTTTGTTATTGTTGTTTTGTTTTTGTTGTTGTTTTGTTTCGACAGCATTGATTTCTGCTTTAATCTTTATTATTTCCCATCTTCTGCTGGTTTTGGGTTTTACTTGTTCTTTTTCCAGTTTTTTAAAGTGTAAGGTTAAGTTGTGTATCTGAGACCTTTCTTCCTTCTTTAGGAAGGCCTGGATTGCTATATACTTCTGCCTTATGACTGCCTTTGCTATATCCCAGAGATTTTAGGCTATGTTATCATTTTCATTGGCTTCCATGTACTTTTTTAATTTCCTCTTAACTTCTTGGTTAGCCCATGCATTCTTTAGTAGCATGTTCTTTCCAATATTTGTTACCTTTCCAATTTTTTTCTTGTGTTTGATTTCAAGTTTAATAGCATTGTGGTCTGTAAATATGCATAGTATGATCTCGATCTTTTTGTACTTGTCGAGGGCTGATTTGTGTCTCAGTATGGGATCTATTCTAGAGAATGTTCCATGTGCACTCGAGAGAAATGTGTATTCTGCTGCTTTAGGATGAAACGTTCTGAATATATCTGATAAGTCCATCTGGTCCAGTGTGTCATTCAAAGCCATTGTTTCCTTGTTGATTTTCTGTTTAGATGATCTGTCCATTGTTGTAAGCGGGGTGTTGAAGCCCACTACTATTATTATCAGTGAGTTTCTTTATGTTTGTGATTAATTGATTTACATATTTGAGTGTTTCCACATTTGGAACATAAACGTTTACAATTGTTAGATATTCTTGGTGGATAGAACCCTTAATTATGATATAATCCCTTCTTCATCTGTTGTTACAGTCTTTATTTTAAAATCAGATTATCTGATATAAGTATGGCTACTCCGGCATTCTTTTGGCAACCATTAGCATGATAGATGGTTCTCCATCTCCTTACTTTCAATCTGAAGATGACCTTAGGTCTAAAATGGGTCTCTTGTAAACAGCATATAGATGGATCTTGCTTTCTTATCCATTCTGTTACCCTATGTCTTTGGATTGTTTTGTCCATTGACATTTAGAGTACTGAAAAGATATCAATTTATTGCCATTATGTTCCCTGTAGAGTTGGAATTGTGGTGATGTTCTCTGGTCCTTTCTAGTCGTTGTTGCTTTTGGTCTTTTTAAGTTTTTTTTTTTTTTTTTTCATCTTTTCTCCCACCACAGAGTCATGCTTAAAATTTCTTGCAGGGCTGGTTTACTGATCACGAACTCCTTTAGTTTTTGTTTATCTTGGAAAATTTTTATATCTCCTTCTATTTTGAATGACAGCCTTGCTGGATAAAGAATTCTTGGCTGCATATTTTTCCAATTCAGCACACTGAATATATCCTGTCACTCCTTTCTGGCCTGCCAAGTTTCTGTGGATATGTCTGCTGTGAACCTAATCTGTCTTCCCTTGTAGATTAGGACTTTTTTTCCCTTGCTGCTTTCATGATTCTTTTCTTGACTGAATATTTCGTGAATTTGACTATGATATGACTTGGTGATGGTTGGTTTTTGTTGAATCTAGTGGGAGTTCTCTGAGCTTCCTAGATTTTGATGTCTGTGTCTTTCCCCAGGTTAGGAAAGTTTTCCACTATGATTTGCTCACATAAACCTCCTACTCCTTTTTCTCTCTCTTCATCTTCTGGGACCCCTATGATTTGGGTGTTATAAGTCACTGAGTTCTCTAATTCTTATATTGTGTTCTTTTGCCTTAGTTTCTCTCTTTTTTTCTGCTTCATTATTCTACAGAATTTGTCCTTTATATCGCTGATTTGCTGCTCTGCCCCATTCATTCTTGCTGCCATGGCATCCATTCGAGATTGCAGCTCAGTTATAGTATTTTTAATTTCATCCTGACTAGATTTTACTTCTCTTATCTCTGCAGAAAGGGATTCTGTGCTTTTTTTTCAACCCCAGCTAGTATTATTATTGTGACCCTAAAGTCTGGTTCAGACATCTTGCTTGTATCTGTGATTAAGTCCCTGGCTGTCATTTCTTACTGTTCTTTCTTTTGAGGTAAATTCCTTTGTTTCATCATTTTGAAGGAAGAAAAAGAGTGAGTAAAGTAAAAAACAAAAAACATTAAAATTTAAAAATTAAAAATAACACAAAAAATGCTAGTTCCCAGGTGTGTTTTGGTCTGGTTGTTGAAAGCAGCTTGATAGAATAGAGAAAAAGGGAAAAGGAAAGGAAAGGAAAGGAAAGAAAAAAAGGAAAACATTTGAAAATTTTTAAAAATGAATACAATAAAATAGAATAAAATTAAATGATGAAAGTAAAATTGAATTTGAAAAATTTACAAAAAAGTAAAGATATAGTAGAAAAATATAAGAAAAATTTTATAAAAACAGAAAGTAAAAATAAGTTTATTCTCTTTCTGTATTCAAGAATAAGAAAAAGAAAAAAAACTGAATAGACAGACCAGCAAACAGAATGATATATGACTGAAATTACAGTTTCCCTTAGAAGTCAAACTATGAAGCACTTTATACTCCATAAACTAAGCAGGAGGAGAGATTTGTGGTGTTCCACTAGAGTGTGGTGGCCCAGTGTGTGGGACTTGGTGTAGCAGTTCTGTTCTCCACTGGATGGCGCTACTTACTTCATTGGGGTGGATTGTTGTGGTGGTGTAGGTGTGTATGTGCATGCATGGGAGGGTGAAAATGGCATCATTCAGCTACCTTGCCTCTAGTATCAGAACTCTGTGCTCTCACTGACTGGCAATGAAGCACCCCTTCTTTGTTTCTGGCTCCTGTCCACTCCCCACTTCTACAAAGTCCATGACCAAGCCATCTTGTCAGGAGGTA
The DNA here is from genome assembly GCF_018350195.1 of Panthera tigris. NCBI lineage: Eukaryota > Metazoa > Chordata > Mammalia > Carnivora > Felidae > Panthera > Panthera tigris. Next base: position 106,491,693 of record NC_056664.1, read on the forward strand.
CCTCCCTCCCAAGTTTTATCTCAGATGGGACTATGTTTCCCAACCCCTCACTTCTGAGGGCCCTGCAACTTTGACCCACTCAGACCCTCTAGGGGAGGGTCTCGCTGAGAAATGGCTGGGTGCTGGCCCACCCCCTGGAACATTCTTGGGGCCATGCTACTGCAGATGCCCAGGGACTGTGGCCAGGTGCCAGTCCACCCCAGAAAAAATTCACATGATCATGTAGCAGCAGCAGCATTTCAGGGATTATGGTAAATCACAACACCCATCTGGGCTCCAGGCTTCAGTGAACCCTTAACATCCTTGTTCCAACACCAGTGAATGTGGCTGTTCTCCGGGGTCCACTGGAACTTTGCCTGTGGGGAGGCTGCACAGCCTCTACCAAATGCCTTCCCAGCAGGGAAACTGCCTCTCTCCGTGTGGCCTGAGGACCCCTTGGACCTTGCTGTCTGCTCTTGGGGATTCGCCTTTCCCACCAGAGCACCGCCAGGTATCGAGCTGCGGAGTTTCAGACTCTGCACTCCCGCTGTTTATAGAGTCTTAATGGAATTTAAACCCTCTCCTTTCTCCCTTTTTTTGTTCAGTCCCTTGCAGTCCCTTTTTCCTTTCTCCATTTTTTGTTCAGTCCACTCTTTCTTTCTTTCCAGCCACTCTCGGGGGGCGGGGGGTGCTTTTCCTGTACTCTCCCCTGTCTCTGTCCTCTCTCCACTAGCAAAAACAGCTCCCTACTCTCCGCAGCTTCTCTCCTCCAGTTGACCTCTCTGTTCCACGTACTTGCTGAGTTCTGTGGTTCAAGTTGTACAGATTGTTGTGTTAATCCTCAAATCAGTTTTCTAAGTGTGCAAGATGGTTCAGTGTTGATCTAGCTGCATTTCAGGGATGAGAGATCAATACTCAGTATTTTAAAGACGCTTCCCCAAAGTGTTCTGAATTCTCCCTAAACTGGTCTATAGATTCAATGCAATTCCAAACAAAATTCTAATGGGATTTTTTAAAAATAGAAATTGACAGGGTGATTCCACAATGTATATGGAGAAGCAAAGGAAACATAAGAGCAAACCAAGAAACAAAGTAGAAGGTCTCATATGATCCATTTTCCAGATTTACTACAAAGCTATAGTAATCAACTCAATGACACTAGAAAAAGGATAGACAGCAAGAACAATGGAACAGAGTCCAAAAATGTGCCCAAATATATCTGGTCAAGTGAGTTTTGATAAAAATGCAAAAGCAGTTCAATGAGGGAAAGATAATCAGTTCCACAAATGGTGCTGTAATAATTGGATAGCATTATGCAAAAAGAAAAAAAAAATCAATCTTGATCCATACTTCAAATCTCATACAAAAATCAACTCAAGGATCTAAATGAAAATGTAAAATTTATAGATGAAAACTCATAGCAGAAGATGCAGGAGAAAATCTGTGTGAGTTCTTCTGTTTTCCAGCCCAGCATTTCAAGGGCTCAGAAGTTGCCACAAGTTGCCACCTCTTTAATAATAAGTAAAAACTTGACCAAACTGAAAAATCAATAATTCTTCTAAGATGCATTAGAGAAGTGAGGTCACAGGGCAAACCAATGCCCCAAAATTAGAAAGACAGAAATACAGAGAATCACACCTTACCAGGGCAGATACCTCTATGGGAACCAGTAATGGTATAAGAAAACTTGAACTGTAACTGATGTATTGCTGGAGGCTCAGTGTGGATGACTCTGAGAATTAAAATCTCCATTCATAGGGGGACCCTCACACTTTTGTGAGTTTTACCTCCACGAGCCCTCCCAGGTTCTCCCATTAAACATCAGCAATTTTTCTCTGATACTGTGAGCAATGAGTTGGAAAGTCTAAAAAAAAAAATTCTAGAGATCAAAAACACTGAAAAAGAAAGGAAGAATTCCTTTGATGGGCTCATTAGCAGACTGGACAGAGCTGAGTAAAGAATCTCTGAGTGTAAAGATACTTCACTTTACTACTGAGTGTAAAGGTACAGTGGAAACTTCCAAAGCTGAAAAGCAAACAGGAGAGAAAGTGGAAAATAACAGAGCAGAATATCCAAAAACTTCCTGACAACTACAACAGGCGTAACATACATGTAATGGGAAACCAGAATGAGAAGAAAGACAGAAAGGAACAAGAGTGATATTTGAAGATATTTGACTAAAAATTAGTCATTAATTGATTAATTAATGTCAGACACCAAACCATGGATCCAGAAAACCCAAGGTAACACTGGGCAGGAAAAATGCTAGAAAACAAAACAAAATAAAACCCTCCAAAAAACTTACATGTAGGCATGTCATATTTAAACTTCAGAAAATAAAACATAAAGAAATATCTTGAAAGAAACCAGATGAAAAATACAACTTACCTGTAGAGAAACAAAGATGAAAATCATATACAACTTCCCCTCAGAAATCATGCAAGTAACAAGAGTAGAATGAAATATTCAAAATATTGAAAGAACAAAACCTACCAGTCTAGAATTCTGTACCCTGTGAAATTATCTTCAAAAGTGAAGAAATAATAAAGACTTTCTCCATAAAAAAATTTTTTGAGGTAATTTGTTGCCAGCAGACCTGTCAAAGGAAGTTCTTTAGAGAGAAGGAAATAACATAGGCCAGAAACTCAGAGCTATATAAAGGGCCCTGACTGGCTCAGTTGGAAAAGTGTGCAACTCTTGGTCTTGGGGTGGTAAGTTCATGCCCCACATTGGGTGTAAAGGTTACTTAAATAAATAAATAAACTTAAAAAAAAAAAGTCAGATCTACATAAAGGAAGAACAACAAAGAAGGACTAGATAAAAGAAAAACTTCTACTTTTCTTATTCTTAGTTCATCTAACTGATAGTAGTTTGTTAAATATAATAGCAATAATGTATTCAAGTATGTATGTTTATATGTGTTTATGTGCAAGTGAAATGAATGAGAGAAATGATAAAAGGGATGAGAGGGAGGAATTAGAAATATTTTGCTATTTATAATACAGTGCTATACTTGCACTGTATAGTGTTATTTGAAAGTGGACTTGGATTAATTATAAATGTATATTGCAAACTCTGTAACAAACAATTACAAGTTAAAAAGAAGCGCGACTGATATACTAAGAAAGCTGAAAAAATGGAATCATAAAATGCTCAATTAAAACCATAAAAGGCAAAAAAAAAAAGAGTGGAAGATAAAAACAAGAACAAATAACAAGGACAACAAATAGAAAATGCTAACAAATATGGCAAGTATTAATCCAGCTATATTAATAATCACTTTGAACATCCATGGTCTAAATACACCAAGTCAAAGACCAAAATTACCAGAGTTGATTAAAACACACACACACACACACACACACACACACACACACACACACACACAACCAACTTATATTATGTATAAGAAACCCACTTTAAATATAAATACATACAGATTGAAAATTTTTTAAAAAGAGAGAAAGATATACCATGCTAACACTAATCCCCCCAAAATGGAAGTAGCTATATTAATTTCAGACATAGCAGACTTCAGGACAAGAAAAACTGTCATGGAGAAAGGGGAGCATTACATACTGGTAAAATGGGGTCAACACTCCAAAATGACATAATAATCCTCAATGATTATGGACCTCAGAATAGGTGAGGCAAAAACCAGTGGAATTCAAAGGAGAAATAGATGAATTTGTATTATAGTTAGACTTCACCACCGCTCTATCAGAAATGGGCATATCCAGCAGCCAGAAAATCAGCAGGCCATAACTGAACTTGATAGTACCATCGATCAACTGAATATAACAGACATCTATAGACAACTTCATCCAACAGCAGCAGAATGTAATTTTTTCTCCAGATCTCATGGACTGTTCACCAAGATAGACCACATGCTGGACGGTAAGATTAACAAATTTATTAGACAAATCATAAATCTTTCCTCAGACTAAAATGATATTAAACTAGAAAGCAATAACAGAGAACTAGAAAATTCCAAATTATGTGAAGATTAAACAACACACTTCTAAATAACACATGGATCAAAGAAGAAAGCTCAAGAGAAATTTAAAAATGTTTTGAACTAAATCAAAATGAAAATACAACTTATCAAAATGTGTGGGATGCAGTGAAATCAGTGCTTAGAAACTTACAGCACTAAGTGCATATATTAGAAGAGAAGATATAAAATTAATAATCTAAGCTTCCACCTTAGGAAACTAGAAAAAGAAGATCAAATTAAATCCAAAGCAAGCAGAAGAAAGGAAATAATAAAAATTACAGCAGAAATCAATGAAATTGAAAACAGGAAATCAATAGAGAATATCACTGAAACCAAAAGCTGTTTTCTTTGACAAGATCAATAAAATTGATAAATTAATTAAAAAAGAGAAAAGACACAGATTACTAATATCAGAAATGAAAGAGGGAACATCACTACTGATCCTACAGAAATTAAACAGATAATGAAGATTATTATGAACAAGTTTATGCCCATCAATTTGATAACCTAGATGAAATGGACAACTCCTTGACAGGCACAATCTGCCAACTCACAAAAGAAGAAACAGACAATCTGAATAGGCCCATATCTGTTAAAGTAATTGAATCAATAATAACCTTCTAAATAGAAAGTACCAGGCCCAGATGCCTTCGCTGGTGAATTCTTAGAGATATAAAGAAAAAATTATAAACATTCTCTATAGTTTCTTGCAGAAGACAGAAGTAGGGGGAATACCTCCTAAATTATTCTATGGTACCAGCATTACCTTAATATGAAAACCAGACAAAGACATTACAAGAAAACTATAGCCTATATATTTCATGAACACAGAAGAAAAAATCCTCAAATAAAATATTAGCAAACTGAATCCAACAATAAGAATTATACAAAAAGAATACCCAAAAGAATTATATATCATGACTTAGTGGGATTTATCCCAGGTATCCAAGGCTGGTTCAAAAAGTGAAAATCAAATGATGTTATCTGTCACATCAACAGACTGAAAAAGAAAAAAAATCACACAATAGATTCAAAAGTCCATTAACAGTAGAATACATTTTAAAAATGTGGTATATTCATACTGTGGAATAACACAACAATAAAAAATAAAGTACAGCTAAACACAGTATAGGTGAAATATTAAAACATAATATTGAGCAAAAGAATACATACTCTACAATTTCATTCATGTAAAGTAAAAATATTAGGCAAAAACAAATTAGTGGTAACAGAACTGACCTACAAGAAATATTAGGGGAATCTTTCAGGCTGAAATGAAAGAACACTAAGACAGTAACTCGAATCCACATAAAGAAATAAAAAGCACCAGTAAAGTTCATAAGGAAATATTAAAGATGTATCAATGTAGGTTTGTTTGTAACTCTCTCTCTTCTGATCTAAGAGAAAATTGAAGAAAGAAAAAATTATAAAGTTGTGTTGATCAGCTGGTAATGTATAAAGATGAAATTTGTATTACAATAGCATGAAAGAAGGTAGAGGAAAGATGGGGCGCCTGGGTGGCTCAGTTGACCAGCTCAGGTCATGATCTTGCGGTTCGTGAGTTTGAGCTCCACGCTGGGCTCTGTGCTGCCAGCTCAGAGCCTGGAGCCTGCTTTGGATTCTGTGTCTCCCTCTCTCCCTGCCCCTTCCCTACTTGCACTCTGTCTCTCTCCTCTCAAAAATAAACAAACATTTTTAGAAAATTAAAAAAGAATGTAGGGGAAAGAGAATTATATTGGAACAAAATTTTTATATACTATTAAAATAATCTGAACTGGATTGGTTTCACGTTAAGATGTTATAATAACCCCCAAAACAATCACTAAGAAAATATCTAAAAAAAAAAATAGAGTAAAACAAACACTAAGATATTAAAATGATACACAAGAAATTACATTAAACACAAAGGAAGGCAGTAATGGAGGAATATTGCAACAAAGAAGACATAAGCCATGTAGAAAACAGAGTGGAAAACAGCATTTATACAACCTACCCCATCAGTAATTACATTAAATGTAAATAGGGTAAACACTTTAATAAAAAGCAGTTTGTAGAATGAATACAAAAACATGATCCAACTATGTGTTGTCTATAAGAGACATACTTTAGACAGTAACCAAAAGAGGGTTGCAGTGCCTATGCTAATATCAGACAAACACTTTAATACAACTTAAAAAAATGTTAATGTGACAACAGTATTCACAAGTGAAGATTCAATCACACTGGCTTCTGTGCTAGTTAGATAACATCTAGAGCAGGAGTCAGTAGACTATGATCTGTGGGCAAAATCTGGCCCAACCATTTGTTTTTGTAAAAATACTTTTTTTGGAACACATTCATGCCCATCATTTACTTATTGTCGATGGCTACTTTCACACTACAACAGCAGAGGTAAGTAGTTGTGACAAACACTGGCCTTCAAAATCTAAAATATTTATATGTGGCCTTTTACAGAAAAAAGGTTGCTGACTCTTGATCTAGAGTATTAGTGTTTACTTTGAGACATCACATTTTAAAAGAAATACTAATGAAAAGGGAAGGGTAAAAATATAATAAAGGACAAGGAAATAATGCAATTTAAAGAATAGTTTATGGCATAGAGTGTGTTTAGCCTGAAAGAAAGATTTGGTGAAGAAAAAATAATTTTTATATATTTAGAGAACTAACCTATGGAAAAGGAATTAGCCTAATTGGGGGCAGCTTCAAAAGAAATAACAGAGACCAACATGCAGAGTTTTACAGGGAACTAGAGGAACACTTGAGGTGTTTAAAATGGAATTGGCTGAGGCACCTGGGTGGCTCAATAGGTTAAGCATCCGACTTTGCCTCAGGTCATGATCTTGCAGGTTCCTGAGTTCCAGCCTGGCATGAGGCCCTGTGGTGACAGTGCAGAGCCTGGAACCTGCTTTAGATTCTGTGTCTCCCTCTTTCTCTGTCCATCTCCTGCTTGTGCCCTCTCTCTCAAAATAAATAAACATTTAAAAAAAATAAATAAAATGGAATTGGCTACTCTGCAAAGTACTAACTTTTCATCAAAGTAACTATATAAGCAAAGGTGGAATGTCTACTTGTCAGAGGCAGTGTAGAAAGGCATACGTGCAATGAATAAGTGGCTGTATAAAAAAGGAATTAGACCCCACATTGGGTGTAGAGATTACTTAAAAAATAATAAATAAATAAATAAATAAATAAGGAATTAGAAAATACTTTGAGAGGTAAGAAAATTAAAACACAACATACCATAACTTATGGGATGCAGTTAAAGCAGTTATTATAGAGTAATTTATAGCTATAAATGCGTACATTTAAAAAGAAGAAAAATCTCAAATCAATAGTCTATGCTTCCACTTAAGACACTGAGGGGGTGGGGGGAAAGAAAAAAAGAAAAGCAAACTAAACCCAAAGTCAAATAAATATTAGAGCATAAAACTGAAATAGATGATAGAAAAACAATAGAGAAAGTAAAACCAAAAGTTGACAATCCTTTTTTGGTAACTAATCCAATAAGAGAGAAAAATCAAATTACTAAAATCAGGAATCCAGGATGGGACATTATTAATGACTTTGGAGAAAAGAAAAGATAATAAGGGAATACAATGAACAACTATGTGTTAACTACTTAGATAACCTAGCTGAAACTGATGGATTCCTAGAAAGACACTAACTACCAAAACTGACTCAGGAAAAAAAGAAAATCTTTGTAGACCTATAATAAGTGAAGAGTTTGAGTTAGTAATAATAACATACTACTCACCCCCCTCCCCCTACACATACAGATAGCTACACTGATGAATTCTATCAAACATCTGAAGAATCAAATACTAATTCTTTACAACTCTTCTTTAAAAGTAGAAGAGGAAGGAATCCTTCCTAACTCATTCTATGAGACCCATATTACCCACATACCAGAAAGCAAAGACATCACAAGAATACTAAACACCAGTATCTCTTATGACTACAGATACAAAAATCCTCAACAAAATACTAGCAAAACAAATACCCAAAATACTAGTGAACCAAATTCAGTAATATAGGAAAAGAATTCTACACCACAATTAAGTGGTATTTGTCTCAGAAATATAAGATTGATATAACATCTGGAAACCAATTAATGTAATATTCCCATATTAATAGAAGAAATGACAAAAAGCATATAATCATCTCAACAGAGGCAGGAAAAGCATTTGACAATTTAATACTCCTTTAATTTAATTAATTAATTTAATTTAATACTCAATTTAATACTCCTTCATGAAAAAACACTCAACAAACTAGGAACAGAGGGGACTTTCTCAACCTGATAAAAGGCATCCACAGAAAACCCACAGCTAAACATCATTCCTAATGGTATAAGACTGAATGTTTTCCTGCTAAGATCAGAAACAAGATAGGGATGTTCACTCTGACTATGAACACTGTACTGGAGGTTCTGGAAAGGGCAATTAGGCCAAAAATGATATAATAGGCATCTAGAGGGGAAACAAAGAAGTAAAACTAACTCTATTTGCAGATAACATAATCTTGCATACAGAAGATCCTACGGAATCCATTAAAAATTTATCATAACTAATAAATGAGTTCAGCAAAGTTGAAGGATACAAAATCAATTTTTAAAAATTTTTAATCAATTTAAAACAATCAACTGTATGTCTATACACTTGCATTGAAGAATATAAAATGTAATTAAGAAAGTAATTCCATTTACAATAACATCAAAAAGAATAAAATACTTAGGCGCACCAGGGTAGCTCAGTCAGTTAAGTGTCCGACTTGAGCTCAGGTCATGATCTCATAGTTTGTGAGTTTGAGCCCCATGTTGGGCTCTATGCTGATAGTCTGGAGCCTGGAGCCCGCTTCGAGTTCTGTGTCTCCATCTTCCTCTGCCCCTTCCCTGCTTATGCTCTGTCTCTCTCTCTCAAAAATAAATCAACATTAAAAAAAATAATAAAATAAAGTACTTAAGAATAAATTTAATAAAAGAAGTGTGAAACTTATACTCTGAAAACTACAAAACATTGTTGAAATCAATTAAAGATGACTTAAACAAACAAAAAAATTCCCATGTTCACTGACAGAAAGACTTAATATTGTCGAGATGGCAATATTCCCCAAAGGGATCTACAGATTCAATGCAGTCCCTATCAAAATCTCAACTGTCTTCTTTGCAGGAATTGACAAGATGATCCTAAAATTCTTATGGAAATTCAATGAATCTCAAATAGCCAACATAACCTTAAAAAAAGAACAAGAAAGACTCACATATCCTGATTTCAAAACTTACTACAAAGCTACAGTAATCAAGACAATATGGTAATGGCATAACGATACAGACCAACAGAACAAAACTGATTGTTTAGAAATAAACCCATAGATTTATGATCAAGTCATTCTTTTTTTTTTTTAATATTTTTATTTATCTTTGAAAGAGAAAGACAGCCCATGCATGCCCTTGTGCACCAAGTTGGGGTGGGGCAGAGAGAGAGAAAGAAAGAGAAGGAGACACAGAATCCGAAGCAGGCTCCAGGCTCTGAGCTGTCAGCACAGAGCCCAACGAGGAGCTCGAACCCACGAACTATAAGATCATAACCTGAGCTGAAGCTGGATGCTCAACCGACTGAGCCACCCGGGTGCCCCTATGGCCAATTCATTCTTGATAAGGGTTCGAAGACAATTCATTGGAGAAAGAATAGTCTTTTCAAATGAAACTGCTGGGAAATTGGACATCCACATGCAAAAATAGAAATTTGGACCCCTACTTCACTTCATATACAAAAAATAATGCAAACTGGGTCAAAGACTTAAATATAAGGTGCTGAAGTATAAAACTCTCAGAGGAAAACCATCCAGCAATTCTATTCTGGATATTTATCTGAGGAAAACAAAAACATTAACTAGAAAAGATACATGCACTCCCATATTCACTGCAGCATTATTTACAATAGCCAAGACATGGAAACAACCTAAGTGTCCATTGACGGATAAATAAAGAAATTGTAGTACATATACACAATAGAATTTTATTCAGCCATTAAAAAAAAAATGAAATCTTGCCATTTGCAACAACATGAATAAACCTTGAGGGCATTATGTTAAGTGAAATAAGTCAGACAGAGAAATACTGCATGATGTCTTTTACAAGTAGAATCTAACAAAGCTAATAGATATAGAGAACCAAGCTCATAGATACGGAGAATAGATTGGTGGTTGCCAATCTATTGGTGGGGAGAGAGAAATGAGAAAACTGGTTGTGTTTTTTTTAGTTCAAACAAATTGCATAATTTATAATAAAAAAGTTTTAAAAATGAAACCATTAAAATCCTGGAAGAAAACAAAAATAAAATAAATGTATAAAACTCTTAGAAGAAAATGCAGGTGTAAATTGTGATGACCCCTGAATCAGGCAGTATTTTTGAGTTTTAGACTTTTTGAAAATTAAAAGCTTCTGGGGCAGCAAAGGCCACCACCAAAACAAAACAAAACAAAACAAAAACCCATGAAAACAAAAAACTGTCTCACAGAATGGGCGAAAAAATTTCCAAGCCTGATAAATACAAGACTCTGAAAGTGTCTGATCAGTGATTTGTGTTTAAAATATATAAAGAACTCTTACAACTCAGTAAGAAAAAGACAAACAACCCAATTTTTTTAAATGACCAAAGGATCTGAATAGACATTTCTTCACAGAAGGTATACAAATGGCCAATAAGAAAATGAAAAATGCTCAACATCTTTAGCCATCAGGGAAATATAAGTCAAAACCACAATGAGATCCACTTTGCGTATCACCCGTGGCTATAACCAAAAAGGCATAACAAGTGGGTTGGTGGCAGTGTGAAGAAATTGGACTGCTCACACATTGCCGGTGGGAATGTAAAAGGATGCAGCCACTTTGGAAAACAGTCTGGTAGTTCCTCAAGAGGAGTTACTATATGACCCAGCAATAATTAAGCGTAAACCAGAGAAATGGAAACACAGGTCTTGTACAAAAATTTGTAAACAAATGTTCATAGCAGCATAGCTATTATTTAAAAAAAAAAAATCACTGTGTAATCATACTGAGGTTCTGAGAAGTGGATTCTTTGTATGCTGGATTCAAGGCTTTGGCAGTCACAGATTCTAGCAACCTAAAATCTACCAATTACCTAGTAGCTCATTTGTGAAACCTTTCCCCTTCCTATCCTTCCGAGTATTTGGCCTTTTCCACATGATCCTGCATATAAGGCCTCCAATCTCATGAAGCATCCTTGCCTAGCTTCCGTCAAGTGAGTCTCCATCTAATGCCGATTGTCTCTATAGTAACCAGCTAGAAACGCTGCTATGCTTAGCAGTGGCTTTGTGCAAGCAGTGCTCTAGCCTAGAGAGGTTTTAAAGATTTCAGTCCTCTCTCTACTTATCACACATTTCTCCTGGTATCAGGAAAAGAAAGGAGCCTCTAATGAACAAGACAGGTGGAGGGTTAAAGAGAAAAGGACTGAATGTAAAACAAGAAGGAAGATGGATGAGTGGAGACTGAGTTCAAGAGGAAAACGAGTTTAGAAGGATCTCTGTTTATAGGAGAAATGAGAACACATGGTAAAAAAAAAACAACAAAAAACAACTAGATTCAAGAAATGGACAATAATTATTAAGCATTTTCATTCATATTCTTCTGGTCAGAAACAATATATCAACATCAACAAATGTCAACAACAAATATAATTATGGTGCTTCAGAAAGCTAACTGATATCATTGATAGCTATCCAAAGGGTGTTTCACAGTAGAGTCCATTTATGGATAAGGGATCAGATATAGTTTATATCTTCAACAAACTTGTAACCTAATGATGGGTAGAAATGAACACAAAACAGCAAAACTGCTATTAATGAGGTGGAACACAGAATGGGGGGTGGGGACATACATTATGTAACAAATATGGAAATCTTACAAAAAGCATAAGGATGCATTCCAGGAGGGATAGCTCTATCCTCCCCCCAGATATCCCTTCTGCAACAGGAGGCTTGACACCTGCGGTGCCTCAAGGGGGAGAGGCCCATAGTTTTGCATTGGCTGGGCTTCTTCTCACAACTAGTATATACCTGGGCTAATCTCATTCATGGAACTTTGTTCCCCAAGAGTTCATTAATCAAGACATTACCATGGTGTCTGCCAGCCGGATACAATTGCTTTTTCTACACATAAAGGCCACTTTAAATATCAGACACAGAGGAGAGAGAATAGAGAAGCAAGGTCAGCAAATAAAGGAACGAGTTTATTTTTTTTAAGTTTACTTATTTATTTTGAGAGAGGAAGAGAGAGAGAGAACGAGAGAGAGAGAGAGAGAGAGTATGTTCACATGCGAGCAGGGGAGGGGCAGAAAGAGATGGAGAGAGAGAATCCCAAGCAGGCTCTATGCAGTTAGCTAGGATCCCAACACAGGGCTTGATACCACGAACTGTGAGATCATGACCTGAGCTGAAGTCAAGAGTCAGACGCTTAACTGACTGAGCCACTCAGGGGCTGGAAGGAATGAGTTTCTGAGCACCAGTGTCCTTATTTGTTATGTGGAAATGATAATACCTTACCCTCCTACTATACCAGGATGTTTTGAGGTTCCAAAGCAGATCATTTAAAAGTTCTTTACAAATGGGAAAGCATCGGGGCTGGTGGGTGGCTCAGTCAGTTAAGCACCCAACTCTTGAGTTTGGTTCAGGTCATGATCTCATGGTTCCTGGGATCAAGCGCCATATGGGGCTCCATGTTGACAGCACAGAGTCTGCTTGGGATTCTCTCTCTCCTTCTCTCTGCCCCTCCCCTGCTTGCATGCTCCTTCTCGCACTCAAAATAAATAAATAAACATTAATAAAAAAAAAGCAAATGGTAAAGCATCATACCATATATAGATATACATACATACCATATATATATCATACCAAATATACGTACACATACTATACACATGGGCACACACACACACAGCCTTTATTTTGATACCATATTTTGCCTCCCACAGAACTTTAACAATAACTGGTTAAAGTTACATAACACTTTCTATTCTGTACCATACAGACTTGATTACACAGTTATCTTTCCTGCCAATAAAGTCTATGAGGATTATGCCCATGTATGTTTCATCTTTGAATACTCTACAGAGCTGAGCACAATAATTTCACATAATAAATGCTCTCTATATGATAAATTATTAAAATCATTACAGTAGAATTTATTCCTTTTAGAAATATCAACTCTAGCAAATCTCAACATTCTACAATTATACACAAAATCTTATCTAAAACTATTATTAAATTTTGACATTCTATAACTAATAAATAATAAGGAGCCCTTTAAACTAACTAAAGAGCATACTACGACAAGCCTTAAATTAGAACTTTTTTTAAAAGATGGGGACAATATCTCTTTAGAGAGTGTTAAACACAGGACTAATGTAATTACCCCAGGTGGAAATCCAGGATTTGAACAAAGGCAAGAGGTTAGCACTTCCATTCCTATAACTTCCGCAGCAGGCAGGAGCTAAGACTTGATTTATATCTTAGTTATAATACATTTTAATTCAATGTATTTTCAGTTAATTCAATCTAATACTAGTTCATTTTAATTCACTCTTTCATCTTGTTTTGTGTGTGTCTTCAATTTAACTTCAAGCTTAAGATTTTTAGAAGCCGTCTGTAGAGGAGGCAAGCTGCATCTTGTCCCTTCAGATTTTAAGCTATATGCCCGACACCAATAGGTACTTCTCTGAGTAGCTACAGGAACCACTCCACACCCCACCACAGCCTACTGGCATGGCTAAATGACCACTTCATTTTACACCACAGAAAGGTGTGATAACAGACCAATAATTGGATTAAAGAAACTCAGATTGTCAAATAAGCCTAATTATGTGGACAAAAAAATTATAGCTGTATTAGTTTGCAAGGGCTGCCATAACAAAATACCAGTCTGGGTAGCTTAAGCAATGTAAATAATTTTCTCACGGTTCTGGAGGCTAGAAGTACAAGATTAAGGTGTCCGCAGGGTTGGTTTCTTTGAAAGCCTTTCTTCTTGGATTGCAAGTGGTTGCCTTCTTGCTGTATTCTCACATGGTCTTTTCTCTGTGTATGTGTGCCCTTTGTCTCTTTTCATGTCCAAATTCCCTCCTCTGGGATACCATTTAGATTGGATTAGGGCCCACTTTCAGGAATTCATTTAACTTAACCACCTCTTTAAAGGCCCTATCACTAAATAAAGTCATATCCTAGGTACTGGAGAGTTAGTGCTTCAACATATGAATGGGGGAGGGGGGAGCACAATTCAGCCTATAACAATATCTAACTAGGTTCATTTATCTCTGTCCTTGGCACTAGTTTAGTCTTTATTGATCTTAGAGTCCAAACAATCTCCTTCAGCCATCCTTCCTCCATACAGAGGGAATTTACACGGAGGGAAGCAATTTTGGGGATTATATTCTTTGCAGCCCTCCAAGCATCAAGTGGGCCCCCTTTGGTACTTAATAAATGAAGATACTCATGGTGACCCATCTGTTACAATATGATCAGCTGCTTGAGAGTCACCAAAAAGTTGTCCAGCAATCTTATAGATTGTCTCTGAAACTAGAGTGATGCTTTTAGAATTTTTTTTTTCCCTCTGTGAAATACCAGCTTATTTAGAAATATACTAGGGCACATCTGGGAACCCCTTTGGCCTTTCCTGTAAAGTACTGTAAAAGGTGAAGAAGGAAACTATTGGAAAAGATGCTCAAAGGCTCTTTAATGTTTATGAAAGGCAATAGTAAAAGAGTTAAGGCAGGACACACAACATGAGAGGCCTCGAGCCACTATTTGCGGTTTCCAGTGGCCTATTAAAGAAGGTCACTTTCCCCTTAAATACTGTTGTACATGACATGTTAAACAAACAGTTTTAAAGAAAATAAGCCAAACTAGTGGTATCCAGGTAGATCTCTTCAGTTCTTGATGCTGCATATCCACCAAAAGCAAGTTTTATGGTATAAGGTATACCTTATTATGACACACCTATGGTCAGACTGCAAAATACACTTTATTTTACCAAGCTTATAATGTCATTTTTATAAAGCAAGTGAATTAGAATCTCCTCTTAAGAGAGCCTGCAATAATCAGAAAACTGCATATACCATTCTCAAAGGACTCATGTTTTAATCTTCTATGGCCATTTATCTTACCTACCTAGTGTATCTTAACAGCATATAGCAATTGACACTTTATCTTGGCTAGTGTTAAGACCAGCACTAATAGAGTGAACAGAGAATATAGTTTATCAGTCACAGTAATTTGCATCTATCACCACACTAAGGCTCCTAGTGTAACATACACAAACAACTGGGCTTGAGGAAGCCTTTTCTGGTAGGTCCTATTTTACTGTTTAATCCATTAACAATAAAATGAGAAACCCCTGCTCCAGTTTTTCTAAATATGGGGAGGCCTGGTATTACCTTTTCCATATTAACTTTCAAAAGACTATCTATCAGATAAAGAAGCCTCATCAACAGCAATCTATTTAGTATGAAAAATGCCCAAAGAATGAGAACTCAAAATCCTGGGCACTATACTAAGAAACAACTCTTTCAGCACAGATGATACTTAAGAAGTAATACTTTTCTGAATTTAATTAGTCAAGATCAGTGGTTTCACTCGAAACACTTAAGGAAAAAACTGATGGTTTATGAACAGCAGGTAATAAATCATTATGGCACTCTTACTAGGTAAACAGAAATTGTTCAACAACCCCACAAACGTGTTAAAAGCTCTCCCTTTCCCCACAGTGGTAGTTAAACAGCAGAAATGAATCCACACGAATGCCGACGAATCAAGCCGACTCCTCAAAACTTGTTTGTGGTGCCACAAATTTTTATTTACTAGCGGTTTGGGTCATAAATTTTTTGAAAATCACATGCCCTGGTATGCCGCTGTCTTCTTTACTCTTCCTTTCCCTTTCCTATCATATTTTTTGCCCTTTGGTTTCCTGACACTTCCATTTTCTCTTTTTATGTTCCTGTTATGCTCACGAAACGGCAGAAAACTGGGGTGTAACTGATCACATCGTTGGTAATCTTTTTCTTATTCTGGGGTTTTCCAGATTAGAACGGGAAGACGACTCAGGTGCAGCCCAAATATTACCTATTTAGATTTTTCATGCAAAGTATGCGTGGAAAAGCCTCTCTCTTTGCCCTTCATTTTGTGTCTATTTAACTAACGGCGCTGTAGTGCCCAAACGCAGATATTGACCAAGAACTAGATTTCCAAAATGGCTTTGCTCCGTTCGAGCTGGCACTGGGTCTATAAAATACAATTTATTTCCACTGCAACCAACCCTTTCTACCCCAAATGTACCCAGTACGTAGGAAGCTGAATCTAACCGAGTGTAGACAACCAAATCACATCTATTAAATTCAGTAGAGAGACTGCACAGCAGTTGGACTGATGTTAAAAGAGAGTTAAAAGAGAAAAAAAAATACCCAAAAACCACACGAAGCAAACCCGAGGGGCGGGCGTCGCCCAGAATCGCGCCCTCCCGCCGCCTCGCCGGCCGCGAGCACGCCTCCCCGTCGCGGCCACGCCTCCTCCGACCCCCGCCCCGCCCCGCCGCGGCCACGCCCGACGTGAGGCGCGGGAGCCGCCGGGCCGGGGGCGGGGCCAGCGCCGCCCCTCCCCCCCGCCGCCGCCGGCGGCCTCCGCGCGGGCCTCCCAGCCCGTATTCCACTCACTTTGTTCTCCGCCTTTGTCCTAATCCACACCAGCAGGTGGAGCCGCAGTTAAAGTTTCCGAGTCCATTCCGGGAGCGGGAGCCCATCTTGCTCACCGCCGAGGCCCTCGCTGGAGGAGGAGGGTCAGAGCTTGGGTGCAGCCAATCGCGGGCAACGCTGCTAGTTATCAGAGCAGAATGGGCTGTAGTTTAGTGAAATAGGAAAGCTGCAAAACACTGTGGAGTGCTCCCGTGTAAATAAAAAGAGGAAAAAAAAGTTTCTCAAGTCGCCGCTGCACGACGTCGGGCAGGCGCCGGGGCGGGGGTCTGCGCTCTCCCGAGCGGCCGCGCGCTGGACTTTATTGTGCCGCAACAAGCCCCGTTCCCATTGTTTGTGTTTTTTTCAAAATATGGCAAAGGTTCAGGTGAACAATGTAGTGGTGCTGGATAACCCTTCTCCTTTCTACAACCCGTTCCAGTTCGAGATCACCTTCGAGTGCATCGAGGACCTGTCTGAAGGTGAGTCGGGCGCCCGCCCGCCGCCGGGCTGTCAGTTGCGGGCTGCAGACGTTGAAAGTTTCCCGGGCCCGGCCTCGCGCGGGCGGCCGGTGCTCGGCGCCGGACGGGCGGCAGGCTCGGCTCTGCGGAGGGAAACTTGAAGTTGATGGACGACGGCCGCCGAGGCGCGCGCGGCGTTCGGCCGCAGCCGGGGCGCCTGCCGTGGCTCAACTTGCGAGGAACTTGTTCGAGCGGAGGTAGCCATGTTGTCAGCTTTGTCTGGCGGGCGGGAGGTTCGCTAGACCCGCACTCGCGCCCGCGGCGCCGGCCGGGGGTCGCCCCGGGCTGGCCCCGCGCCGGGAACGGCCTCCGCGGCCCCGGCACGAAGGCTGGGAAGGGAGAGGCATGTGTGTGGTCGCGCCGGCGAGTTAGCAGCGGAGCCATCTTACCAAGAGTAGAGAATTGGGCCACCGACCCCGGCGTCACTACGCCTCCTCTCCGCGCCGCGGGTGACGAACACGGCGCCCCGCCTGCCCACCTTCCTGCCCCCGAGCGAGAGGCAAATCCATTTTTAGAGCTTACGCTGGAGTTGCCCTACTCTCCTGGGTGGCCGTGCCCGGCCGCCCCGGGGAGGAGAGCGAGGCTGTCCTCGCGCTGATTTCTGGCTCCCTGGACCAACCAGCGGGGGAGGCGGGCGCAGGCTCGGCCCCTCGGCGCAGCGGGCCGGGCGCCGGCGCTCCCCGGGGACCGCGGGTGCTCCCCGGCGGCACTCCCCGGCCCGCGCCCGGGATGCTCGGGGCACCCGGGGATGCTGGCGCGCAGGCTCGCCCCGACCGGCGTGGACTCCTGTTCCGTAATGACTGAAACCTTCTCTCCTCTCGCTCAGAAGAAAAATATTGCTAAGCTATAAAGTTACATTTAACCCAAGAGCAAAAATAAGTAAAACACTTAAATAATTCCCAGGACTTAAAATCACTGGCTTCTCAGTAGTCTGAAAGACTTTCTTCAAGAACGTGTTGAAATCTAATTAAAATAACTCATCCAAACACCCTGAGCATAAAATACAAAAGTGGGCCAGGAAATAAAAGGTAAAGTTCTAATGGCAATGCAAAAATTTTTACTACTTTTTTCTAAGTCTGTATTAAGGTCTCCAAAAATATTTTTATTATATGCAGTAACAAATATTTAGGAAGCTAAAACTTGTCAAGGCTTTTTTTTTAATATTTGCTCGTAAATTTTATTAAAATAATCCAGTGCTTGACTTTTCAAAATTTGAAAAAAAAAAATTAGCTTCATCAATGGTCATTTTACAATTAAACAGGACATACTTATTTGAACTTACAAGTATATTTAGCGAAATGCATTTAAAATTATGCAAATAATGGCATATAAAGCAATTTCACTTTAAAAATTAGTTTTTAATATCCACAAAATGTATTTTATGTAGGGTGTTAGGTTTTCAAGTTATAAAAGCAATACATGCTCATTGTAATAAACTTTTTAAAAGTTGTACAGGCGTATATAAAGTAACAGTCCTCTGTACTCAGTGCTTTCCACCATCTCCTGTAATTATAACACTTTAATCTGTGCTCTTCAGTAAGTATTAATGAATATATAAAGCATATATGCACATATATAATATGTAGGTCCCATTTTGAAAGACGATTCATTTATTAAAATAAACTAACTTCTAATAGATCACTGATAATAAAATTAAAGGGGATTTTTCTTACTACTCTGAAACCATTTGATTACTTTCCCAGAGTGCTACTGTCACCATTTAACTACCAGGCCAATTTTTCTTATCCAACCAGTTGGTAATCTTAACTTTTTTTGCCAATTGTATATAAAAATTGGCAAATGCAAGAGAAACCATGGATCATTCCAACTTATAGCATTTTAAGCTTAAGTTATTCAAAGTACAGGTATTTCTCAAGTGATGCCTTCCATTTTAAGAGCCAGTTTTGGACAAGGGTGATAGATGATTCATGATGTTACAGGGCTTTGGCATTGGATGGTTGAAACTCACCATTCATGGAAGCAGAATTACGTTCCATTTTTACCTGGGACCTAATCAGAACTCAGCTGAAGGACATCAGAGTTTTTAGGATACTAGTGTCAACAATACGCTTACTTCCACTTGTACACTTTATCCCAGAGCACTAAGACTGGTTATTTAGCATTTTTAAAAAGAGTTTAAGCTGAGTCATACTGAAAGCTGCAAAGGAATCTTTCAAAAAGGTGCCATGCTTGTGTACTCCACCTAGAGGCTATGTGGATTAAGGAAACTGAGTTTACTTAGCAAAAGCTTCTTACAGGTTCCATACTTTTATATTGCGGATCTCTAAAAAATCTATTCTTAAAATGAAACTACAGAATATTCTGAAGGGAAATTTTCACTTCATAATTTTGTCTCAAGTCCCACACCAGATGTTGGCCACCATTTTTCATACTTTAATTTGATTAGGAGACCCAGGATGTGTTTGATCTGGTGGTCCCAAGTCTGTACACGTTTTGATTGACCTTCCTGCTAATCTTTGTTATGCCCTCTGTGGACTACTGATTCTTTCTCTACTGAATGGAGCTTTCTTTCTTTCTTTTTTTTTTTTTTTAAGTTGGTCAGTACCAATAATTCTAGCTACTATTAGTCGAATACTTACAATGTACCAGAATTGAACATGGTGTTTCATGCTTTTAAACTTCAGGCTTGTTCTAATTCCCAAAGATTACATACTTTCCACTAGATCACAGATCGTCCCAAGCAGTGTAATTAGTTTAAAATTCACTTGGTTACTTCCCTCACTCCCAACCATAAATGCAGATACTTGCAGGCCGGGATTTCCATGATTAGATGAAACAGTTAACTTTTTTTTTTTTTTTAATTTTTTTTCAACGTTTTTTTTTTTTATTTATTTTTGGGACAGAGAGAGACAGAGCATGAACGGGGGAGGGGCAGAGAGAGAGGGAGACACAGAATCGGAAACAGGCTCCAGGCTCCGAGCCATCAGCCCAGAGCCTGACGCGGGGCTCGAACTCACGGACCGCGAGATCGTGACCTGGCTGAAGTCGGACGCTTAACCGACTGCGCCACCCAGGCGCCCCGAAACAGTTAACTTTTTAAATGATTAAACTACTTCAGCAGATAACCTGTGCATCTGACTCTATCCCTTCCTCCTTCAAATACAAGGGACAGGAAAATGAAAGCAGAGTTAAAAAAAATAGTAAGAATAAAACAATTGATGCTAATTTATAAATAAGTACTGAGCATTTTAAACTCAGTAGCTATAGCAAGGATTCCATCAGATAGAAATCAAGGTACAGGTGTTCCCTGAGTTACAGCCTGTGCTCCTTAAGGGTAGATCATCTTCCTATAGCCTCTGGTCTAACCAACCCCCCCCCCCCCCCCCCCCGCCACAATTAATTTCCTTTATTCCACTATTCATTTGAGAGCAGAAATGGAAGAATGCATCTTCCTAGTTTTGGTTTTGGAAAGAGCCCAGGCTTTGGAGTTGCAGAGACATAGTGTAGGTTCTGATTCCTGAGTTTGCTAGCTGTGTGAATTTGGGTACATTACTTAGCCTCTCAGGGCCTCAACTTTCTTGTTTGCATAATAGTATAATTAAATCCATATGATAAAGCTGTTGAGATTTAAATAACAGGTGTGAAATTGGTAAGACCAATGCTCAGCACATAGTAGGTATTTTACAAAATAAGTTTATAAATTCTGACTATGTTTCCATGCCAGACTACAAATGCCAACTTTCTACCAATTAGGAGGCCAAGAGCACTATATGTATTAGTACAAATAAATACATACAAAATGAACAAAATATGAAAACCTTCGTGTGAGAGTTCCCAGTCTTACTCGCACTTGACTAAGTTTAATAGCTTTTATACCCCTTTCTTAAAAGTTTCTCCACTTGGCTTTTGGGTTTCCTATGTCACTAGGCACTAATTTTGTAATTTTATTAGGTATCTATCTAGTAGATATCTCAAATTTAACATGTCCAAAAGAAATTCCTGTTTGATTTCATCCCCTACCCCCTGCAAAAAAGGATTCTTGCTGCCTTTATCTTCAAGATTTATCCAGAGTGTCCTTGCTCTCATCCCTATGGCTACATGTGGTCCAAGCTACCATAATTTCTTGCCTCAGTTGTTAAAATACCCTGTTTCTTGACCCTCACAATCTCACAATCCATACTGAACACAGGAGCCAAAATGATCCTTCTAAAATGAAAAGTGGATCATGTTATTCCTGTAGTCAGAACCCTCCCAATAGCTTCCTGTGCCACTCAGTGTAAAAGCCAAAAATCTTTACGATGACCTTTAAAACTCTGCATAATCTGGGGCACCTGGGTGGCTCAGTTGGTTAAGAGTCAGACTTCGGCTCACATCGTGATCTCACGGCTCATAGGTTTGAGCCCTGCGTTGGGCTCTGCTGACAGTTCAAAGCCTGGAGCCTGCTTCAGATTCTTCATCACCCTCTCTTTCTCTCTGCCCCTCCCCTGCTCACACTCTGTCAAAAATAAAAAACAAAACCAAAAACTTTACATAATCTGGCCATGCCCCTCACACCCAAGCTAAGGGTCAGTTATTTTCCCCTTTATTCAGTCTGCACCAGCCCAGCCTCGTTGCTTCTTCAGCAGATACTTGCTGTTCCTTCTAGCTAGATACTCATATTGCTTCTTTCCTCTTTTAATCTTTATCAACAAATAGATGATCTCGTGAGATGTCAGATGCAGGACCCTGCATCTGGAAATGTGCTAGAAGACAGAAATGTAAGTGGTCTAGAAGAGAGCCATGACTTACATAATAGGTCCTCAGAAAGTGCTGACTTAGAACTAGATTCTCAGTGACCTAGAAACACCCCTCTGGGAGTGCTGTAGTCGCAGCGAAGTGAATCCAAGGGTGGGCCGCACTGTGCTAAACACCCTCAGGACCAGGAGGGCTCGGGTAATCTGTATTTGCAGAGCTGTCTTCTTCCCCCTACTAAGCAGGAAGCTCCTTTGAAAAAGCAGTCATTTTACCCACCTCTGGGTTCTTGCTGCAGAGCACACTGTAGAGGTGCTCAATAAAAGCTGAATTACATGTAACAGTTGAATTACAGAAAATGTCTTGGGTTGCACTTCAGCGTGTCTTATTCCTCCTGATGCTTGTTCCCACTGTATATAGTCTGTTGTATAAAGTGGCACAAGGATCCTTGGTTTCCTCTTCCCAATTTAAAGAATATGACATGAAGAGGGACCATGAGGAAAAACCCTGACTGGTCCCTTTGACAGTTGATGAGCTGAAGCCCCTTCTAAGCCACAAGGGAAGTTTGTTAATAACTTTTCCATTTTGGAGTTCTTTG
Organism: Panthera tigris; assembly: GCF_018350195.1. Taxonomy (NCBI): domain Eukaryota; kingdom Metazoa; phylum Chordata; class Mammalia; order Carnivora; family Felidae; genus Panthera; species Panthera tigris. Next base: position 106,514,211 of record NC_056664.1, read on the forward strand.
GTGATTTGGATCTGTGCAATATAGTATGGGGCAGCCCTTCCAAAGTGTTTAAGTAGGTTGTTAAGAGATAACATACGAAAAAAAAGTGGGGAGGGATTCCATAGCCAAATAAACTTGGGAAATGCTGAATTAACGTTACTGGTGTTCTTGACCGAAGGAAGTTCCCCAACACTCTGCCAGTGTGCTTTATTTATGAATCCTTAAGACAAGGTTGTAGCATTTCCCAAGTTTTTGGCCATGTTGGTTTGTTTATGAGGAGCCCTGCCCAGGAACTAGTGTTTCACAAAAGAACATTTTGAGAAACTCTGTTAAGAAATGTAAGAATTTTATAAGGAGCAGTTCAGTGCCTTTTTGGACTTTCTGCTGTGAGAAGTCAATTTCAGCAACCAATAATTGGCTTAAGTGGACATTAAAATAGGGTCTTTGATATCATCTCATAATGTAGTTACTGAATATGAAATAATGTTTTGGTTTTTAACCCTAGACTTGGAATGGAAAATTATCTATGTGGGCTCTGCAGAAAGTGAAGAATACGATCAAGTTTTAGACTCTGTTTTAGTGGGCCCTGTTCCTGCAGGAAGGCATATGTTTGTATTTCAGGTAAGATTGTTCTTGGTAAATATGTATGCCAAATACGTTTCTAAACTATATATCTCATGGTCCTCACTCGTTTCCTTTTGGGTTAAATCACTCTGCTTCTGCTGCGCTCACTTTTTATCTGCTTCTGTTGTGTTTTAGGCACCCTCTGTAGCATAAAGGAATGCCACCTCTTGACTTTGTGTGCTGAGAGGTTAATGTGATGTTTACTCCAGAGTGTGCACAGCATGCAGTAAAGCTTATACTGTGTCATGGCACACGTTGTGGTTAACTCGGGGCTCTTCCTGTGGACAGTCCGACAGTATCAGACCTGTGGCTGTCTAGCAGCCAGTACAGGGGTTGAATGCATACTACTAACTGGTATAGTTAGTAATATGCATCTTGGTTTCTGGTTTCAGCCACTAGGAGTACTGACCACAGAAACAACTTTATTTCAGCACACTCCATGATTGAGCTAGGTTAGTTAGGTATGCTACTAGAGAGATCTGCATAATCTTGGATCATTGGAATTAAAGTCCAGTGTTTTACTAAAGCATCTAATCTACACATTTTATGGAGAATTACTGTTACAAATCTACTACTGTGTTTATTATTTGTGAGGGGAAATTCCAATACAAATTATGTTCTCAGATACCACTGACAGTATTTGGGTCTGTACCAAGGCTTCAGACACTGTCTTCTGTATTCAAAGTGTTACTTCTTTTAATCTATGTTAAATGGTTGTTTAAAACTATTCAGTCATTTCCCAATTATCCATGCTTATTACAGGGAGATATTTACAATAGCCCAAAGAGTAACTACTCATAGGTTTCAAAAAGAAAACTATTAATTTTCTTACAGGTATTTATACACAGCAGAGTCCCATCAGTTAATGTAGAACCCACTGAAAAGACCTCATCCAGAAGGACATTAACTCTTTCTACCCCTGATGTCCCCCCCCTTTTTTTTTTTTTCATTTTCAATTTAAATGAATAGTGTTGGTCAGATAATCCCATCTGATATGGGCCATGAATCTGGGCCATGAATCATGTATCATAAACATGGTATCTATAGAGTTGCTACCTATCCTTCCCTTCTCCTAAATACAGAATCAGAATTGTAGTCTCCTTAGTGCTTTTTATTAAAAAGCAACAAATAATTTACTGTATCTAAACAAATGGTTAAGAAAAGCTCAAATATATTAGTTCATATCTATTCATTAAAAGTGCTGTTGACCTGAGTCATGTGAGTGCATAACCTTGGTGAAAGACATGGGTAGGGGGAGGCACTGCAGTTGACAGACTGCTTCACATCCTGCCCCATTGCTTGTAACACACTTGTGTCTTAAGTTCTTGAAATTATTACACAAAGAAGTATTTGCTTTGACCCATAAGCTTGGAAAACCCATAATTCACTGATGATAATTCATGATGTGGTTAAGAAACCTGGATTGATTTGTACTGGTAGACCTTTTTATGCTACTATAAAACCTGCAAATAAATCTTTTGGCTTTGAAACAAACCCTTAAATGATCTTTTCTGTGTGTTTATGTTGTTAAGAACACTGTTAAGCTTTTGGCTGGAGTGAAAAATATATTCAAAGATATTTCCCTCCAGTGATTTTCCAGTAGTTTTACCTTGGTATCAGTGTTCATATTGCCAAAAAGGACAGAGAAAGAGCACCATGCAATGTAAATCAGACTGTCACCCTGTGTATTTAAAAAAAATTCACCATTATCAGCAAAAAGGGGACTAATCTACAGTTTTTGTTTTGTGTTTTAAACAAACTACATAGTATTCCCCTGGTCTGCCATGAATAAACATGCCTTTCTTATGAGTGTGTCAAAGGCTGGCAGGAAGATGTCCAGACATCTATGTACTACTGCTGGTTGACGTTAAAAATCTCTACCTATCACTTCATCTTTTTTTTCTTACTGTTTATTTATTTTTGAGAGAGAGAGAGAGAGCATGAGCAGGAGAAGTGCAGAGAGAGAGGGGAACAAAGGATCCGAAGCGGGCTCCATGCTGACAGCAGAGAGCCTGGTGCAGGGCTTGAACTCAGGAACCCTGAGATCATGACCTGAGCTGAAGTCCAATGCTCAACCGAGCCACCGAGGCACCCCTCTGTTATTTCATCTTAAGTGATCTGAGAGGACTGTGAGTTTTTCTACTTGAATTTGGATTTGCTCAAGTTGAATTCTTTGGCAATCAAATTTTAAAACACAAACATGGCTAGAACCAATCTACTGAGGGAATGGGAAGCACTATGGGAGGAAAGTTTCCATAGCAGTACTAAACTACCTCTGTTTCCCCATTCTCCACGAACTTCCAGAACATTAGAAGCTCTTTGGGTACCCTGGAAGTAACCTAACCCCTCCAGTAGGGGTACACAGGATCTGTAAGACAAACAGCATATTCTCAGGACAGGCCTTCATACCCCTGCTGATATCTCTCTAAAATGATCATAAATTACTTTAGGTCAGGCATTGAGTTATGCAGGAATTTCAAAATACTAATCATATACTGTGCACCCAGAGCTGTGCCAGACATGGAATTATAAAGATGAACTGGACAGGATTTCTGCCCAGAACAAAGCTTAGAATCCCAGCAACAACTGAAAGATAAACACATTTAAATTATTGGACATACATTAAAGAGGATTTGTGTCAAGTAATAAAGTACAAAAACAGTACTATTAATTCTATCTTCTGAATTAGGAAGGGCTTCACTAAAGGATACATTTTATGCAAACTTAGATGAATTTTTTAGGATGTTAGGGAAGAGACTTACAGGCCAAGGTAACAGTATACGCAAAGCACAGAGGCATGAAAGATTACCAGTACATTTAAAAGAACTCTGATTCTAGAACAAGAGTAAGAGGTGTGGAAATAAAGGGAATGTGAATGAGCTGTTGGTTGGAGACAAATTGTGAAGGGCCTTATAAATGAAGTTAAAGAAGGGATTTTTTTTCTCAGAAATGGGAGTAATCATCAGGAATTTTTAAAATTGGTGAAGGGATAGGAATGGATCTTTGCCTAGCTAATGCTGGCAACAGTGCAAAATAGCAAGCGAGCTAGGGGAGAACAGTTAGAAAGTTGCAACAGGATTCCAGAGAAGACATGAAGACACGAACTGAGACTTGAGAGATGAGAAGTGTTAGACTGGCTGGATGTGGGAGGTAGGGAAGCAGAAGGTGACTTAACTTTTCGGCCTAGATAGATGTTTTAGACTAGATAGATATTTTATGCTTTTTTGTGTCATCTACATGTAATAACTATACAATAATCATTGGTCTTTGATAATTCAAACAGCCTGATTGAGAATGCTGGACAGGGGTTTTCCCAAGCCAAGGCCACGGCTGAAGTGTTCACCAGGCTCAGGGATGTTCGTTAGTGTCCTGGCAAAAGTAAGCTAATCTGCTGGGACAATCTATCCATTTACCATTCAGAATGGCTGCCTCAGGTCTGTGTCAGTGCCCATCAGTCTATGACTCCTTCCAGCCGTACGTAGCGCCACAGGGCCCTAGCCTTTTCTCATGCTGTCCACCTCCTCTAGCTCACTTGCTTCACCTTCTGCACTCAAGATTCAGCAGCTGGATTTAAAACAAGGTCATTGAGTATGTCTGCTCAAACCAATTTTTACCTTCACTGTATTTCCAGTGTGCGTGGTTTAAATAGTACACTATATTTTAGTGCCTATCAAAGTCATTCACAGTAGTTTAATATTTTTGAGAATCTGCTGAATAGCTATTTCTATTCCATTTTCAATTTGATATTAATTTACTATTAGAATATCTGTGACAGGTGGGAGAGTGGCTGTGTGTCTTGGGTATAATAGAGAAACTGGTATAATAAACATTTGCTGCCAACAGGCTATTTGGAGATCATTGAATATTTACTAATTTAGGTTTGAAGATTATGACTGGAGGGGTGCCTGGGTGGCTCAGTTGGTTAAGCATCTGACTCTTGATTTCAGCTCAGGCCACGATGTCACGGTCATGGGATTGAGCCCTGCACCGGGCTCTGTACTGGGCATGAAGCCTGCTTAAGATGCTCGCTTCCTCTGCCCCTCCCCCACTTGTGCTCACTCTCAAAAACAAAAAGAAAATTATGACTGGAAAAGGGTAGAATCAATGAGACTACTGATTTAATTATTTGCTATATTTTATAAAAGGTTTTATAATTGAATATTGCACAATCCCTCAGGAACTACCACACAGTGTAGCTAGATTTATCTTCCTATAGAAGTAGTGAAGCTTTCAGGTACCCAGAGTAATTACGTATACCATGGAGAAATATTTGAACTATATTTTCTGGCTTTAAGTCAATCTTAAAAATGAACATTTGCCTTCCCAGTATGATGTCCCTAAGTTTTTGTTGCTGTACCCTTAATTCATGATGCTCAAGGTAACTAAAACTCCAGTCTTGCTTGCCTCTTTGTGACGTGTGTTTCTTTTCTTTTTAAATTATTCTAGGCTGATGCACCTAATCCAGGACTCATTCCAGATGCAGATGCAGTAGGTGTAACAGTTGTGCTAATTACATGCACCTATCGGGGTCAAGAATTTATTAGAGTTGGCTATTATGTAAATAATGAATATACTGAGACAGAATTAAGGGAAAATCCGCCAGTAAAACCAGACTTTTCTAAGGTAATGTTCTGACTATTCCTCTTTCATTACTTTTACTATTAAGCAAGTGCCAATTCATACTATATTATGAAAATACCTTTGAGACAAAATAAATTTGAGGTCTTTGTGCTAACTGGGCAAACTAATTGTTCCATTACCCATACTTGACCTCAGACCCTACCTCCAAGTGAATCATGAGTAATTAATGTTGGTCAGGCACCTTGAGAGTCTCTGATGATTTAGAAAATTGAAAAAATCCTCCTGTAAGAAACAGTTGTTTACAGCTGCTGCATGGCATTTCCCACACATCATAATTCTTTTCATTTCAGCCTTTACAACATAGAAATTCATGATTATTCAATGATATTCTTGGTCTGTAACTCTTCCAAAAATTGGCGCGCGCGCGCACACACACACACACACACACACACACACACACACACGCATATGTAGGTTTTCCTTTATCTGCTATTCTTAGAGGTTAACCTAAAGGTCTCAAATATTTCTGGTTATGGAAAATGGCTTCTGAGTGAGAATCTGAAACCTGTGATTCAGAAATACAGATTCTCTGAAATACTTAGTATTTCATGATTTTTCTTGGGAACTGTAACAGTTTTAGTAACTGATCATTTATGTGAGATTGAACACAACACCCCATCTGCTGGATCATGCAAGAAAAATTACATGGGAGTAAAGTGGAATGTTTTTTCTGGTAATAAGGCCAGAATGCTTAATCCTGGTATGGGACCTTACATTGACTCCGTGTATTAGTTACTTATATGGCACCTTGTATAGCAAAAAGAGAAGAAACTAGAATACTGATTCTGAGAGTGAACCATAATAATTAAAAGGTAGGAAACCACTAATAATGAGATACTATATTTGAAGAAATTTTTCATTTTCTTTGAAAATATTACTGAAGATACCACATCAATCTACAAAGCATACTAGTTTGTGAGATAAAGCGTTCTATGAAGAATTCATCTGCAAGAAGAAGAAGAGATTCTCTCCCTTTTAGGAAACAAGTATAAAGGGGTTAGATATTTTATTGGTTTATAAGAGATCTGGATGAATTCTCTCAGATTCTCCATATCCTGTTTCCATTAAGCTAAAATAATAATGTCTGCTGTAGGCCTGGTCCTTGTGTGTTGGGTTAAGGTGCTTTACTTAATTAGCCTTTGTATATGAATTTGGCCCTTTAGGAGTACTAAGGTAAAGAATCATTCTATTAAGTTTCTATTTGTATGTAGTATCTAACTTTCTTAGTGTTTACTATTTATATATTTCCTTCTTCCTTCAGCTTCAAAGGAACATTTTGGCATCTAATCCCAGAGTTACAAGATTCCACATTAATTGGGAAGACAACACAGAAAAACTGGAAGATGCAGAGAGCAGTAATCCAAATCTACAATCACTTCTTTCAACAGATGCATTACCTTCAGCATCAAAGGGATGGTCCACGTCAGAAAACTCACTAAATGTCATGTTAGAATCCCACATGGACTGCATGTGACCATCTGCCATCCCTTTAGTACAAATTAAGCTATAAAAACATACAGAACTATTTCCCTGAAATTCCGTAAGTACATAGTCAAGACACAATGTGAAGAATTTGTTTAAAAAACATCCTGTAGAAAGTTTATAAGAAAACCAGTATTTGAGCAAATTGTGGAATATAAATACAACTATTTTTAAGTAATTTTTTTCTCTAATGTGTTATTTTATTTGTTCTGAAACTAATCTGATTAAAACATATATATTATTTTCTTCTCCTCTATATGTAATTAAAGCACTTATAAAGAAAAAATATAAATCATTAGACCAGGCTGTAAAGCTTTCTTAGCCTTTTGGACAATAATCTTTGGACCACTATTTTACTGGCCTTCAAGAGAACAAACTTCAAGTAAAATGTTTCTTCCTGTGATAGTTTGGTTTAATGTAAGGGGCAAATTTCCATTTTTTTTTTTTGTCATATCCTTAAAGAAGGGATTTGAAGTCAAGTATATGCTACCAAGAACTCCAGGACCTGATTTTCCAGGCCACCTTGAAGCCTCTTATGGCTGCTATTACATGGAATGTTAGATAGCATTCAGTTTGGTTTCTAAGATGACAACAAATGTGGTTAATTGTTTATAAGGTCCTCTGGCTCTGGTTTTTGTTTTCTAACAGTTTAGGACATCAGAATATTCCTTGAATGATGCATCATTATTACCCATTGAATTCAACATGTCAAGAGCAGATACAAACTCCCTAAGTTTAAGAACAGGATATTATAATGACTTAGATGTTTTCATTAGATTTATAGAAATGCTATGAAATTTTCAAAACTGATTTGATAGATCATCTGTTGTTGGCAGCATTTATATAAAAACAGTGTATTTGGGAAGGTGTATTTAGCTTTATCGTAAGAGATAAGTCACTATTTTGGAAATATATATATTTTCACACATGTGGTACTCTTCTCCATATCCCTGGACACTCATGCAGAATAAGATAAGGCATATTTGTGGTTGACATATTCTAGATAGCCTTTCCAGTTAAGTTTTTTTAAAAGCAATCTTGGAAAGGAATCCATTAAGTGGGCCAAAGGGTTCTTTTTCTTTGATGAAAGCTAGGTCCTTCCTCAAAGTTTCTTATGCTCCATTAAATTAAGTGTAGAATATTCTCATTACTCTTGCTGCTAAGCAAGACATTAGCCATATGATGCAGAGTTATGCAGTGCCTTCATATCTAAAACTTTTATACTGCACTTTTTAAAGCTTTTATTTTGAGGAAGGGAAAAGGGCATTTGTCTGAATATGGATTCTAAGTTGTATATATTTCCTGTCATTCTAAAAAAGTGAATTTGTGAAGCAAAATTTTGCTAAATGTTAAATTTTGAAATTTAATATACCAGGTGATTAAAATACTGTCCACTAACTAGTTCATAGACTTAAAATACATCCAACTGTTAAAACTATATGAAGAAAATTTCATTTTTGTCTAATTGCAATTAAATTTAAGAATATGTTAAAATAATTAAAATGAAAATAAAAGTAAAAATTTCCAACAAAGAGCTCAGTGATTAATATAACAGGAAAAAGATATGTGCTTGTTAGAAATAAAGCATATATAAGCCAAATAACCAAATGAAGCAATTTGCTGCTGAGTTTTTATTCTAATTATAATGATTGATTTTGTATTGACACCAAGGGTTAGGTTTTTACATCAATTTGTAAACAGCTAATTTTCACAGAAGGTTAAGACTTAAAAACTATGATCTCTTACTTAAAATTTTTATGATTCTGTAATACTTAGAATGCAAACATTAGGAGCTAAGAAGCTATAGCATGTGGGTTTTATTTTTCCCCTGTTTAGCCTCATTTATAGACACTATCTGAATTATACCTAAAATGTTTGGAACAGTTTCTCTCCTTTTTGATCACAGTAAATAGCTCTGTCATGAGAATATACACAGGAACAAATTACCTATACCACAGAAGAGAGAGGCAAATAGATTGGAGGGAGTGAGGATATCATTTGAACTGAGAAAACATTCAGGAAATCTGAGGAGCATGCATGCATTTGTTCATTTATAACCTTCTATAAACTTCCATGTGGTCTTATCCTCTGGTTTAAGATTTGGGTTTCTGGTTTTACCAAGAAAGTCTATGGCAGCGGTTTTCAAAACTTTTCACTGTAATCCATAGTTAAAAAACAAAGTATGACCCTGTAATGCAAGTTTTTATAGTAATTTTCATGACAGTGCACCCTTATAGTGCATCTTTATGTGTGCAATATATTCTGGTACCTTTTATTGTATTTCATTTTTTAAAGTGCTGGTTTTGACTCACTGAACTTGGCATTTATGACTCTAAGTGGTTGCAATACACAGTTTGAAGAAAGGCTAATCGGGCCCTTTGAGTAGATGAGAAGTAGCAGTAACTTTCCTATAGTTCTAAAATTCATATTCCCTATACCTGTCTCTTCTGTCATATTTGGATTATGATCTTTACATTTAAAAAAAGAGGGAGGGGTGCCTGGGTGGCTCAGCCGGTCAAGCGGCTGACTTAGGCTCAGTTCGTGATCTCGTGGGTTCCTGAGTTCGAGCCCCGCTTCGGGCTCTGTGCTGACAGCTCAGAGCCTGGAGCCTGCTTCGGATTCTGTGTCTCCCTGTCTCTCTGCCCCTCCCCCTTTCACTTGTGTGCTCTCTCTCTCCCTCTCAAAAATAAACATTAAAAATAATAAATAATAAAAGAGGGAAAAGTGCTAGTGTAGTGTGAATCAGCAGCCATTCACTTGAAAACTGTCCAAATATTCTGAAATTACTAGTAGCCTAGCAGATAGCTTGGACTCATTTCTTGGTACTCTATACAATTAACTTAGGAAACATTCCACATAATTACTTGGCAAACACTTTTATTTGTTTGTTATTGATATCATTTTATACAGGATTCTAGAACACCGGGTCATAGGAAGTTTTAAATGCACATAAAGTGTTCTTTATATATTCTTGCTTACTACCCTTTCCAGTATGCTGCACCTTGTTTATGCCTCTCAATTTACAGATCCCTTCTCATCAATGCTTAATGTACTAATCAGTTATATTTCAAAATCTGAGAGCCCCTTAGAATGGGGCTCTCATTATGTAGGACCATTAAAACAGCTTTTGCTGCTTTATGATAAGTTTTATAGTATAATTTCTCCTAAGAAATTTCAGCACAGACCATGGACATTAGGCTTCCCTTAACAGGTAGCAAATAATATTGTAAAATGTGTGAAACCAAGAGCCTATAACAGAAGGACAGGAAAGCTATTTCCTAAATCAAAACAGTATAAAATACAAAATGGCATCAAAACATTTTAAAAAATTTTTCCTAAAGTTACTTTATAATCAAATCTTGACATTCTATCTGAAAAAACTTTTGTATGTACTTGTTGAAGAATCATTATAACATGAGTGAAGCTCCATGTTGTAATGATGAAAGTATGCTTTCCACATATTAAGACAAATTTCCTACCTAAGAATTTTCAGTAGGAGCTACTGTTGCCCATGAGATCTAAGAGCACAAAAATGCCTCAAGCTCTATGCCACTGATCTACTTTTGTAAAGTGAGATTTCTCCCATTTATCTCAACGTTGTGTTTTTTTTCCCCCCAAATAGGATCTTTCAAAACTCAAATGCAAAAAGATACATGGGATGAATTTTAGGAAAATAACTTTAAGTGAAGGTGGAGCTTTTAAAATATCTTCTCAGAGCTACAAAAGTACTGCTACATATTTCCATTTTGGGCAGTAACTCAAGAATTAGCTTGAAATTTATCCTACTTAAGGTACTTTTTCATAAGAAAAAACCCACTGTGTTAGCATCTGTAATAAGGTTAAACTAATTGAAATTGTCAAGTAAAATACCTGCACTAGTAGATCCAATCCCTGTTGTGAGCACAGATCTCGGTGTAATCTTTGCTGCATACTTGAGGAATTGAGATTTCCCTGTGCCAGGATCCCCAACCAATAAAAGATGAGATTCACCTAGAAAAAAGTTAATAAAGTTTTAAATTTCTATGAAAGGACCCATGAATAAGTATAATTAATCAAAAGGAAAATGGCCCACTTGGAATGCCATCGTGATTTGTATTTTATGTTTTTGCTGTATACTTAAGGTCATTTAAGGAAGGATTTAACTAGATATCCTTAAAAATTAGGTTAACTATCATAAAATAACAATCTTTAAGTGATTTCTGAATGTGACATTTAATATCTAAATTAATAGACTTTGTGCTATTTCCAGATGTTTAGGCGTATGTTTGACATTTAAGACATTTTTGGCTTCTAAAGCTGCTGATTTTATTTAATCTATTTTTAAATAACAAACTACTCGATTAAATCTTTCCATACAAGCCATACAGGTATTTTATTCCATTTTTATTTAAGTATTTTTAAGTGTTCAAGACTTTATAAGTATCACTTATGATTACAACAGTTAAGTGAAGATGTTTTCCTTTAATGAAAATTTTAATAACTTAATATCTCAAAGTACTTATTTTCAAATGTAACATAAATGAATATGTGACTACCCTGTGGTATGTACTGTCTCAGTGATCAAAAAAATTTATTCAGAAATATTCAAGTGTTTCCTAAATATATTAATAGGAAACTCCCTATTTAAGCTCCACATTTAGCAGAGTGCCTTGCAAATAGTAGGTGATCAAAACATAGAATACATACACACATTATTATACTATCCTATATTGTACCATGTGGTTTTAGAATTCTTATTAATGGCCTTATATATGAACAATGTCCTTTTAGTCTTTGGTTATTATGACTCTCATGTGGCCTATGTGAGGGCCATAATACACCTACTCTATGCCAGATTCAGGTCAGTTAAATGTGTTAGCTGCAAAAGAGCTTTTTGCCATTTGAACATAATTATATACTTAGAGTAATCTTTGCTTGAACGTGTGACCTCCAGCAGCACCTCAGGGCAGACTGCACATTTGCTACCTACCGGCAGAAGGGGAACCAGCAGGCAGATGATTGTAAGCAGCAGTCTGAGAGAAACACACTGACAGTCACAGATGGAGAGACACTGACTTGGAGATATTAAAAAGCATTATTTCTAATCTTTTCCTCTTGAAGAAAGACTGGGGATCCAATGAAAACACAGTAATCAAAATGTAAAGATTTTATTTTGTGGCACCCTTATAGGTTAGAGCAAAAATATATATTCATCAAAAAAACTTAAAAGATTTCTTTTAGTCTTTGGAATTCTAGAAATTACCTTTTGATATACAGATACTGGCGACGAAGTATTAGATAGTCAGACAACTGACTGTCATTAGGGTTGAAAGATTATGGTTAGAAAATAAAGCTCAACAAGCAATTTTTATTCAAAGAAAAATTCTAGCTTCTCACCTTGTATGTATTAATATTTCTCCGTTTTAAGTAGGTACTAACCTCTGACCCGTGTTCCTGTAGCATCAGTCCTTTGAATCCCACCAGCCAGCACCATGGCCACAGCAAGCTTCACTAGATACATCCCAAAAACTTGAGGGCACAAGCTGGCCAATATTTCATTCCTTCCTAGGAAAGGCAGTAAGATCAGTATTACCAACAGTTTTCAAGAAGCCCCATCTGAAATTTCCCTTCCAACTTCCTATGAACATACTCTGCCATCTAAAATGATCCATGAGGACCATTTCCAAATGCCTAAAAGGAGTGAATAACTTTGATTTGGTTGTAAAATGCCTTCTTTTACTAATGCCATGATATGAAAAGTCTGCTTTTCATTCCTTTTTATTTTCATAGCTTAAGTTTCCATAAATTTGTCATACTTTGCAAGGGACAGAAAGGAATCTCCTTTACTCCCTTATTAAGCCAACATTATCCCTTTAAAATACGACTACACTTTCTGTGTAGTAATTTGAGTAAAACTACTCCACTGCCTAAATAAAATGAAGGTACTTGAACTCAAACAAGAAGTCAGATTGTAGGAGCCAGTAATCTTTAAATACAAGAAGTACCTGGGGCTCATGGAGCTTCTGCAGAGGTGTAAGAGAAGTAAAATCAATCCACCCTAGAAGTCAATTCAGCATTTACTCTGAAAAGTTTGGTAAAGTCTGTTTTACCTAGAATAAGGATATCAGAGTATTTAAAAGATCATTATAAACTATAATTCTAGCAACTCAAGCCGGAAGTCTTGGATTCTCCTGATCATGTGCTTTAAATAAAAGAATATCACATTTGAGTTTCTGTTTTGAGAAATGTCAAAACACCAAATCTGAGAATCTGCCTATCCCACCTATAAGTAAAGTAGGTATGTTATTTGATGACTGGCATAATCAACCAGCAGGGGCTCTCAGAACCTATGACATCCTAACAAGCTTGTCCTCAGCTTGTCTTGTGTGGAATTCACTACCGTGATGGTACGCTGTATGTATACAGGCTGGAGCTAATATGTATGTTTCAGGATTTCCATGTTTGTACTCATGTTTCAGAGGTAGGTCTTCTGACGAGGAAAATAATTGTGTAAGTACTCCTTTAGCTGATTATTCCAGTTCCCGAAGCTTTTCTGCCAAAGCATGAAGGGAGAGGAAAGGGGCTTCCTCCACAATTTATGGCCCTATACACAAAGGCCGCTTTTTGTAACATATCAAAATTGATCCAGTGGCAATTAAGGTAGGGTGATATGACCTGGGATGGCAGGAATGGTGAAGAAAGAAAACCTTTTAGTAAAATGGGGATCAGAAAACAATTAGTAAATTCTGGAAGGGGGCTCATTAACTGCTAGAGGGAATTCCTCCCTTTCCTGAGGTAGAAAACCCAGAGAAAAAAGATGAAGGAAGGTTTGAGATCTAAGCAAACAAGACCTTACAGCATATAGGTAAATTCTGACCAGAATCTAGAGATTACACATACAAAGGAAGAAGGAATAGCCCCAACAGGTAGGTTTCGGAGCAGGCAAACTGACCTGGGAGACTCCTACACCAAAACCTAAAGTGCCACTTCTGAATAAATGTGGATTCGGTGATTGATGTGCTGATGCAAAACCTATCCCAGTGGTGAGGAGCACAGGCTCTGGGGTCAAATGCCTGGATTCACATCCCAGTGCTATTACTTACTACCCATCTGACCTGGGCAAGTTTCTTAACCTCTCTGCTTCTATTCCTTATCTGTAAAATGGAGATGATAATGGTATCTCATAGAAGTGTTGAGGATCAAAGGAATCAGCAAGTGTATAGCACACAAACAACGCCTGACACACTTAACTGTTAAACTATTATATTACCTGTATTATTTGTGCTTATTTCTGATCTCAAGATTTCCTCACAATGTAGTTAACACAAAAGGTATACTATAAAGGCAGGTCTGAAGTACCAGAGAAAAATAAAGGGAAAGAACGATTCCCTTAAATTTGTTGCCTGAAGTTCCTTGAATCATGGCAATAGATGCTCCCATGGCTGAATCATGGAAGAAAATTGATTAGAGTGAATACTACCTGCAAACCTATCTCCCTCCCAAATTTCTGGTTCTAGACCATGTTAATAGTGTGTCTACAGCCAATTACCCCACTCTTGTGGTATGGCTCTCCATTACCCTGATGAAGAGAACCTCTTAGATCTAAGATAACGGAGTCACCTCAGCTTGGGCCCCAGAGACCCCAATCCCTATATCTTGGTTTCTACCCAGCATCTAAGCACCAGGCTCTGAGGATCCCTGAAGTTACTATAGACTAGAATAAAGCCTTCAGCTCCTCCTAGACCATACCCACAGTATGAGGTCTTAATGAAGCAGATCCACCTCCGAGGGAATCTTTGGCTTTAGACTAGCAAAATGAAGACACCCTTCTGGATACACTTCCCTCTCTTCATGCCCTCAACTAGCACACATACACTTTGAAATGGTAAAATACAGTGTACTGGTACTTAGGAAACTAAGCAGAATCCATTCAGACTAAAAAAAAAATGTTGCCTCATTTTCTGTCTTCCGTTTCTCACAAGGTCATTATATTTACTTCTTCCTCTTATCTAGTAAATAAATTGTATATCCATAACTTTCTGGTTGAAACAGACTCTTTAATCACCAGCACAAATCACTTCTCATGGTCTGGTTATAGAGCGCTGTATGATGCCCTTCCTTCACTGTTACAGGAAGAGCTGAGCTGTGGCACTGCGATTAATAAGAAATGACTGTGGTCCAAGAAAGAGTTACGGATTTTTTAAGGACCTGATCCTAAGAAACCATTTCAAATTTTAAAAATTCATTTAAAAATACTTCTTATAGGGCTTGCTTCCTAAAGCCACAATGTGGAGAATTTAAGTTCTTTCTGTACAGATCCAGTAAAAGAATGATCAGGAGCCACTACATTACATGCTATATGCAGAAGCAAAAAAAAAAATCATCCCACAAAACAAAAGCAAACTGCCTAAAGTTAGGCAAATAAGAATTCTATTTTGTGAAATGGTATCTGTCCAGTATGTGACTTAAGAATAAAGTAATCAATATGTATGAGATTTGAGGTGAAGTTTATTAGAAATAGTCTATCACTGGCTTCAGTTTATTTTTCTCAGAAGATGCCTCCAAGGAAGAATGCAAACAGACATTTGAAGGTTTAATTGGTGTTTTATACTTTTGGAATTTTTAAATAAAAAATACTCTATGAACCCAAAGGCTTGTGTGATGTTTTAGTCTATGTAATTATATTTTAACGTCACAGTCATAAGTGTTTACAGTGATGACAAAGCTTATTTTTGCATCTTTCTATCTCTCATCATCTCTTTCTACTTAATGCATATTTAAAAATCTTCAGCTAAAATAGCATGAAGTTGTCTTAATTATCTAAGGTACATCAGAAAAGAAATAAGGCTTTATTAGGATGAGGGTTCATAATAAAGTGAGTTTTGCCTACTTAAGGAGGAACTGTGTATTTGGTGAAAAAGGGAGAAAACTGGCAGTATAAGAGATGTCTGAAAGAATAGAAACGGAAAATTTTTTGTAATTAACTCAGCCTTGATTTTCCAGGAAGATCTCTAAATAGAAAAGACTACACGAGAAAAGAGCTCAAAGGGAAATTATAGCTAGAAGTACTGACGAATGCTACTACCCTTTGAATTCACCCATTGAGTTATGCAGCATGTAAGGCTGCCTCCTGACCACAGACTTTATATTTAACTACTGAATGAAATGCCATTAATAATTATCAGCTTTATACCCTTAATCACAAACCTGCAAAGGGATCACTCTTATAGGATTCCCAAAAATCTTCAAATTCCTTTTGGACCTCCTCATCCATGATGATCCCTGTAGACTGCTCATTATTTACTTGGACATAATTGGCTTTCAGGACTATCTCCACTTCACAGCGTACATCTTGCTGGAAGGGCTTCCACCGTTGCATTACGACTCCATAAATAGTGAGGTCATCGCCTAGGAAAGAGCACCACGTAGCAGCAAAGTCCAGTAGTACCACACTGCTTGCTGGGCACAGACTTGCATGACAACCAGAAATAAGAAATAAACCACTCTTGGGTTAACCACTCTCAGTTGGTTAAGTGTCCGACCAACTTTTGATTTTGGCTTAGGTCACGATCTCACAGTCCCGAGTTCTAGCACTGTATTGAGCCCCTGCTGAGCGTAAAGCCTGCTTAGGATGTTCTCTTTTCCCCCCACTCTCTTTCAATATAAATAAAAATTTTTTAAAAAGAGAAAGAAATAAACCACTTTCCTACCAAGTTTAGAGTGGTAAACACTCGTCCAGAAAACAATTTGAAGCCAAAAGAACACCACAGATTTCGTACTTTTTTCTTTCCTTTTTTTTTTTTTTTTTTTACAGGCACTTGTATCTGCACAGCTAAAAGCTAAAGTGAGCATTTTTCTTTTTGTGAATCTGCTACACAATAATCACACCAAATTATTACCCTTCACTGGGAAAACAGTTTACTGGATGATTTATTCATCATTATATTGGGCAAAATGTTCATCTTCTCAGAATCCCTAACCATATAGTTCTCATTTAAAGAACAGGTGGGAACTGCAGCTAAAATGTGAAACTATCATCAATCTGGTGTCAGGAAAGGAGACAATCTTGTGATAACTGACACTAGCTTTAATTTCCTAGATACTAATTTTTACTTACCATATTAATTAGTATTTTACTTACTGACTTAAAAAAAGAACGAACTAAGAAATGAGGAAATTACTGTTACACTTCAAAGCCCTTTTCCCTAAACTATGAAAACACAAGATACAACCCTGCTTATTCTTTCTTGGTTGGTTCCTTCCCACCTGAGGAAACTCTCCCATTCCTGGTGAGAAGAATATTAAACTTTTACAGATATTCCTAACAGGCCTTGGGTAGTTTATAGGCACATTCTCCAAACACTGACATCTGGATTATTACATACAATTCAATGCATCAATTAACAGGTATACATGAATGAATGGTTGGAATTCAGTATTCTGGTACTGCAGAAAAGGGGACCAGAAGAATAGAAGATAATCCTAGTCCTCAAAATCTTGTTGAATATAAGATGTTGGACATACCCCAAACCAATCTGGTGGTATTTATAACTTGCTCAACAAATAGTGTCTCTGAACTAACTGGCAAGTCTTCATATCTAAGCCTGTGTCAAATATACGGTATTTGCTCATGCAAAATGCCTTTTACTCTCTAAATTTCAATGTGTAATCTGCAGAGCTTTTGATTTTCTGAAGAAAAATGTTCTGTAAATGCTAAATGCATGGAACTGGTAGCAGCAATTACAGAATAGAGAGCATATTTCTAGCCAAAGGCAACTTCATAATAAATGGTGAAAACACGTTTTCAAGAGCCTTCCTAAACCACGGCTTGGATGTTTTTCAAACCCAGTCAAAAAACGATCATTTACTATACTGTCTGCCCTCAATTTTTAGATGAAAATGACTGGGGCAACTTTGTACGAGCACTTGGAACAGTCCTTTACTGTGGTCATTTTAATAGATTATGCTTAGGTTGTTTCTAAATTAGTCAAACAAGGAACTTAACTTTTAGATACCGCACCCGTAAGTAACCTGATTTCACTAAGCAGTGACAATGTGGAAAATGTGGAATACTGAAGAACGGCCAAGAGCACTGATTTTACCCAATTTGGATTCAAATCCCAGCTCCACCACTCACTGGCTACGTCCTTGGGCAAATTACCTAACTTTGCTGAGCCTATATTTTGACCTAGAAAAATGGGAATAGTTACATTTATATCTCAGAACAACAGTGAAAATTAAGTTAGATAACGTTTATAAATTACTTCATACAATATCTAGAATACAGGAAGTGCTCAACTGGCAAATATTAGCTATTATTATACGAAACCTTGTTATTATACTTAAGTTTTCCCACAATAAAAATTACAAACAGTGTTATTGTCAGGAGGCTCAAGCTCTTACTTTCTATAATCCCAGCTCTTTGTACCGCTCTGTCTTCTGCAGCTTATTTCCCACTGCAGCCACCCCCAACCAGACCCATGTCTGACCTCCCACTGCACTGGCAGTTCTCAGGACACAAACTCCAACTTTATTACTCTGCATGTGTCAATCTGAGGTTCCCAACCAGACTGTAAATTCCTCAAGGGCAAGGATTATGCCATATATCTTTTCATTCCCACAGAGATTTGTAGCTATGGATAAATGAAAAAAGAGCTGCTGACAGACTGCTTCCATCCATTATTGTTAGTGACATGTGAAAGAAAAATAGCTTCAGGTTT
Organism: Panthera tigris; assembly: GCF_018350195.1. Classification (NCBI taxonomy): domain Eukaryota; kingdom Metazoa; phylum Chordata; class Mammalia; order Carnivora; family Felidae; genus Panthera; species Panthera tigris. The sequence goes on from NC_056664.1 coordinate 106,532,636, forward strand.
TTTCAGGGCAGAAAGAATTCAGTTTAGATGAACTGCATGAAAACATCTTATTTTTTTTTAAAGAGGGTTTTTAAAGTATTTATTTATTTATTTTGGGATGGGGCATGGAGAGAGAGGGAGAGAGAATATCCCAAACAGTCTCCTCTGCATTGTAGGTATGGAGCCTGACACGGGACTTAAACTCACAAACTGTGAGATCATGACCTGAGCCGAAATCAAGAGTCAGACACTTAACCGACTGGGCCACCCAGGTGCCCCAATAAAGAATTATTCTTGACTCTAGATACTGAACTCTTCTATTTCCATAGTGTTTGCCTTATAATTTTAATGAAACGGCAGTTCAGTAAATATTTTATACATGAAGCATCTGGAGATATCTAGGGTTAAAGAAAAAGAGAAATGGTGGAATTTGCAGAAATGAAGCACTTTTGATCTGTCTGGTAGGGGAGAACAAGGATGTGGAATTAGAGGTCAGATATACTTGTTTCTGTCCAGGGGATACACTTGTGTTATATGTTTTCTATTGAGATTAAGGGTGAGTAAGATTAAGGTATGAGTGAGAACAGGAAATACTTAAAACAGGGAATGTTGAGGTGAATCAAGAAACAATTTTTGACACCAGGCTAAGGTTTACCAACCATTTCCATTTTTTGGCCCACTTTCAATGTAACTTAAATGTCAAATAGCAAGTGGAAATCGCTAGGCAAACAGTAAAAGCAACAGTTTTTAAGTTATTTGGAATAAGAAGAGGAAAGAGAAAGAATAATCTTGTGCCGTTCTCACAGGCAAAAGTCTGGTCAAGGCCTAGGAATGTGTGTAGGGAGCAGAGCTGCTGACTTTTAGGGAGACAGGTTGCCACCTGCCTTTTCTAGGGCTGGAAGGAGAAGCCTCAGAGAAGCTGACTAGGACAACCTTTTTTTGAGATTGAAAGTCTGTAAGTCCAAAAGACTTTTAAACTGTATACTAGAGTTTTTAGTGCCTGTCAGTTCTGGGAAGAAGAGACAGTGAGGGAATAGGATAGATAAGGATACTGGTGCCAAAATACGGAAAACGTCAGTTACTTCGGTTAGAGAAAAAGGTTTTGATTAAAACTGTTAGATTATACATTTGAATGCAGTCTGCTTCTGAGATCTCTACCTTTAGCTGACAGGGCCATGTAAATTTTACAGCCCTAGCCCCTACTAACAGCTGAAAACAATCCCCTTTATTCTCCCTCTTTCTTTTTGCATTACATATGTAGAATAATACATTTGTTTAAAAAAACATATCAAATTTTATTAAGAACATCTCATGATACTTAAATGTGGTTACTACAGAAAATAATATTTACTCTCTCGAGCAATACTGACTTACAAAACCTCCTAACATCTTAATTTTTCCAATAAAACTCTTCCCTACCATTTTTTTTTTGTAAATACAGTCATTTTAAATTTTAATGTAGAACACTTCCATTCTACACATGTGGGCCAATATTAATCCTTGCCCTCCCACTAATACTTTTAAGTTTGATTCTTCCCAGGCTCCCCATTGAGCAGAATAAGAGGGGCAAGATGATTTCAGATGGGGCAAAAAAGAGCTTAGGAGCTGTCTGGTTAGCCTCAAGATCAAAATATAACCAAGAATGACATCACAACAACCCCTGTGAAGTCCTCCAATTTCCAGAATAGCTCTGAGTTGTCTTTGATTTGCCTGGAACACTTCAGATCATCCAGATCAATGGCCATCATGAGGCCTAAGTCACTAACAGATGTTGTACACCCTCTGCTTGACTGTCGCTGAGAAAAGAAACCATCGTCTGATAAAATCTACCTTCCTGGAGCTTCAGACTACTCAAACTCAATATTAATCTCCTCTAACTATAATTCTATTTCTGTATGACAGCTTTCCAATTAACGAAAAGTGAGCTGTCATGTCCTTCCTAAGGCTTCCTCATGCTAAACACCCACAGTTCTTTCAGCATGGTTTCAAATTCCTTCTCAATTTGGGCAAGTGGCCAACGGAAACACCGAGAACCCTCAGAGGACAAAATCAATGTGACTCCTACTGTGGTGTCACCAGCACAGAGGAGAGAGGAACAATCACCTCCTTTCTTCTAGATACCAGTAAGAGTACAGTAGTATCTGACAGAGTCATACTGTCTGATCCACTAAAGCCACTACAATTTGCTACTGTTAAGCAAGGATGTGCTGAAGAGACTCCTGGACGAAAAGTCAGTGGATCTGGGTTCATGTTCTAGTTCTGCCACTTAACCCTCCATGTGACCTTGGGCAAGTCAGATTCTTCATTTATAAAACAGTGGCTGGACTGGACTAAGCTATAGCTTCTTTCCTGCTGTGTATCACCTCCCACCTCCATGCCAGTTTCTGTTCTCAAGGTGAGCAATTAAGCCTCCACACTGAACTTCACAGTGTTCAGGTGAAAATAAAAAATGGCTTTTTCCTAGTCAGTATTTTAGGACCTCTTATAAAAGCCAGCAAAAATTCTTACCAGATTTACAACTGTCTACTAGGTCATCTTCCAGGATAACCTTCATAGATCGTGGAATACTTCCAACAGATAGCCTTTGAACCTAGCAAGGAAAAGGAGACACATACTAAGTATGCTTAAATACATGCTAAGTATTCAGAAGCCTAGCAGTTCTTGAATTACTGTTTCTATTTCCCTGGTATTATCATATAATTTAATTGTGATGGGGATTTATAAAGTTTTCTTGAAAATTGTACCTACTATCTGTTTATAAACTCACTAGAGTAAAATAAAAACACCAATATGGAAAATATCTCCAAATATAATCTACCTTGTGAATGCTCAAAATAAACACATGCTCCACCTATTAAACATAATACCAAAGTTATTTACCTACAAAACACATGCAGTTCTTTCCTGACCTTTAGTCCTAAGACCTGGGCAAATCACTCTGTTCCTCTGATCATTCCTTAGTGACAGAACCCTGGTTTTATTTCACATGGGTATGTACCCAGTAAAAAGACTATTTCCTAGGCTCCCCTGCACATGGAATATGGTCATATGGCTAAGCTCTGGCCAATGAAATGAGTGGGCATGCCTTAGACTTCAAAGAGGACTACTTGAATGGAGACTTGGCTCGTGCTGTTGCCCGTCCCTCCCTTTTCCTGCTGTCTGACTAGTATACAGTGGTGAAAGAGTTGTAACTACCATCTTAGATTATAGAGAACCCTAATAGAGGTCACATGTTAAGAATGGTATATAGAAAGACAGGAGTTTGAATCCTTGACACTGAATATACCTTTGTGTTTCAGCGGCAAGGAAAACCTGGCACACTGTCCCATATTAAAGAGTGTCTATGTATATATACCTCATTTGACACAGCAAATAAAATTGGGCCTAAACCTCAAATCCTGAATACTCCAATGTTTAACAACCACTTAAAACCATTTAATTTTTCTCCTATCCCTTAAATACAACTAGTTTGAACTTCTTAAATATTCCCTTAATTTTAATATAATTATTAATTATGTTAAATATACTACCACCTGCGACACATAAAATCAACAGATGACCGAGTAAACCACAAAGCTGAGTGATAAAGGGAAGGCAGCATAATGACCAGAGTCCTACAGTGTTAGAAGGCTACTGCCTTTTTTAGTTAGGTTCAGAATTTATTAACACACAAATCTGTTTCCAAGCCTTGAATTACCTCAAGGTTTACCTACAACATCGTTTTACCCTTTAAAAAACTTATGTTTTCACCATTAATCAACAGGCAGCTTAAAAGCTACAAAATGCCAAAGAAAATTCCTAGGCAGAAAGGGCCATTCTCATGTTTGGGTGCCATATGCCAATGCTCTCTATACAGAGATGATTACTGCATGGTCTCTAAAGACTATATCCTGGTACATGTGCAACCATACTGTGTGATGACACAAATCTCATTTGTAATCCTTCATGTGTTCCCCACTCTTGGTAATTTGACCACTGCTGAAAAAAAAAAAAAAACCTTCTTCAAAGTTGTGATTTCTCTCATTTCTTTGATCATTTACCTGTTCTTGAATTTTGATTTCCTGATAATCTCTACACCTGGTTGGAGATGAAGATAAGCCTGAGAGGCAAGTGAATTTTGAAGAATCACAGCTTTCCGAGCTGGGACAGGAGGACGGCCGGCAGAAGGTATAGTACAGCTCAAAGTCAGCCTTGACCACAAATACATGCTTGCATTTGTTACACATGTAATCCCGCTCAAACTCCAGGATCTTCACCACACTTGTTCGAATCACTGTCCCAGTGACAGATAAAAAGTGTCCCACATCCTTGGTTTTAGGGATGTGCTCCCTCACCAGCTCAGGACAAACGGGCAACCCTGATGGAGAAAAACAACAAAAAAACCACATCAACTTATGTCTTGGGATTTGACTCTATGGAATATATTCCTCTCATATTTCCTGGAGTAGAAGGTATAACTTCAGAAAAAAAATTTTGAGTTTTACTTCAGAAAAAAAATCAGATCAATTCAGTTAAGAAAACAGAAAAAGATCATTTTAAATAACAATGATCAGTGGACTCTTTTTAAAAGTACATATCCAGATGACATAATAACCAGGATTTTAAAAAAAGGATCGATTCTCATAAGAGGGCTACCTCAGTAGAATCTAAATACATTATGTAATTATAACCTCATTCAGTAAAGAATATACTACCACCTGTGACACATAAAATCAATAGATGACCGAGTAAACCACAAAGCTGAGTGATAAGGGGAAGGCAGCATAATGACCAGAGTCCTACAGTGTTAGAAGGGTACTGCCTTTTTTAGTTAGGTTCAGAATTTATTAATACACAAATCTGTTTCCAAGCCTTGAATTACCTCAAGGTTTACCTACAGCATCGGTTTATCCTTTAAAAAACTTGTGTTTTTCACCATTAATCAACAGGCAGCTTAAAAGATTCAAAATGCCAAGGAAAATTCTTAGGCAGAAAGGCCCATTCTATGTTTGGCTGCCATACATCACTGGAGTAGAGAGATGCTAGCTGTGATGGTCAAAGGCTGCCTTCTAACAGACTGCCTTCTAACAGGTTTACCAAGGTAGCATTTGTTACAGTGGTTCATGCCCAATGGTCCACTGGTTCATGCCCAATGGTCTTCAGAATTCAGCAGCTCTGAGATCTGGAAAATGTGCACACTGAAGATGGATCTACAGGATTTGTCAAGTCATGAGAAATAACCGTAATAGCTATGATTATACTTTAGGTTTCTATGGTCAGCACACTTTCTCCCTGTTGACAGATCTACTCTGAAAGCCAATTGATGATAATAATGAGGTAGTTTGGGAAGTATGAAATTAACAACAACAACAAAAAAGGCAATGAGTTATATGAACTGTATGTACGCTTAAAGCACCAGGTTACATTAATCTGGTGTTACAGGTTACAACTCTATAGACTTAAATTTTCTCTGCTGCTGGCTGAGACTCTATGTATACTGTATATTGTATAAACAAGGCAGGTACTGCCAACATTTGCCACTATAACTCCTTTTTCTGTCCAAGGCTGAACCCAGAGCTGACAAGTGTGCTATTCTATGGGCAGGAATAGACAAGAAGTTGGAGCTGGATCAAAGTAGGTATTTTATCCATTAAAAAAAATATGCATGCTATTTCTCATTGTTGATTTCAGGCATCTGTTAATTCAGCTGTGTATAGCTAAATGTCGAGCTACCAAGAACATACGGATATTTCTAGTTACAACCAGGTAAAAGCCATACCAACAACCAAAGCTTCTCATTTAAAACAGGTCTTGTTCTCATGTCTACATTGCTTATATTTTGGAAGTACCATGTCCTTTTTTAGTTTATACCCTAATGTTAAGAAAGAAATGACTACGTGGAGATTTCCCTTATTTGGCCTTAACTGGAATGAATGTATATTATGGCAACCCTTAACACTGCTTTACAGATTCTCAGTTACTTTTGTTTTGCTCCCCACATGAATACTTTTTTCAAAACTGAGATAAAGATAAAGATAAGAATAAAACTCACATTTACTCTTTTAAAGTATATAATTCAGTGGTTATTAGCATATTCACAAAGTTGTACAACCATCACCACTATCTAATTCTAGAATATTTTTATCACCTCAAAAAGAAAGCCTGTACCCATTAGCAATCACTCACCATTCCCTTACCCCTAGCCTCTGTCAACCACTAAGCTGCTGTCTCTATGGTAAATCTACTCTGGATATTCCATATAAATGGAATCATAAATAAGTGGCCTTTTGCGTGTCACTTCTTTTACTTAAGCATAGTATTTCCAAGACTCATTTATGTTGTAACATGTATCTGTACTTCATTACCTTTTATGGCTAAATATTCCATTGTATGGCTATACCACATTTTGTTTATCCATTCATCAAATGATAAACATTTGGGTTGTTTACACTTTCGGGCTATTATAATACTGCTACAAACATTAATGTGCAAGTTTCTGTTTATCTGTTTTCAATTTTCTTGGGCATATACCTAGGAGTGGAATTGCTGGGTCATATGGTTAAATATATTTTTTGAAATAATGTTATTTTTGTGTTTGCAAAAAGTCACTAGTGTTCTCTAAGTATACAGAGGACAGGAAAATAGTACTATTCAAGTGGGAAATAGGATTATTAATCCAATTTCCTTCATGAAGTGTAAAAAAAATCTACCAACAATTATGAGCAAGGTAAAAAGAATAGAAAAAATGGATTAAGAAAACTCATTTTAATAACTCCTTAGATTTTTTTAGTATCCATTCTCTCTTCCATGGCCCCTAAAAGATATCATTTTGCATCCTATTTCTACTCATTCTAGTTCTGCTTCAGATGCAAACTGATTGCTCAGTATAAGTTATATTATCAATATATTAAAACTATCAATATATTTAATATCAATATATTAAAACTCTAGGAGAGATACAGAAGGAAAACTAAGATCACAAGAACTAGTTATGGGAAGTGTTGTATCACTCTGATTTCTTTCATAACTGCAGAATACCGAGGAAAACTATAGACTGCCCAGTATAATTTATCAGACTCCTTGGATATTTCATATGCTAACGTCACATGTAGCTGATGAAGTCTTACATTGTTATTTAGATAGATATTTGCTATTTCTGGCTTACAAACAAATTTTGGTCTGAAAACAAAAGTAAATGTAATTTTATTATAGTTTTCTCCTAGAAAGCAATCTTTAATTTGACAGTATCTTACTGTAAATAGTACCTTAGAATAGAAGAATAAAACACCATACCCTCCATTGCTTCTACAGTAATCCAGGAAAGAAATAAAGAATGCCTAAGTCCAAATCTCCTCTTCTTATAACCTTTCCATGGCTGCCCACAGATCTAAGAATAAGGAACCAAGTCTGGACTGGACTACAAGGCTTTCCTCTCATACCAAGCCCTCTAAGCACTCAAACATTCACATATAGTGTCCCCTTTGCCTCAACACTCTCCTCCCAACTCTGATCCTCAAAAGAGTCCACACTAAGAAGCAACATAGAAGTTGAGAAAACAGATTCTGGAATCAGACTACGTGGGTTTAAGTCACAGCTCTATTACCTACTAGCTGTGTGATCTTGGCCCAAATTATATAACCTTTCAGATTTCCCTTCTGTAAAATGGCAATAACAACAAAACCTACCTCAAAGGGTCATAAGACTAACGTAATTCATATATGTGACGTTTCTTAGGACAGTACCTTGCATATAGCAAACACTATTTATTATTTATTTTTGAGAGACAGAGTGTGAGCAGGGGAGGGGCATAGAGAGAGGGAGACACAGAATCCGAAGCAGGCTCTAGGCTCTGAGCTGTCAGCACAGAGCCCTACAGGGGGCTCAAACCCACAAACTGTGAGATCATGACCTGAGCCAAAGTTGGATGCTTAATCCACTGAGTTACTCAGGTGCCCCGAGCAAACACTATTCAAATGTTAGTTCTTATACGTGATATTTTCATTTTTCCTCCTTAAAAGATCAGCTTAAATATCCTTTTCTAAATAAAATCTTTCCTTAACCCACCTCAGGTTGAATTTTCTTTTTTATGAGCTTTAACACACTGTTCCTCTCTTTCATTCCACTTATTGCAATTTAAATAATTATTATGCTTCCACACTTGAATATAAATCGCACAGGAACAGGACAGAGGTAGATTTTATTCACCATGCTTTCTAAATAGTAAATGTTCAAAATATACTTGAAAGAAAGATGAATGGCAAGACTAGGAAGTAGGGGGTAGATAGGAGAGATATTAAGGATACTATGTTGACTTTGAGATATGTAGAGATAAGGGATCAGGAAGAAGGTGAAATGTAGAGTGACTCCCAGTTCTCTGGTTCCCTTAACAGGGAATTCTGCAAGGCACACAGTAAATATCTACAACAGTAGATCTACAAACAAATATCTACAAACAGTAAATATCTACTGAAAGAATAAATAAAGAAATACCATTTTCACTTGGAGTGGGACACAGAGTAGAGAAAAATCCCAAGTACACTTTTTGATACACTGAGTTAGCAAGAAAATATCTAGTGTGAAACCTCTGATAAGCATGGTGATATCTGGATACAGAGCTTGAGAGACAGATTTTGGCTAAAATTGAGAAAAAATGTAGAGGTGGTATTTGTTTCTACGTATGCGGCAGCTGAAGCTCAGGTCCAGAAACAGGGGCCACCCTATGAGAGTGCAGGATCCAGGAGAATACGGCCACATCTGAACCTAGCACATACAGTTCAGGTAAAGGAAGGGGCTCCAAAGAGGAAGGAGAGAAGCCACAGCCAGAGAGAAAGGAAAGGGCAAGAGGGTGCTGCCAAGTGGGGCCAAGGCTGGAATTTCGTAAGGTGGGAGGAGTCAACTGTATCAAACCCAGCAGGGAAATAAAGGAAGAGAAATACTGAAAAGTGACCCTCAGTTTGACCATGAGACTGTCACTAGCAAGGCTGGTGAGGGTGGCTCCTGTGTGGTGGAAGTAAAAGTAAAGAAAGTAAAAGGATGAACGGAAGAAGGAATGTATTCTGTCAGAACATTTACTTGTGAAAAGGAAGAGTGCATGGAGAATGAAGGGGGACACAGAGTTGAAAGACGAGTCTTTCTCCTTCTACAAAATGAGCAAAACCCGAGAGAGAAAATTCAGATATAACTGCCAAAAAGGATTCACCATCATCCCTCTCACCCCCTACCACACTCCACAGATTCCATGCTCCCCGGGGGGGTTTGGCCTGACCGGGTGACTGACTTCATAGCACATGGTTTACCCACCTCCCTACCTTGGGTTCCTTTAACCCAAGGGAACTTACACTGACAATATCCTAACTGACCTCATGTAAATCAAGGTTCCGGATTAGGGGACATGGCTGGACTTCAGGAAAGCTCTAAAATTCTTGAAATTCAGGCAAAATGTTATGTATATACACATACCTGCACCTGCTGGAGAGGGTCCATATCTTTCTCAACATTTAACACTGAAGAAATGACTTAAATCCTCCATCCCATAATTCTACTGACTTGCATACGATTCCCTCTAAGAACAGAAGGAACTTACACTGTGGCAACAGTCACTAAATTTCCCTCCCCTCCTCTAATTTAACAGTAATGCCCTAACCTCTAGCATGTCCTACTCAGGCCCCTGGTCCTACATCACATTCAAGAAGATCTCTTCCAAATGCTGTAACAACACGACAGTGACATTCATAATCACTTACTGACTGTACCACTCATTTAGGGTCTTAATCTCCTACTGCTCTGCGTTGTTTCTTAACCATTCTATATGTGGAGGGGACAGTCACCTCTTGAGATCCTTTTCACACCCCTGTGCCCAACCCAGTGCTTTAATAAGCACCTTTCAATAAGGAGAAAATTAGTGAATAGAAGAGAAGGGGAAACGGGCTTTCCCTCTCTCTCTCTTGCCTCACCTTTACCATATATGGCCTCAAATCTCCCAGTCCAGAACAAAATGCTTGAATTTTGTGGTGCATACAGGGGCTTCTTACCTCTGTACCTTTCCTTAGGCACTTTACTTGGTCTGGCAAACTCTCCCCAGTTCACTCAGCCATGAAGACTGCATTCACGTTTTCCCTTCCACAAGAAAATTTCCCTAAGTCCAGGCTAACACATGCACACTCACACAAATGGAATATGTAAGCAAAATGGTCAAATGAATGCACCATTGTATAAACAATGCCTTTCATGTCTAGAGAAATCTTCCGTCAGGAAGAGTAAAAAGGAAGAATCCAGAGACACCTTCCATTCCTTGTAAATGATAACCCAGGCCTCATGATAAGTCTACACAAACTGGTTTTATTTCAGTCAGCATAAGGAGATGTACTGGAGAGATATTACACAGGGAATATTAGAGGGAAGCAGGGTTCACTTCTAAGCATCCCGCATATGCCAACCCAACCTTTTCTGTATTCCTCTACAAGTGTAGCCAGGATGAGTGAATTTCCTACAGCTATGTCTAACACAATTACAACATCTCTGAAGAAAAAACTATGTAAAGATTACAACAAAATTTTCTAAGAAAATTAGCTTTCAATTACCTTCTATACTTTTACAATACCGGGCAATATGTAATCTTTAATGTCCTTACATTGGAAACAAAAGAGCAGTTTACATTTACTGAATCATGTATATGGTGCCTGTTTGCTTTTTTTTTTTTAGAAATTCTGAGCAAATTTGTTCAAAATATGGCAGATTAAATGCTTATTTTGTATAGTAAAGTAACTATTATTTTAAGAAAAAGATAATAAAGGTGAGTATATTTCATCTTCAGATTCTTTTCATTACAGATTATTATGATTTTTAAATAAACTTATAAAGGCAATATGATGTTAAGCCAAACTGACCATACACAATCAAAATCTTAGTGCTAAAAAGGTGCTAAGAGATGGTGTTTGGACAGAAATGACAATTTATTTTCATCTTCCTGTCTTACTATATATGTTACCAAGTAACTATACATGTTAGGTATAACATATGTATCTGTATGTGTTACTAAGTAACACAAAAACCTTTACCATTCTCTGACGAATTCAGTGAGAAAGAACAAAAAGAAATTTTGGAAATAGACAGCGATAGGTTCCTCTCTGTGCAAGAGAGAAGTCCATATCAATTACTTCAGGTCCCTGGTTTTCAGCCTGCAGTTCCCCCAAACAATAGCATCAGCATCACCTGGGATCTGTTAGAAACGTAAATTCTTGAGGCCCAGGCCAGACCTCCTCAATTAGAAACTCTGTGGGTGGGGCCTAGCAATCAGTGCTTTAACAAGCCCTACAGTTGATTCCGATTGCCATTAACGTTTGGGAACCACTACTTTAAATAACACATGAGGGGCGCCTGGGTGGCGCAGTCGGTTAAGCGTCCGACTTCAGCCAGGTCTCGATCTCGCGGTCTGTGAGTTCGAGCCCCGCGTCAGGCTCTGGGCTGATGGCTCGGAGCCTGGAGCCTGTTTCCGATTCTGTGTCTCCCTCTCTCTCTGCCCCTCCCCCGTTCATGCTCTGTCTTTCTCTGTCCCAAAAATAAATTAAAAAAAAAAAACGTTGAAGAAAAAAAGAAAAAAAAAAAAATTTAAATAACACATGAATGCTATTTTTTCCTTCTCATTTACTTTGATGCTATCTTTGTATTACAAGACCTTTCATCAAAACCACTGGAAATAGCAAGTAAACTGTAGGCTAATAAAAATCCCAGAAGATAAAGAGCAATGCATATCCTGGAAAAACAAACTGGAAAATGTCTTAGGTTCCTAAGGAGTCTGAACCACAGAGGCAACCTATGTTTTCATAATCAAATGCCTTGCCTGGAGTCCAAGATGAAGCTGCAATATACTTAAAACCACTCTATTTCCATCCCTGGTTCATTCTGCTTGGGACACCTCTATCCCTGCCTTACCTTCTCCTCTTGAAATCTCCAGTGAATTTCTGAGAATTCTCTGAGAATTCACTCCCTGTTCTATGAAGAAATATATCTTGCACACACCTTAAATGAGGCATGCATCACATAACATAATAGCTGCCATTAAAACTCCTTTACAATTATGTTTAATATGTACTTAGGCATGTATCTTTGAGCATACAGACACCATTTGGTAAATATTTGACTATACAGCTATCTCCTCTACAGCCTTGAACTCCTTTAGATGAGGGGCTATACCATAGTATTATGGTTTCCCAAGAGACTAGCAAATGCCTACACATGATACGTTTGTAGAAGGAATGCTACCATGGTAGTAACATAATTTGCAATTTACTTTTTCAGAGAACTAGAAAAAAAAAAAAAAACAACAACAACAGGCTAATTTATCAGAAACCAATAGGGTCACCCACCTAGGCAGACAAAATTTTGGTATTTAAACTGAGCATGGAAAAACATCTGAATGTAAGGACAGCCTAAAACCATTCCTAAATATATTTCAGCAACATTAAAGCCTCTTCTAACAATCTTTTCACAACATTATTATAAGGAAACATTTGTTCTTGAACCTACCAAGAGATTATCTAGTGTGCTGATGCATAAAGATGTATAATATTCATAATTTTATTCTAGATAAAATACTATTTTTTTCAATTAAATCAAATGCATGCTCCTTGGGGGAATCTTATTTTCTCCAAAGATTTCTACCATACTGACTCATCTCTTTCGAATCACAGCAAGCATTTTTGTTGATTATAAATCCCCACCTTTCTGAAATGTACTAAAAAACTACTTATTTTTAAACAAATGGTACGTGTGTTCTCCAACTTAATCACAGACTACAGTGATTCAAAGATACAGCTTTGCCACCAGGGGCTGATTCTTAAAAATTAAGATACTTAATCTGTCATTCATTCAACAAAAGTTGAGTGCCTAATGGGTGGCCAGTATAGTGCTAAACTTGATATATAAAAATAATAAATTTCCTAAAATAGTTTTGAAGATCACTAGATAGAATCTGCTACTTTTCTAATTCTTTGTATTATCAATTCTTTTGTTAGTCACATAAGCTCGTAAGGCTGCTCTGAATTATAATTTTATACACACATATCCACATGTATATATGTGCACACTACCATACTGTTGTCTCCACACATTCTCTTTCCCCTTGATTGGAATGGCTAGTACCCCAGCCTTCTAATATCCAGTATAAAATCAATATTCTGCTCTGAAACTGACCATCAACTACACAATAGATATATTTTTAAGTATAAAGATCAACTGATGTTCTTATATCATTCAATTCTTAGTGCTCTGAATTCAGTATGTGTTGGGATTTCTCAAAATGTTCCTAGAGAATAACATGGCAGTAAAATCCTTAAGTGATTCACCTGATATCCTGGCATGAAGATTCTGCTTCATAGAGGCACCCTCAGGCTGAGAAAGGGACTGGAGAATTGTCAAGGCTGATCTTCGCAGAGCACTATCAAAAATTGTTAGTACTTCATTGGGGAATGTGTTGAAATACTCCCCAATTTCCATGTTGGTCTCAAAAAGGGTCATGGCATTAACCACAACTGGGTAATGAGCATCTTCATCTCTTTCCTTCAAGATTAGAAGAATATCATTCTTATGGTATTCCGAAACATAGGATTCAAACACTTGACCAACCAGTGTAACTTGATCACTATTCATCTTGAATCTAGGTGACTAAAGAAAAAGAAAGGACCATATTATACCTTTGGTATTCAGACTTAAACACAAGTTAAACAAAAACGATTGGTTGTAAATCATCCTGACTTTGGGTCACACTATAAACTCAAAATATCATTCAAATTAAAATCTTAAGGGGCCCCTGGGTAGCTCAGTTGGTTGAGTGTCCGACTTCGGCTCAGGTCATGATCTCGCAGTCCGTGAGTTCGAGCCCCGCGTCAGGCTCTGTGCTGACAGCTCAGAGCCTGGAGCCTGCTTCAGATTCTGTGTCTCCCTCTCTCTGACCCTCACCCATTCATGCTCTGTCTCTCTCTGTCTCAAAAATAAATAAAGGTTAAAAACAAAAATTTAAAAAAAAATTAAAATCTTAATTAGATTGGAATTACTTGTTATAGTCACTTAGTAAATGCATTTTTTGAGAAAGTGAAGCTAAACCTAACCAAAGAATTATGTTGGTACTGATTACTGAAATCCAAAATGGTCCAATGCCTTTCCTGTATCTTTTCCCCAAACTATCTCTTATTAACTCTATGGTAAAAGGCCTTCCCTTTCCTTTAACGACAATTTGTATATACATTTGCTCTCAAGTATATCTTAAATAGCAGTCTTCTGGCTAAAGTTACTTCTGGTAGAGTTTTTTGCATGTGTCCTGGTTCTAGGTTTTATTCATATAAATAATGTATCCTCTCTTATCACACACACACACCATATTCATGTGTATTCGGCTACATAAATGGAACGTACATGGATAACCAGGGTTTTTAGAAATTTTCTAATATTTATTTTTGAGAGAGAAAGAATGAGGGAGGGGTGGGGAAGACACTATCCAAAGCAGGCTCCAGGCTCTGAGCAGTCAGCACAGAGCCCAATTCGAGGCTCCAGCTCACAAAGTGCGAGATCCAGACCTGAGCTAAAGTCAGACACTTAACCAACTGAGCCACCCAGGTGCCCCCGTGGATTGCTAGTTCTGACTTGAATAGTTAACAGATTCGCTTTAGAAATTTACATTTTGGGGGCACCTGGGTGGCTCGGTCAGTTAAGCGTCCGACTTCGGCTCAGGTCATGATCTCACAGCCCGTGAGTTCGAGCTCTGTGTCGGGCTCTGTGCTGACAGCTCAGAGCCTGGGGCCTGTTTCAGATTCTGTGTCTCCCTCTCTCTCTGCCCCTCCCCTGTTCATGCTCTGTCTCTCTCTCTGTCTCAAAAATAAATAAACGTTAAAAAATTAAAAAAAAAAAAGAAATTTACATTTTGAGGTTAATTTGTTTCCTATTTTCTCTTTCTAGCCTAGGAAACGTACTGGCCTCAGCAAAAACAGCTATCAAGAATATAAAGAAACTACATAATTAAACTGAGGAAAGGAAAATTGGTCTTTAAATGATGAATAACTAGGACTGAAAATAAATACACTATATTACATTACTTCACCTATCACATTCCCCTGGCAATGTATTTTTTTGAAAATTTGTATCTACAGATTAAAAGGGCCTACCCCCATTCCAAGTTCATGTATACAGGCAGATATCTATCATGTTCACAGTACCATGCTGGGAAATAAAAAGCACAATAAAAGATCCTCAATGCCCTCAGGGAACCAAGGGACAGATCAAATGAAACAGTGCTCTGATAGTGGTAAAAATACAATATGAATAGGAGCACAAAGAGAAGGATTAAATTTCAAGGGGGTGACAATCCCAGACGTGGCAATGGGCAGTTAAAATAAACTGTTGAAATTGATCATCTAAGAAAATCTTATTTGGTTTGGAAACAGTACTGGAGGACAAATGTACTTTGACTTATTTAAGCAACATTTATTGTACTCAGTTCAACAAACAGAAAGATGATAAAAGACAACTTATGAAGTTCACATTTTAGCATCCTAACTATGTGTTACAATGCTATTTATTAGCATTATTTTGCTTCTTCTGGGAACCTACTATTCTAGAAGGTGTGAAAGGAGTTAAGATGGGGGGGGGGGGGTGGTTTATGTTACAGGCCAAGAATTCTAACAACTACAAATGCCTGAGACTGACAGATAGGCATGTGTATACCCAGGAGAATGAGTGAGAGCAAATTATGGCCAATACATCAATAAATAACTTGTTTTTATTAGGTAATATTAAATTCAGCCAAATATAAAGCAGAAAAAAGCACTTGAAAAGTAACTCATCATACACTATTTCCAGGACGTGGCCTTTGCTTAAAACAGAGAGGGGCACCTGGGTGGCTCAGTTGGTTGAGCGTCCGACTTCGGCCCAGGTCATGATCTCGCGGTCTGTGGGTTCGAGCCCCGCATCGGGCTCTGTGCTGACAGCTCGGAGCCCCGAGCCTGTTTCAGATTCTGTGTCTCCCCCTCTCTCTCTGCCCCTCCCCTGTTCATGCTCTGTCTCTGTCTCAAAAAATAAACATTAAAAAATTTTAACAAAACAAAACAAAAAAAACAGAGAAACTGTACTCCCAAGAGTTGCTACAAGACAATCTTTAAGATTCTGTAAATACATATTAAATTTGGAGTCACAGTTTAGCAATGTAAAAGACAGCTCCACATAGGGCAGAGAGGGGGTAGCTGCAGAATGCATGGTTCAAATTAAAGTCAGATTAAATTTCGCCTAGTCTTTTTTTGAAATAGCATGTTTTCTGAAAACAGCATTCCCTTTCAAAACCTGCGCAAAACTATTCAACTGTTTCTAAGCAGTTTGCTAACCCTATAAACATGCCCACTCTTACTGTTCTACAATTTTCAAGTTCCCTTTCCTTTCACCTATTGAGTAGCTCGGGGCAAAATACAACCACGTGCTACTTCATCCTCTGGACCAAGAGAAGCGCAGGCAAGTGCCAGCAGGGCGAATCAGCGGCGGCTTGCAGCCAGACCACCGGGAATCCCTGCCCGCCGAGAAGCCGCCGCACTCACCCGGAGCCACGCCCCCTCGTCGGTCCCCGCTGCGCCGCGTCCTAAGACCCGCCCCTCTCGCCCGCGGCCCGCGTCTTGTGGGCGCCTCCTCCCCGCCCGCCTGCCCCGCTCCCCGTGTGCGCTGGGCGAACACGGAGCCGGGTCGTACTCAAAGGACTGCTTTCCATACTTCCGTCTCTGGACGCAGCCCTTGCCCTACAACACCTCGGCAGGTCTCTGACACTGCCTGGCTCGGCAACCGGGCACCTCGGTCGCCCGACAAATCCCGGAGTTGAATAGTTTGGGAACTAACCAGATGTGGGAGAGACTTGGGATGAACTGCGGGAGAAAAAAAAAATAGTAACGGTGAAACGAGGCAGCAATTGTCACTTACTGGCGGACATGCAGTGTTAGAAGTCACCGGGGACGCGCTGCTCCCAAGGCTGAGGGTCGCGGAGAGCTCGGGCCTGGCGGCGGGGGGCGCGAAGAGGCCGCTGGGGGCGGGGCGGGGCGCGTGCGCCGGCCGCTCGAGGCGTCGCCGGCCGCGGGGGCGCGCAGGCTCCGACGGGTCCTCCTGGCGCCTGGGTGAAGTAGGCGCCGCGCCGGCTGCTTGGCGGGCCCGCGCACCAGACGGACGCCGAGCCGCGCGCCACCTCGACTTCGCCGTTCAGGAGGCTCTTCCGGGTGGAGAAGCGGGAGGGCGCGCACCCCGCCTGGTGCCGCGGGACGCGAGACGGTGGAGCTGGGCGGGCTGGGAGGGGCCAGGAGGGCCGAGGCGGGGCCCGATGAGTTCCAGGGCGGGGCTAGGCCGAGCCTCCCGCCCCAGGTGGAGTGAGAAGAGGGGGGCTCTGCGAGGACTCACATGGCCTGTATGGGTCGTGCTTTTGGTCTAAGAACTGGCAAATACAAGGTTGCAACGATTTTCTGCCGTGTTGTCTTCTAGAAGTTTTAGGATGAAGGTTTTATAGCTTAGGTCTATGGCCCTTTTGAGTTAATTTTTGTATATGATGCGAGGTATGGATACTAGGTAACATTTTGCATATAGATACCTAGCACCATTTGTTGAAAGAGCTATACTTATTCTACTGAAAAGCCTTTGCACTTATGTCAAAAATCAGTTGATTTTGTTTGTGCGGGTCTAAGACTTTTCTGTTGCCAGATCTATGTGCCTACTTTACAATAACGCTATTTTATCTGCATCATTTATGCTTTATAATGAGCCTTGAAATCAGAGTTTGGCCTCGATTTTTGTTCTTTTTCAAGTTTTTTGGGCTCTTGTGTTTCTCTGGGCGGGGGGTGGGGGCTCTTGTGTTTCTGTATGAATTTTAAAACCAGTTTGTCATTTTCTATTAAAAAGCTGGGATTATTGGGCCGCCTGACTGGCTCAGTTGACGGAACACAGGGCTCTTGATCTTGGGGTTGTGAATTGGATCCCCATATTGGGTGCAGAGATTACTTTAAAAAATAAAATCTTTAAAAGAAAAAAACTGGGATCTTTATTGGGGTTGCACAGAATATGGGTCAATATGGGAAGAATTTACATGTTGATGATATTGAGTCATATGACCTTTGAACAAAGTAACCTCCATTTATTTGCCATATAATTTCTATTCATGTAATTGATATAGCAGTTGTAGCTTCTGGGATGGGCATGCCACTGGCTGGGCTGTGCCTTCTGGACAACAGAGCAGGTTCAGTTTTCATTTGGGTGCCTGGGCGGCTGCCATTGAATCTGTAGCATCAGTGACAGCAAGAGCAAGAGGATGCCAGCAACCAGTGGGGAGTGGACACTTGGCAAAGCCTACAGTTTCAGAAGCGCCACCTCAGCCATGGTCCCAGTCAGAGTGGGTCGCCATCCTCTCCATGATGGTTTTTGAAGGGGAACCTGGGAACAAGGTGAACCTAACACAGTTGTTCAAGGGCAAGAAGAGAGTGCTATTTGGAGTCCCTAGGGCCTTTTCACCCCCTCCCCACTGCCCCCAGATGTTCCAAGATCCACCTGCCAGGGTTTATGCAGCAGGCTGAAGCTCTGAAGGCCAAGGGGGTCCAGGTGGTAGCATATCTGAGTGTTAATGATGTCTTTGTAGCTGAAGAGTGGGGACAAGCTCACAACTCGGGAGACAAGGTTAGGCTCTTGGCTGACTCCCTTAGGACCTTTAGGAAGGAGACAGATTTGTTACTAGATGATTGATTCATTGGTATCTCTCTTTGGAAATCCACTGCTCAAGAGGTTCTCCATGGTGGTAGAGGATGGTATAGTGAAGTCTCTGAATGTGGAGCTGGATGATAGAGGCTTCATCTGCAGCCTGGCACCCAACATCATCTCACAGTTCTGAGGCCCTGGGCCCAGACATATTCCTTCTACCTCTTTCCTGCCCAGCTCTGGACAGAGGGCCCCAGTCCACCCTCAATGGGGGCCACCAATGGGGAACTTTGCCCAGATTTCTGCAATAAAGATTTGTGGTTTGCAAAACAAAACAAAAAAACAATAATCTTTTGTTACATCTGTCTCTAACTCAGGTTTATGCTTAAACTCTTGGGAAGCGGGAAATCATAGTTTTTGATGCTATGTAAATGATATTTTAAATTTCAAATTTTGATTGTTCCTTTCTAGTATATAGAACTATTGATCTTTTTACATTTATTATTTCAAACAGTCTTAAAAATTAATAAACAATTTTTAAGAGCGGTTATGGATTCACAGGAAAATTGAGCAGAAATTACAGGAAGTTCCCATATAACCCTTCCCCCACCACCCCTAAACTATATTCCCCACACCCCCCACAACCTCCCACACCATCAACATACATACTGTTACCAGAGCGGTGCATTTGTTACAATTAATGAGCACACACTGACACATCATCATCACCCAAAATTTCATTGTTTACAGTCTGGTTCACCCTTGTTGTTGTACATTCTATGGGTTTTAACAGATGTATTATAATAACATGTATCCACCATTGCTGTATCATGCAGAATAGTTTCACTGCCCTGAAAATTTTCTTTGCTCTATTCATCCCTCTCTCCTACCTAATCTCTAGCAACAACTAATCTTTTTATTACCTCCATAGTTTTCCCTTTTCTAGGATGTCATATGCAGTTGACCCTCAAATAACACAGGTTTGAACTGCTTGGGTCCACTTATATGTGGGTTTTTAAAATAGTACTGTAAGTGTATTTTCTCTTCCTTATGATTTGCTTAATAACATTTTCTCTAGCTTTATTATAATAACACGATATATAAAGCATATTCAAAATATGTGTTGTTTATGTTATCAGTAAGGCTTCTTGTCAACAGGCCATTAGTGGTTAACTTTTTGGTGAGTCAAAAGTTATATGCGGATTTTTAATGTCTATGGGGGAGTCAACCCCAACCCCTGTGTTGTTCAAGCGTCAACTGTAGTTGAAATCATACAGTAGTTAGCCTTTTCAGACTGTCTTCTTTCACTTAGTAACATACGCTTAAGTTCCCTCCATGTCTTTTCATGGCTTAACAGTTCATTTCTTTTTGGTGGTGAATAATAATCCATTATCTGGATATACCACACTTTATTTGTCCATTTACCTACTAAAGGATATCTTGGTTGCTTCCAAGTTTTGCCAGTTATGGATAAAACCAATATGTACATCCATGTACAGGTTTTTGTGTAGGTATAAGTTTTCAGCTCTTTTGGGTAAATACCAAGGAGCATGATTGTTTATTGAATGAATCCTATGGTAAGGGTATGTTTAGTTTTGTAACTACCCCCAAAATGTCTTCCAAAGGGGTCGTACAATTTTGCGTTCCTGTCAGCAATGAATGAGGGTTTCTGTTCCACTTCCTCTCCTACATTTGGTGTTGTCTGTATTTTGGATTTTGGCCATTGTAGTAGGCATGTAGTGGTATCTCATTGTTGTGTTAATTTGTAATTCCCTGATAACATACGAAGGTGAACATGTTTTCATGTGCTTACTTTTCATCTGTATATCTTCTTTGATGAGGTGTAGGTTCAGGTCTTTGTCAGTCTTTAAATCAGGCTGTTTGTTTTTCTTATTGTTGAGGTTTTTTTCTCCTTTTTAAGTTTATTTATTTATTTTGAGAGAGAGAGAGGAAGAGACAGAATCCCAAACAGGCTCTAACCCTCAGCGCAGAGCCCAACATATGGCTCCATCCCACAAATCTGATCATGGTTTTGGATTATAACCTGAATCAAAGTCATGAGATGCTTAACTGACTGAACCACCCAGGTGCCCCGACTTAATTGAGTTTTAAGAGTCCTTTAGCAGATGTGTCTTGCAAATACTTCCTCCCAGTTCGTGGCTTTATCTACTTTTTCTCTAGACATTGTCTCTCACAGAGTAGATTTTTAATTTTAATTATATCCAGCTTATCAATTGTTTCTTTCATGTGCTGTGCTTTTGACATTGTATTTAAAAAGTTATCACCATTCCCGGAGTCATCTAGGTTTTGTCCTGTGTTTAGGACTTTTATAGTTTTGCGTTTTACACTTAGGTGTGTGATCTACTCTAATTTTTGTGAAGGGTGTTAAGACCTGTGTGTGTGTATGTGTGCATGTGGATGTCCAGTTGTTCCAGTAACATTTGTTGAAAAGACTGTTTTTGCTATATTTGTCAAAGATCTGTATTGCCTTTGCTCTCTTGTCAAAGATCAGTTGACTATATGTGAATCTATTTGTGGGCTCTCTATTCTGTTGCATTGATCTATTAGTCTGTTTTCCACTAATAGCACACTGTCTTGATTACTGTAGCTTTATAGTGAGTGTTGAGGTCGGATAGTGTCAGTCCTCTAAATTTGTTCTCCTTCAATATTGAATTGGCTATTCAGGGTCTCTTATTCTCCATATAAACTTTAGAATCTTTTTGTCAACATCCACAAAATAGCTTGCCGGGATTTTGATTGGGATGGGGTGAAACTATAGATCAAGAACTAATGTTTTGACAATTTTGAGTCTTCTTATCTATGAACATGAAATATCTATCTCTCCATTTATTTAGTTCTTTGATACCTTTCATCAATTTTATAGTCTTCCTCATATAGATTTGGCATGTATTTTGTTAGATTTATACTTAAGTATTCCTTTTGGGGGGTACTAATGTAAATGGTAGTATGTTTTTAATTTCAAATTCCACTTGTTCATTGCTCATATATAAGAAAGCACTTGACTTCCACATATTTGTATCCTGCAATCTTTCTGTAATCACTTATTCGTTCTAAAAGTCTTATATGTAGATTCTTTCAGATTTTTTAATAGATGATCATGTCATCTGCAAATAAATAGTTTTATTTTTTCCTTCTCAATCTCTGTGATTTTTCTTTTTCTTTTTTTATTGCATTAACAGTGCCTTCTAGGATGATGTTGAAAAAAAGGGGACACTCTTGCTTTATTCCGGATCTTAGTGGAAAATCAAGTTTCTCGCTAATAAATATGATGTTAACTGTAGAGATTTTTGGTAGATGTTCTTTATTGAGTTGAGGTAGTTTCCCTCTCTTTCTAGTTTGCTGAGAATTTTTATCATGAATGAGTTAGATTTTGTCAGTTGCTTTTCCTGCTTCTCTTTATATAATCCCATGATTTTCCTTCATTAGCCTGTTGATATGATGCATTACAGTAACTGATTTTCAAATGTTGAAAACAGCCTTGCATACCTTGGATAAATCCTACTTGGGTATGGTGCCTAATTCTTTTTATACATTGTTGGATTCAATTTGCAAATATTTTGTTGAGGATTTTTGCAGCTATGTTCATGAGAGATATTGGTATCTGTTTTTCTTGTAGTGTCTCTGTCAGATTTTGATACTAGGGTAATGCTGGCCTGAAAGACTGAATTAGGAAATATTCCCTCTGCTTCTGTGTTCTGCAAGAGATTTTAGAGAGTTTGTATAGCTTCTTTCTTAAATGTTTGGTAGAATTCACTGGTAAACTCAAGTATGCCTGGTTCTTTCTGTTTGGGAAGGTTATTAATTGTTGATTCAATTTGTTTGATAGATATGGACCTATTCAGATTATCTATTTCTTCATCTGTAAATTTTGGCAGATTGTATCTTTCAAGCAAATGGTCCATTTCTTCTGGGTTATCAAATTTATGGGCATAAAGTTATTTGTAATATTTCATTATTATCCTTTTAATTAACAGGGGATCATTAGTGATAGCCTCTCTTTCATTTTTTTTTTTATATTAGAAATTTGTGTCTTCTCTCTTTTTTCCCTTAGTCTGGCTAGAGGCTTAATGACTTTATTAATCTTTTTAAATAAGCAGCTTTTGGTTTTGTTGGTTTTCTCTTTTGATATCCTGTTTTTAATTTCATTGATTTCTGCTCTAATTGTTATTATTTCTTTTCTTTTGCCTACTTTGGATTCAATTTGCTCTTCTTCTTTCTGTTTACCTAAGGTGAAAATCTTAGATGACTGATATTAGATCTTTCTTCTTTTTTAGTATATTCATTCAATGCTATAAATTTTGCTGTAAGCAGTGTTTTTGCTGCATCTCACAAATTTTATTTTTTTCTTTATTTTTTTTCAATATATGAAGTTTATTGTCAAATTGGTTTCCATACAACACCCAGTGCTCATCCCAAAAGGTGCCCTCCTCAATACCCATCACCCACCCTCCCCTCCCTCCCACCCCCCCCATCAACCCTCAGTTTGTTTTCAGTTTTTAAGAGTCTCTTATACTTTGGCTCTCTCCCATTTTAACCTCTTTTTTTTTTTTTCCTTCCCCTCTCCCATGGGTTTCTGTTAAGTTTCTCAGGATCCACATAAGAGTGAAAACATATGGTATCTGTCTTTCTCTGTATGGCTTATTTCACTTAGCATCACACTCTCCAGTTCCATCCACGTTGCTACAAAGGGCCATATTTCATTCTTTCTCATTGCCATGTAGTACTCCATTGTGTATATAAACCACAATTTCTTTATCCACTCATCAGTTGATGGACATTTAGGCTCTTTCCATAGTTTGGCTATTGTTGAGAGTGCTGCTAGATATCTATTCTTTTAAATGTGTTAAAGTTTGTTTTATGGCTCAGAATGGGTTGTGTCTTGGTGAATGCTTCATGTAAGTTTGAGAAGTAACAGCAGAAATAATCTGTTGCTGTTGGATACAGTAGTCTGTAGATGTTCATCATGGTTTTACTGATTTTCTGTGGGCTGGAGCTGTCCATTTCTATAGAGGGATGTTGAAGTCTGCAATAGGATACACCCATTTCTCTTTGCAGTTCTCTCAGTTTTTGCCTCGTATATTCTGAGGCCCATACACATATGTCTTCTTGGAGTGTTGACCCCTTTATTGTTATGTAATGCCTCTCTATATCCCTGATAACTTCCCTTGCTTTGAAGTCTGCTCTGTCTGAAATTAATATCGCTACTCCTGCTTTCTTGTGATTAATGCTTGCATGGTATATCTTTCTCCATCCCTTTACTTTTTTTTTTTTTTTACTAAAACAATTTTTATTTATTTATTTATTTACTTATTTATTTTTAAATATAAAATTTATTGTCAAATTGGTTTCCATACAACACCCAGTGCTCATCCCAACAAGTGCCCTCCTCAATGCCCATCGCCATCCCTTTACTTTTAATCTATAGGTCTTTACATTTAAAATAGATTTCTTGTAGATAACATATAGTTGCATCTTGTTTTGTTTAATCTGCCCTGACAATCTCTGCCTTTAATTCATATATTTAGACCTCTGATCCTCAAAGTGATTATTGATATAATTGGATTGGAATCTACTAT
The DNA here is from genome assembly GCF_018350195.1 of Panthera tigris. NCBI lineage: Eukaryota > Metazoa > Chordata > Mammalia > Carnivora > Felidae > Panthera > Panthera tigris. Next base: position 106,556,887 of record NC_056664.1, read on the forward strand.
ATTTATTAATCTTTTCTGTTTGTTGCCTTTGTACCTTTTATTGTCTTCATATTTTTTCTGCCATTTGTGGCTTTAATTGAGCATTTTATGTGATTCCATTTCTTCTCCTTTCTTAGCAAATCAATTATGCTTCCTTTATTTTTTTTAACTTTTTTTTTTGTTGTTGCCCTAGCGTTTGCAATATGCATTTACAGCTATCCAGGTCCATTTTCAAATAGCACTATATCATTTCTAGGGTAGTGCAAGTACCTTAACTGTGACAAAGTAATCCTATTTCTTCCCTCTCATCTCTTGAAGAATTGCTAGTCATTGATTTTGTTTATATAAGCTTTTAAGACACAAGCATACACAAATACATTGTTTCTATTATTATTTTTAACAAACTGTTATCTGTTAGATTAAGAATAAGAAAAATAAAAGTTTTAGCGGCACCTGGGTGGCTAAGTCAGTAAAGCGGCTGACTCCTTGATTTCAGCTTGGGTCATGATCTCATGGTCGTGAGATCCATCCATCCTCTCTCTCCCTCTCTCTCTTTACCCCTCCCCCACCTGCCACACACACGCATGTTCTCTCTCTCACACAATAAATAAACTTTAAAAAACAAAACAGTTTTTATTTTACCTTCACGTAGCCCTTCTTCAATGCTCTTCCTTACTTTTTAAGATCTGACTTTCTGAGCTATATCATTTTCCTTCTTACTAAAGAACTTCTAACATTTCTGACAAGGCAGGTTGGTGTGCAACAAATTCTCTCAATTTTTGTTTATCTGAGAACGTCTTTATTTCTACTTCACTTTTGAAGGATAATTTCTCAAGGTACAGAATTTGAGGTAGGTGCGGGCTTTTTCTCAATACCATAAATATTTCACATTCCACTCTTTCCTTGCTTGCATGGTTTCTGAGGAGGAGTTGAATATAGTTATCCTCTATAGGTGTTTTTTCTCCTCTGACGCCTATGAAGAATTTTTCTTTATGATTGACTTTCGATAGATTGAAAATGATATGCCTATGTGTAGTGTTTTGACATTTATCCTGGTTGCTATTCTCTGAGCTTTCTGGATCTTTGATTTGGTGTCTGACTTTAATTTGGGCAAATTTTCAGTCATTATTTCTTCTCATATTGCTTCTTTTTCTTTTTGTCTTTCCCCTCTTTTTGGTATTCCCATTACATGTATGTTACATGTATTGTAGTTGTCCCACGGTTCTTAGATATCCTGGGGGTGCTTTGACTTTTTTCTCTTTTCATTTTTGGAATGTCTATTGACATATCCTTAAGCTCAGAGATTTTTTTTTCCTCAGCTGCATATGATCTACTAATGAGACCATCAAAGGCATTCCTCATTTCTGTTAGAGTTTTTAATCTCTAGTATTTCTTTTTGGTGCTTAGAATTTCTATCTCTCTGCCTATGTTTCCTGTATGTTCTTGCATGTTCTCTATCCATTAGAGCCCTTAGGATATTAATCATAGTTATTTAATTTATTTCTTTATTTGAGAAAGAGAGAGGGCACAAGTGAGCAAGGGGTGGGGTGAGAGAGGGAGAGGGAGAGGGAGAGGGAGAGGGAGAGGGAGAGGGAGAGGGAGAGAGAGAGAGAGAGAGAGAGAGAGAGAGAGAGAAAAGCGGGGCTCATCTGGGTGTTTTTACCAGAAGTGGGACTCGTGTTCACCCGAAGCAGGACTCAAGCTCACGAACTGTGAGATCATGACCTGAGTTGAAGACTGATGAAGCTTAAGGACTGAGTCACCCAGGCACCCCAATCATAGTTATTTTAAATTCCCAGTCTGATAATTCCAACATCCCTGCCATACCCGAGGCTGATTTTAATGCTTGCTCTGTTTCTTTTCAACTCTGTGTTTTTCGTCTAGTATGTTTTCTAATTTTTTGTTGAAAGATGGATACGATGTGCTGGGTTAAATTGCCGTAAATAGGCCTTTAGTAATGTGGTGGTAAGGCATGGGGTGGGAGGGGGAGTGTTTGATAGTCCTATAATTAGGTCTTGGCTCTAGGTAGCTTTTTGCCTCTGGACTGTGAACTTCTCTTGTTCTCAGTCCCCACCTCCTGTAGGTGGGACAGCATGGTTACAGTGGGCTGGAGTTACGTATTTCCCTGCCTTCCTCTGAAAGGCTAGAGCCAAGTGGAGTTGAATGTTTCTTTTCCCCCAGGTCAATTAGGCTCTGATAAACCCCAACAGGTTAGGCTCTGGTTAACTAGTTTCACCTAGGGCAGAACTTTTTCAGAAAACAGAATGCTCTGGGGTCTTTCAAAATGGTTCCCTTTCCCCAAACCCCGTTGGAAGAACAAAGGGATTTTTCTCCAATATTCGCTGTGAAAACCTCATGAACTCTTAGATGTAAAACTCTCAGAAGTGTGAGTAGACCCCTCTGTAGTTTATATCTTTTTGGACTTGCCCACACTAAGCCTCCAGTAATTCATCAATTACAATTGAAGTTTACCTACCCTGGCATCCATTCTTGTGGAGGTTTTCAGCTCAGTTTCTGCTCTGGTAAGTTGTGATTCTCTGTGTCAGCCTGTTGTTTCTCCAGTTTGGGGGGCAGTAGTTTGCTCTGTGACTTCACTTTTTTTTATGGATCTAAGAAGAGTTGTTGATTGTTTTAGCTTTTCATGTTTTTACTTTGTAGGATGTAGTGGCAACTTTCAGGCTTCTTAAATGCTGACCAGAAACTGAAGGTCTCAATTATCTTTTAGAGAGAGTTAAATAACGAACAAGAAAGTAATCATGTATATTTACTGATGTAGTTATGATTTCCAGTGTTCTTCCGTTATTTCTTCGAATATTTTCTCTACCTCTCCCCTTTGGTGACTTCAATTACACATGTGTTTTTTAATGTAATTTTCTTTTTTTTAATGTTTATTATTATTTTTATTTAATTTTTTTTACCATTTATTTATTTTTGAGACAGAGAGAGACAGAGCATGAACAGGGGAGGGTCAGAGAAAGAGGGAGACACAGAATCTGAAACAGGCTCCAGGCTCTGAGCTGTCAGCACAGAGCCCGATGAGGGGCTCGAACCACAGACCGTGAGATCATGACCTGAGCCAAAGTCGGACGCTCAACCAACTGAGCCACCCAGGTGCCCCTAAATGTTTATTATTTTTGAAAGAGACAGAGTGCGAGTGGGGAAGAGGCAGAAGGAGAGGGAGACAGAATCCAGAGCAGGCCCCAGGCTCTGAGCTATTAGCTCAGGGCTTGAACTCACAGGGCTTGACACAGGGCTTGAACTCACGAACCATGAGATCATGACCTGAGCTGATGTCAGACACTTTAACTGACTGAGCCACCCAGGTGCCCCATTAATGTAATTTTCTTTTGTCTGTCTGCCATTGATATTTCTTCTAGTAGAGATATTTTGGTGATGAATGCATATAGCTTTTGTATGTCTGAAAATGTCATGTATATATTTTTTTCTTATTGAGGTATAATTGATATATAGTGTTATATTAGTTTCAGGTATACAACATGATTTGATATCTAGATATAACATACATCCTTTTAAATTATAGTTGACACACAATGTTATATTAATTTCAGGTGTAAAACAGTGATTGGACAAGGCTGCACATTATGCTATGCTTACCACAAGTGTAGTCTATTAACATACAATGCTATTACAGTACCATTGACTATATTCCCTATGTCATACCTTTAATTCTATGACTTATTCACTCCATAAGAGGATGCCCGTATCTCCCACTCCCCTTCATTGATTTTGTCCATCTTCCCCACCCTTCTCTTCTCTGGCAACCATCAGTTTGTTCTCTGTATTTATGGATCTGTTCCTGCTTTTTGTTTGTTTATCCATTTGTTTTTTTATTTTCCACACATAAGTGAAATCATATGGTATTTGTCTTTCTGTGACTTATTTCACTTAGCCTAATATTGTCTAGGCCCATCCATATTGTTGCTATGTGTGTGTGTGTATACACACACACATATATACACATATATACACATATATACACGTATACACACACACATATACACACACACACACACACACACACACGTCTTTATCCATTTGTCTACGCATAGACAGCTCGCTTCCATATCTTGGCTATTGTAAATAATGCTGCAATAAACCCATGTGTGCATGTATCTTTTTGAATTAGTGTTTTTGTTTTTGGGGGGTAAATACCCAGTAGTGGAATTCCTAGATCATATGGTATTTCTATTTTTAATATTTTGAAAAACCTCCATACTGTTTTCCATAGTGGTGCACCCATTTACTTTACCATGACCAGTGCTTAAGGGTTACTTTTTCTTCACATCTTTGCCAATGGTTATGTCTTTTGTTTCCGATTCTGACTATTCTGACATGTGTAAGGTGATACCTCATTGCAGTTTTGATTTGCATTTCCCTGATGATTAGTGATTTTGAGCATATTTTCATATCTCTTTTGGCCAGCTATATGTCATCTTTGGAAAAATGTCTATTCAGGTCCTCTGCCTATTTTTAATCAGATTATTTGGTTTTTTGGTGTTGAGTTTTGTAAGTACTATATATATTTTAGATGTTAACCCCTTATCAGATATATCACCTGCAAATATCTTCTTCCATTCAGTAGGCTGCCTTTTCATTTGTTGATGGTTTCCTTCAATGTGTGAAAGTTTTTTATTTTGGTGTAGTTCCAATAGTTTTTGCTTTTGTTTCCCTTGCCTCAGGAGATGTGTCTAGAAAAAAGTTGCTAAGCCTGATGTCAAAGAAGTGGTAACTCTTTTCTTTGAGGGGTTTTATGGTTTCAGGTCTCACATTTAGGTGTGTAATCCATTCTGAGTCTACTTTTATGAGTGGTGTGAAAAAGTGTTCTAGTTTCCTTTTATATGCAGCTGTCCAGTTTTCCCAGCACCATTTATTGAAAAGACTAGCTTTTCCCCAGTGTGTATTCTTGCCTCCTTTGTCATAGACTACTTGACCACATAAGCATGGGTTCATTTCTGGGTTCTCTATTTGGTTTTATTGATCTATGTGATTTTTTTTTCATTTTGAGAGACATTTTTTATTCATTTTGAGAGACAGAGAATGCAGGAGAGGGGCAGAAAGATAGGGAGAGAGAGAGAATCCCAAGCAAGCTCCATCCTGTCAGTGCAGAGTCCATTGCAGGGCTTGATCTCACGAACTGTGAGATTATGACCTGAGCCGAAATCAAGAGTCGGGCACTTAACTGACTAAGCCACTCAGGCACCCCTATGTGTCTGTTTTTATGCCAGTACCATGCTTTTTTGATTACCACAGCTTTGTTAGATATAACCTATATTTTTGAAAGACAATTTTACTGAGCATAAAATTGTAGATTAACTGATTATTGTTACTGTTTTCAATAGACCTTGCTGTATTGTCCTTTGTCTTGCACTGTTTCCAGTGACAGGTCTGTTGTCATCCTTATTTTACTTTATTTATAGATAACAGCCTTCTTGGGGTGCCTGGGTGGCTCAGTTGGTTAAGCGTCTGATTTCGGCTCAGGTAGTGATCTCATAGTTTGTGAGTTCAAGCCCAAGTTGGGCTCTCTGCCATCAGCACAGAGCCCACTTTGGATTCTGTGTCTCCCTCGCTCATGTGCGAACACATGCTCTCTTTCACTCAAATAAATAAACTTTAAAAAATGTAAATAAATAACACCCTTCTTCTTGGTTCCTTTGAAAATTTTCTCCTTATTACCTGTTTGAGCAGCTTATGATTTGCCTTGATGTATTTTTCTTCATATTTTTTTGTGCCTTGGATTTGTTGAGTTTCTTGGATCTCTGGGTTCATAGTTTTCATCAAATTTGGAGAATATTTTGGCTTTTATTTCATCTACTATGTTTTTCTACCACTTATACCTCAGTCCTTTGGGAATGCTCAATTATACATGTTTTTATCCTATTTGACATTGCTTTACAGACTCGGGGAGAATTCCGTTAATTTGTTTGGACTCCTTTTCCTCTTTTATTTTGGAAAGTTTCTATTTCTATGTGTGCATGTTTACTAATCTTCTGCAATGTCTACTCTGCTAACCCTAATCCGTTTATTTTACATCTCAGCCATTGTAGTTTTTATCTCCAGAAGTTGAATTTTGGTCTTTAAACATTTTTCTATCGTGTCTCTACTTAACATGTTTTTCTACCACTTGATCCTTCATATTGTTAATTTTGTGGTTTTGAATCCTTTACTTGGTTTTATGTCTATAAATTTCTAGTTGTATAGTTGGAAATTATTTTACTGTATTACAATAGTTCTTTCTGGTTTTGTTCTATTTTGTATCTTCTTGTATTCCATTTTATCTAATAACTCAAATTCTGCTAAAATGTGAGCAGGAATCTTTGTTACTTTCAAAGCTCTTAAAACACTGTCTTTCACATAGTAGAGACTGAATGTTTGTTGTATTAAATTTTTGTCCTATGACTAAAATATTTCTTTATGTAACTTTGCTTTAGTCTTTTATAATTTTTTTAAGTTTATTTATTTATTTGGGGGGGGAGATGAGAGAGAAAGAGAGAGAGAGAGACAGAGGGAGGGGCAGAGAGGGAAAGAGAGAGAATCTCAAGTGGGCTCCATGCTGTCAGCAGGGAGCCCAACCCAGGGCTTGAACTCACAAAACTGTGAGATCATTACCTGTGTAAAAACCAAGAGTCAGGCACTTGACCAACTGAGTCACCCAGGTGCCCCTGCTTTATTCTTTAAATATCTTTTTAAGCTTTTAAAACTTGCATTAATTTATTGCATATCCTATTATTCTCTTCCTGTGCTCACTCCAGTACAGCAACAGTGCTCTTCTTCAGATATTCCTGGTTCTCTTCTGCCTTAGCACTTTGCATTTTCTGTTACTCCAGCCTGGAATGGTTCACATCCCCATGGCCTACTCCACAGCCCCACTCCCTGCCTTGTACTCCTTTCTACCCTCCTTTATTTTGCTCCATGGAACTTATCACTCCCATATGACAATATACATTCATGCTTTTTCCTTATTTTTATCATATATATGCATGTGTATAACATTTTTACAAATATGCACACATACTCCCACAAGAATATAAGGTCCATGGAGCACACAGAGCAGGGATTCCCCTTCACCCCCACTGGTATATCCCTAGTCCTAAAACAGTCCTCAACACATTGTATGTGTACAGTAAATGATGGAAACATTGCTGTCTTTATAATATTTTTAACAATTTACGTGTGACTTTTGATTTTACAGTTTTTATAGTGAGACTAGTTCACAAGATTCACATGACCTCTTTTCAGTGTTTTGTGCTCTGCAAACTTAAACTATGCTGCCTAAAAGATTCTAGCTGTATTTTCAGAAAAGAACTGGACTCTATTTTTTTAAGTTTTTATTTTAATTCCTGTTAACATACAGTGTTATATTAGTTTTAGGTGTACAATATACTGATTCAACAGTTCTATACATTACTAGGTGTTCATCATGATTAGTGTATTCTTTTTAAAAAATGCTTATTTACTTTGAGGGGAGGGGGAGAGGGGAAGAGAGAGAGGTAGACAGACAATCCCAAGTAGGTTCCATGCTCATCACAGAGACTGTTGCAGGGCTCGATGTCATGACCGTGAGATGATGACCTGAGCTGAAGTCAACAGTTAGATACTTAACTGACTGAGCCACCCACGTGCCCAAGATAAGTGTATTCTTAATCCTCATCACCTATTTCACCCATTCCCCCCAACCTCCTCCCCTCTTGTAACCATCAGCTTGCTGTCAATAATTAAGAGTCGGATTCTTGGTTTGTCTCTCTCTCTCCTTTTTCCACTTTGTTCATTTTGTTTCTTAAATTCCACATATGAATGAGATCCTATGGTATTTGTCTTTTTCTGACTTATTTCACTTAGTATTATACCCTTTAGGTACATCCACGTCATTGTAAATGGCAGAATTTCATTCTTTTTTATAACTGAATTATATTCAGGGTAATGCTGGCCTCATAGAATGAATTTGGAAATTTTCCTTTCCCTTCTATTTTTTAGAATAGTTTGGAAAAAAATAGATATTAACTCTCCTTTAAAATTTGGTAGAATTCATTTGAGTACGATTCTGCTTCTTTGTTGGTTGTCTGTTCAAGTTTTTTATTTGTTTCAGTTTTGATAGTTTATATATTTCTAGGAATTTATCCATTTTTTCTAGGTTGTCCAATTTGTTGGCATATAGTTTTTTATAGTATTCTAAGTGTTTGTATTTTTGTGGTGTTGGTTCTTATTTCTCATTTGTGGCTTTATGTTTTTAAGTCCTTTTTTTTTGCTTGATAAGTCTGGCTAGAGGTTTATCAATTTTATTGATTTTTTTTTTTTTTTTCAAAGAACGAGCTCCTGGTTTCATTGATCTGTTCTATTGTTGGTTGTTGTTGGGTTTTAGTTTCTAACATTTATTTCTGCTCTAATCTTTATTCTTTCTGCTGGTTTTAGATTTTGTTTGTTGTTGTTGTTTTTCTAGCTCCTTTAGGTGTAAGGTTAGGTTTGAGATTTTTCTTGCTTCTTGGGGTAGCCTGTATCATTAAAATCTTCCTTCTTAGAACTGCTTTTGCTGCATCACAAAGGTTTTGAAGCATTGTGTTTTAATTTCCATTTATTTTCATGTACTTTTTAATTTCCTCTTTGATTTCTTGGTTGACCTATTGTTTAGTAGCCTGTTATTTAACCTCCATGTATTTTTCCATATTTTTTCTTGTGGTTGACTTCTAGTTTCGTAGCATTGTGGTCAGCAAAAGTGCATGGTGTCTCTTTGATCTTCTATTGTTGAGGTTTGTTTTGTGGCCTAACATCTGTTTTGGAAGATGTTCCATTTACACTTGAAAAGAATGTGTATTCTGCTGCTTTAAGATGGAATGTTCTGAATATATCTGTTAAATCCATTTGTTTCAGTGTGTCATTCAAAGCCATTGTTTCCTTGTTGATTTTTTGATTAGATGATCTGTCCATTGATGTTATTAGGATATTAAAGTACCCTACTATTGTTTTACTATCAACCAGTTCCTTTATGTTTGTTATTAACTGCTTTATATGTTTGGGTGCTCTAATGTTGGGTGCATAAGTATTTACAATTGACATTTCTTCTTGTTTGATTGTCCCCTTTATTATGATATAGTTTCCTTCTTTGCTTCTTGTTGCAGACTGTTTTAAAGTCTACTTTGTGTGCTGTAGGTGCTGTTGCTCTGGCTTTCTTTTGACTTCCATTTGTATGATAAATATTTCTCCATCCTCTCACTTTCAACCTGCAGGTGTCTTTAGTTCTAAAACGAATCTCTTGTGGACAGCATATAGATGGGTCTTGTTTTTTTATCCATTCGATCACCCTAGGTCTTTGGGTTGTAGCATTTAGTCCATTTACTTTCAAAGTAATTATTGATAGGTATGTACTTATTGCAATTTTGTTACTTGTTTTGTTGTTTCTGAAGATTTTCTCTGATCTTTTCTTGTCTTTCATGGTTTTCTGGTTTTCTTTAGTGATGTATTTGGATTTCTTTCTTTTTATTCTTTGCATATTAGTGATTCTTGATTTGTGGTTACCATAAGTTTTATATATTAACATCTTCTACATATAGCAGTCTATATAAATTGATGGTCATTTAAGTTTTAACCTGTTCTTTACTCCTCTCCTCCCCACATTTTAGGTATATGGAGTCCTATTTTACATCCTTTTATTTTGTGTGTTCCTTTACTGATTTTTTTACAGAAATATTCATTTGTACTGCTTTTGTGCTTCTCCTACCTTCATTCTCTCACTTTTGGACTCTCCTTTCCATTCAGAGAGTTCCCTTTAGGGGCGCCTAGGGGGCTCAGTTGGTTAAGCATCCTACTTCATTTCAGGTCATGATCTCACGGTCTGCCGGTTCAAGCCCCGCATCAGGCTCTGTGCTGATAGCTCAGAGCCTGGAGCCTGCTTCAGATTCTGTGTCTCCCTCTCTCTCTACCCCTCCTCCACTCACACTCTGTCTCTCTGTCTCTCAAAAATAAACATTAAAAAAAAATTTTTTTTTAAAGAGTTCCCTTTAATATATCTTGCAGGGCTGGTTTAGTGGTCATGAACTCCTTTAGTTTTTGTTTGGGAAACTCTTTATCTCTTCTTCTATTCTGAATGTTAGCCTGCTAGATAGAGTATTCTTGGCTGGAGATTTTTCCTAATCAGTACTTTGAATGTATCATTTCACTGACTTCTGGCTTGGAAAGTTTCTGCTGAAAACCCCCCAATAGCCTTATGGGGTTTCCTTTGTATGTTTCTATCTTCTCTTTTAAAGAGATTTTAAAATCTTTTCGTCACTATATTTTGCCATTTTAATTACAATATGTCTTAGTGTGGATCTGCTTTTGTTGATTTTGTTGGGAGTTCTCTGTGCCTTCTGCATCTGGATATCTGTTTCCTTCCCCAGGTTAGGGAAATTTTCAGCCATTACTTATTTAAATAAATTTTCTGCCCCCTTCTCTCTCTCTCTCTTCTGGGACTCCTATAATATGAATATTATTACTTTTGATGGAGTCACCGAGTTCCCTAAGTCTTTTCTCGTTTTGCATAATTTTTCTCTTTTTGTCAGCTTGATTACCTTCCGTTACTCTGTCTTCTAGGTCATTAATTCATCCTCTGCTTCTCCTAGTCTGATGTTCATTGCACAAGAGTGTTTCTCATCTCATTTATTGCACTGTTCATCCCTGATTTGTTCTTTTTTTATTTGTATTGAGGATGGATCTCCCTCATGTCTTCCATTCCTTTCTCAATATCCTTATAATCATTGCTTTAAATACTCCATCAGTCATGTTACTTATATCTATTTCACTAAGATCTCCAGCCATGCCCTAGTCCTATTCTTTCATTTGGGACAAATTTCTCTGTCTCTTCATTTTGTCTAAGTCTCTGTGACTGTTTCTCTGTGTTAGGACAGTCAGCTATATCATCTGTTTTTGAGGGTAATGCCCTATGTGGAAGGGGTTCTATAGTGCTCTGCAGTACAGTGTCCCCTTTTCCCCAGGACCTTGCACTTCTGGGAGTGTCTCTGATGTGTGCTGCATGTGCTCTGTTGTTTTCTCCTGGCAGTTTTATCCTTCAGACCAGTCATCTGCAGAGTCTCTCCTTGCCTGTTGTGGGTAATGTTTGGTCCCTGGCCTGAAATGTGGCACATTTTAACTAGGTATGCTCTGGTCTTTTGTGAAATAAGACCTATCGTCACTGCTGCCAGAACCAAGGCTCCACAAAACTCTGGGATCAGGGGGTGTGGGGGGAAAGGTTGTGTTGGTCTTCTTGGGGAGGGGGCCTGTAGTGCTGGGACTGAGGCAAGCATGACTGGGAAAGGAAGTTCCACCAGAGTGTGGTGGGCAGGTCTTGGTGTAAGCATGTTAGGTAGTGAGTGTCTGCGTGGTGCTGGTTCCTCCAGGTGACCGTGTGCCTATGCTGAGACACTAGGGAGGGAAATGACACCGGCCAGTTCCTTTGTTCCTGGAAGCGTTTTTCTGAATGTTGCCTCTCTAGGATGCACTCTGAGATGAGCAAGTGACCTCCCCACTATGTGCCACAGGTGCTCTTCAGATCCACTCTTTCCATGCTGTATGTCTGTGGACAGTTTGCCCTGCCTTCTCTTTAAGGGCAGCCCCAATGCCTCTGGGCTCTCCCCACACCATGCCCTCTGACCTTTAGTACTCCAGGCTTTAAGCCCCACCATTGCCAGAACTCATGAAATTTGTTCCCTCTCACATTCCAAGCCAATTGCTATGAGGAGTTGTTGTCCCCATGTGATCCCCTGTATGTTCGACTGACTTCCTTCTCTGTGACTGTGCTCCCTCCCTACTGCAGTGACCACAATCTATTTTTCTCCCAAATCCCACCTCTGCACTTCCCACCTTCTTTGTTGTGGCCTCTTCTTTACCTTTAGTTGTGGAATTTGTTCAGCCAGTCTTCAGGTTGATTTCTGAGGTATTTAGGATGATTTGATAGTTTTCTAGTTGTATTTATGGGATGAGGTGAGCCTAGGGTCCCCCTGTTCCATGGCCATCTGTTCCTTCTCTAGGACAGGCCTCATTAAACTCAAGGAGTATTAAGAGGACCATACTGAGCTTACAGATTCATTCTCACTAGATTTGGTTTCCCAGCAGGGATATTAGTATGCTTAATATTTACATCCTTTCTTCCAGAGGGCACATTTATTGCTTTGATGCTTGTTCTTAATTCAACAGTGATGTTCATATTTATCTCTGGTCATCTCAGTGCAAGGGTAGGCAGTGGTGTTGCTAAATCCTTTATAGAATGTGGGTTAGAAGAACTTTTCCCACGGATCACTTCTCAATGAACTAAAGAGAAAATTTTAGGCTCTAATTCTATTATTTGAAAAAGCAAGTTATGGAAGTCTTAGAGAAACTTTTGTTTGTAGTCTTGAGGCAGTAATGTTCAACCTCAGGGGGTGTGCAAGATGAACCACTGTAATGCAGAGACATTTATTGGAACTTCTATTTATATATATTCTTTTTTTTTTAGTTGAGAAGGTATATATTCTATTTTTGAGTCTAAAAATAAGACATTTAGGATTTATTATAAAAATTATCACTGGATCCTTGTCTATGTCACATACTTATTAGGTACAGTTCTTGAGTTCTTCTAAGGAAGGAGAGAGAGGTCTACAATGAAAGGGTTAGACAGTAACTCTATAACTCAATTTCTTTTGTTTTCTGTTGGGAATGTTTTGTAGTTTGCATATAGCCCCTACAGGTTATATATATTGTTCAGATATATATATTTAATTAACAAAACATGTTGATATATTGGGGCGCCTGGGTGGCTCAGTCAGTTGAACGTCTGACTTCAGCTCAGGTCATGATCTCACAGCTCGTGAGTTCGAGCCCTACGTCGGGTTCTGTGCTGACAGCTCGGAGCCTGCAGCCTGCTTCAGATTCTGTGCCTCCCTCTCCCTCTGCCCCAACCCACTCACATTCTGTCTCTGTCTCTCTCAAAAATAAATAAACATCAAAAAAAATTAAAAAAAAATGTTGATATATGAATATATAATTATTCAGATGTATGTTAAGTCACCCTACAGATTATATATTTTTCTTTTTTTTTAAGTTATTTATTTTGAAAGAGAGAGAGTGCTGGAGGAACAGAGAGAAAGGGTGAAACAGAGAATCCCAAGCAGGCTCCACACTATCAGTGCAGAGCTCAACATGGGGCTTGAACCTATGAACTGTGAGCCACTCTTTGTTGTGGTTCACAAGTGCCTGCTTGAGTGGCTGCTCAAGAGTGGCAAGAGTGGCTTGCTTAACTGATTGAGCCACCCAGGTGCCCCAGAGATTATATATTTCTCATTTTAACTAAATTAGCATTGAAAAACTTAGATTTTAATCATCCGCTGTCATTAGTCTTGAAGTATAAAAGCCATCAGCATAGTAATGGTTCATCTTTCTACATAATGACTTCCAGTAGCATGATAGATAGTTCTCCATCCCCTCACTTTCAATCTGAAGGTGTCCTCAGGTCTAAAATGAGTCTCTTGTAGACAGAAAATAGATGGGACTTGTTTTTTTTTATCCATTCTGATGCCCTGTGTCTTTTGGTTGGAGCATTTAGTTCATTTACATTCAGTGTTATTATTGAAAAATATGGGTTTAGAGTCATTGTGATGTCTGTAGGTTTCATGCTTGTAGTGATGTCTCTGGTACTTTGTGGTCCTTGCAACATTTCACTCACAGAATCCCCGTTAGGATCTCTTCTGGGGCTGATTTAATGGCAATAAATTCCTTCAGTTTTTGTTTGTTTGGGAAAACCTTTATCTCTCCTTCTATTCTGAATGACAGATTTGCTGGATAAAGGATTCTCGGCTGCATATTTTTTTCTCTTCATCACATTGAAGATTTCCTGTCATTCCTTTCTGGCCTGCCAAGTTTCAGTAGAGAGATCGGTCATGAGTCTTATAGGTCTCCCTTTATATGTTAGAGCACATTTATCCCTAGCTGCTTTCAGAATTTCCTCTTTATCTTTGTATTTTGCCAGTTTCACTATGATATGTAGTGCAGAAGATCAATTCAAGTTACATCTGAAGGGAGTTCTCTGTGCCTCTTGGATTTCAATGCCTGTTTCCTTCCCCAGATTGGGGAAGTTCTCAGCTATGATTTGTTCAAGTACAACCTCAGCCCTTTGTCTCTCTCTTCCTCTTCTGGAATTCCTATGATACAGATATTGTTCCGTTTGATTGCATCACTTAATTCTCTAATTCCTCCCTCATACTCCTGGATTTTTTTTATCTCTCTTTTTCTCAGCTTCCTCTTTTTCCCTAATTTTATCTTCTAATTCACCTATTCTCTCCTCTGCCTCTTCAATCCATGCTATGGCTGCCTCCATTTTATTTTGCACCTCATTTATAGCATTTTTTAGCTCCTGATGACTATTTCTTAGTCCCTTGATCTCTGTAGCAATAGATTCTCTGCTGTCCTCTATGCTTTTTCAAGCCCAGTGATTAATTTTATGACTATTACTCTAAATTCTTGTTCCATTATATTGCTTAAATCGTTTTTGATCAATTCGTTAGCTGTTGCTACTTCCTGGAGTTTCTTTTGAGGAGAATTCTTCCATTTCGTCATTTTGGATACTCCCTGGAGGGGCGTGGAACTGCAGGGCTCTTCCCCTGTGCTGTCTGGAGTAACTTGTGTTGGTGGGCAGGGCCGCAGCCAGACCTGATGTTTGTCCCCAGCCCACCTCTGGGGCCACAGTCAGACTGGTGTGTACCTTATCTTTCCCTCTCCCAGGGGCAGGACTCACTTTGGAGTGGTGTGGCCCCTGTCTGGGCTACTTGCACACTGCCAGGCTTGTGGTGCTGCTCTGATGGGATCTGGCGTATTAGCTGGGGTGGATCCGCAAGGTGCACAGGGGCGGGAGAGGCAGGCTCAGCTCTCTTTGCCATGGGTGGTCCCCTGCGGAAGGGGCCCTGAGGCACCTGGAGGGAGGCAGACCCGTTGGCAGGATGGATCCACAGAAGCACAGCCTTGGGTGTTTGCGTGGTGCATGCAAGTTCGATGACGGGAACTGGTTCCCTTTGGAATTTCGGCTGGGGGATGGGAGAGGGAGATGGCGGTTGCCAGCACCTTTGTTCCCCACCGAGCTGAGCTCTGTCTTCTGGGGCTCAACAACTCTCCCTCCCCGTGTCCTCTAGCCCTGCTGCTCTCTGAGCAGAGCTGTTGACTTTTAACATTCCAGGTGTTAAGTCCTGCTGGCTGTCAGAACTCACAGAGTCTGGCCCCTCCGCTTTTTCGAGGGGCTCTGCCTTGCCCAGCAGGCTGCCCCTCCACCGCCCCGGCTCTCTTCCGCCAGTCCATGTAGGTGTACCACCTCTCGCCCTTCCTACCCTCTTCTGTGAGCCTCTGGTCTATGCTTGGCTCTGGAGAGTCTGTTCTGCTAGTCTTCTGGTGGTTTTCTGGGTTATTTAGGCAGATGTGGGTGGAATCTAAGCGATCAGCAGGAGGAGGTGAGCCCAGCGTCCTCCTACGCTGCCAGCTTCCCGAAAGAAGGATCTACATAATGTACGTATCAATACAGTAATATATGTATCTATATAAGTTAGTTACTTTAGCTACTACTTTGATATTGTGTGCTCAGAAATGTTTTTGCTATGCGAGTGTGATAAAACATTGCTCTAGACTTTGCTGTAGGGTGAAAATTTATGAAAAAGCCTGTCCCTTTTTTTCTATTATTGAGGTATACTTAGCATACAATGTTATATTAGTTTAAGGTGTACAATAGTGATTCAACAATTCTATGTGTTATATAATGCTCACCACAATAGGTGTAATTACCATACAATGTTATTACAATATTATTGACTATATTGCCTATGCTGTACTTTTCATCTCTGTGATTTATTTTGTAACTGAAAGTTTATACTTCTTAATCCTTTTCGTCTATTTTGCCCGTCCCTGCACCCACTTCTCTTCTGGCAAACACCTGAAGAGTGTACATGGGTGTATATGGGTCTGTTTGATTTTTGTTTGCTCATTAATTTGTTTTTTTTTTTTAGATTCCAAATATAAGTGAAATCATATGGTATTTTTCTCTCTCTGTCTGACGTATTTCACTTAGCATAATACCCTCTGGATCTATCCATGTTGCTACAAATGCCAAGATCTCATGCTTTTTTATGGCTGAATAATAGTCCATGGAGAGTTAGGTTCTTTCCATTATGTTGTCTATTGTAAATAATGCTGCAGTAAACACAGGGGTGCATATCTTTTAGAATGTGTTTTCATTCTGTTTGGGTAATACCCTAGTGGTAATACCCAGTATTGAATCATATGGTTTTTCTATTTTTAAGGAACCTCCATGCCATTTTCCACAGTGATTGCACCAGTTTACATTCCCACCAACCACAGTGCATGTGAGTTCCCTTTTCTTCACATCCTTGCCAACACCTGCTATTTCTTGTCTTTTTGATACTAGCAATTCTGACTGATGTGTGGTGATATCTCATTATGGCTTTCATTTGCATTTCCCTGATGAGTAGTGATGTTGAGCATCTTTTCCTGCATCTGTTAGCCAGCCATATGTGTTTTTTGGGGAAAAAAATTCTACTTAGGTCCTCTGCTTATAATATTATTGTTTTTGGTCTTGAGTTGTATTAGTTCTTTATGTAGTCTGGATGTTAACTCCTTGTTGGATAGGTTATTTGCATATGTCTTCTCCCATTCATTAGGTTGCTTTTTTTGTTTTCTTGATGATTTCCTTTGCTGTGGAAAAGCTTTTTATTTTTGTGTAATCCCAATAATTTATTTTTATTTTTGCCTGAGGGGATATATCCACAAATATGTTGCTGATAATGATATCAAAGAAGATACTACCTGTGGTTTCTTCTAGGCGTTTTATGGTCGAAGTCTCACATGTAGGTGTTTACTCAATTTTGAGTTTATTTTTTTATTTATTTAAAAAATTTTTTTTTAATCTTTATTTTTGGGAGAGAGAGAGAGACAGAGACAAAGCATGAGCAGGGGAGGAACAGATATTGAAGGAGATCAGAATCAGAAGCAGGCTCCAGGCTCTGAGGTGTCATCACAGAGCCTGATGCGGGGCTCAAACCCACAAGCTGTGAGATCATGACTTGAGCCAAAGTCGGACGCTTAACCAACTGAGCCACCCAGGCCTCTGGCCACCCAGGCACCCCTTCAGTTTATTTTTAGATGGCATGAGAAAGTGGTCCAGTTTTATTCTTTTACATGTGGCTGTCTAGTTTTCCCAGAACCATTTATTGAAGACATTATCTTTTTCTCATTGTATAGTCTTGCCTCCTTTTGGTAGATTGTCCAAGGTAGAGAGATGTCGGTTTGTTTCTGAGCTGTCTATTCTATTCTGCTGATCTATGTGTCTATTTTTGTGCCACTACCATGCTGTTTTGATTACTATAGCTGTGTAGCATAACTTGAAATTGGAGATTGTGATACCTCCAACTTTGTTCTTTCTCAATTTTGCTTTGGCTATTTGAAATCTTTTGTTGTTTCATATAAATTTTAGTATTATTTGCTCTACTTCTGTGAAAAATGCTTTTTATAGGGGTTGCATTTAACTTGTAATTGCTTTGGGTATTATGGACATTTAACAATTTTAACTCTTCCAGTCCATAAGCATAATGTACCTTCCTATTTATGTTGTCTTCAATTTCTTTCATTAACGTCTTACAGTTTTCAGAGTATAGGTCTTTCACCTCCTTGGATAAATTGAGTCCTAGGTATTTTACTCTTATTGGAATAATTGTAAATGGGATTGTTTTCTTAATTTTTGTTTCTACTAATTCATTATTAGTGTATAGAAATGCAACAAATTTTTGTGTATTGATTTTTGTATCCTGCAACTTGACTTACTTCATTTATTCTAATAGTTTTTTGGTGGAGTCTTTAGGATTTTCTATACATAGTATTCTGGTATCTGCAAATAGTAACAGTTTTACTTCTTCCTTATCAACTTGGGTGCTTTTTATTTCTTGTCTGATCACCACGGCTATGATTTCCAATATTATGCTGAGTAGAAGTGGCATCAGTGGACATCCTTGTTTTGTTCCTGATCTTGGAGGAAAACGTTTATCACCATTGAGTATGATGTTAGCTGTGGGTTTGTTATATGTGGCCTCTATTATGTTGAGGTATGTTCCCTCTAAGCTCTCTTGTTGAGAGTTTTTACCATGAACAGATGCTATATATTGTCCATGATTTTTCTGCATTTGTTGAGATGATCATATGGTTTTTATCCTTACTCTTTTTAATGTGATCTATCACATTGATTAAATTTTAAAAATAGTTAACCACCCTTGCATTCCTGGAATAAATCTCACTTGATCATGGTGAATGCTTTTTTAATGTATTGTTAAAGTTGGTTTAGTAATATTTTGTTGAGGATTTTTGCATCTGTGTTCATCAGGGATATTGGATATTGGCCTATAGATTTCCTTTTTTTTTTTTTTTTTTTTTTTTTTTTGTAGTCTTTGGTTTTGCTATAAGGATAATGCTGGCTTCTTAGAATGAATATGGAAGTTTACCTTCCTTTTCTATTTTTTGGTATAGTTAGGAATATTAGGTATTAATTCTTTAAAGGTTTGTAGAATTCACCTGTGAAGCCATCTGATCCTGGACTTTTATTTGTTGGAGGTTTTTGAGTACCTATTCAATTTCATAACTACTAATTGGTCTGTTCAAATTTTCTTTTCTTCCTGATTCAATTTTGGAAGACTGTGTGTTTCTAGAAATTAATCCATTTCTTCTAGATTGGTTGTATTTGTAGGTCTTCTCTGTCCCTTTCTTATTCTCTTGCTCTCTTCCCTTGTGGTTTGCTAGTTTTCTTTATTGTTATATTACGTTCCTTTCTATTTTTTGTGTATCTGTTTTATGTTTTCAATCTGTGGTTACCACTGAGTTCTTCTATAACATCTTATGTGTGTAGCCATCTACACTAAGTTTATAGTTGTTTAAGTTTGAACAAATTCTTTTTTTATTCTTTATTTTAAAAAAGTTTTTTTAACAAGTCTTTTTGCCTAGTGTGGGGCTTGAACTCACAACTCTGAGATTGAGTCACATGCTCCACCAACTGACCCAGCCAGGCACACTGAACACATTCTAAAAGCATTAATTTTTTACTCCCCTTTTCCATTTTTTGCATATTGTGTCATATTTAGTATCTTTTTATTTTGTGTAACTCTTGACTAGTTTTGGTATATACTATAATTGATTTTACTATTCTTGTGTTTTAACCTTCATGCTGGTTTTAGAAGTGACTAATCTGCCACCTTTACTGTGTATTTGCTTTTACTTTTGATCTTTGTTTCAGTTAAATAATTCCCTTTAACATTTTTTGTAAGGCTGGCTTAATGGTTACAAACTCCTTTAACTCTTGTTTGAGGGGCTCTTTATCTCTCCTTGTATAATAACCATGAGATCATGACCTGAGCCGAAGTCAGATGCTTAACTGACTGAGCCACCCAGGCACCCCATAAATTTAAATCTTTAAAAAAAAATTTATTAAGTAATCTCTGTGTCCAATGTGGGGCTCAAACTCAACCCTGAGATCAAGAGTCACATGCTCTACTGACTGAGCCAGCCAGGTGCCCCTGTAAATTTAAATCTTAATACCAACTTGTCAGCTTCAACATTAACATGTAAAAGAAATGGCCTTGAGAGGGTACAGACTTACCTGGATTAATAAAGATAATGTAGTTATTAGTTCCCAGTGTACATCTTTTGAATGAGTTCTTGGTTGCAAGTAACAAAATAAGTCAAAATAGCTTAAACAAAATTATTGTAAGGATGGAGCCTTTTATGGAGGAATGAATTCAAGCCTCAGGGAAGGGCTTAACCAAGGAATTGAAAGCTGTTAGGGATCTCTGCATTCCCCCTCTTCCTTGTACTTATCTGTTCTATGGTTTTCTTTACTCTCAGTTTAGTTGGAGTTGGTAAACTCTAAGGCTTATATTTTACAGGTGCAGCTATCTGATAAAACTAACTCAACTTTTTTTGTACCCAATTCCAAATTCTTAATGAGAGAATTAGATTTGTCCAGTTAGAGCTCTGTGTTGATCTTTGGTCCACTTAGCTATCCTTAGGTTGGCCAAGTCATACAGTTAATGATGGCTGCCAGAGGCCAGCCCTGTCGATCAAGGAGTGTTTGTAGGGAGTGTTTTTAGAGAAAACAAAAGGGTTATTGATTTTCTAGGTGGGCACAGATCTAAGTGGGTTAATTCTCAGGTGCCTCCAAATGTCTGTAATTTTTTCGGGACTAGATATCCACTCACTTACCCAATTCTGGGACCTGAAACTCCTCTTGCCATAATTCATTTTATTAAATTTTATTTAATTTTTTATTAAATATCCAAATGGAGCAAATTACAGAGTAATGATCATTTATTACTTAAACACTTTAAAACCTATTCTGATTGCTGGATTATCTTTCTGGATGTATCAACCTGATACATGGCTAGCTGTCATAGTCAGTAAAAGCACACATTTGCCATATTTGCTGATAATGATTTTTTTTTTTTAACCTGGGATAGTTTATTTCTTTATTTTTTATTTTAATTCCAGTATAACATACAGAATTGTATTCATTCCAGGTATACAATGCAGTGTTTCAAGAATTCTATGTATTACTCAGTGCTCAGCATGATAAATATATTCTTAATCCCCTTCACCTGTTTCACCCATCCCCCCTCCCACCTCCCCACTGGTAACCTTCAGTTCTCTATAGTTAAGAGTCTGTTTTTTGGCTTTTCTCTTTTTTCTCCTTTGTTCGTTTGTTTTATTTCTTAAATTGCACATACGAGTGAGATCAAATGATATTTGTCTTTCTCTGACTTATTTCACTTAATATTATATCCTCTAGATCTATCCATGTTGTTGCAAGTGGCAAGATTTTATTCTTATTTATGGCTGAATAGTATATATGCCACCTCTTTGTTATCCATTCACCTGTTGATGGATACTGGGTTGCTTCCATAATTTTGCTATTGTAAATAATGCTGGAGTAAACATAAGGGTACATAGATCTTTTTGAATTAGTCTTTTCATATTCTTTGGGTAAATACCCAGGAGTGGAATTAAGGATCATATGATAATTCTACTTTTAGTTTTTTGAGGAACCTCCATAGTGACTTTTCCAAGTTTGCATTCCCACCAATAATGCATGAGGGTTCCTTTTTCTCCACATTCTCACTAACACTTGTTGTTCCTTTTTTTTTCTTTTTTTCTTTTTTTTTAGACATTCTGTCAGGTGTTACTTCATTGTGTTTTTGACTTGCTTTTCCCTGATGATGAATGATGTTGAGCGTCTTTTCGTGTATCTGTTGGCCCTCTGCATGTCTTTGGAGAAATGTCTGCTCATGTCTCCTGCCCTTTTGTAATCAGATTATTTGGGGTTTGTAGAGTTGTATAAGTTCTTTACATATTTTGTATGCTAACCCTTTATCAGATATGTCATTTGCAAATAGTTTCTACTATTTAGTAGGTTTTCTTTTAGTTTTGTTGATTGTTTCCTTTGCTGTGTAGATTTTATTTTGATGTAGTCCCAATAGTCTATTTTTACTTTTGTTTTCCTTGCCTCCAGAGAGAGATCTAGCAAAATGTTGCTATGGCCAATGTCAGAGAAATTACTGCTTGTGCTCTCTTCTAGGATTTTATGGTTTCACACCTCACATTTAGATCCTTAATCCATTTTGAGTTTATTTTTGTATATGGTATAAGAAAGTGGTGCAGGTCCATTGTTTTGCATGTTGCTGTTTAGTCTTCTCAATAACATTTGTTGAAGAAACTTTCCCATTGCACATTCTTATGCTTTGTTGAAGATTAAATTGACCACATAATCATGAGTTTATTCCTGGGCTCTCTATACTGTGCCATCAATCTGTGTGTCTGTTTTGTGCAAGTACCATAGTGTTTTGATTAGTACAGCTTTGTTGTATAACTTCAAATCTGGCATTGTGATACCTACCTCCAATTTTACTTTTATTTTTCAAAACTGCTTTGGCTATTTAAGATCTTTTATAATTCCATACAAATTTGAGGATTGTTTGTTCTAGTTCTATGAAGAACGCTGCTGGAATTTTGTAAACAAATCTCCTTCTGTATACCCCAGGCATTTTTCAAACTGCTACGTCTATGCTGTATCTCAGCTGTGCTGTCTCTTTAAGGGTGGGGACTCTACTTTTATGGTTCTCTTAGAGCTGAACGCGTTGATTTTTAAATTTCCAGATATTAAGTCCCACTGATTGTTAGGCCCCTCTGGTTTTCAGAGCCAAATGTTATGGGATTCATTCTCCTGTGCCTGGGGTGCTGGGTGTGTGGATCTGCTCCTCTCCCCTCTCTGCACCTGCTAGTCCTTCCTTCCCACAGACAGTCCCATGAGTCCATTTGGTTCCTAACCACATCTGGTTCTTTCTATCCTCTTTGATGTGGCCTCTTCTTTACATTCAGCAGTGGTGAGTCTATTCTGCCAGTCTTTGGGTCACTTTCTGAGTTATTTACACTGATGTGGGTGTTCTCTAGTTGTATCCTTGGGACAAAGTGAGCTTAGGATCCTCCTACTCTGCCATCTTCTGCAAAGGTCTCTCTGATTTTTAGGAAAAATGAATTGTGGTCCTATTTTTAAATTATTAATAGGAAAACGTGGCTCAACCCCAACACAGACAGTAACTGACACATAAAGGTTACTTAATGAATTTATTAACTGAAAAATAAAATCAGTGACTTTTGCACAATACATAGTTGGTTTATAGCGTTGCCACACAGCAAATTGAATTTTAGTTTTCTGGAAAGACATTTTGTAGTTATACACCGGGAAGTCATGAAGCCCTAAACAGATGCTTTAGGGATGCATGACTGAGGCTATTCTTTGGCTATTGTGGGTGATACCAACAGCTGCTTTGAAAGCATTTCAGCCAAAATTATTTCAGCTATGCCTTATGACATGGCACTCTGGAATTCCAGTAAAAGGTGATTTTAAGAACTAAAATAGATTCAATTAAGAGCAGCTTATTGAGGAAAATTTTCATTTTGCTCAAAATGAAATGGCCAGAGGAGGTAGCCATAACATAGTTTATCTCAGATTTCAGGATTTGATGTCCGTTCTGCCATTTCCAAAGCATATGGTTCTATCATTGGTCAGAAATAAAAACTAGCAGCATTCCAAGTCTTATCAGTAGTAGCTTTTGTCAGATTATAACCTCCTCCGGCTAGCCAAGAGCCTACATGAGAAAAATGGTATTTGAGGAACATTGTCTGAGGGACTTTTCAGTCTTTTATTCTCAGTTCTATCCTAGGATCAAGTTGTGGAATTTCTTACATTGAGTTCTTCTTAAATACTATAATTTTCCTTTTTATCAAAGTTTACTTCAAGAGAACAGTTTTGGGAAAGTCACCTGTTTTGTTGTAATAATAATTTAGAATATCATTTGCTTCTTTATCCAATTGTCTTTTATAATGAAGTTCTGTGAAAATTCCTTCCACAATTCAAGGTTAGGAAAGTTTTTTCTCCTCCCTGGAAGCATTCCTCTTTTCTGATAATAAAAATCAAATAACCACACATCTTATCAGTCTCGTGTAAAGATGCATGAGGCAAGCACTGAAGTTTAAGTCATTATATTGGCCTTCAATTACATGTTTCTATTCTCATTTAGTCCTGACTTTCCACTCCTATTTAATTAGTAACTTTAATAAAGAATAAATATTTTTATCCTATGTCTTCTTTTCAGTCACGTCTAATTACTTTTTTAAATGAAGCAGTGTGTGTATATACTTTTAACATATACATAAATGAAATATAAAATAGCAATGAATTTAGAATGTAGAAGAATTTATGTGTATGTACAACCACACACGAGTGTGAATATATGGATATACACAGAGTTCGTAAATACAGACCTATTTCATTTAATTTATTTGATAACCGACTAGGAGTTTGGTATTGTACCAGAAGGGAAAGGCCAAAGATAAATTATATGGTAATTGACTTTAAGACTATTTGGGGAGACTGAGAACAGATCTTTGCCCGTATATCATCTTTTAACGAGGCTCACCCAGACTATTCTGTTTAATACTGAAACATGCCCACCTTTTCCCATCTCCTGCACTGACACCCTACCATCCTTTTACTCTTTTCTGTATCACTTACCACTTTCTAACATTCAGTGGTTTTATTATGTTTATTGTTCATTGTCTATTTCCCCTGATTCTAAGTTCCATGAGGACAGGGATATTTGTACATTTTGTTCAATGACATATTTATCCCAATCACCTTAAGGAATGCCTGGCACATAGTAGCTACTTAATAAATATTTGAATAATTGTAATATAAATGCTATAGGTAGACATAGAAAAGAATGTCTAGTTCATTGTGAGGGCCTGAAAAAAACTTTCACAGAAGAAGTGACAACAGAGTTCTGTAGAAAGGTATTTCAGGCACAAGCCCAGAAAACTCAGGGATAAGAAGAGTAAATGCTTTGGTAATACTAAAGATAGAACTCATGTGTTGGTCTGTATGTGACCTCCTAGCATCTCAGGTAATCTTCGGTCCTTCTCCACTTCTCTGACTGTATGTTCTAAGCATCTTCTATTCATATATTGAGATTTAAACATATGCTGAGGTGCCAAAGGGCACAACATTCACATAGAAAATGGCATATAGAAAAAAGCAAAAGGAATGAATCTTTATTTCTTTTTAAATTTTTTAATATGAAATTTATTGTCAAATTGGTTTCCATACAACACCCAGTGCTCATCCCAAAAGGTGCCCTCCTCAATGCCCATCACCCACCCTCAGCTCCCTCCCACCCCTCATCAACCCTCAGTTCTCAGTTTTTAAGTTTTCACCATATATATACAAATATCTGCATTAATGCAGAGTCACTGGGATAGTACTGAACTATTTAGTCTTGATTTTTTTTTCAATATATGAAATTATTGTCAAAATGGTTTCCATACAACACCCAGTGCTCATCCCAACAGGTGCCCTTCTCAATACCCATCAACCACCCTCCCCTCCCTCCCACCCCCCATCAACCCTCAGTTTGTTCTCAGTTTTTAAGAGTCTCTTATACTTTGGCTCTCTCCCACTCTAACCTCTTTTTTTTTTTTTCCTTCCCCTCTCCCATGGGTTTCTGTTAAGTTTCTCAGAATCCACATAAGAGTGAAAACATATGGTATCTGTCTTTCTCTGTATGGCTTATTTCACTTAGCATCACACTCTCCAGTTCCATCCACGTTGCTACAAAGGGCCATATTTCATTCTTTCTCATTGCCACATAGTACTCCATTGTGTATATAAACCACAATTTCTTTATCCATTCATCAGTTGATGGACATTTAGGCTCTTTCCACAATTTGGCTATTGTTGAGAGTGCTGCTATAAACATTGGGGTACAAGTGCCCCTATGCATCAGTACTCCTGTATCTCTTGGGTAAATTCCTAGCAGTGCTATTGCTGGGTCATAGGGTAGGTCTATTTTTAATTTTCTGAGGAACCTCCACACTGTTTTCCAGAGTGGCTGCACCAATTTGCATTCCCACCAACAGTGCAAGAGGGTTCCCGTTTCTCCACATCCTCTCCAGCATCTATAGTCTCCTGATTTGTTCATTTTGGCATTTAGTCTTCATTTTTAAAGAAATTAATTGAAATTGAGGTATAATTTTCATATAACATATTAGTTTCAGGTATACAACATAAAGGATTTGATATTTGTATATATATGGTGAAATGATAACCACAACAAGTCTAATTAATTAACATCTGTCACCTTACATAGTTACAAATTTTTTTATGGTAACTTTTTAAAAACATTTGTTTAACGTTTATCTATTTTTGAGAGGAAGAAGATAAGCGGGAGGAGCAGAGAGAGAGGAAGACACAGAATCTGAAGCAGGCTGCATGCTCTGAGCTGTCAGCACGGAGCCTGATGCAGGGCTTGAACCCACAAACTGTGAGATCATATAACCTGAGCTGAAAAGTCAGATGCTTAACTGAGTGAGCCACCAAGGTGCCCTTCTTATGGTAACTTTTAAGATCTACTCTCAGCAACATTCAAATATGCAATGCAGTATTATAAACTAGTTACCATGCTGTACATTACATCCCCAACACATTTATAACTGGAAATTCTCAACTTTTGACCTCCTTCACCCATATTTCTCCCCCCATATCCCCTTTTGCACCCGTCTGCCTTTTGTTTTTTGTTTTTTTTTTAAATATTTTATTTTTTTTAAATTTTTTTTTTATTTATTTTTTATTTTTTATTTTTTAATATATGAAATTTACTGTCAAATTGGTTTCCATACAACACCCAGTGCTCATCCCAAAAGGTACCCTCCTCAATACCCATCACCCACCCTGCCCTCCCTCCCACCCTGCCCTCCCTCCCACCCCCCATCAACCCTCAGTTTGTTCTCAGTTTTTAACAGTCTCTTATGCTTTGGCTCTCTCCCACTCTAACCTCTTTTTTTTTTTTTTTTTTTCCCTCCCCCATGGGTTTCTGTTATGTTTCTCAGGATCCACATAAGAGTGAAACCATATGGTATCTGTCTTTCTCTGTATGGCTTATTTCACTTAGCATCACACTCTCCAGTTCCATCCATGTTGCTACAAAAGGCCATATTTCATTTTTTCTCATTGCCACGTAGTATTCCATTGTGTATATAAACCACAATTTCTTTATCCATTCATCAGTTGATGGACATTTAGGCTCTTTCCATAATTTGGCTATTGTTGAGAGTGCCGCTATGAACATTGGGGTACAGGTGCCCCTATGCATCAGTACTCCTGTATCCCTTGGATAAATTCCTAGCAGTGCTATTGCTGGGTCATAGGGTAGGTCTATTTTTAATTTTCTGAGGAACCTCCACACTGCTTTCCAGAGCGGCTGCACCAATTTGCATTCCCACCAACAGTGCAAGAGGGTTCCTGTTTCTCCACATCCTCTCCAGCATCTATAGTCTCCTGATTTCTTCATTTTGGCCACTCTGACTGGCGTGAGGTGGTATCTGAGTGTGGTTTTGATTTGTATTTCCCTGATAAGGAGCGACGTTGAACATCTTTTCATGTGCCTGTTGGCCATCCGGATGTCTTCTTTAGAGAAGTGTCTATTCATGTTTTCTGCCCATTTCTTCACTGGGTTATTTGTCTTTCGGGTGTGGAGTTTGATGAGCTCTTTATAGATTTTGGATACTAGCCCTTTGTCCGATGTGTCATTTGCAAATATCTTTTCCCATTCCGTTGGTTGCCTTTTAGTTTTGTTGGTTGTTTCCTTTGCTGTGCAGAAGCTTTTTATCTTCATAAGGTCCCAGTAATTCACTTTTGCTTTTAATTCCCTTGCCTTTGGGGATGTGCCGAGTAAGAGATTGCTACGGCTGAGGTCAGGGAGGTCTTTTCCTGCTTTCTCCTCTAAGGTTTTGATGGTTTCCTGTCTCACATTCAGGTCCTTTATCCATTTTGAGTTTATTTTTGTGAATGGTGTGAGAAAGTGGTCTAGTTTCAACCTTCTGCATGTTGCTGTCCAGTTCTCCCAGCACTATTTGTTAAAGAGACTGTCTTTTTTCCATTGGATGTTCTTTCCTGCTTTGTCAAAGATGAGTTGGCCATACGTTTGTGGGTCTAGTTCTGGGGTTTCTATTCTATTCCATTGGTCTATGTGTCTGTTTTTGTGCCAATACCATGCTATCTTGATGATGACAGCTTTGTAGTAGAGGCTAAAGTCTGGGATTGTGATGCCTCCTGCTTTGGTCTTCTTCTTCAAAATTACTTTGGCTATTCGGGGCCTTTTGTGGTTCCATATGAATTTTAGGATTGCTTGTTCTAGTTTCGAGAAGAATGCTGGTGCAATTTTGATTGGGATTGCATTGAATGTGTAGGTAGCTTTGGGTAGTATTGACATTTTGACAATATTTATTCTTCCAATCCATGAGCAGGGAATGTCTTTCCATTTCTTTATATCTTCTTCAATTACCTGCATAAGCTTTCTATAGTTTTCAGCATACAGATCTTTTACATCTTTGGTTAGATTTATTCCTAGGTATTTTATGCTTCTTGGTGCAATTGTGAATGGGATCAGTTTCTTCATTTGTCTTTCTGTTGCTTCATTGTTAGTGTATAAGAATGCAACTGATTTCTGCACATTGATTTTGTATCCTGCAACTTTGCTGAATTCATGTATCAGTTCTAGCAGACTTTTGGTGGAGTCTATCGGATTTTCCATGTATAATATCATGTCATCTGCAAAAAGCGAAAGCTTGACTTCATCTTTGCCAATTTTGATGCCTTTGATTTCCTTTTGTTGTCTGATTGCTGATGCTAGAACTTCCAGCACTATATTAAACAACAGCGGTGACAGTGGGCATCCCTGTCGTGTTCCTGATCTCAGGGAAAAAGCTCTCAGTTTTTCCCCGTTGAGGATGATGTTAGCTGTGGGCTTTTCATAAATGGCCTTTATGATCTTTAAGTATGTTCCTTCTATCCCAACTTTCTCAAGGGTTTTTATTAAGAAAGGGTGCTGGATTTTGTCAAAGGCCTTTTCTGCATCGATTGACAGGATCATATGGTTCTTGTCTTTTTTTTTGTTAATGTGATGTATCACGTTGATCGATTTGTGAATGTTGAACCAGCCCTGCATCCCAGGAATGAATCCCACTTGATCATGGTGAATAATTCTTTTTATATGCTGTTGAATTCGATTTGCTAGTATCTTATTAAGAATTTTTGCATCCATATTCATCAGGGATATTGGCCTGTAGTTCTCTTTTTTTACTGGGTCTCTGTCTGGTTTAGGAATCAAAGTAATACTGGCTTCATAGAATGAGTCTGGAAGTTTTCCTTCCCTTTCTATTTCTTGGAATAGCTTGAGAAGGATAGGTATTATCTCTGCTTTAAATGTCTGGTAGAACTCCCCTGGGAAGCCATCTGGTCCTGGACTCTTATTTGTTGGGAGATTTTTGATAACCGATTCAATTTCTTCGCTGGTTATGGGTCTGTTCAAGCTTTCTATTTCCTCCTGATTGAGTTTTGGAAGAGTGTGGGTGTTTAGAAATTTGTCCATTTCTTCCAGGTTGTCCAATTTGCTGACATATAATTTTTCATAGTATTCCCTGATAATTGTTTGTATCTCTGAGGGATTGGTTGTAATCATTCCATTTTCATTCATGATTGTATCTATTTGGGTCATCTCCCTTTTCTTTTTGAGAAGCCTGGCTAGAGATTTGTCAATTTTGTTTATTTTTTCAAAAAACCAACTCTTGGTTTCGTTGATCTGCTCTACAGTTTTTTTAGATTCTATATTGTTTATTTCTGCTCTGATCTTTATTATTTCTCTTCTTCTGCTGGGTTTAGGCTGCCTTTGCTGTTCTGCTTCCATTTCCTTTAGGTGTGCTGTTAGATTTTGTATTTGGGATTTTTCTTGTTTCTTGAGATAGGCCTGGATTGCAATGTATTTTCCTCTCAGGACTGCCTTCGCTGCATCCCAAAGCGTTTGGATTGTTGTATTTTCATTTTCGTTTGTTTCCATATATATTTTAATTTCTTCTCTAATTGCCTGGTTGACCCACTCATTCGTTAGTAGGGTGTTCTTTAACCTCCATGCTTTTGGAGGTTTTCCAGACTTTTTCCTGTGGTTGATTTCAAGCTTCATAGCATTGTGGTCTGAAAGTATGCATGGTATAATTTCAATTCTTGTAAACTTATGAAGGGCTGTTTTGTGACCCAGTATATGATCTATGTTGGAGAATGTTCCATGTGCACTCGAGAAGAAAGTATATTCTGTTGCTTTGGGGTGCAGAGTTCTAAATATATCTGTCAAGTCCATCTGATCCAATGTATCATTCAGGGCCCTTGTTTCTTTATTGACTGTGTGTCTAGATGATCTATCCATTTCTGTAAGTGGGGTGTTAAAGTCCCCTGCAATGACCACATTCTTATCAAATAAGGTTGCGTATGTTTATGAGTAATTGTTTTATATATCTGGGGGCTCGGGTATTTGGCGCATAGACATTTATAATAGTTAGCTCTTCCTGGTGGATAGACCCTGTGATTATTATATAATGCCCTTCTTCATCTCTTGTTACAGCCTTTAATTTAAAGTCTAGTTTGTCTGATATAAGTATGGCTACTCCAGTTTTCTTTTGGCTTCCAGGAGCATGATAAATAGTTCTCCATCCCCTCACTCTCAATCTAAAGGTGTCCTCAGATCTAAAATGAGTCTCTTGTAGACAGCAAATAGATGGGTCTTGTTTTTTTATCCATTCTGATACCCTATGTCTTTTAGTTGGCGCATTTAATCCATTTACATTCAGTGTTATTATAGAAAGATATGGGTTTAGAGTCATTGTGATGTCTGTATGTTTTATGCTTGTAGTGATGTCTCTGGTACTTTGTCTCACAGGATCCCCCTTAGGATCTCTTGTAGGGCTGGTTTCGTGGTGACAAGTTCCTTCAGTTTTTGTTTGTTTGGGAAGACCTTTATCTCTCCTTCTATTCTAAATGACAGACTTGCTGGATAAAGGATTCTCGGCTGCATATTTTTTCTGTTTAGCACACTGTAGATATCGTGCCAAGCCTTTCTGGCCTGCCAAGTTTCAAAGGAGAGATCAGTCACGAGTCTTATAGGTCTCCCTTTATATGTGAGGGCACGTTTATCCCTTGCTGCTTTCAGAATTTTCTCTTTATCCTTGTATTTTGCCAGTTTCACTATGATATGTCGTGCAGAAGATCGATTCAAGTTACGTCTGAAGGGAGTTCTCTGTGCCTCTTGGATTTCAATGCCTTTTTCCTTCCCCAGTTCAGGGAAGTTCTCAGCTATAATTTGTTCAAGTACCCCTTCAGCACCTTTCCCTCTCTCTTCCTCCTCTGGGATACCAATTATGCATATATTATTTCTTTTTAGTGTATCACTTAGTTCTCTAATTTTCCCCTCATACTCCTGGATTTTTTTATCTTTCTTTCAGCTTCCTCTTTCTCCATAACTTTATCTTCTAGTTCACCTATTCTCTCCTCTGCCTCTTCAAGCCGAGCCATTGTGGTTTCCATTTTGTTTTGCATTTCGTTTAAAGCGTTTTTCAACTCCTCGTGACTGTTCCTTAGTCCCTCGATCTTTGTGGCAAGAGATTCTCTGCTGTCCTGTATACTGTTTTCAAGCCCAGCGATTAATTTTATGACTATTATTCTAAATCCACTTTCTGTTATATTATTTAAATCCTTTTTGATCAGTTCATTAGCTGTTGTTATTTCCTGGAGATTCTTCTGAGGGGAATTCTTCCGTTTGGTCATTTTGGAGAGTCCCTGGCGTGGTGAGGACCTGCAGTGCACTTCCCCTGTGCTGTGGTGTATAACTGGAGTTAGTGGGCGGGGCCGCAGTCCGACCCGATGTCTGCCCCCAGCCCACTGCTGGGGCCACAGTCAGACTGGTGTGTGCCTTCTCTTCCCCTCTCCTAGGGGCGGGATTCACTGTGGGGTGGTGTGTCCCGTCTGGGCTACTTGCACACTGCCAGGCTTGTGTTGCTGGGGATCTGGTGTATTAGCTGGGGTGGGTAGGCAAGGTGCACGGGGGCTGGAGGGGCAGGCTTAGCTCGCTTCTCCTTAGGTGATCCACTTCAGGAGGGGCCCTGTGGCAGCGGGAGGGAGTCAGATCCGCTGCCGGAGGTTTGGCTCCGCAGAAGCACAGAGTTGGGTGTTTGCGCGGAGCGAGCAAGTTCCCTGGCAGGAACTGGTTCCCTTTGGGATTTTGGCTGGGGGATGGGCGGGGGAGATGGCGCTGGCGAGCGCCTTTGTTCCCCGCCAAGCTGAGCTCTGCCGTCCGGGGGCTCAGCAGCTCTCCCTCCCTTTGTCCTCCAGCCTTCCCGCTTTCCGCGCAGAGCTGTTAACTTATGACCTCCCAGACGCTAAGTCGCGCTTGCTGTCGGAACACCGTCTGTCCGGCCCCTCCGCTTTTGCCAGCCCGACTCGGGGGCTCTGCTTGGCCGGCGAGCCGCCCCTCCGCCCCGGCTCCCTCCCGCCAGTCCGTGGAGCGCGCACCGCCTCGCCGCCCTTCCTACCCTCTTCCGTGGGCCTCTGGTCTGCGCTTGACTCCGGAGACTCCCTTCTGCTAATCCTCTGGCGGTTTTCTGGGTTCTTTAGGCAGGTGTAGGTGGAATCTAAGTGATCGGCAGGACGCGCTGTGAGCCCCGCGTCCTCCTACGCCGCCATCTTCCCCCGTCTGCCTTTTGTAACCACCAATATGTTCTCTGTATCTATGAGCTGGGTTTTGCTTTTGTTTTTGCTATTTTATATATATATATATATTTAAAGTTTATTTATTTTGAGACTGATTAAGTGCACATGTGAATGGAGGAGAGGTAGAGAGACAGGGAGAGAGAGAATCCCAAGCAGGCTCCATGTTGTTCGTGCAGAGCCCCACACGGGGCTCAGTCTCATGAACCATGAGGTCATGACCCAAGCTGAAATCAAGTCAGACACTTAACCATCTGAGCCACCTAGGCGCCCCTGTTTTTGCTATTTTAGATTCTATATGTAAGAGAGATCATATGTTATTTGTCTGTCCCTGTCTACCTATTTCACTTAGCATAATGCCCTAGAGGTCCATCCATTTTGTGACAAATTGCAAGATTTCATTCTTTTTTTATGGTTGAATAGTATTCTGTTGTATAGTGTGTGTGTGTGTGTGTGCGCGTGCGTGTGTGTGTGTGTGTGTTCATTCACCCACTGAGGGAGAGTTAGGTTGTCTCCATGTCTTGGCTATTGTAAATAATGCTGCTATGAACATGGGGGTGCGTATATCTTTTTGAGTTTGTGTTTTGATTTTCTTTGGATGAATACCCAGAGTGGAATTATTAGATTATTTGATAGTTCCATTTTTTTAATTTTTTGAGGAACCTCCATACTGTTTCCATAGTGGCTGCACCAATTACATTTCCACCAACAGTGCATGAGGGTTCCCTTTTCTCCACATCCTTGCCAATATTTCCTATTTCTTGTCCTTTTGATAATAGCCATTTTGACTTGTGTAATATCTCTTTGTGATTATGATTTGCCTATCCCTGATGATTAGTGTGGTTGAGCATCTTTTCCTGTGTCTTGGCCATTTGTATGTCTTTGGAAAAATAAAAATGTCTATCCAGATTCTCTGCCCATTTTTTAATCAGATTTTTTTTTGCTGTTGAGTTGTATGAATTTTTTATATATTTTGGATATTAGCCCCTTATCAGCTATATAATTTGCAAATATTTTCTCCCATTCAGTAGGTTGCCTTTTTGTTTTGTTGATAGTTTCCCTTTGCTGCACAGAAGTTTTTTTTAGTTTGATATATAGTCCACTTATTTTCCTTTTGTTACTTCTTGTTTAAAAAAATTGTGATAAAATCTGTATAACATGAAATTTATCATTTTAATGAGTTTAAGTATACAGTTTGTGGCATTAAGTATATTCACAATGTTATGCAACCATCACTACTATCTTTGGAATTTTTTATCATCTCAAATTTTATACCCATTAGACAATAACTCTCTTTTACTTCCTTCTCTTCATTTCTGACAAATTCTGATCTTTTTTTCTGTCATTGTGAATTTATCTATTCTAGCTTCCTCACATAAGTGGAATCATAACATTATTTCTTCTTTTGTCTGGCTTATTTCACCAAGCATTTTTTTCAGGGTTCATCTGTGTTGTAGCACATGTGAGATTTTCACTCCTTTTTAAGGCTGAATAATATTCCATTATATGTATGTGGCACATTCTGTTATTGTAAGATAATAAAAAAATATATATATTGGTCTCTGCCCCAGATTCCTGGGTGCAAAGCTCCTAAACTCTTGTAATTTCCTAAATTATAAGAACACTATGAGCAATCTTGTTTTAATATTTGGTCTTTGACCTCATCTGTGACACAGGGCTCCTAAAACTCTTTTAAGTTCCTCAGTGATAAGAGCACCACCTCTTGGTCTACTAAGGTACCTTTAGGTGGGCTCCTGGATAGAGGACTGGTCACCAGAAAGACCAAGCCATGATTAGAGGCTTGGAATTTTCAGCCTTACCCTCCATCCTCCAGAGAGATGAGAGGGGCTTGAAATGACATTAATAATTGATTATGCCTATGTGAGAAAGCCTTCTTAAAATCCCAAAAGTATAGGGTTTAGACAGCTTCCAGGTTGGTGAACATGTCTATACTAGGAGGATAATGCACCCCAACCCTATAGGGACAAAAGCTCTTGCATTTAGGAACATCTAAGACCTTGTCCTATGCATCTCTTCCTCTGGCTTTTTATCCTTTATCCTATCCTTTAATCTGGTAGACATGTTTCCTGGAGTTCAGTGAGCCACTCAAGCAAATTAACCAAACCCAGGGTCATTAGAGCCTCCAATGTATAGCTAGTTGGTCAGAGGCACAGGTGACAACCTGGACCTGTCCCTGGCTTCTGAAGTGTGCATATGTGTAGGGAGTGAGTGAGAGGAATGGCCTGTGGGACTAAACTCTGAAGTTGTGGAAGCCAATGATGTCTCTGAGTAGATAGTATCAGAATTTGGTTAAATTGAAGGACACTCAGCTGATGGCAGAGATTTACTTGTTGTTGGCTGGGGAGGGGTGGGGAGGGGAAGAAAACACACACATTTGTTGGCCAGAAGTGTCAGAAATGAATGTTTTGTATGAGGAGATAGACTGAATTGAAGTATTTTCCTACAACAGAAGGGAAAGATTGGGTTTTTAATTTTAGTTATCTGTTCATCCATTGATGGACATTTGGATTGTTTCTACCTTGTGGCTATTGTGAATAATGCTGCTATGGCCATGGGTGTGCAGGTATCTGTTCGAGTTCCTATTCAAAATTTTGCCTTTGAATGTATACCTACATGTGGAAAAGCTGAATCATATGGTAATTCTCTTTAATTTTTTTGAGGAACAGCCAAACTATTTTCCACAATGGCTGTATCATTTTACATTCCTACCAGCAGTGCCAAAGGGTTCCAGTCTCTCAACATCCTTGCCAACTTATCCCTCCCACCTTTTTATTTTTTTAAATTCCATTATAGTTAACATGCAGTGTTATATTAGTTTTATATGTACAATATAGTGTTTCCAGAATTCTATACATTACTCAGTGCTCATCAGGATAAGTGACTCTTAATCTCCTTCACCTATTTCATCTAACCTCACTCCCACCTCCCCTCTGGTAACCCTCAGTTTATTCTCTATAGTTAAGAATCTGTTTTTGGGTTTGTTTCTTTTTGTTCATTTGTTCATTTGTTTCTTAAATTTCACATATGAGTCGGGGCACTTGGGTGGCTCCGTCAGTTAAGTGTTCAACTTCCACTCAGGTCATGATCTTGTGGTTTGTGAGTTTGAGCCCCATGTCAGACTCTGTACTGACAGCTCAGAGCCTGGATTCTGCTTCAGAATCTGTGTCTCCCTCTCTCTCTGCGCCTCCCCCCTCATGCTCTGTCTCTGTCTTGGTCTCTCTCTCTCAAAAAACAAGCATTAATTTTTTTTTAATTTCACATAAAAGTGAAACCATATGGTATTTGTCTTTCTCTGACTGACTTATTTCACTTAGCATTATACCCTTTAGATCCATCCATGTTGTTGCAATTGCCAAGATTTCATTCTTTTTTTATGGTTGAATAATATTCCATTGTATATATACTACATCTTCTTTATCCATTCATCAATTGATGGGCATTTGGGCTACTTCCATAATTCAGCTATTATAATACTGCAGTAAACATAGAGGTGCGTATATCTTTTTCAATTAGTGTTTTGTGTTCTTTGGATAAATGCCCAGTAGTAAAATTATTGGATCATAGGGTAATTATCTTTTTAATTTTTTGAGGAACCTCCATACTGTTTTCCATAGTGGCTGTACCAGTTTGCATTCCCACCAGTAGTGCAGGAGGGTTCCATTTTCTTGGAAAATCACATCCTTGCCAACACTTGTTTCTTGTGTTTGTTATTTTAGCCATTCTGACAGGGGTGAGGCGATATTTCATTGGGGTTTTGATTTATACTTCCCTGATGATGAGTGATCTTGAGCATCTTTTCATGTGTCTGTTGGCCATCTGAGTGTCTTCTTTGGAGAAATGTCTGTTCATGTCTTTTGCTCTTTTTAAAAATGGGATTGTGTGTGTGTGTGTGTGTGTGTGTGTGTGTGTGTGTTGAGCTGTATAAGTTCTTTATATATTTTGGATGCTAACCCTTTAGTGGATATGTCACTTTCAAATATCTTTTTTTCCATTCAGTAGTTTGCCTTTTAGTTTTGTTACTTGTTTCCTTTGCTGTGCAGAAGCTTTTTATTTTGATGTAGTCTCAGTAGTTTATTTTGCTTTTGTTTCTTTTACCTCAGGAGACATATTTAGAAAAATGTTACAACTGATGTCAGAAATTACTGCTTGTACTCTCTTGTACTCTTGCATTTATTTTTCTGCTATTCTGTGCCATTGATCTATGTGTCTGTTTTTGTGCCAGTACTGTACTGTTTTGACTACTACCGCTTTGTAGTGTGACTTGAAATCCAGATTTGTGATATCTCCAACTTTGTTTTTCTTTTTCAAGATTGCTTTGGCTATTCAGAGTCTTTTGTGATTCCATACAAATTTTGTAGGATTATTCTAGTTCTGTGAAGAATGCTGTTGGTATTTCAATAGGAATTGTATTAAATCTGTAGCTGGCTTTGGGTAATATGGACATTTTAACAATCTTTGTTCTTCCAATCCATGGGCATGGAATATCTTTCCATTTGTTTGTGGCCCTCCCACCTTTTAAAAATAAAAGTCAGCTTAATGGGTATGAAGTGGTATCCCATTATGGTTTTAACTTGACTTTTCTAATGACTAATGATGTTGAACATCTTTTCATGTGTTTATTGGCCATTTGTATGTTTTCTTTGGAGAAACATTTAAGTCCTTTGTCCATTGTTGAATTGGGCTTTTTGCTGCTGTTGTGTTGCTGTTGAGTCTTAGTAGTTATTTATATATTCTGGCTATTAATCCTTTTCAGATATATGCTTTGTGAGCTTTTTTTCCCCTTTTTGAGGGATTGACTTTTCACTTTGTTCATAATTTCTTTTGATGCACAAAGGCTTTTAATATTGATGAAGTCCTATGTGTGCTTTTGTTAGCTATGATTTTGGTGTTATAGCCAAGAAATCATTGCCAAATCTAATTTCATAAAGGTTTACCCTGTTTTCTTATAAGAGTTTTATAGTTTTAGCCTTTATGTTTCAGACTTTGATCCACTTTGTGTTAGTTTTTGTATATGGTGTAAGGTAAGGGTTCATCTTTTTTTTTTTTTTTTTTTTTTCTTGTGGATATCTGGGTTTTTCAGTGCTATTTGTTGAAAAAAACTGTCCTTTCCCCATTGAATGGTCTTGGCACTCTTGTCACAAATCATTGAACTATATGTGTGAGAGTTTATTTCTGGGCTATTTTATTTCAAAATTTTGAATACTAATAAAATTAAAATTATATTGTTAAAATTAAATATAACTACATTCAGAAAATTAGAGAGATATCGTAATTCCAAGGATTACCAGAGGTGGTTCATATGTAGTAACCTTCCAAACCAAAATTAAATGGTATAGTCCATTGTCACAGTGGTATCATGTAATAGAGAATATTAGAAAGTTTGTGATAACATAAAGGAAGTTATGCATATCATTATTTTAAAAGAATATGTCTATTCCAAAATATGTTGTTGTTCTCCATTTCATATATGAAAATAATACTTAAGAGACTTCTATAGATATTTTTTAGCTGGATCCAAAGCAATATACTGCTCTCAATATTTTTATATGCTTTTATCTGAATATTTAACTCAGAAGCTTGTTTGTGATATATTTCCAAATATCTTATTTGTATTGTTTTTCTTCCAAAATTTTGCATTTCGTTCCTGTGAACATGAATAAAGCATTCCAAGCATGTTATATTATAAACTTCTCCTTCTCTACCCCCTAATCCACATTAATACTCTCTACAACATGAAGAAAGACACAGAAAAATAAACCAATCATGGTTCAGCTGTTCAAGAAGCACTTCTCACAGCATGCCATATGTGTGCTCATGCTCTCTCTCGCTCTCTCATTTTCATTCATGTGCTCTCTGATTCTTTGTGATTCCCCCCGTAGGACCTATCTCTTTACTCCAGATTTAAAATCAGTGTTGGGGAAAAGCTAACAGCTAGAAGCATACTGTTTGATGATGAAAAGCCTTAAGTAAATATGTGAAGATATTATGTTAGGAACAGAAACAAGAGTTTTAATCATACCTACATACATGATTGGTTATGAAGGAAGTGACCAAATGAGATAAAAACTAAATATCTCAACCTGTATGTAAAAATCAGCTTGACCAAAGTAAAAGTGATATTGTGATTTATAATAAGAAATATTTGACCTTTGTCCCATTTCTGGCACAGAGCTTCTACAACTATTGGAATTTCCTAAGTGAGAAGAGGGTTGAAGGTGTCTTTTGTTATGTTAATCAGGTGATGTTTAGACCCCACCTAAGGATGGGTGCTCTGCCAGGGAGGCCAACCCTGTGATTACAGGGTTGGAACCCCTAGGCTTCCAGGGAGGGAAAAGGAATTGAAGATTGAGGTCAGTCACTAATGGCCAATGAAGCCTCCATAAAAACACAAAAGGACAGGGTTCAGAGAGCTTTCCGGTTGGGGAACCAGGACACTTCCATTTGCCATTGTGCCAGGCCCCAAACCCCAGGATCCCAAGAGGATCTTGTCCTATGTATCTTTTCATCTGGATGTTCATCTATAACCTTTAATATCCTTTGTAATAAACCAGCAATCTAATGTGTAAATAGGTTTCTTGAGTTCTGTGAGTGGCTCTAGCAAATTAATTGAACACAAAGAGAGGGTTGCAGGCACCTTTGATTTATAGCCAGTTGGTCAGAGGCACAGATAACAACCTAGCCTTGGGATTGGGGTATAAAGTGGAGAGCAGTCTTGTAGACTGAGCAGTTAACCTGTGGGATCTAATGCCATCTCCAGGTAGTTTCAGAATTGTAGGACACACAGCTGGTTTGGAAAATTGCTAAAATATGTGGGACAACCCCATCCCTATCTCTGACACATATTGGAAATTGGCAATCGGAACTGTTAATAAGGCAATTGGTGGTATATGTCCACTGTGGTTTTACTTCTAAACTCCTGGCATAAAAATAGTGTTAACATAATAAATAGCATTTTTATCATTGTTCTCACATCTCTGCAAACACTCTTCCTCCTTTGACCTCCCTCCTGTTGTACTTACCTAACAAAATCCTAATCCTGGTGAAGTATAATTTACCCATTCATATAAACCTGTATCCAAGTAGCTGAAGATGGCCAAAGAGCAAAATCATGCTGATGGGTTTCAATATAAATATATATAGCCTCTGATCTCAGTCACTTCTTGATAATCCTTTTATTCTTTAGTATATTTGCTCTTCTACTTTCGAACACAACTATTTACTCACCTATCATAATTTATATCTTTCCCAAACTATCTCATATTATCTTTGCAGGAAGGTAGGGTAGAAGGTATTTTATTACCCAGACCTGAAGACTGAGTCACAGAGGTTCTTTAAGATACTTGTCAGTGGCAGAGCCAGCACCAGGGAGCCTCAGAGGAGGTGAGCTTCCTTCACTGGAGTATCCAAGTTCAGTCAGGGTTGTTATAGGGGAGATTTAAGCATTCTGTCAGAGATTAGAACAGATGGCTTTTAAGGACTCTTCCAACTCCAAGATTCTAGGATTCCATGTTGCTTTTTCTATCAAAATAAATGTTTTGCTAAAACTGTTTTTCTTCAGTGATAGGGTTAACCCCATCTGTGGGGTGGGGGGAGAGCAAGAGAGAGGTAGAAAGGCTTTAATCTCATCCTAGGGTTCCTGTCACTCTGGAGACCAGACCTCAGAAAGGGAGGGCAAATCCAAACCCTATGTAGGACCTCTTTGGCAGAGTATCATGGTGGCATAATAATGGCTCTAGGTATATGATCAGCAAGGACAACATTGTCACTGCAGGAATGACAGGCAGTTCAACGGAGGTTTCCTGGACCTACCTTCCTTTGAGATGCAGTCCTATTTTTTATTTTTATTGTTTTCTAAGGAAAGTATTTATCTAATGTTTTTATTGGTGTATAGTTGATACACAATGTTACATTGTTTCAGGTATGCAACATAGTGATTTGACAAGTCTGAACATTATGCTATGCTTACCACAAGTGTAGCTATCATCTGTCACCATACAATTAACATACTATATTCTGGCATTACAATACCAGACTATATTCCCTATGCTGTACCTTTCATCTCCAAGACTTAATCATTCTACAACTAGAAAACTATCTCCTATTTCCCTTCCCTTTGTCATTTTGCCCATCCTCCCACCCATCTCCCTCTGGCAGCTATCAGTTCTCTGTATTTATGGGTCTGTTTCTGCTTTTGGTTTGCTTATTTATTTGTTAGATTCCACATAGAAGCAAAATCATATGGTATTTGTCTGACTTCTTTCATTTAGCATGATACCTTCCTAGGTCCATCCATGTTGTCACAAATGGTAAGACCTCATTCTTTTTTATGGCTGAGTAGTATTCCATTGTGTGTATATATGTGTATATGTATCATATCTTCCTTATCTCTCCATCTACTCATGGACATTTAGGTTGCTTTCATATCTTGGCCATTGTAAAAAATGCTGCATTAAACATAGGAGTGCATAGATCTTTTTTAATTAGTGTTTTTGTTTTCTTTGGGTAAATACCCCGTAGTAAAATTATGGGATCATATGGTAGTTTTGTTCTTTATTTTTTTGAGGATCCTCCATGCTGTTTCAGTAGTGGCTGCAGCAATTCACATCTCCACCAACAGTGCACAAGGGTTTCCTTTTTTTCCATACACTCACCAACACTTGTTTCTTGTCTTTTTGACTTGTGTAAGGTAATATCTCCTGGTGGTTTTGATTTGCATTTCCCTGGTGATTAGTGATACTGAACATCTTTTTATGTGTCCGTTGTTCATCTGTATGCCTTCTTTGGAAAAATGTCTATTCAGGTTCTCTGCCCATTTTTAATCAGATTATTTGTGGGGTTTTTTGGAGTTGTACAAGTTATTTTGGATGTTAGCCTCTTATTGGATATGTCATTTTCAAGTATCTTCTCCCATTCAGTAGGTTGCCTTTTTGTTTTCTCGATTGTTTCCTTTGCTGTGCGAAGGCTTTTTTAATCCCAATAGTTTATTTTTGCTTTTGCTTCCCTTTCCTGAGGAGACGGATCTAGAAAAATGTTGCTAAGTCTGATGTCAGTTATTGCCTATGTTTTCTTCTAGGAGTTTTATGGCCTCAGGTCTTATTACATTTAGGTCTTAAATCCATTTTGAGTTTATTTTCTTATATGGTGTAAGAAAGTGGTCCAGATTCATTCTTCTGTATGTATGTAGCTGTCCAGTATTCCCAACACCATTTATTGAAGGAGGTATCATTTTCTCATTGTATATTCCTGCCTGTCTTTTCATTGATTAATTGACCATAAAGCATGGACTTATTTCTGGACTCTCTAGTCTGTTCCATTGATCTCTTTGTTTTTGTGCTAGTACCATAGTGTTTTGATTACTACAGCTTTGTAGTATATCTTGAAATCTGGGATTGTGATACGTCCACCTTTCTTGTTCTTTTTCAAGATTACTTTGGCTATTTGGGTCTTTTGTGATTTCATACAAATTTTAGTATTGTATGTTCCAGATCTGTGAAAAATGCTATTGCTATCTTGCATTGAATCTGTAATTGTTTTTGTGTACATTTAAACAATATTCTTTTTTAAAAATATTTTTTAATGTTTATTTTTGAAAGAGAGAGAGAGGGAGGGAGAGGGAGGGAGGGAGGGGGCAGAGAGAGAGGGAGACATAGAATCTGAAGCAGGCTCAAGGTTCTGAGCTGTCAGCAGAAAGCCCCATTTGGGGCTCGAACTCACAAACTGTGAGATCATGACCTGAGCCGAAGTCAGATGCTTAACTGACTGAGCCGCCCAGGCACTCCTAAACAATATTCTTCTAATTCACGAGCATGGAATATCTTTCCATTTGTTTGTGTCATTTTCAATTTCATTCATCAATGTTTTAGTGTTCAGAGTTCTTTCTAACTAACCTCCTTAAGATTATTCTTTTTAAGATTTTATTTCTAAGTAATCTCTACATTGAATGTGGGGTTCAAGCCCACAATCCCAAGATCAAGAGTCACATACTCTATCAACTGAGCCAGCCAGGCACCCCTATTTTATTCTTTTTGGTGCTATTGTAAATGGGATTGTTTTCTTAATTTCTGTTTCTGCTACTTATTAGTGCGTAGAAACACAACTGACTTCTTTGTATTGATTTTGTATCCTACAAGTTTGCTGAATTCAATTATTCTAAGTTTTTTGTTGGTGTCTTTAGGGTTTTCTATGTATAGTATGTCATCTGCAAATAGTGAGTTTTATTTCTTCCTTATCAAACTGTATGCCTTTTATTTCTTGTTTGATTGCTGTGGCTATGACTTCCAATACTATATTCAATAAAAGTGGTGAGAGTGGACATCCTTGTCTTATTCCTAACCTTAGGGAAAAATCTGTTTTTCATCATTAAGTATGATGTTAACTGTGGGTTTTTCATAAATGGCCTTTATTATGTTGAGGTATGTTCCCTCTAAACCTACTTTGTTGGGAGATTTTGTCATGAATGGATGTTGTACTTTGTCAAATGGTTTTTCTGTACCTATTGTTGACATGATTTTTACCCTTTGCTTTGTTAATGTGATATATCATGTTGATTGATTTGCTAGGTTGAACTACCCTTGCATTCTTGGAATAAATCCCATTTAATCATGCTGTATGATTTTTTTTAATGTCTTGTTGAGTTTGGTTTGTTCATATTTTGTTGTGGATTTCTGCACCTGTGTTCATCAGAGATATTGGCCTGTAGTTTTATTTTGGAGTGTCTTTATATAGTTTTGGTATCAGGGTAATGCTAGCCATATAGAATGTATTTGGAATCTTTGCTTCCTTTTTTTTTCAGAATAGGTATTAACTCTTCTTTAAATGTTTGGTAGAATTCACCTGTGAAGCTAATCCTGGATTTTTATTTGTTGAGAATTTTTGATTACTGGTCAATTTTGTTACTGGTAGTTGGTCTGTTTCAATTTTCTATTCCTGGTTCAGTTTTGAAATGTTATATGTTTCTAGAATTAATCCATTTCTTCTAGGTTATCTAATTTGGCAACAAATTTTTCACATTATTTTCTCACAATCCTTTGTATTTCTGTAGTGTCAGTTCTTTCTCCTTTTTTCTTTCTTACTGGATTTACTTAGGTCTTTTTTTTCTTGATGAATGTGACTAAAGGGTTATCAATGTTGGTTTCATTGGTCTCTTCTTTGTATTTCGTTTATTTCTCCTGTGATTTTTATTATTTCCTTCCTTCTCTTAACCTTTGCTTTTCTTCTTCTAGTTCCTTTAGGTGTGAGATTAAGACTATTATTTGTTTCTTCAGTTAAGCCTGTATTGCTCTAAATTTCCCTCTTGGAACTGCTTTTGATGCATCCCAAAGATTTTGGACCATTGAATTTTCATGTTCGTTTGTCTCCATGTATTTTTTTATTTCCTCTTTCGTTTCTTTGTTGAGCCATTGGCTGTTTAGCAGCATGTTATTTAGCATCCATGTGTTTGTGTTTTTTTCTAGTTTTTTTTTTTTTTTTTTTTGGTCTTGTGTTTAACTTCTAGTTCCATACTATTGTGGTCAGAAAAGATGCATGATAAGATTCTAATCTTTTTAAACTAATTGAGATTTGTTTTGTGGCCTAACATGTGATCTGTCCTGGAGAATGTTCCATGTGCCCTTGAAAAGAATGTGTCTTCTGATGTTTTGGAATGGAATGTACTGTATATGTCTGTTGAGTCTATCTGATCTAATGTGTAATTTAAAGACACTGTTTCCATATTGATTTTCGGTCTGGATAATGTATTCATTGATATAAGTGGGGTGTTAAATTCCCATGCTATACTGGCAATTTTTCCCTTTATGTCTGTTAATATTTGCTTTATGGTTTAAGGGCTCCAATGTTGGGTGCTTAGATATTTACAATTATTGTGTTTTGCTGGATTGATTCCTTTATCATTATGTAATGTCCTGTTCTTTTTTTTTAATCTCCTGTTACAGTCTTTGTTTTAAAGTCTATTGTTTGATAGATGTATTGCTACTCTCATCTTTGTTTTTATTTGTATGGGATATCTTTTTCCATCCTTTCACTTTCATTGTCTGTATGTGTTTTTAGGTCTAAAGTGAGTCTCTTGTAGGCAACATATATGTAGGTCTTTTTTCTTTTTTTTTTGCAGCCAGTATGGCAATTTAAAATTCTAAATCAAATCATGCTATTTATTACATGCTCAAGATTCTAGAGGATTGAGTTGAATTCCTTACTAAGCATTTCAGGCCCTTTGTAGCACAATGGAAAGAGCACAGGTTTTAACCTTTACTAGTTGTATGCTTGTGTTTTTCATTTGAGTTGTTAATTAAAAATGTTGAATTCTAATAAAAGGCTAGATGCTCAAGGAATGGTTGCTCTCTTATGCCATGTTCTCTAGCCCTTACACATTGGACCCATAGGATTGCACTTAATTCTCTGGATGTAGCTGGCCCGTTCTTTCTTGACACTTGTACTAGTTTGTATGTGAAACAACCCCGTCCCAGGTCTGGTTAATTCTTACTCATCTTTCAGTATTACAGCTGGGCACCATTTCCATGTCAAGCTTTCCATGTCACCATTTAGGTAGAATCAATGACTTCCTCCTCTCTGTTCTCATGGTACACTCCATAAATCTTATCTGTGTGCCTTCTGAGGTTGCTTAAAAAAGAAAAAGTGGT
The DNA here is from genome assembly GCF_018350195.1 of Panthera tigris. NCBI lineage: Eukaryota > Metazoa > Chordata > Mammalia > Carnivora > Felidae > Panthera > Panthera tigris. The sequence goes on from NC_056664.1 coordinate 106,601,713, forward strand.
CCTTGGCTATTTCAGCAAGTATATGGTTAGCTCTTTGAGAACAGATGTTCATCATCTCTGTATATCTGTGTCTAGCACAGTCACCTGCATGAGTACTAATCATCAATTCCTTGGTAAATAATCTCCAAATAGCAGATATATACAAGTTAGGTATGGGAATAAGTGCTTATAACTAGATTTGTTTTCTGAAATAAGCATTAACCACTTTTCTTAGAAAATTTATTCTCAGTTGAAGAAAAAAATTCAGAGCAAGTATTTTATATAAACTTTTTTTTCCAGGATAACTTATAAGAACATGCCAACTGTGCACACTCATACACAGTGGTTTGTTTCTTGAAGATTTGGTGAAGATTAAATAACATGATCTTTCTACTGCCCCGGAGCACAGTGTCTGACACATAGTAACCATTTAAAAAATTGGCCTTTGTTGTTGTTACAATCATTCATAGACCAGGTATTTGTATTTATCTTGTTCACCCAGATTTTTCTAAAATCCACATTGCTTAATCAACTAAATTTGGCACTCCAGTTGTTGAGTAGTAGTTGAGTCCATGTGTCAGTAACAAACTAATTCCTAAGACAAATTACGATAGAACTGTCTCTACCAAATAGCCTTTGGCCATAAATATTAATCATAGATACTAACTGTATTAGAAGCTCTAGATCCCCAACTATCAGAGTAGTAAAATACACTATAAATAAGTCAGCAGTATTTTCTATAGTTGAAAATCTACAATTTCCACAAGTGTTTTCATTATAGTCTTGTAAATTTATAGGACACAGTTTATATTACACATGGTAATGGAACAAATCAGTAGATTTACCTATCCTGATTTTGTTTTGATTATTGAAGTCAAATAATTTGATATTTTGTTATTATGCAGGAAAACTTTTTTCAGAAAACACTTTTTGGGTAAGTCTTACCTAGAATTAAAAAATACTTAAAAACTCAAACTTACTAGAAAAAAATGAAAAGCACTGTTTGTTCTAACAAAATTTATTATGCAGTAATTACAAAGGTTAAAGACTCTTCCATCTCAAATAAAAATAACTGCTATAATTACACACATAATATAGTAGAGTGATTCCAGTAAATATCACAGGAAATAGTGTATTTGCAAATTGGAGAGACAAATACTTTCTCATTCACAGTGTCTGACATAGGAAAGCCTGTTCACATAATGGTCTGTATAAGGTCATGCTCTTAGGAACAGTCCACACAGAGCTGTTGCCAACACTACTCTTTCAGAACGTGAAGTACCGGGCAAACCACTCCTGGCGCTGGGGATCGGGAGAAGCCACCGGGGAAGCTTCACTCTGAGGAGGACTGAATTCATAAAAAAAGAGAGACATGTAACCCAGCATTAAGCTGTTTTGCAAAACGAAGGGAAAAGCACAAAGAAACACCAGTGTAGATGACCACAAGTGGTTCCCTGCATTAGATGTGTTTTGTAGACCCCTCTACACTAGATTGGGTTCTCCACTCCATGAGAGCGTGAGAGTGCATCAGCAGCTCAGATGAAGTCAGTTAAGGAGGAGCCACATCAAAACAATTACAAAAAATTACAAAAAACCCCCCAAAATCCAGACAGTTGAGAAAAATAATGTCACCTTCTTTGAATAAAGAAAATTCAGGAGGAATTGTCAGAAATAAGAATAAGATAACATTCCTCTTTTTCAGCACCTTTTCTTCTAGTTAATTAAAATTTCAGAATCTGACAGAAGCATTTGGTTTTTACAGATGTATCCTCAAATATAACTAACTTAAGTAACTAAGCCATGGTTCAGTATTTTTACTACATGTATATTTATATTGAACTATCATAATTCCATAAGCAAATACTCTAGGGGGAAAGGAGTACCACTCAGAAGCCAGTTTCCCCTCCATCTTCAAAGTTCAAATTTATACTTAATTCTAACTAAAGAGTCTTTGGGCTAGTTGAGAAAATAAAAGAATCCCTACCGTCTTTGGGGGAAATTACAAGGCACGCAACAATGTGTAATGGAAACTCCAGTAGTCATGTTCCTTGAGCTCATGCACATGCATCTTACTGATACCTGAACATACCCATGCACAAGGGAAAATAAGCAACACAAAATATTTAGCAGGAGACACATTCAAAACGTATTTGACTATTTTCATTCTTGCTATTTTTTCTCTTTAAAATAATTTGTCATTAACTATGTAATCACTTACCCTAGAAAAAGATAGTCTACCTGTAAGGCTATTACTGGTGACACAGCTGAGATTAGTAGGAATAAGTTAAACAGTAAATTTAAAGCAGCACAGAATCAGTAATAGTAAGGTAAACATTTACCAAAAACCAGTACTTTCTGACTTTATTTAATGGATAAACAATTGGGTTTCATTCAAATTCTCCTTGTGAATGCATTTAATCAAGTCCGAGTTTAACTTAAAATTGGAATGTCAATGGTAAAATTTTTTTTTTATTTTTTGCTTACGTAGATCATGAAGTTCCCAGAGCTTACATATATTTTATTTTGGCAGTAAGCATATATATTTGTAAATAAGCCTGGCAAACAAGAGAGTGAAAAAATATAACAGAAATAAAAAATAATTTAAAGTTCTGTAATAAAGATGATTAGTGAAAAAATTGGCTACAATACTCAAAATGAAGCAACTATCCATAAATATTAAGAATTAGCACTTCTTTCAGTATATAGAAAAACTGACAAGAAATTTTAAAAAATCTTAAGAGCCAAAAAGAAGTTCTCTAGAGAAGTGATAAATATATTTTGAAAAGATTTCACAGTAATATGTTTTTTTCCCTAGGCTGTCCTTAAAGTAGTGAATTTCTGCAATGTAAGAAGGTAAATTTCTCAGGTTAAAAAAGAAAAGAGAAAAAAAATCATTGGTGAGACGGGGCTCACCTCAAAAACGTCTTGGGCTCTTTAGGTGGCACTGGCTGTGGAAGTGGTTTGCTGCTGTTGAACTCGGTATCGTGGACTGGAGAATTAGGAATGGGAGCCAGGCGGTTAGGATGTCCGTTGCCCACTCCACCAGATTCCAGAGCACTTAGATTGGGAACACTCACAAACCTGTTTGTTGGTGATTTATCATTCTTCTTCTTTTGCTGCATTAAAAATAATACATGTGAGGATAGTCCCTGTATAAGGACAAATGAGAAAATAGGAATAGAAGATATAAATTTGGCATGGAAAATTTTCGGAAGCTTTACATTAAATTGGGATGTTAAAATGAACCAGTGTCACCCAAAGTGTGGTCTGGGGATCCTTGGAGGTGTTCTTTATGTACATGGAATCCTCACAGACAGACATGCTCCTGGGCCAGAAAAGAATGAGGATTGGTGTTCATGGGGAGGGGAGGAGATGGAAAGAATGCCAAAGGGTAAAGAATACTGTGAGGAAATGGGGAAGGAGCAGGTCTTGCAGATACCACAAGGCTAAACGGATTTGGGCTCAAATTAGGAGAAGAAGGTATAAAGTTAAACAGTTTTAAAGAGATGTCCGTGAACTTTAGCCTTCTGTCAAAGGGAGGCAGTCCTTGTCTGGAAAAAAGAGGAAGTGAAAAAATACTTGGCACAATAGTTTGAGACATATTCCACATTTCCACTTAAGACCCAAAGCTGCCTTACGAGAGAAAATTAAGTCTGCATAATTAAATCTCATTTCCCAGTTGGTAGTATCACTAATTGGCTCATAATCTTTTAAAAGCATTTAAAGGATATAAAACAAAAGTGATCCATCTTTTTTTATTTTCTAGTTGGTCTTTAAAAGCAGATAGCAAGAGGAATATAATCGCAGAGTATCAAAACCTATCAGTTTACAAATCATTAAGTCTCTATTTTATTCGCACTCATCTTGCTGTGCAGAATAAAAATTCACAAGTTGCAAGATATTTTTAATACTCCCATCTTTTACTAAATGTGTACTAGTTAAATTTATGAACTATTTTTCTGCAAAATGATTCGAGTGTTTAAAAAAAAAAAAGCCTAATTGGCCTTTTTCCTTTATTTACAAAGTAATGATCTTGCTATCTACAGATTGCCCTCTGTCATATTCTGTCAGTCATGGAGTCTCTGACAAAGAGTCTTTAGCATAACTGAAAACAGAAAGGATATCTTCTAGAATCACAATATTAGTGAAAGGTGAAGTCATTCAAAAATTAACAAAGATGTGTGCATTTTCTTGTTCTGGTCACCAGAGGGCATTAAATAAACCCATTTAAGGTTACTATTTGAAGAAATAAAAAATATTATTATTATAAAAGTGTTATTGGTGTTATTATAAAAGTATTATTATAAAGTTCTACGGTAATGGTTTTATAGCTAAAACTGTAATTCCGCAAAATATATTAGAAATATTTTCCTTTTTATGATCTTGTTTCAGCAAGTCTCATAATCTTGCTCTCTAATTAAAAGCTTATTTCACCCTAAATTATGGACTTAAAAACTGAAACTAACTATATTAATTCATTCACCAGTTATTTACTGAGAACCTTCAATGTGCCAGGCAGTATTTTAGGCTCTGAAGCTATATGCCTCCCTACTTTAGTCATTCTGTTTCATAAAACATTTAAGTCACTCTATGTTAAAGGTTTAAGTTTAAAGTTTGGAGCACTTTAACTTGTGAAGGAAGGATAGAATCCCATGTTCTTAACAGAGAAATTTTTATGAGCTTTGAAAGCAAAAGTTTCTGGCTAAGGGCCTAATAGAAATTAGGCATGATGGGCAAATTAATTAAATCTGAATCAAAAGACAGCTTTACCACTAGTACTTTATTTCTATTACTGATGTCTTCCAGAAGATATATAAGTTCCTGTGAAGCCAATATAATTATTTATTCTTATTTGCTTTATTCACTTACCTGTGGTAGCTTATAGAATATGTGATAAAGTTTGCAACTGAACAAATATTTATTGATTACCTACTATACCCAAAGCACTATGAGGGGAGCCACAGGAAGCTGGGGTACAAAGATGTGTAAGACTTAGCCATGCCCATCTCATTTGTCTACAAGGCTCTTCTATCTGTCCTAAGAGAGTAACAAAGATGGCCCAAAAAATGGGTCATCTTCAATTTTAATTGTCATGAGAGGTCCTAAGACTGAGAGAAGTAAAGCCTTTTTCCAAAGACTAGTAGGCAACAAAATACATGTCCAATGCAAGGTCCATTAAGATGGCAGGCCTTAGGCTTTACGTTAGGGAGAGCTGTTGTGTCTACAGGGCTGGAGTACCTTTAGGATCCCACAGAGAATAGTGAACACCAAGAAAATGACAAGAAATTATCCTGAGGAGATTTAAAAGTTAGTTTTCTTTGGAGATATGAAAAACAAAATGGTAGAAACCAAGGGTTTATAATTAATAAAATGTTTTAAGGAATAAGAATTCTCAACAAAAATATTAGCCTCGTTCAGTGAAAATGTATACATAAAGAATTCATAGATTTTAGTCCTAAATATTAAATTGAAAACATTGTTTGTAAGCTTTATCCTATGCTGCTCTAAATATTAAAATTTTTAAAGCAAGTTTTAAACTACATCCCTATTTTATGGTGTTTATAGCACATACCTTAGTCAATGGATTAATAACACCAACAGAAGGGCTTGAGTTAAACATTTTGTTGAAGTTAGTTTCTCGATTGACTAATTCCAGCTGATAAAATTTATTATCCTCCTATGCAAAAGAATTATAAACGTCACTTAGACATTTTCTATTGAAAATTTAAAACTGTAATGTATAAATGCCATTCCATTCAAAATTTAATATAAAACCTGAAGATTTATATACCTTGTTCATCAAAGATTAAAAAAAATTTTTTTAATGTTTATTTTTGAGAGAGAGAGAGAGAGAGAGAGAGAGCGAGCATGAGCAGGGGAGGGGCAGGAGAGAGGGAGGCACAGAATCCGAAGCAGGCTCCAGGCTCTGAGCTGTCAGCACAGAGCCCCACGCGAGGCTCACTCACAAACCGTGAGATTGTGACCTGAGCCAAAGTTGGACGCTTAACCGATTTGGCTACCCAGGCACCTCAAAGGTTTCTAAATCTGATTGCCAGTGTCTTAAGGACTGCTGGTGGGATGGTTATCAAAACCTTTCAATACCCTATGCTTTGAGACTCTTCTCTACCCTTTTTTATTTTTTTTTTTAAATATGGAACGCTTCACGAATTTGCGTGTCATCCTTGCACAGGGGCCATGCTAATCTTCTCTGTATCGTTCCAATTTTAGTATATGTGCTGCTGAAGCGAGCACCTTCTCTACCCTTTAATAACTTTTCCCTTCAAGATTGGATCGAAATGGTTTCCTTGGTCCCATCTCTATTCCAAACTGCAGGCTGTGCAGTTTGAACATGCTTAACTTACATTCATGGAGTTGTGTGCATGGTTTTGTTGTTTCTATAAAGGTGATACTGATACAGCATTATCTTCAGTACTGCAAATACATTTCATCTTGCTTAATCTCCTCTCTGAAACCTCAATGTTCAGTTAACTTTTGAATAATACAGGTTTGAACTGTGTGGGTACATTTACACACTGATTTTTTTTTTATATAAATACAGTATAGTACTGTAAATGTATTTTCATAGTGACATTTTTCTTTCTAGCTTACTTTATTATAAGAATACAGTAATGATACATATACAAAATAAGTGTTAACTGACTTTGGTATCGGCAGGGCTTCCAGTCAACAGTAGTCTATTAGTAATTCAGTTTTGAGGGAATCCAGTTATATGTGGATTTTCAACTGTGCACAGAGTTGGTGTCCCTAACCCCTGCATTATTCAAGGGTCAGCTGTATTACAGCAATGGTAATCACTGACCAGAGAAACAGTGACCTACATAGAGATAAATCTTTGCCTTTCGCATGACCAGTATATGTCAACTGAACAACTAAACTTTAGGAAATAAATACATGAGTGTGAAATGCAGGACTGTGCTCTAGTAGAACTAGATTCTTCATTCCCTTCTTAGTTACCACTACCTTTTGTATCATTAATCTCAGCCCACGTACTTCAGAGTCCACAGAATCAAGGTATAGTGGAAAGCATGTAGAACAACCCTTAGCTGGATTCCTAGTCTGTCACCAACTAGGTGTTGCTTTGAGTTTGTTTTATTCTTTGAAGTCTGATACCTATCCTGTTGTGAGGATAAAATACAACTATATCTGTGACGTATGCTCACTAAGAACTGGAAAAGCTGTTTCTACCATGGATGAAATATACTTAATATATTTGCTAATAACTTCATGTGTGGAATGTAAGGTGATCAAAGCAATCTATGAGGGCTGTGCTCATGTTCACAATGCCTGGGAAATCTTGCCAATGTCTGCTCCTGGCTCCATAATGAACCCCAATCTATGACCTGCTGCTTTTGGCAGGAACTTCTAGTCCCAGCCAACAGGATAGCTTTCCTAGATGCTAACATAGATAAGTTAAAGAAAAAGGACTTCAGAAATAAATGCTTCTAGGCTCTCTTTTCATGCTAATGTCCATAGTTTTCAGTTGAAGAGATCAGTGAGCCAATAGAGTGATTAGCATTCTATTTTTAGTTTTACTCTGAAGGATTTTTCTTTTTTAGTGATAGTAAAAAACAATACTTTAATTATGGATCAGAAGACTCTAAAATGTTTCATGAATTATGAAACATTTGTGTATTTCTTATTCTTGAAGAATAATAGCTTCAATGAAGGCAGTCTATTTATTGTTAAATCTGTGTTTTCTTCCCTGATGGACTGGTCAGAGACCCTAACACCTCAGTTTGGACCGAGACTCTTAAGAGAGAGCCTGAAGCCTTTCTTAGAACCCTAACAAAATGGAACCCTTTTCCCATGGAATATCCCTTTGGATCAGGGTAAGTTAACATGACTAACTGGAAGTATACGGTACAGGATGATGCATGCATGTGTTGACTCTTCTTTCCTATCCAACTCTAATTCTACATGAACAATATGCATATTGTTCATATAGTATATTAGCTGTACATTGTATATAACTTCAAACGTATACTAACTGTACATTGGCAATGACATATTATTTAAACATATGTCCTAAAAAAGACTCTTAAAAAAATACTGAAAAGAAGCACAATCCCTTTACCCTAATACCAAATTTAAAATTTTTAATTACTTTGTATTTCTTAATTCATGAACATTTTAATAAACTTTCAATCACAATGCATATAGTTTATACTTTCAATTTTCACTTAGCATTACTTAATACTTTTCCATGTTTTGCCAACCCAGTCTATTGATTACTAACATGGTTACAACCTCCCCCTCCCCCCACAAATCTTACAATTAGTTTCTTTATGACTTGGTCTCTTTCTGTAAGCATGGCTTTTAATTCTGTAATCATCTGTATATCTTCTGGTTTTGATTCTCTCATTAGATATTTTTCTTCCATTTCTTCTAGTCTGAAAACAAGAAACCTTTAGTTCATTGATAGGACTCAGACACATCCTTTTTAATACCTGCAGTTTTCAAAATAGTCCAGCTGAACACATACAAAATTTAAAACCAAACTTTTTTCCTTAAAACTTTTCAGAATAACATGGTTGCCTCAATAGCTTATTAAAGCTATTAAAGCTAAAATATCTTATTAAATAGCCTTATTAAAGGCTCTACAGGGTAGAGGATGTTTATTAAAGACTTTGCAGGTTACTTTTGGAAGAATTCACTCATTGTAAGTCATTCAACAGTGTGTGGGGATGAGGTGAGGTAAGTTCTGTAGAAGAAATGATATATTGAATAATACCTCTAAATACAGGTTTGATGCTGGAATTGTAGGCTCACTATCAGGAGAACTTACCAAAATTATACTCCTGTGTGATGACATAAGGATTGGTAACATATCGAAAAGGGACAAGGGACAAGAAAAGATACAGAGGAAAGGGAAACAAAGGACACATATAATAACATCATTCTTTTCCGGTTTATGGGAAACTCAACTTAAAAATTCTGTATTATCAGCTAATACATTACACTCCAAAAAAGGTACATCAGATAATTTCATTTTTCCCTTTTTCTGCCCTGAATGAGACGAGAAGGCAACAGGAATGAATGCCACTGAAGACTCCAGGATAGAGGCCACCCTTTATGAGCAGAGGCTCCACAGACCATGCAGGGTCCAAAAATATAAGACAAGGCAGAATGAAGAGGATGCAAATGGAAACTGCTACAGAAGAAGTACTTTCAATTTTAGAAAATTTTAGTAGAACGACTTAAAAATTCACTCCTTTGAAAATAAAAGGATAGAAATTAAGCTCAATAAAATCATGGTGGATGAAGACACACAGAAAAACTTATTCACTCAACAAATACTGAATAACTTGTAGACAATCTGTCTTCTAGGATTCTGTGATCTACTCCCACCCCCTAATTCTAAAGGAGTACAAGAATCTCTGTGTACTTTAGGAATTTTAGTAAACTCCTACACTAACTCACTCCAAGCTAAAGTTCTAATCTAGAGGGTTTAGGGAGGTGTGTGGGTGAAGGGAAGTGTGGGGTTAGGAAGGGGCAGTCTCAGAATCAGTTGGTCTTTGTCAGTTCAGTTTGAGGTTAGTTTCACTGTCTTTACTTTTGTTCTTTTGTGACCATGCAGACTGAGTGAAAGATGTGATTTCACTGGGCTCACATAAAGGGACTTGCATTTTATAGTGATACGGTGTTTTAAGGGCAACAGTTTTAAGAAGCTTGAGAAACAATAATCCAGTCAAGGAAAAAGGCATTGGGTTTAACACTGGAGTAGCCACAAGATGTCACTGTAGAACTTTATCATTAAACACAAAATACAAGATTTTTGAACTGCTTCCTGCAGCTAAACAAGAATACTTGGCAGTAAATGGTCACTAAAAAACTCAACTTAACACCTTATTTAAAACTATTATGGAAAAAAAACCCCAAAACAGAACAAAATTAAAAAAAATAAAACTATTATGTCTATTATTTTAGTTCTAGTACAATGAGAAGTTAAGGAAAAGTGAGTCTAAATCACTTACAACCCGTGACCCATCTTTTTTGCTCTGAGCCTCAATTCTAGTGTAAGTTCTCATTTAGGTTAAGCATGCTTTACCTACAAAACGGTCATCAGTTAATCCTCTCCACAAAATGACTTTCTCTCTCTCTCTCTCTCTCTCTCTCTCTCTCTCTCTCTCTCTCTCTCTCACACACACACACACACACACACACACCTTTTAAAAGATACCTGGATATTAAAGGGAAAAAATAATTGATTAAATTGAAGAAACCATTCATATAAATATAAATGGGAAAGCATTAAAGGAGAGAACAAGTAAAATGATCTAGATTTAACTTGCAAATATATTTCCAGAATTACCAAGTCTTTCAAAATTCTAACAGGAAGAACCCTCGGTGTTACTCTGATCCATTTCAAGCCAACGCTGGTCAACAATCTCTTTCTTCAGTTGCCCCTGTGACCTCTAGGCCAGCACTGCTTCCTAAAGACTAGGTGTGAACAACTGGTGGTACAGGAAATGATCTTAGTTTATTCTCCTTTAATCTTTCTGGTCACAAGAAGGAAAAAAGTCACAGTTTTGTTCTATGTATCTTAAATGGCCTTTATAACATATGCTTATTACCCTACTTCATACCACTTGGGCAGGCCTGCAGCATCAAATAGCTAGCTAGGATCTAATAACATTGTGGTATTTTCACAGAATTTACATTTGTATAATTACAGCCTAGCTTCTATTTATTTACTTATTTTTAAAGTTTATTTATTTTGAGAGAGAGAGACAGACAGACAGACAGAATGGGTGGGGGAGGGCCAAACAGCTCTGCACTGTCACAGCATGGAGCCCAATGTGGGGCTCAAACTCAAGAACCCACAAGAATGGTAAGGATGCTTGACCAAGTGAGCCATCCAGGTGCCCCAGCCTAACTTCTATTTAGAAAAATGGATACGGGGCACCTAGGTGGCTCAGTTGGTTGAGCATCCAACTTCAGCTCAGGTCATGGTTTGTGGGTTCAAGCCCCCTGTTGGGCTCTGTGCTGACAGCTCAGAGCCTGGAGCCTGCTTCTGATTCTGTGTCTCCCCCTCTCTCTGCCCCTCCCCTGCTCACACTCTGTCTCTCAAAAATAAACGTTTAAAAAAAAAAAGAAAAATGGATACGATTTTTCAGTAGTGATAATGGTTTTACTGCAGAAATAATCAAGTTTTCCTGTTAAATTTTTTAAGTTATAATGAGTCAATTAAAAATATGAAAACCGTATCAAAGGTAGCTGGTAGCCAGAAATGACCAAATTCTGAAAGGTTAATAAAGCCTGGGAAACACTGCCTTGAGGGGAAATGTACAAGTTTGTATAGTCTTTTACTCAAAATACAGATTCACATTAAAAGTAATACTGAGAACAGAAGACTATGGGGGAGGAGAAAGGGGAAAAAAAAGTTAAGGGAGAGAGCCAAACCATAAGAGACTCTTAAAAACTGAGAATAAACTGAGGGTTGATGGGGGGTGGGAGGGTGGGTGATGGGCATTGAGGAGGGCACCTGTTGGGAGGAGCACTGGGTGTTGTATGGAAACCAATTTGACAATAAATTTCATATTAAAAGTTTTTTTAAAAATTAAAAAAATACTAGAGAAAACAGAATTAAAACATATATAATTACTAATTAGGTCACTGTTGGATTCTCCCCAGGCATGCATGCCCTGATTTTTTTTGGCTCTGAGAATATATAGGTCAATGTCTAGGGTTCATGAACAACACAAACCAAAAATATGAATACATAAAAAATCTGTATAAAACATATAAAAAACTTTTCAAGGTGGCAGTACTCCTATGCTTTATAAAAATAATTGACAAAGTCAGCAAATTGAGATTATAGGCCAAACAGTATTGGCACACATATATTTTAGAATCTTAACTATATAAAAATAAACTCTATTATACCATCCTTCTCTACAGTTTAAGGAAAGGAAATACAATAATTGAAGAAGTTTAATGTTGAACCTTTCTTTCCCCATAATTTATGGGCACAGACTACTATCTCCTTACCTCACAAAACTTATGAACACAACCTGAATGGTAATTTAAAAATCAAACAACAACAACAAAAGATGATTAGAGTAGTATAGATAAAAGAACTCTTTTATCAACAACTTTTAAAGAGTGGTAATTCCAATATGGTGGAGTGTTTTTTCAATTAGGGATTACTTACCTACTTAAAGGCCCCATACAGAAAACTCTGCTTCCCCCAAGAAGAAACTCTTTTTGATTCAGTACAGTGAGAAGTTAATGTAAACTTAGACAATCAATAATAATCTCTGAACTCCCCTTTTTGCATAATAAAGATGTCATGACCCCATCCACATTCTATATAGATTTAGATTTGGCTTAAAGTTCTTTAAAACAGCCATTCTCTCATTTGTTTCTAAAACAAACAAAAACTATGACATATTAGACACAAGGGTTTTACTACTATCCCACTCAGGAAAATAAAACAGTTTCTATAGAATATCAGAAAATCTAAGACTTGAGTACCTAGCACTAGAGAGGGGGTTTTCTAGTAATCATTCCATAACTACAGAACTCATCACCATTTCTACAATGTTTAGAGGGTACCTTTCCATTCTTTAAATTTCCATTCCCCTCTTCCCTGAAGTCCAAACAGGGTTTGGGGCAGGAACAGAAATAAAGCTTCCAGCTGCTCGAGAGGCCCTTCCACTTCAGGCTTCAGCCTGACCCATAATGCTGCAGCCCTTCCACTACCACCCACTTCTATGATTCCACAGGGCTTTTCCAATTTCAAAGACTTAAAGTTAGCATGCAGTTGATTAGGAACTTCAGTAAGGTGTCCGTAGTCCTTTGCAATAGGCTAAGAATAGTTCAAATGTTGTCCCCCCAGCTCCTTAACCTGGAATGCAGTCTCCCTGCTCACCACCACTGATGAAGGCATTCAGCAGATCCAAGCAGGCTGCATTTAAGGATATAAGGCAGAAATATCTCAACTGTCTAAAATTGTGCTTTCCAGGGGTGCCTGGGTGGCTCAGTTGGTTAATTGTCTGACTTTGGCTCAGGTCATGATGATCTTGCGATTTGTGAGTTCGAGTGTCGCATTGGGTTCTGTGCCAACAGCTCAGAGCCTGAAGCCTGCTTCGGATCCTGTGTTTCCCTCTGTCTCTATCCCTCCCCTGCTTGCAAACTCTGTCTGTCTCTGTCTCTCTCAAAAAAACAAAAACAAGAAACTGTGCTTTCCCAATATGGTAGCCACTAGTCCATATGTGGCTATTTACATTTAAATTAATTAAAATGAAATTAAAAATTCAATTCCTTGGTGGCACTAGCCACAATTCAAATGGTCAACAGCCATTGTGGCTAGTAACAACCGTACTGGGCAGAGCAGATACAGGACATTTTCGTTATCGTAGACAAATCTGGGCAGCCCTGGTCTAAATACATTTATTTGTGTGTGTGTTTGGTTTCAACTAAAAGAGTAAATACCTAAACTAGAGACTAGTTGTATGATAGCAACTAGTCTTTTTCTGGTGGAAAAAGAAATACAGTTGGTTAACATGGATCTAGCTGAAGTATAAAACAAATGGTAGACCTAGAAAAGCAGATAAAATATTTGACTCATGAGTAATACTAATTCAATTAAAAATTACCATAATTAGCAAAACTAAGTTATTTACTATCTACTGAAAATTCCTAATGTGTAAAACCCTATAAAACAGAATAAAGTAGAAACAAATCTTTAATCTTTGTAAATTAACATTCCTAAGGAGACAGGACACACGGATAGACACAGGTTATTTTTGTGAGCATGTTTTTTCAGACTGTGAAGAGGGAGATACCAGGATTTCAGCCTCTGCCCAATGAGTAACACTGAGGCCAGGAGAAGGGAAAGCCAAAAGTGGGGTTTACTGTAACTAATTTTTGCAAAATGCCTAAGGTGATGGATGCACTCTTCTACATGGAAGATACCTGAGCTCTTACTGTAGCTCAAAAGGATTTAAATATTACCTCCAAAACCAGGAAACACCAGAAATCATCGTGACTGGGAAAATGATCTCACAGGTCTCCTCATCATTTCAAGTATAACTTCATAATGTGATAAATGTTAGAATTCTCAAAAAATGCATTCAGGAAACATTCAAGTGCCTACTAATGCGAAAATCCTGTGTGTCCATTGCAGAGTACCTCACTTCAGAAGCCACCACTGAAGTAAATGCCAACAACTGGGGTCTGTTTTTTGTTTCAGCTGAAGTGAATGTGGTTGTATATGTTACATATACGTAATAGCAACTATGAAGCTTAATCAGTTAAATGAATAAAATGTGAGGAGATATTTAGATGGGGATAGGTAATCGGGTAGTAACAACAGATTATTCTAGACTGTAGAGGAAACATAACAGAATCTCAGAAGGAAACTGTCAGTGTGGTGGACACAGGTGAATAAGGCACAGTGACACTAGGAGTTTAAGTTTCACTTTGAGACTAAGGTTAACGGGATTAGTCACTATTTTGACTTTACTGAACTATGTGGAGATATTTACATATTTTTATTCAGCATTTTAAATTGACTGGAAGAAGATAGACTAAAGGTGAATAAACCATTTGCAGCCGCAGCAGTTTAGAGTAGATTAATTAATTCTAAAATAATTTAAGTTGGACCAGGGTTTAGGGCACAGAGATGGAGTGAATGTTATTTGCACATTGGCTATAAGAGTTTAGAAATGTGGAGAAAAGAGAAAAGCTATTAAATACTTTCTTAAAACATTAGGCAACAGTGATAAATCTTGGTTTTAACAATACTGGAGTTACTATGTATGAATAGTAACTATCTGTGATGTTTAACTTGCACTAATTTTTCAAATCAATATTAAATGTTTGTATGAATTCCAACAGTCTCTCTGTAGAGTATAAAATATTTTTATAGTTTTTGCTCTTCCCCACCTCCAATACCCTGTAATCCATTCTCTAGATGGAAGTACTGTCATTAAAATTCTGTATTTGTTTTTCAAGATTTTTTGATATTTGTATATAAAATATGTATTATTAGTTTATGTATAGGATCATAATATTCCTTTGGGCCACAATATGCCCTTTGTATTTAATATTATATAATGGACATCTTTGGAGTTTTCACCATGGCATGTCGGTTCAAGATCCTGAGGGACAGGCTTTAGGCAAGGACTGTCCTAGCAGAACCAGAACAGTGGCAGCTGAGAAACAATCATTCAATTGCCTTATGCTCATTAAGTAAAATATCATACTGCAATTACCATCTGGAATATAGCACTTATGTTTTCTTTTTTAAGTATCCCTTAATTAGATTTAAAAAGAATAGCTAATCTGAGGTTAGACACAGTCTCCTCAGTTTATGTCCCACATACGAATTTTCTTTAATATAATATGACTTACGACACTTGTAAAGCTGCATTTATTTCCTTGAGTAGCTCGTTAGTCTTATTAAAATCTGCCCGCATGATATTTTTCTCTCTGAGGTGGTCTGCTGTCATGACATCCAGCTCTTTTTCAAGTCTCTTGTTTAAATCTTGTTCATGCAACCTGTTTATTTTTGGTTAAGAAAATGTTATTCTGAAATCAAGCTTTCAAAACTTTCTATATTCTACAGATTTGAAATGGTTTTATGTATAATATAGAGAAAATTAATGGAAATAGCCTAAAATAACTTACTTTGCTCCTATCTTCGAGTTTGTTAAAGTTGTCTCCTTTAATGCTTTTTAAATTACATTTTATAAAGATTTTAGTTAATTGTATAGTTTCCAAAGTTAATGAATACATACCTATTATTCAAAATACCAACATTTTATCTATGTTCTAAATTACAGCCATCAACAAATAAAGGAGTGGTCTTCAATATCTATGAGAAGGCAGTCTAGTCATAAAAATAAGCATGTATTGCTAACTACTATTATAGCAGTCTTTCAGGTAACACTGTATATTATGTCTGTTATGATTAATGACATACCTCATCTGTTGGTTAGATTCACTTCGTATTCTGAGAATTTCTTTCCCCTTAAATTCCAATTCTTTGGTTAGGGCACTTATATTTTCATGAAGGTGCTGTACCTCCTTATCCAAGTCTGAGATGTGATGCTCTCTGTGCCTTAATTCCTCTTGTAGATCTGTTATTCTACACATATGTTCCTTACTCTGCAAAATACAAATAATTATTTTTTAAAGTAAGCTCTATGCGGAACTTGGACTCACAACCCCGAGATCAAGAATTGCATGCTCTACCAACTCGGCCACCCAGGTACCCCTACAAATAATTCTTAAACGTATTCTAGTATTTGCTTTCTGCATTTATCTAAAGGAAAGAAAATGACATACTGGAATGTCAAATGTAATGACACTGCTTCGAAACAAACTGCTGAAAAAAATCTAAAGGCTCTTCTTTTTCCATATATATATGAAGTGTTTATATGGATACAGTTTGTATGGATAATATCAGGGTGACAAGAGGCCCAAAAGACCATAAAATGCAATTTCCCACACATTTTA
Organism: Panthera tigris; assembly: GCF_018350195.1. Classification (NCBI taxonomy): domain Eukaryota; kingdom Metazoa; phylum Chordata; class Mammalia; order Carnivora; family Felidae; genus Panthera; species Panthera tigris. Next base: position 106,618,180 of record NC_056664.1, read on the forward strand.
CAGACAAGGAAACCAATACCCAAGAGATACCTGTTCAAGGAGGATGTATATGAATGGCAGAGCTGAAATTAGAATGCAGGGCTCCTACATACTCACCAAGTTACATGGGCTTACAGTAAAATGCTGGCACCACTGTCCTTTGATCTAAAAATTCCCTGCATCTAGGGAGGCCATCCCGACACACACATATCATATGGTTTAGAAAGCAGACTTTGTCTGCTTTGTGCTGATCTAACAGTTACCTTGTCTGAAAGATAAGTTCCCTTCCATATTCCTAGAAGTCACTGTTTTTCACAATGTCTACTAGATATTGTCAATTTCAGTGTTAGCATAGTTGAAGATAGAACTTCCCTCCATGATTATAAGGTGGCTCATTTAAAACTTCATAGCAATGAAGAGAAAATTTGAGCTGATCATTTAACATAGCTAAAGACTAACAAAGTAAAAGTCTTAAGTCTAAAAAATAATGGACTTCATTACACTATGCCTAGAAATCCATCCACCTGGATAGACATATATTCAAGATCATAAATTCTCTAATTAAAGGAAGTATACTTCATTAAAGAGCAAAGTTTAAAAAGCATAAATATTACCTGTGCTAGAGTGGTATGGAAATATCTTTTTTTTTTTTTTTTTTTTTGAGGACCTACTACTTCCCTAGCTATGCTATCCAGCATGACTATTTAAATTCAAGTTTAAATGATTTAAAATTAAACAAAATTGAAAATCCTGGTCCTCGGTCACACTAGACCTATTTGGCCCATGTGGCCAGTGACTATCACAGTAGATAGCAGATACAGAAGAGGTTCGCCTATAGACAATGCTGTTTTATAGTATTCTGTCTTCACTCTTTGTGTTATTCATATTTCATTGATCGCTTTCTCAGGATGCAAGTAAAATTCAATATATTCAATTAAAAAGTCATAAAATGTAATTTTATGACCGATATAATAAGTCAAATTACCTTATTTCCCTTTAAAAATAAAGCTCTTCAATATAGGTAGCAAATAGTAACTAATGTAAATACTAGTTATTACAAAATTTTCAGAAAATTGTGAACATTCAGATCTATCCACATTTAGGGAATCATCACATAACATGTTCTTCTTTACCTGTCTTCTGCTAATATCTACGCTTCGCTCTAATTCCATTTTAGCAGCTGCCAATTCTTGATGATGACTGTGCCGTAACAAATCAATTGCAGCTGCATGTTGATGGTTTAGTTCTGATCGTAAGGAAGCTGGAATCCGAGGGAAAAAAGAGCTTTAGTATATTGAAAAATATTACTGATACTTTACGTAAAAATTATAAAGGTCACAGAATATTATTTTTAAAATTAGGACACTTGTATATGCCCATTAAAATATCATAGACTGTCATAGAATGTCATGAATTTAAAGGTCATCCAGCTTTGATAAGAACAAGAAAATTTTCATCTGCTCAACAGATCAAGGAATTTCCATATATGCTTTGAGTTTGGCAGTAAGGTGCTAATGGAAATGAAATATTTTTAACTTTTCTCATTCACTACTGGAATAACATCATTTTAAAGCTGAATAATACCACAACATATATTCATTTAGGAAGCAACTTCCCACCCAGGTAAGAATTCTTCCACAATATTTCTGAAAGATGTTAAGCACTGGCTGGTGAGTGCTCTTAGTGATTTGTAAATCATCATTTTTATTTGAATTTGAGATTATTTGATACAATTCACATTTACTGAATGTCAGGTACTATACTAAGGGAGAACAAAATATGACCCTGTTCTAATAACTGCATAGGCTACAGGGAAAGGCATCATGCCAGGGAATTAAGTGGAATATCAGAAATGTATATTAGTTATAATGAAAGCACAGCAGTGGAAGCACCATTTCCTAGGAGAAGAAAATTAGGAATGCTATCACAAAGGAACTGTCACAGGGCCTCAGTCTATAGCACTGAGTAGGGGTTCTCCAAGTGGAGAAAGAGAAAAGCATAAATGAGAAAGGGATAAGATATGCAAAAGCAGAGAGAACCTAATTTATCAGGTAAACTATAGGAAGATGGTGTGGCAGATGCCCACAGAACATGTGGTCATACTGGAAAGAAAATGGAGCCCAGTCTGAGAAAGTTGTAGCATAAAATGCTTTTTACTTTATGTTTAGGTTCATGGTTCTCAGTCTGGGATACGTGTGGCAGTATATCTGAGCGACTTTTAGGGTATACAATATCATCATCTGAAACATGAACTGTACTTAAAGATTTAGGGGAAAGTCATTACTTTCATGTTAATACAAAGGAGATGTGAGTAAAATGCAAATTATATATTCTAAAGCTAAAACATAAGATGACTTCAAAGAAATGCTGTGCTTGTAGCTAGTCAATTTAGGCTCTTCCTGAGGCCTCCACATAGGGCATAAGTTTAGTCTCCCCTGGTATGAAGGGCGGCTTCAGTGGAAAAACTTGACAGGCAGTGAGGTGGTACATGGGAATCAGTGAAGGATTTAAAGTTGGGAAGTTACATGGTGAGATTTGAGTCTTACACAGATTAGCCAGACTGGAGTCTGAAGGATGAACTGAAGGAATAAAGATCAGCGAGAAGGTTATGACAATAACCCAGGTGAAAAATGATATGACTATGAAAAGTGGAGGAAATAACAGAATGTGGAAGCAAAAGAAAATAAGTTCTCCTAGCTTCCTGGCTTGGGCAACTGGGTAAACAGTGACACTCTTAGTTAAAATGGAAGGTACAGGAATGGCAATACACTTTGGACTTCAGAAAGATGGTAAGCTAATATTTAAAAATATAGAATATAATTTGCAACATCTAACTTTCTAATATGCAATATGAAATAGAAATCTAATTCACAAGGAAAGGAGTTCGGTCTCGAAATACATATTTGGAATCACTAGCACAATAGATAGTAGTTGGAGCCATAGCTGTGAATCCAATCAACCGGGAAAAGCCTGAAGACTGAAAAACAGACCAAAAGGCTGGGGACTAAAGATTGGGAAACAGCCATATTTAACAGATGCACAGAAAACAGGACCAGCAAGTGAAGATTCTTAAAAAGCAGAGGTCAGAATGCAGTGCGGTGAGTATATGATCATGGAGACCAATGGGAAAAGAAGATTCAAGAAGGTCAAAGAGGTCAAATGATGCAGACAGAGCAAATATGATGAGAGCTAGTGAGAATATATGAATTTGGAATTTCAAAGTTCAATGGTGACTTCAGGGACAGTAATTTTAATAGTATAAGGGGTGCAAAATGTAGACCTGAAGGATCCTGACAAAGGACTGGTACCTAGAATACACGAAGAACTCCCAAAACTCAACAGTAAAAATACAAACAATCCAGTTAGAAAAGATATACAGATGGCAAATGAATACCTGAAAACATGTTCAACATAAGTAGCCATTAGAGAAGTGCAAAGTAAAATTCACAATGAGGTAATACCACACTCCTATCTGAATGGCTAAAATACAAAACAGTGACATCAAATGCTGGTAAGGATGTGAAAGAAACTGTCACGCATTCATTGCTGGTGAGAATGTGAAAAGGTACAGCCACTCTGGAAAACAGTTTCTTAACTAAACCTACAATCATCATATGATCCAGCAACTCTCCTCCTAGGCATTTATCTCAGAGAAATGAAAGCTTACTCTTACACAAAACTGAAAACACCAGATGTCCTTCAATGGGTAAAGAATAACCATTGTCCTTCAGCAATAAAAAGGGACAAACTATTGATACATAAGACAACCTGGATGAATCTCCAGAGAATTATGCTGAGTGAAAAAAAAAAAAAAACAATCACCAAAAGGTGATATGTTATTCCATTTATAACATTTTTAAACGACAAAATAATAGAAATGGATAACAGATTAATGGTTACCAGGCATCAAAGGTGGGGAGGAAAGGGAAGTAGGTGTTGCTATAAATGGGATCCTTATGGTAATGGGAGTGTTCTGTGTCTTGACAGTATCAATGTCAGTATCCTGGTTGTGATATGAACTACAGTTTTGAAAGATGTTACCACTGGGGGAAACTGTCTAAAGTGTTCAGAGGATCTCTCTGTATTACTTCTTACAAGCTCGTATGAATCTATAATTATCTCCAAATAAAAAAGTTTAATTAAAATCACAAAAAGTCCTTTTGTCAACAAAGAGGCATTTAATCAAGTTTCAATGGACTAAACAATAGTGCTAACACTTGGCCTGTTTCTACTTCTTTTCATACAGTTGTGGAAAGTCTGTGCTTCCCTTGGGCCAGAATTCTCCAAAGGCTACCTCTGCATTGGACTGTATGCTCCTTGTATGTAAAGACAGAGCAGCAGTTTACTTTTTAGTTCTCCTTGCTCAGCAGTTTCTGTAGCATGTAAACAGGTATTCCACAAATGTTTGATAAACATTCTCACTATGATTTTCACCCTGGCTATCGCAGTGTCTTGTCACAGAGGAAGAGGAGAGAACTATGACGACCTGGCCTAGGACTCCCAGCAATAATAGAGATGATGTATTGGGTCAAATGGCTTTGCCTTTGAGGCCTAAAGTATTCACAACACTTTGGGCTTCTCTGTTTCCAATTCCTACTTGGAAAGCATATGCCACTGAAATGTGACAACATACAATAAAAACTTATATTAAGAGATTTTGGGGAAAAAAACAAACAGAAGGAAAATGAGATGGTAGGAATAAAGTTACCAAACAACACCAAATCCCCCACCCCCAAACTCTTTAAATACCTATGCAGTATTTCTTCAAAACTCAACTGATCTCTTCATAAGAAGGGTAGTGATTTGAACACTTCAAAGATTAAAATCCCAATAAAAAATATCTGAAAAATACCTAAACAAAAAGTCAGACCTAAAGAGTTTTCTCATACAAACAAAATCCTGAAGTGGAAAAAAAAAAAACAAACAAAAACAAACAACCCATATGACTATCATGTCTAAGGACGTGTGCCTCCATACTTATCTACTCCTTTCGGTCACTGGAAAGTCAGGGCAACTCCTTTTAGTCTCTTAATAGGTGGAAGCCCCAGTGAGTGCTGCTTACATAGCCAGAGTACGGAGAAAGGTGAGGGGACCTCACTTCATTGTGTTCTATCCATTCTACTCCTCCATACTCACCTCTTCATCTGGTAACTTCAAATATGCAAAACACTTAGATACTCATTTTGGTGTGTCAAAAATTAAAAATAAAACTTTGTCATTTCATGTTGAATTTTAAAGACGATACAAATAAATATGACAAGATTATAATCCTTTCAAAATACCAAGCATAGCCTTTCCTTCATCTTCTAATTCAAACCGAAGAGTCTGAAGTTCCTGTTCCATTTCTATCCGGAAGCCCTCCATTGACTCTCTATGTGCATCTTTTAATGACTGAAGCTCTGCAGAATGTTTTTGTTGTAAATGATTTTCAAGAGCCTAAAACAGGAGAAATGTATTCAATTTATTATGTTAGAATACAGGAAAGAAAATGAAAGCAAAATAAAAAATTGTGGGGGGAGGCAAAAAATAAATTACTAAAACTCAGTTATTTAAGAAAAACAAAGCATTTTTAATTCATCTTTAAGGATATTTTATATATAAGATAACAACCATTAGAAACTAAATTAATAGGGTCACTTCAGTAGAACAATCCTTATGAAACCAGTTGATCCAATGTATTGTGTTTAAATTGGGATGTCAGCCCTCTACCTAAGGTAGTTTTCCACTAAAGTCATTTTCTGAAGTTGTTGAGGGGTGTAAGGCACCTAAATGAATGAATATTTCCTCTGTGTGCACAAACTTAGGAAGAGAGGAGGAGGGCATTAACAAGAAAAGATCTCCTTCTGATCAGGAAAAGAAAGATGACAGATGGCTTTTACAACTCCAACCTTATCAAATATTTTGTAATGACTTTCTACAGGCATTTGGGAACAGAAGAAAATCTGTGAGAGTAGGGAACTGGAAAAGTAAACAAACCTCTCACATGATTAGTTCTAAAAGCCTAACCAGAGAAAACAGACTACATATATGTGGCTAAAACTAAGAGAAGTTATGTAGCCACGGGAGAAAAACAGAGCTCAGCGTACCTCAAGGATACAGACTGAACTGACAAGAAGGGTTTTTCTTACCATATCTGTAACATGAAAGGTTTCTGAGAAAGATACCATGTTGTAACTAGGGCTATATTTCCCTAGCCATTACTCTAAAATCCTGTTTTTATAAGTTAATATTTGGCTACTTATGCTCACTGTTTCTCAAGTGTTTTATTTCTGAAAAATAAAGCACAGGTTTCTTTAAATATAGTAAAATATGGAACTTTTAATCTAGACAACTTTAGTTACTTAGGTAGCTTAGGTACCTAGTGATGCACAACTTTTGAAAAATGATTAATGTTCTAAAGAGACTGAATGTGTAAAATTAAAGTACTGATACAAGAGGTTATATGTTATTCTCATTCACAAATGATACCAACAAAAAGATTATTTAACAATCAGGTCTAATTGTGTGTGTGTGTGTGTGTGCGTGCGCACGCACATGCACCTTTGTTAAGGTACAGATAACATACAATATTAGGTTCAGATACAACATACTGATTCAACATTTACGAACACTATGAAATAGTCACCAGAAGTGTAATCACCATCTATCACCATACAAAGTTATTATAATATTACTGACTATATTGCTTATATTGTACTTTACTACATCTCCAGGTCTTCTTTTATAATTGGAAGTTTGTACTCCTTAATCCCCATCACCTACTTTGCTCATTCTCACCACCCCCATCTCCTCCCATCTGGCAACCACAAGTTCATTCTCTGCATTTATTAGTCTGTTTAGGTTTTGTTTGTTCATTTGTTTTGCTTTTTGTTCACTACATACAAGTGAAATCCTACAGTATCTGCCTTTCTCTGACTTATTTCACTTAGTATAATACTCCCAGGTCCACCCATGTTATCACAAATGGCAAGATTTCATTCTTTTAATGGCTGAGTAATATTCCAGTGTGTGTGTGTGTGTGTGTGTGTGTGTGTGTGTGTGTGTGTGTGTGTATCTTTTCATACACACACACACACACCTTTATCCGTTCATCTACCGATGGACACTTAGGTTGCTTCTATATCTTGGCTATTTTAAATAGTGCTGCCATGAATACAGGAGTGCAGATATCTTTTCATTTTCTTCAGATAAGTACCCAGAAGGGAAATTGCTGTATCACACAGGAGCTCTATTTTTAATTTTGGGGGAACCTCCATACTGTTTTCCACAATGGCTGTACCAATTTACATTCCCTTTTCTCCACATCCTTGCCAACACTTGTTATTTCTTGTCTTTTAATACCAGCCGTTCTGAGAGGTGATATCTCATTGTGGTTTTGATGTGCATTTCCTTGATGATTAGTGATATTGGGTATCTTTTCCTGTATGCATTGGCCATTTGTATGCCTTCTTTGGAAAATGTTTATTCTGGTCTCCCACCTGTTTTTTTTTTAATCAGATTGTGGTTTTTTGGTGTTGAGTTCTATAAGTTCTTTATATATTTTGAATAGTAATTTTTTATTGGATAAATCATTTGCAAATATCCTCTCCCATTCATTGAGTTGCCTTTTTGTTTTATTGATGGTTTCCTTTACTAGCAAAAGCTTTTTTACTTTTAATTAAAAAATGTTTTTTTTCTTCTTTTTTTTTAGAGAGAGAGCAGGAGAGAGGGGCAGAGGAAGAGAGAGAGAATCTTAAGTAGAATCCATACCCAGCACACAGCCTGATGCAGGACTTGTTCCCATGACCCTGGAATCAGGACTGAGCTGAAATGAAGAGTTGTATGCTCAACTGACTGAGCCACCCAGACGCCCCAGGTCTTTAATCCATTTGGGGTTTATTTTTGTATATGGTATAAGAAAGTGGTCCAGTTTCATTCTTTTGCACATTTTTCCGAGCATCATTTATTGAAGAGACTGTCTTTTTCCCATTATATATTCTTGTAAACTAATTAACCATGGGTTTATTTCTGGACTCTGTATTCTGTTCCATTGGTCTGTGTTTTTGTGCCAGTACCATACTGTTTTGATTTCTATAGCTTAGTAGTATACTTTGAAACTAGGAAGAGTGATAGCTCCAGTTCTGTTGTTCTTTCTCAAGATTACTTTGGCTGTTCAGGGTCTTGCAGTAGTTCCATACAAATTCTTAGGATTATTTGTTCTAAATCTGTGAAAGATGCCATTGCATTTTTAAAAAATGAAATTGCTGTTTATTTTCAATTCACATTATATACACAAATATTAACTTCTGGGGAGAAGGGATTTTTTTTATTGTTTATATTAAACACTCAGTGCTCATCATGACAAGTGAATTCCTTAATCCCCATCACCTATTCCACCCATCTTCGAACCCATCTACCCGCCTCTGGTAACCATCCAGTTTGTTCTCTATACTTATGAGTCTGTTTCTTGGTTTGCCTCTTTCATTTCCTTTTGCTCATTTTTCTTTTCTTAAATTCCACATATGAGTAAAATTATATGGTATTTGTCTTTCTCTGATTGACTTATTTCACTTAGCATTATAGTCTTTAGCTCCATCTATGTCACTGAAATAGCAAGATTTCATTCTATTTTATAGCTGAATAATATTCCACTGGATATATATACCACATCTTTATCCATTCATCTATCAATGGACACTTGGGCTGCTTCCATATATTGACTATTGTAAATACTTCTGCTATAAATATAGGGGTATATGTATCCCTTTGAATTAGTGTTTTTGTATTCTTTGTGTAAATACCCAGTAGGGCAATTGCTGGATTATAGGGTAGTTTATTTTTTTTAATGTTTATTTTTTTGAAGAGGGCAGGGGAGAAGGAGAGAGAGAATCCCAAGCAGGCTCCATGCTGTCAGCGCAGAGCCTGATACGGGGCTCAATCTCACAAACTGAGATTATGACCTGAGCCAAAATCAAGAGTCAGATGCTTAACTGACTGAGCCACCCAGGCGCCTCAGGTACTTCTGTTTTTAATTTTTTGAGGAACCTCCATACTGTTTTCCATAGTGGCTGCACCAGTTTGCATTCCTACCAATAGTTCAAGAGGGTTCCTTTTTTTAAAAAAGTTTTTATTTACTTATTTTTGAGAGAGAGAGACAGTACAAATGGGGAAGGGGCAGAGAGAGAGGGAGAGAGAGAATCCCAAGCAGGCTCGCACTACCAGCACAGAGCCTGATGCAGAGCTCAAATTCACAAACCATGAGATCATGACCTGAGCCAAAACCAAGAGTCACTTAACCGACTGAGCCACCCAGGCACCCCAAGGGTTCCTCTTCCTCCACATCCTTGTCAACACCTGTTGTTTCCTATGTTACTGATTTTAGCCATTCTGACAGGTGTGAGGTCATCTCTCACTGTAGTTTTGGTTTGCATTTCTGTGAAGATAAGTGGTGTTGAGCATCTTTTTATGAATGTGTTGGCCATCTGTATGTCTTATTTGGAGGAATGTCTGTTCATGTTTTCTGCCTATTTTTAATTGAATTATTTCTTTTCTGGGTGTTGAGTCATAGAAAGTTCTTTTTATATTTTGGATACTAATCCTTTATTAGATATGTCATTTGCAAATATCTTCTTCCATTCAGTGTTTCCTTCACTGTGCAGAAGCTTCCTTTTTTGATGCAGTCCCGAGCTTATTTTTGTTTTTGTACCCCTTGCCTCAGGGAACCTTTCTAGAAAAAAGTTGCCATGGAAAGTTGTCAAGAGAATTATTGCTTGTGTTCTCTTTTAGGATTTTTATGGTTTCAGGTTTCATGTTTAGGTCTTTAATTCATTTTGAATTTATTTTTGTGTATGGTGTAAGAAAGTGGTTCAGTTTAATTCTTTTGCACGTTGCTGTCCAGTTTTCTCAATACCATTTGTCAAGGAGATATTCTTGGATATTCTTTCCTGCTTTGTCAAAGATTAATTGACCAGAAAACTGTGGGTTTATTTCTGGATTTTCTATTCTGTTCCATTCATCTGTAGGTCTATTTTTGTGCCAGTCCACACTGTTTTCATTACTACAGCTTTGTAGTGTAACTTGAAGTCTGAAATTGTGATCACTCCAGTTTTGCTTTTCTTTTTCAAGTTTGTTTTGGCGATTTGGGATCTTTTGCAATTCCATAAAAATTTTAGGACTGTTTTTTCTAATTCTGTGAAAAATGCTGTTGGTAATTTGATAGGGATTGCATTAAATGTGTAGATTTCTTTGAGTAGTATACATATTTTAACAATATTTGTTCTTCCAGTCCATAAGCATGGAATGTCTTTCCATTTCATTGTGTCATCTTCAATTTCTTTTGTCAGTGTTTTAAAGTTTTCAGAGTATAGATCCTTCACCTCTCTGGTTATGTTTATTCCTAGGTATCTTATTATTTTTGGTGCAATTACAAATGGGATTATTTTCTTAATTCCACTTTCTGCTGCTTCATTATTAGTGTATAGAAATGCAACAGATTTCTGCACACTGATTTTGAATTCTACAACTTTACTGAATTCATTTTCTCAGTTCTAGCCTGTGTGTGTGTGTGTGTGTGTGTGTGTGTGTGTGTGTGTGTGTGTGTGTGTGTGTGTAGTCTTTCAGGTTTTCTCTGTATAGTATCATATATATCATATCATATCTGCAAAGGATGAAAGTTATACTTCTTCCTTACTAATATGGATGTCTTTTATTTCTTTGTGTTATCTGATTGCTGTGTTTAGGACTTCTAGTACCATGCTGAATAAAAGTGGTGAGAGTGGACATCCTGGTCTTGTTTCTGACCTTATAGGATAGGCTCTTTTTTCCCCATTGGGGGTGATGTTAGCTATAGGTTTTTCACATAAAGGCTTTATTTAGTTGACGTATGTTCCTCTAAACTGAGTTTATTAAAGGTTTTTATTATGAATCAATGTTGTACTTTGTCAAATGCTTTTCCTCCATCTCTTGAAATGATCATATGTGATGTATCACGCTGACTGAATATTGAACCCTTGCAACCAGAGAATAAATCCCACTTGACCATGAGAATGATTTTTTTTACTGTATTGTTGGACTCAGTTTGTTAGTATTTTGTTGAGGAGTTTTGCATCTATGTTTCATCAGAGATACTTGCCTGTTGGTCTCTTTTTTAGTGGTGTCTTTATCTGGTTTTGGTATCAGGATAATGCTGGCACCATAGTATGAATTTGGCAGTTTTCTTTCCCTCTCCATTTTTTACAATACTTTGGGAAGAGTAGGTATTAACTCTTTAAATGTTTGGTAGATTTCACCTGTGAAGCCATCTGATCCTGGACTTTTGTTTGTTGGGAGTTTTTTGATTACTGATGCAATTTTTTTGTTGGTTATCAGTCTGCTCAAATTTCTTTATTTCCTCCTGTTTCAATTTTGGCAGGTTACATGTTTCTAGGAATTTATCCATCTTTCCTAGGTTGTCCAATTTATTGATATATAGCTTTTCATAATATTCTCTTATAGTTGCTCACATTTCTGTGGTGTTGGTTGTTATTTCTCCCCTCTCACTTCTGGTTTTATTTATTTGGGTCCTTTGTCTTTTTTTCCTTCATAAGTCTGGCTAGAAGTTCATCAATTTTATTCATTTTTTTTTCTTCAAAGAACCACCTCCTGGTTTCAGTGATTTTTTTTTTTTAGCTCTATTATCATTTATTTCTGCTCTAATCTTTATTATTTCCTTCCTTCTGCTGGTTTTAAGTTTTGTTTGTTCTTTTTCTGGTTCCTTTGTTGTAAGGTTAGGTTGTTTATTTGAGATTCTTCTTGATTCCTGAGGTAGGCCTGAATTGCTATAAACTTCCCTCTTAGAACCACTTTGCTGCATCACAAAGGTTTTGAACTGTTGTGTTTTCATTTTCATTTGTTTACATGTACTTTTAAATTTCTTCTTTTATTTCCTGGTTGACCCATTCATTGTTTAGTAACATGTTATTTACCTTCATGTGTTTGTGGTCTTTCCAGATTTTTTCTGGTGGCTGACTTCTAGTTTCATAGCGTTGAGGTCAGAAAAGGTACATGGTATGACTTCATTCTTGTATTTTTTGAGGCTTGTTTTGTGGCCTAATATGTGATCTATTCTGGAGAATGTTTCATGTGCACTTGAAAACAGTGTGTATTCTGCTGTTTTAGGATGGCATGTTCTAAATATATCTGTTAAATCTCTCTGGTTCAATGTGTCATTCAAAGCCATTGTTTCCTTGGTGATCTTCTGTTTAGATGATCTATCCTTTGATGTAAGTGCAGTGGTAAAGTTCCCTATAATTGTTCTAGTATCGATTAGTTCCTTTATGCTTGCTATTAACTACTTCATGTATTTGGGTGTTCCCATGTTGGTTGCATAAATATTTACAATAGTCATATCCTCTTGTTGGACTATGCCCTTTATTATTATGTAAGTATCCTTCTTTGTCTCGTTAATCTTTCTTCTAAAGTCAGTTTTGTTCAATATACGTATTGCTACGCCAGCTTTCTTTTGACGTAACATCCATTTGTATGATAGATGTTTCTCCAACACTTTCAACCTGCAGAGGTCTCTAGGTCTCAAATGAGACTCTTGTAGAATGCCATTGCAATTTCAATAGTGACTGCATTGAAGCTGGAGATTGCTTGGGTAGCATGGAAATTTTAACAATATTAATTCTTCCAATCCAGGAGCATGACATATCTTTCCACTTATTTGTGTTATCTTCAATTTCTTTCATCCATGTCAGTTTTCAGAGTACAAGTCCCACCTCCTTGGTTAAATTTATTCCTAGGTATTTTACTCTTTTGATGCCATTGTACATGGGATGGTTTTCTTAATTTCTCTGATAGTTGTTATTACTGTATAGATATCCAACAGGTTTCTGTATTCAACAGGTTTCTATATATTAATTTTGTATATTGCAACTTTACTGAATTCATTTATTCTAATAGTTTTTTGGTGGATTCTTTAGGATTTTCAATGTATAGTATCATGTTATCTATAAATAGTGACAGTTTTACTTCTTCCTTATCAATCTGGATGCCTTTTATTTCTTTTTCTTGTCTGATTGCTGTGGCTGGGACTTGGAATACTATGTTTAACAAAAGTGGTGAAAGAGGGCTTCTTTGTCTTGTTCCTGGTATTAGAGGAAAAGCTTTCAGCTTTTCTTTGTTAAGTATGATATTAGCTGTGGTTTTGTCACTGATAGCCTTTATTATATTAGGGTGTGTTCCATTTATACGCACTTTGTTGAGAGTTTTTATCATAAATGAATGTTGAATTTTGTCAAATGCTTTTCCTTGCATCTACTGAGATGATCATGTGATTTTTATCCTTCATTTAATAATGCAGTAAATTACACTGATTTGCAGATATGGAACCATTCTTGTATCCCTGGAATAAATCCCATGTGATCACGATGTATGGATTTCTCTAAATGTATTGTTAATTTTGGTTTGCTAATATTTTGTTCACAGTTTTTGCATCTATATTCATCACGGATAATGGAAATAAGGCCCAATTTTTAACCAATGAAACTTCCTTAACTTTCCAGATAAGATCGATAGACTATAATTTATTGGAGAGGCTAGTCAATTGTTTTTAATGGAATGTGATTTTGTTTTAACAATTTCTTTACAGCCTACTACTTCTTAAAATAGTTGCCTGCACCCAAATAAAGGATTGAAAACAACCTATATTGGGGCGCCTGGGTGGCTCAGTCAGTTGAGCGTCTGCCTTCACCTCAGGTCATGATCTCACCCTCCATGAGTTCGAGCCCCATGTCAGGCTCTGTGCTGACAGCTTAGAGCCTGGAGCCTGCTGTCTTAATACAGTGTTAAGAAATAAACTGAACCAAAATTAATCACACTACGACATGTCAAACTAGTGTCTTACACAGAAGAAGAATAATGTATCTATTTGATTTAAATCTCTTTTGTATGATCTTTCTGTATCACTACTTATTCACATAGCCTTTGGGGAGGTATACAGGGAATTGTACTATTTTAATTTCATTTTATTGTGAATTTTTTATAGGAGGGTCAGTAGTCTGAGGACAAAAATATGGGATAAAAAATATAAATTCCTTAGGTATTTGTGCCTTTTGTAGATCCAACCTGAGAGAGAAAACTGAAAAATTTGATGAAAGGCAATTATAAGTTCAAAACAGTATTAAGTGATTACAGTGGTTACAGCTCAGTAGGACCATGCTAAATTTATTTAACCACCATCAATTATATGACAAACCAGATGGTGTATCGGTCATAGCATGAATTTGGCATTATGGTGGGAAACAGAAATAAAATGTTGGCCCTAGTTTAATCTGTGTAACTAGTGTGTATGCTTAATTATTCTGACCCCCACAAGAAAAATTCTAGAAAACACAATGAAATAAAGCAATATATAATTTTTTGGAGGCAAAAAATGAATTCTTAAGAACATGAAGGCTTATAATAATATATTAGGCTGTCGGATACCTCAGAACATATATCACATTAAACTTACTCTTTGTTCCTTTTCCTTTTCTTCTTCCATAGTTTGAAATGCAAGGACATGTGCTTCTTTCAAAGATTTATGTCTCTGTTGATGTTGTTCCTCTAATTCTTCAAGCTCTTGTGTAAGTCGTTGTCGCTCTTGTGTGAACTGGGCTTGCAGTTGCTGCAAAGAAGTCTGAGACTGGGAAAGCTGCATCTCCAGATTCTGTTTCAGCAAGGAAATCTATGCCACAGAATGGTACACAATGAAGAATAAATACAAGGCATACTTCACAACAAATTTCCAATCTAAGGGAAAAAAGCATTTCCAAGATATTAACTAAAGTAAAATAATTGCCTTAAGTATCCACTTAAAATGTTTTGCAATATATTATAAATATTTAATATTTAGGTATCACCACTTGTAATTCTATTTATAATATCCTAAAAATAGACAGTTTTATTGGTATTTAGTTTGTGGACTAGCTAAAGAACACTCGACATTTAGAAATACAGTGAACACCTGTGTTATAGTGCGATAAAAATTCATAATATGAAATAAAAACAGGACAACTAATGTTAATGTATTTATTAGGTTACAGTCCTTCAAGGAGATAGTATAAATAGTTAAACTGCTGATTTGTGAGGTGGTAGAATTGAGTAGTTAAGAATGGGGGCTCTGAGTTAAAATCTTAGCTCTGTCACTTACTAGACCAATACCTCACCAGGCCGTGTGAGCTGAAGTGTGTTACTACACGTAGTTCACTTAGAACAGCCCCTGGCATGTAATAAGTGCTCAATAAATGGTAACTAAGATTATGTGAGGATTTAAAAAATTACTCTTTATAAAAGATTTTTCCATTTATGGTTTAGAATCCTTATGTAAAAAAAAAAAAGATGTTCACTTTTGAATTTTGATTTAATTCAAACAATTTGTAAACTTCAAGCTTTTTAAAACCACAAACATCCCACAGTCCTCTATTTATATCCTCACAATGTCAGGTACTTTTCTTTACTGATGGAAAACTGATTTGTCACTCCTTTTGAAACAGACATCACCCTTAATGTCTGCATTGCTTCTGAGTCCCTTTTAAAGAATAAAAGCACAAACGCATGTATACACATATATACATATTTCATTTGTTTGTTTGATATAACCATTTAATTTGATCTATTTCTCTTCTCATACACAGGAAAATCTAACTTGGAACTAGATAACTCAACCATATTGTAATAGAAGTTTGAAGCTAAGGAACATAGGAGAACCAGACAAAAAGTTGTCAATTGTATTCCATTAATTTAAGATGCTATATGTGTTTATATACAAGTAAAACAGTTTCTGTGGCCAAGAAGACTAAGGGAGAGAGGAAAGTGAGTTTTGTAAATGGGATAAGATATTCTTTTGACTGATGAAAGGCAGGTATAGGATGCCTCACATGTCTCACAAAGGAAAAGGGACCTGGGAAAGAAAAAGGGTGGAGAATCATCAGAGATGCAAAAAATAAGGAGAATGTTACAACAGCAGCTAAGGACATACTTGTAGAGTAGGAAGACTAAGACAAATTATACCATGTGACTTCTCACCATTTTATGCAAAGAAAATCAGGATGAAATGAATATTAAGATGAATATTAAGGACAGTCCAGAAAGAAAAAGTACATTACAAAAGGGTAAAATGCGTTGTTTGTGAACACTAACGTGTAACTGGTAGTCATTTTCTTCCCAGCTAGCTGGCCCTTGAAACAGAAAAGGCACCTACCTGCCCACTCTCTTTCCAAGTTCAACCCTTGTCTCATACCCAGCATGGGGACCCAGTGACACCCTTGTCTCTAGTGATAACTTATTAGAACATATATGGAAATGTTAGGAAAAGACCATGTTACATGTAGAATAATGACTGATATTTTCAAATCGATTAATTGGCCCCTGGCCAAGTAAGGACCAGTGAACAAACTGCTCACTAAGCTATCTGCCCTCGTATGCATCTGCATACACTCAAAGAAAGTGGGCATGTTTTTCAAACTTGCACACAGGTACCATATGGACTAGTAGTAGCCCTGGGTCCAGTCCTTTAATTAAGTGTGCACTTAGATTAGTAAGAAGCCAATCAGTTCATAGCAGTGCATCTTATTTTCTGCAATACCCACTTCAAAAATTCACTGCATCAAAAAGAGCTCTCCCATATGTTAATTGGACTAAAGTGGACTCACACTTAACTATTTAAGGATGAAACTTATGAAGAAATAGAGTATTTAAAATGAGAAACCACAGTAATAGAACAGTAACATATTTAAAATCTAAGGACACTTTTGGGGCACATGGGTGGCTCAGTCAGTTAAGCATCCGACTCTTGATTCTGATTCAGGTCATGATCTCTCAGTTCCCGAGTTTGAGACCCATGTTGGGCTCTGTGCTGTGTAGAGCCTGCTTGGAAGTCTGTCTCCCTCTCTCTCTTGCTCTCAAAAATAAATAAAGTTTAAAAAAAATTATAAAAGAAAAAAAAATCTAAGGACACTTTCAAACCTCTCTAGCTTAAAAGAAATACATTTAAATATTTTACAAAATAATATAGTTTACCTTGAAAAAATTCCAAAGTATTATTTTTCATTTTGGGATATAAGATCAATTTTTGTTATCTATATTCAATAAAATATAAAGTATATGCAAAAGACATTATCATGCAATTTAGTGTTCAAATATACTTAGATATTCTGTATTCTTAACTTTAAAAGCACACCAAAATAATATTAAGGCTATATAAAATCTCTAGATTCATGCTCAATACCATAAGATGAATCATATGCAGAAAGCCTTTATCATGCAGTGCAGCATCAAAACTTATTTCGCTCATTTTATAAATAAGTTAGTAGCATTGCATTAAATTATCAGCCTTTATTCAACGTGACAGTGACATGGCACTTTAAAACACAGAAATAATGAGCAAAGCAATGTAAAATGAACTAATGTTTTATGTATAGCTATAACTTAAACAGCTGAGTATATTTTATGAAAATACATAATTAATATGAAACTTCATTAATTCAAAATAAAAGAGAACAAAGATAGACTTCACATCAAATAGTATAGGCAATCTTTATCAGTACTTTTATTACAGAATTATAGAAAGCCATTTCTCATAAATGAATGAGAATGGTTCAAATTATATATTCAAAGTATCTAGTTATGTGGTATTAGTTTATTTACATGTGTTATAATTTTAAATTTTAATGCTTTTTGCTTTGTTGGTTTTAAATAAACCAAAAGAATCCTTATTTCAGAAAAGAATTTTAGTAATTTAAAAAATTCTTACCACAGGAGTTGGATATGAATTATATAGTATATTCTATTGATTAATAGCTACGAGATATTTTGCAAACAATTTTAAAGGCCAATAGAAATTGCTACCCTCGGACCTGTACCACTTAAAACGCTGATATCTTTTCAAATATAAAGTGTTGTAAACTTTTCAAAAAGACTAAAATTAAAAACATATGGATACATTTTTCTGGAGAATGGAAAGTTTTATCTATTTCCTAGGGGCAATTTCACAAGGATTCTGTACCTTCACAATGGTGTATGAAAAAACACCCTCAAAATAGAAAATGAATCAAATCTGAAGTACTGGATGTGATAGGATGTCAACATGGGATATGGAATTATGTTAGGCCAAAATACTTAACAATTTTGACAAGAAAAGTCAACACAAATTATAAGAAAGTCTAAACCATATGATATCAGTTCAATACTTTCAAATATATAAAGCAACATTAAAAACTGCTAACAGAGGCTTAGAGAAGACTTATTACTATATCAACAACTTCTATAAATGTTCATGTAAAACATTTGAAGGTCCCTGAATATTTTAACTCCTTTTTTTGTTTGTTTGTTTTTAACCACTAATTTGCTATTTTTGAAGAGTCTAGCTAAAAAAGTAAATTTAAGCTTAGGAAAATTATGACCATTCTGAGAAAATTCTCAATTGTTCATAATTTCTTGGTATTTTTCTAAGAAACCCTATAAACTGAATTTATCAATTAAGAACCCCAAAAATGCCTACTTAATGTCCTTAAGATATTTCTGCAGTATGTTCCCAATCACTCATTCTTAGTTGAAAGAAAGTAGACAGCTTTTATAAAGGACAAAGGTCTCAATAACCACTTGTCTTTTAGAACAAGACAGTATATAGCAGACAACTGTTTGCATGGAAGGCTGGGCAAGAATGTGTGGAGGGGGTGGGTAGGTGCTCACTCTGCTGAACAACACTGACACGGTCATGTTTTGTTTGGATGAGGACAACTTAGAAGAGCTGATCCTCAATGACTGATGTTACCAAAGGGAATTAATTAATGGGGATTTCATTGTGTCACCAACTCCTTTTACCTTTTATATGGATGAATCAAGGCATTCTCATTCTAGTTACTAATTGATTTAACTTCAATTTAAGGTTTTTCCATTTATACCTATTTAAGTAAAGATGACTATGTTGTCACAAGTATTCTGAAGTACAATTCTGACAATAATCTTACCTTATTTGGGTTCTAATCTCTATCCCAATCAGTATATTTGTCAAAAAGACTGGATTAATATAGTGATCATGCCCAAATCCTTATTAGGTTATATGTGAATTTCTAACTGTAGTCTTATTTCACCAACATTGGGATAAATATCTTTGTTGCTTATTTTTACATACATTTTTTAGTGGCACTAAGGTAGCTCAGTCGGTTAGCATCTGACTATGGCTCAGATCATGATCTCACAGTTGGTGAGTTCAAGCCCTGTGTTGGGCTCTGTGCTGACAGCTCAGAGCCTGGAGCCTGCTTCAGATTCTGTGTCTCTGCCCCTCCTGTGCTCATGCTGTCTCTTTCTCAAAAATAAATAAACATTAAAAAATTTTTAAAAATATAATTTAAAAATGATGTTCAATGTATTCATGTATTTCTAATTATGTTTTAGGTAGAAAGCAAAGTTTAATTTTTTTAACTTTCTATAATTTATTTATTTTTTACAATTTATATCCAAGTTAGTTAGCACATGGTGCAATGATGATTTCAGGAGTAGATTACTTAAGGCCCTTACTCATTTAGCCCATCCCCCCTCCCACATCCTCTCCAGCAAACCTCTGTTTGTTCTCTATATTAAAGAGTCTCTTCTGTTTTGTCCCCCTCCCTGTTTTTATATTATTTTTGCTTCCCTTCATGTTCATGTCTTTTGTATCTTCAAGTCCTCATATGAGTGAAATCATATGATATTTGTCTTTCTCTAATTTCGCTTAGCATAATACCCTCAAGTTCCATCCCTGTAGTTGCAAATGGCAAGATTTCATTCTTTTTGATTGCCGAGTAATACTCCATTGTATGTATATACCACATCTTCTTTATCCATTCATCCATCAATGGACATTTGGGCTCTTTCCATAGGCAAAGTTTAATTTTAAAGGTAGATAAAGTTGTCTTTTCTTGCATAGTAGAAATAATTTAGAAAGGTATGAGGAAATAGTTTCACTCCAGAAGTATCAAAATTTTATAGGACATCTCTAGACTCAAGCTTTGAGTCCTCTAGGACAGGAGTTGCCAAACTGCAGCCTGTTGTAAATTAAGTTTTACTAGAACACGGCCACACAGATTTGTTCACATATTGTTATGGCCACTTTCATCCTACAACAGCAACAGAGTCAAGTAGCTACCAGAAAAACTGCAGAGCCTACAAGGCCAAAAGTATTTACCATCTGGCGCTTTATAGAAAAAGTTGGTGAACCTCTGGCCTAGGATATCAAAAAAATATTCAAAGATCTTCAGCTCTGTTTTTTTTAAAGAACAATGTTGGGAACGGTAAACATAAATTTCATTTTTTCTTTTCATATTATATATGAAAATTTTTTAAAGAGGTGCTTATATTGGAATATTACTTTGAAGCTTAATTTCTGCATATTTAAGTAAAAACAATAGCTTTGGCAATTCCTAGGAAAGGGACTTACTTCATTTCACTTAAATCTTTTCATAATTACAACATCAAAATATAAAATATGTCCTGAATCTCATGAACCTTCACAACTAACACCTGTTAATTGATATTACTTTTTCAAAAAATAAACTAGTTTACCAAAAGAAAAAATATATTTACACTTATTTCCATTGTTTTGACAGTCAAGTAGTTAACAGTTTTCAAAAATATTTTTCAGAGTAATTTAAATAACGAATTCTATGTTTGAAAGGTAAAATCTTGCTCGGCTTTGTAATAAAAATTTGCTTATTAATACAATGTGGTAGAGGTATGCACATACACAAACAAATGGCTGAAAGTTAGAAGCTTTTGTTACCCATATATGAAACATAACTTATTGAATACCGAAGTGTATTTTTTATATTGTAAGTTAAAGCTGTAAAGCAGTGATGATATTTATGCAAAATCAAAAGTGCAACATGCCCTTGTGTACAAATTGTAAGTGCCGTTCACTTACATTGTTGATAGATTTATGCAAAGCTTCACCCAGAGAGTGCCGCTAGGAAGAAAAGATCAAAGGAATAAAGGGAAACATTCAGAAATCAACTAAGTGAAAGAAAGAGGAATATAAAAGGGAGAGTAAAACACAGAACATTAGTTATAATATGCTCAAGAAAAAATAAGTTGAAAACAGTTTTTCGGAAAGGAATTAGACCAAAAAAATTAAGACACACAATCTAAATTATCTGTAGTCCCTTAAGACAGTATCTGATGTTTGTGGGATGGCAGACTTACCTATGCAAAATACTGAAGGCCAGTACATATAAATCAGAATTCAGTTGGAAAGAGAATGGTTATTGAAGGATGTAGAAGAAATCTTACTGTTCTAAATTCCTCCCAGAAATCTACAATATAAAATGCTTCAAAGCATTATACTCAGTACTGATATAAGCTCATGAAAGACTTCTCAAGAGAAATGAGCAGATGAGAACTGAAACACTAACTTGATTGACTATATAATTTGGGGGCCAAAAATAAATATGAGATAATCATTAAAAATGTGAACATTTACTAATAATCTGATTTTATATTTAGGGGAAAGAAAGAAGAGATGCTTTTATATCTCTTCAGTCCTATTTTCTAGGATATATTTGGCAAAATTATTTATGATCTGGGTTCATTTTTCAGAAGTTCATTGAAATTTTCAGTGATATAAAACAACTGGAAATACCCACACCCTCTCTTTCCCCAAATATGAGAGAAAATGTGATTTCATTTTCAATTGCCTCATTTTTTTTTTGCTTTCTAAAAATACAAAATAGTATTTTAAATTTATATTAGTAATTTAAATAAGTGCCTGTGGAATACTTTCTACTTTGGACACTATAATTAAATTTTCAGACAGAAAATAATTCTCTCTTTCATAATGTGATTATTCCTTGGTGTGTCATAAGCTAAAACTAGTTTTTATTTGGTAAACAATTTATTTAGACTAATATAAGATACAGTTTAAGATACAAATATATCAGAGTTATAAAAATAAGCTGAGAAAAAAAAGATTAATTTCTATTTAGTTATTCCATAACTGATCAATTTAAAGTTTCTCATTGATTTAA
The DNA here is from genome assembly GCF_018350195.1 of Panthera tigris. Classification (NCBI taxonomy): domain Eukaryota; kingdom Metazoa; phylum Chordata; class Mammalia; order Carnivora; family Felidae; genus Panthera; species Panthera tigris. The sequence goes on from NC_056664.1 coordinate 106,640,157, forward strand.
TACATAAAATTACATACAGAATACATAATATACATAATACATATTTTGTAAATGCATATATACTTTTTCTTTTATATACATGTCATATTAATTTTATTTACTTTTTCTTCATGCTTTCTCATACTCAATATTCTTTATATACTAAAAAGACACTTCTCCAGACTTTACAAAATTTACAAAAAGCTAAGGGACGTTTAATTGTTTTTCTTGTTTGTTTTACTTCTTTTATTTCTCAGAAGTGATGTTCTAGTACTAGAAGTTAATCTAAAATGTATGGCATTTACTTAGGACGTAGATTTGATTTTTCATTCTTTAAGATATCATCAGACAAAAATATGTATGTTATTTAGGATTCCTGAACTAATTGATAAGCTAGGCTAACACAACATATCAAAATAGCATGCCAGGTCTTCCCTTAGGAATTCTAGACTTTAGATTCTGTACAACAGAAGTGTATTTGAACACTTGGAATCTAAACTCACATGGGTACTGCCTCTGTCAACACACTGTTACAGGCCATGGAAATATCTAAACCAAAAGATATGGTCCCTGAGCTGTGACCTGGGGTGACTTACATCACAGACTTGGCTGCAGCAATGGGGAAACGCACTAGTGCTATTGGGTCACAATACCCTAATTGGTTAATACATAAATGAAGTAAGATTAGTTTTTCAACTAAAAAATCTTTATTGGGGTACTATTAAATTCCAGGAAATAATCTTAAGTACAGAGTGATATAGAGAGTTGAATAAGACCATAAAACAAACATACAAAAAACAAATTCAAAAATAAGAAGTTGATGACATTGTAGTATTCTACAATAAAAAAAAAAAAAGATTGCTGTGATAGGAAATGACTGGAAGTGATATTGGGTAGATGGTAAGGAAAGATCTTTTGAAAGAAGTGAAATTTGAACTTGAAATCAATGAAAAAGCCAGCCACAAAATGAGATAACTGATCCTGGGGAAAGTGTGTCCAGGCAAGTGGATTAGCTAGCACAAAGAGCCTGAGGTGGAAGTGAGCTGTGAGTGACTGGATGTACATGTGTATATGATATGTGTGCCGGGGGGGAAGGTTTGTGAGGATGACAAAAGATGGGTGATTTTTCAGGGGCCAGATGTCTTAGGGTCTTATAGGACAATAAAGGAGTCAGAATAAGAGCCTTAATTCAATGAAGCGCCTCGAGAGAATTTTAAGGAGGGGAATAACAAGATCTGACTACATCATAAAAGACTGCTTTGAGTACTTCTGAAGAAAAGTGACATTGGGGAGGCTGGATAGGAAGCTTGGCACAGTATTTACTAGGGTAGATAAAAGCTGATGGTATGTTTTAGAGGTGGAATAAATAGGATTGACAGATTACATGAGAGATAAAGGAAAGAGAAATCAAGGATGACTCTTCGGTTTCTGTTCTGAGCCACAAGCAGTGCCAAGAAATGAAGATGATGGGTTGGCAGACGGAGATTGGGAATCAGTATTTCTGAGTCAGGCAGGTGAAATTTGAGATGCCAATTATCCAATCAAATGATTTTGAGTTCAGGTGAAGATATCAAGGCTAGAGATTTAACTTTGGAAGTCACTGACACATAGATGGTATTTATGCCACAACACAGATGAGATTCCCCAAGTAAATGTCTGCTTGAAAGAATATTGGATGAACTAAAAGTCTGTATGCAAAGATGTTACTCAGCAAGCATTCTATATAAGCAAGATCCATGTTGATAAAAACTGATGCCCTATATAATAGTCCATTTGTTTTAAAACAACTTAAGCTTCTTGTTAGTTTTTGAGATGAGTAAAAAGGGCCTCAGGACATCCTCTTCCGCTGATAGCACTCTGATTTCTCAACATCGAAAGCCTAGTGAATGTGTTTCAGAATTTCTTTTCTTGAAAGATGAATATAATCAGACTTTCAGATAAGTGAGAAAGAAAACAAAATAAAAAGTTGCTGTGCTTAATAAGAAATTTAGAGCTTTGTATGTAAGAAACTATGCTCTTAGGAGTCATCACATTTATTCTAAACCTGAGTTTATTCATTTAGAAAATAGCACAAGGTTTTACATGTTTGCAATTTGTAAACATATTGGTATATAAATATTAAAATCCACTGAATTACAGGCTTTTGGAGGACAATGACTGTCTTATTCACAGTTTGTATCCAAAGTGCCTAAAGGTATGTGGCAAAATGTAAATGGATCAATGAATGCTTATTTAAAGACTGAATGATATGGAATTTTATTATTTAGTTTTTGCTACTCTCTACCTTACTTTTCCTTTCCCCCATAATAACATAAGCAGTAAAAAGAAAGCTTCAAAGTTAAAAAGAAAAAAGTTATTTAGAAAAAATACATACATCCAAATCATGCAGAAATCCTGTTGACAGAGGCCAAAAGATTCTAAGACTTCGAAACGTATCCTCTCACAGAAATGAACTAGTGAGTATACCAAATATACTATTTGTCCTCAAAATATTGATCAAAACAAAGACCGACAAGAGGGAACGATATTTGTTGAATGGCACCTAACTTGTCCCACTGTATTCTATTCTCCATTCTGCAGAATTTTGAAATTATAATACTTGAATATTTCATACTCCTGATTAAAATCTTCCAACAGCTCCTCATTGCTCTTTAGATAAACTCCCAGCCTTGGGGATCACAAGACCCCAAGTGATCCAACCCTGCTTACCTCCCCAGCTTCCTGGCTCTCTACTCTCCAGAGCAAAGGTGTTTGGGGGCTGCCTGAGGGCCTTTGCACATATGTCCCCTTCTGCTTAGGATGCTGTTCTTTTCCTCTTTCCCTGATTCCTGCCTCTCTTCCAGGTCTTAGGTAAAGGATCCTATAGGCAAAGAAACCTTCCCCAAGTTTCCAGACTATGTTAGGTTCCCATGGTACACATGTGTACTACAGTTATAATGAGTTAATGTATCCAACCGTTATTTCTATTTTCCTTCCTTTCTAGATTATAAGCATTGGGAAGGCAGAGATTATTATGACTCCATTATGGGTCTAGCACACTACATGGTGTTATCAGCACTAAATTTTTGACAGATGTCAAAATGTCATCAAATGTCGACAGAATAAAATTCTCATTACTAAAACAAGAAACGTCATTTATCAAATTTTTGATTACCTTGAAACAATAGGTACAATGATCTTACACTGCAATTCAAGTAAAATACGTTAAAGCCTAATGAAATGTTCCAAAATTCAATACTTAATATATAATATGGTAAATTTTTAAAGCAAATTATGTAAAGTCCTTTTCTAATATTAATTTCAAGTTTTACTAATATCTACAGAAAAGCAACCAACAACCTTAAGTTTTAAGAGTGAAAATCACAACTTTAATAATTATCCTAGGGGTGCTTGGGTGACTCAGTCGGTTAAGCATCCGACTTCGGCTCAGGTCATGATTTTGTGGTTCACAAGTTCGAGCCCCTCATCAGGCTCTGTGATGTCAGCTCAGAGACTGGAGCCTGCTTCAGATTCTGTGTCTCCCTCTCTCTCTGCCCTTCCCTTGCTCGTGCTCTTTCTCGCTCAAAAAAAAAAAAAAAAAAAAAAAAAAAAATAATTCTCCTAAAGCAAAAAATTGAAGAAAAATTCATGAATAATTGTTCAGTATTTAAACTAAAGTAGTAATAACAGGCACACAATAAATGAAATTAAAGTAGAGACAAGCTAATGTTAGATAATTTTTAACACTTTCCTCAGAGATTATCTTAAATAACTGTATAATCATATACCCATTGAAATTTTTCAGATCCAAAATGCTTTTTTTAGTACCTTGTCATATGAAATACAAATATATTAAGTTGATTTGTTACTACAGTGCTATCTCAATGTTCGTAAGTATTTTTCAGATGTGTTCTGGGTCCTGCTACCTCTGAAAGAGGCACAAACTGCTCTGCATTTCATCAAAGGTCTTACTATGGTATTTTGCAGAACTTATATATATGCTTAGTACACATTAATCACTACCCAGTATTTTAAGCATCTCTTTTTAAAGCCAGGTGTAGGCATCATTGTTCCATCTCTTCAGTCTCTTCTCCTAAAGGTACCAATTTAAGAACTGGATAAACTTCTAAAAAGGGAGGTTTGGGTAGGGAAAAGAAAATGAAACACTTTTAGATTTGCGAATTAATTCAGAAAACAATTTAGTACTATTTATCTTGGAAAAAAAATCTCAAGATGAAGAACACTAACAACTTAAGTCTGATAAAAGAGGATATAATATAGTTAAAATAATGTCATTATTATTTTTTTTTTAAAGAAAGAGAGGGTGCAAGTGAGCAACAGGCAAAGAGAGACAGAGTCCCACGAGGGGCAGAGAGAGAGAGAGAGAAGCGAGGCTCACCAAAGCAGGGCTCGTGTTCACCCACGGTGGGGCTTGAACTCACCCTGTGTGGGACTCGAACCCACAAACCATGCGATCATAACCTGAGCCAGTCAGATGCTTAACTGACTAAGCCACCCAGGGGCTCCAACATCATAAATTTTTTTTGACTGAAGAGAAACAAGCTTCCATATTTACTAAAGAAAAGACTGCATATTAACTTTGAATCCAGGAACTAAAAGTATGGAAGATAATGGATGTTGGCTGGGTTTTGGTAGACTTTAATTCCATTGCACATTTTCTGAGAAAGCAAAATTGGGTCCTGCCTGCTATTCTCACTCTCTATTCTAGGTGGCTTTTCTCTATGTTTTATTACACTTCGGTCTTCTGCTTTTTCCTTTGACTTCCCTTTTCCTTACTCCAGTCATCTCTTCTCCCCGGGCTCAAGCTAGATCTCTGATGTTTTTCTAAATAGTTTCCTGCTCTCCTAATTTCTAGGGAGAGGGTTCAGAACCTTCAGGGTCAGCTTCATTGATGTCCTATCACTGCTCAGGGCTCTGTCAAGGTCTTTGAGCTAGCTGGGAAGAGATGATTATTCCAGCTCTCTTTCTAATCTCTACCTCAGAAACTACTTGTATCTGTTCTTCCATTAAAAGGCAGTATTGTTATTCTTTTAAAACAAACATAAGGGGCGCCTGGGTGGCTCAGTCGGTTAAGCGTCTGACTTAGGCTCAGGTCATGATCTCGTGGTTTGAGTTTGAGCCCGACATTGGGCTCTGTGCTGACAACTCAGAGCCTAGAGCCTGCTTCGGATTCTGTGTCTCCCTCTCTCTCTCTCTCTCTCTCTCTCTCTCTCTCTGCCCCTCCCCTGCTAGCACTCTGTCTCTCCCTCTCTCAAAAAAATAAACATTAAAAAATTAAAAAAACATAAAAACTGATGTAAATATAATCTTTTTTTCAGTAGGCAGAAATGCAGTTTTTAAAGAGAATTCCTTCCTAATGTAAAACTTAATTTAAGAGTTAGGAGATGGAGCTAGCAAAATGAGCACTGAGCCAAATTTACTTTGAATTTTTGATCTAAATAGTCTAGACCATTGCTGTCTAACAGCATTATAACTGAGAGCCATGTGTGTAATTTTAAAAGTTTTCAGTAGCCAGAGGCACCTGGGTGGCTTAGTAAGTTAAGCATCTGACTTCAGTTCAGGTCATGATCTCACAGTTTGTGGGTTCAAGCCCTGGACTGGGCTCTGTGCTATCAGCAAGGAGCCTGCCTTGGATCCTCTATCCCTCTCTCTGTCCCTCCCTTGTTCTCATGCTCTCTCTCAAAACAAACAAATAAATGTTAAAAAATTAAATTTTCTTATTAAAAACAAAGTTTTCAGTAGCCATATTTTTAAAAAGGTTAGAATTATTTCAGGGTGCCTTGGTGGCTTAGTGTGTTAAGTGTCCAACTTCGGCTCAGGTCATGATCTCATAGTTCATGGGTTCGAGCCTTGCATCAGGCTCTGTGCTGGCAGGTGGAGCCTGCTTGGGATTCTCTCTCTACCTCTCTCTGCCCCCCACCCTCCAGCTAATGCTCTCTCTCTCTCTCTCTCTCTCTCAAATAAATAAATTAATTAACAAATTAATTAATAAATATCAGAACACAGTCTGCAACAGCCATAGGAAGCTGGCTTCTCAGTTGTTCTTGATCAACAGCACTTTTTTGAAATATTAAAAAAAATTTTTTTTAATGTTTATTTTTGGGAGAGGGAGAGAGACAGAGTGTGAAGGGGAGAGGGGCAGAGAGAGAGAGGGAGACACAGAATCCAAAGTAGGCTCCAGGCTCCATGCTGTCAGCATGTAGCCCGATGTGGGGCTCAAACTTAGGAACCACAAGATCATGACATGAGCCAAAGTCGGATGCTTAACCAACTGAGCCACCCAAGTGTCCCCAGCACTTATTTTAATGCTCTACTTCTCATTCATGTCATTGATCTTTCCAATTGAGTGTGAAGAATTCCAAAATTTCCTCTGATGGTAGAATCACTACATCTAAAACCAAACTGACCATCTCATCATCCCCCTTCTCCCCAGTTAAGGAGCTCATGACTTCCCTCTCTCAGATGATGCTTTTCCTTTTGATTATTCTGGCTTCAAATTCAGTCAACTTTAACATTTATTTCTCCTTTACCAAAGTATTCCATCAAATTACATGTTTTTTTTCTTTATAGTTTCCCTTGTGTTCTCAATGAAATAAACTTAATTCAGGTCCTAAATGGGTAGAATTATTTGTGCTTCATATGTTTGATAAATGCCTCTTCAGTAGCCGTGTCTGTTTTTGTTCACTCCATCAAACAACTATCAAGTGCTTGCTATATGCCAGGGAGTTTAAGCATCTGGGTGTGCAACAGTGAATAGCACAGATAAAGGCCCAGCTCTCATGGAACTACATTCTAACAGTGTAAATAATATGATGCTATACAGTAATAAGTGTTTTGAAGAAACACAAAGCAGAATAGGAGGACACAGAGTGATGGAGGATGCTATTTTAGAGAAAGTGGCTAAGGAAGATCTTTTTGAAGAGTTAAGATTGAGCAGAGAATTGAACAAAGTGAAAGAAAGCCATAAAGATCTAGGGAAAACGGGTTCCATGTGGAGGCAGGTGCAAAGGCCCTGAGATGGATTAAGCTTGGTGTGTGTGTGTGTGTTCCAGGAATTCCAAGTCTTCCAGCAGGACTGCAGAAAAGGAAGGGAAGGAATGGCAGGAGATGATGTTGGTAGGGGACAAATCATAAGGCTACTACAGGCCACAGTAAAAGTGTGGATTATAATCTGATGGTGGAAAGTGTGAAGCAAGAGAGTAACATGATCCAACTTAACATTTTAAAAGCATCACTCTGGCTGGTTGGGAAATAATATGTAGGCGGACAAGAGAAGCAGCAGGAAGACCAAGTGCAGATTCCATTTGCAGTGTAGGAGAGAACTGCAAGTGGCCTGGACTAGCTGGTAGGGGAGGGAATGCTGGGAAATGATCAGATCCTAGGTGTACTTTGAAGGGAGAGCAGCAGGAAATGCTGATGAATTGATTGGCGGCACAGCACGAGGAGTCAGAGATGGCTGAGCAGTGAATGGACAGCAGAGTCTAGGAGGAGGAGTCTGGTTTCTGTTGAGGGGTGATGGTTGGGTGCATCATGTGTATTCAAGAGTTCTGTTTCAGACACTGTAGATTATTGAGATGTTTCCATTTCATCCTCACTTCAAAATCACAACCACATTAAGCTTCCTAAAATGAAATTTTCAACATGGTACTCTCCTATCCATAAACCTTTGACAGAATCCCATAGCTTACTGAGTGAACTCTGAACTCCTATGCTTGGAAGTCAAAATTTTTCACAATGACCTATCTCCCCAGCTGTCCACACCTCATTTTTCTGTACTCCTTATACACTGTGCTTGGGAAATAATAGTATATTCAATAAAACATAGAATGAGTAAAAATATTTGTGTTCATCCTTTACCGTATTTGAAAGTCACATTAAAGCTGACCTCTTTAATGAAAATTTTCCCAATCACTTTGGCTATGTCACTCTTTCTCTACTCCATATTCCCACCAAGCAGTAAGCTGATAAGGATGTAGGCTCTCTGAAAAATAAAGCCCTGATATGTAGCACATGCTGATATTTGTGGTGTAAATACTCCCAGCCACCAACATGTCCCAGAATATGGAGCTGAGAAGGCCTGTACACAATCACAACTATGTGAGCTGGTAGGAGCCAGACCCAGCATATCATTGCTCCTATAGTACAGACTCTCCAGACCATTTATAGTCACTCACTGCAGTGACTTTTACTGTAGGTATCTGTATACAAATCTTCCTCTATTACACTGTAGATATGTGGAGGGTAAAAACTTTGTCATATACAATGGTGGCTATCACCAGCTAAATAACCTTGGGGCCTCAAAGTTCAAACTGGAGAGTCAGACCCAAACAACAAAGTTCCACAGTTCTATGTCTGAACAGTCCATGTCTCTCCCAAATTTCTCAGTCCACTGATCTGAATGAGAGAATTGGAATATAAAGTCATCAAGTTGGACCCCAAATAAAATCTGCCCTGAAAACAAGGTGAAATAAATATATCACGACATTTTAGGATCACAAATAGAAAAAATATGATCACAGATGACTCTATATAATTACTTTTCTTTACAGTTGAAGAGTAAATGTAGTTCTTTTATTTTAAAGGAATTTAAATGTACACACTGATTAGCCCAGGAAGCATACCTAGTTTTGGACTAAGGTGTAATCACTGGACAGAAAAAAGAACACCATGAAATATTAAAACTAAAAATATGAAATTAGAGCACAGAATAAAAATAATAGCTTTGAGAAATTTTGATAAAGTGAAAAACATCTGAAGAAAAGTGAAATTCTTAGGCCTTTCTTTACCCGTTTCTTGATAAGTTTAAATCATATTTAACTCTCAAGAGACTAAGTTCACAGGAAAGAAATTATTTCTTCTTTGCTCTAAGCAAAATGAAATACAGGTAAACCATGGCACAAAAATACTTATTTTCAGTTCACTCAGAAATAGTTAAAATATGTGAAAACACAGATCTCTGATACTTTTCACAATATATGTTTCTGCCTAAGGTCTGGCTGTTCCAATTCTGTTCCCCACTCTTACTCTTTAAATGTCACAAACCCCAAGGTGGGTCTGTTTTCCCTAAATGCAAAAGGTCCTGGCAGTGCTAGGGATAAGGGGATGAGTGAGGCCCGCAGAGTGAAATGGCTGTAGGGCTCAGGGCTGGGGGTGGAAAGTATGAGGAACAGGGCTTGGTAGGATCAGGCACGGGGAAAGCCGTAGAGCAGGTGTAGGGCACAGGCTCTAGGAATCCATCCAAAATAACCAACAGAACAAGATCCAAAGGGCCAAGAAGGAGGAAAAGGTTCTTTTGTCCATAACAAAGTTCCATTAAAAAGCCTGCTGGTCCTGGGGCGCCTGGATGGCTCAGTCGTTAAGCATTACAACTCTTGGTTTCAGCTTAGGTCATGACCTCACACTTCATGGGATTGAGCCCTGGGTCCAGCTCTGTGCTGACAGGGTGGAGCCTGCTTGGGATTCAGTCTCCCTGCCCTGCCCCTGCACTCTCTCTCTCAAAATAAATAAATAAACTTAAAAGAAAAAAAACAACTTGCTGTTCCTGCTAGAAGTTTTTGTCCTCCCACATAGCTGGAAAAAATGCAACTTTGATAGCATAATACCATTTTCACTTCAATGTAGAATCTTTTGTTCAATTGTTTTCTTAACTTTCTTCAGGCACAGAAGATCCTGAGCTGCAACAGCCATTTGCCAGTTTTACCTAGGGTAATGTGTATGCCCTTTGTATTTTAGAAGGGGGGAGAGGGGAAGACATTATAATTTTGGAAATGGACCGATGGCATAGAGCAGCACAGATCAGTTTCACCTTTGGAGGCAATTAATTCCTGGTTATATTGATATTTATGGTTAATCTGCTTTGAAAATTGATCAAAAAAATTCTTTCTGTAAAGCTGGCAAAAATTGGAGCCATTATGTAATAAATTATTTTATGATACACAGAACTAAAACCATATGCAAAGCATTATTTCCTTTCAGGGATAAACAACGCAGACCAGATATCGGGGTGCGGGGAGGGGAGAAAAAAATGTCAGAGAAGCATGCATGAAATATGATAATTATAAGAGAGATTATAGGAATAATAAAATAATAATAGAAAACAGGTGGGAGAAGTGGTAGGTCCTCTTTACATTGCTAAACCCAGCCAAAAAATGTCTATTAGTCAATACTTTGTGATTGAAAAACAAGGCAGACTTTCAGTGGGGGGGTTATTTTTTACCATATATTTGAATTAATTGCATCTTTTTAAGTAGAGAACATCACAGAGGGGTAGTACCACTGTACCCAGAATCTGTCCTTCTAGGTCTCTAAATAGGAATGTAAAATAAGTGTACAGAAGGTAGCCTAAGCAATGCTAACATGGTGCCCAACTTCTAGTGAGAGTTGTTTCCTTCTGAGTTTCAAAGGTTGCAAATTTATTCACAAAAACTCATAAATATTCATGTATATACTCCCTTTTTAAAGTAACATTACTAATTATGAGAGAACAGACACAAATTGGCAGGCCCCAAGAACTCTTGAAAGATACTATATGTATGTACCTATGTAATAAATTATCTTACAGAAAGCCTTTCCTGTTTCTTGTGAAATTCATCATGATCACAAATAGAAAGATAATAGTAGATTTCTAGCACTAAATTATGGAGCTGCTTCTCGTCTAAGCTCTGCACTTGCTTATCAACTGGTGACTCATGCAGTCAGTCTTATTTAATAACTGGCTTTGCAGGAGAATGCTAAGAATTCACAGTTAGAAGTTGTATAAAATGAGTGAAAATGTGCACATTCGTTTAATTATAGTTAAAAATGGAAATAAGTGAGCCTGACATAAGAAGATAGATTTAGGAATATCACTACCTTTTGTTGATAACATTTTGAAGCGTAACAGGCAATATCCTTTTAGTGAGAAAGAAGGAAATTGCTCACTTCTGGTATGGTTTTAGGCAATCAGGATGCATTTAATAAATTTTACCTTCCGGGACCCAAATGATATCTGATGGCTTAAAAACATTTTTTATACTCTCAAAATATGGGTAACCTTCCCATTTAAAAATTCCTGATGTGTTCAGTTCAAATATTAAACCAAAAACATGAAATTCTTTTCAGAATTTAGGGCTCCCGATGTAACATTATTTAACACAACATTTCACAAGTTAACGAATATGTCTCCTTGATTTTATACATTAAAAAATTTTTAAATTTGCCCTATAGAAAAAAACCCAAAATACAATGAAATTAACAAACAATATTTTTTTTTTTTTTTTTTTTTAACGTTTATTTATTTTTGAGACAGAGAGAGACAGAGCATGAACAGGGGAGGAGCAGAGAGAGAGGGAGACACAGAATCTGAAACAGGCTCCAGGCTCTGAGCTGTCAGCACAGAGCCCGACGCGGGGCTTGAACCCACGGACCGTGAGATCATGACCTGAGCTGAAGTCGGACGCTTAACCGACCAAGCCACCCAGGCGCCCCAACAAACAATATTTTACAATATTTCCCTAGCTAGGGAATGTCAAGGAAAATGAACTTCCATAATGTAAAGACTATTGATTACCTGGTTTAAGAGATCTTCTACTTTCTTCTGCCATGAATCCCTGGCTGCATTTTTCTCTCTCTCTTTTAATTGCAAAAGTTGAGACATTGCTGACTTCTTATCCTCTTCATGTTGTAGTCTTAACTCTTCACGAAGTTTAGAACACTCTTGTCTAAAATAAAACAAATACTTTTACTTTTTAAAGAGAATTATTCCTCTCAATAGCTATAATACAGTTGTTCGCAGGTTTTCTACATATTTAATTAATCCTCCTCAAAAGTCAACTCAGAATAAGAGTTACTAATGATTTTAGTCAGGCTTACAGGACTATACAGCAAGTTGGTAACTTACCCATGATCATTGATTTGTCAGTTAACAATGGCAGAACAGGTACTAGAATAAGATTTCTGACTTGAGGTTAGTATTTTACATTCAGGAAAATAAAATGAGAAAAAGTATTCAAGCAGAAAAAAAGAGTTCCAATTTCTCTGCATCTAATCATGAAAAAAATTCATTAAAAATACTGTCCCTATGATTTTAACAATAAGACAATGTAAGCCATATAACAGAAAAACATCTTTGCACATCGTTTTTTTTTTTTTTTTTTTTTTTTGAGAGAGAAAGCGAGAGAGAGACAAAGCACAAGCAGGGGACGGGTGGGGGGCAGACACAGAATCCGAAGCAGGCCCCAGGCTCCAAGCTGTCAGCACAGAGCCCGACGGATCATGACCTGAGATGAAGTTGGACGCGTAACTGACTGAGCTACCCCAGGCGCCCCTGCACATCTGTACTGATTAGATTACATCACAGAGTAAGAAATGTACCTAAGGTTTTCAGTCCATTTTACTTCCAAGTCATGGGCCATTCTGTCCACTCTGAGCTTCTCTTCCTCTTTCATGACAGCAAGCGTTTCTTCATGCTGTTGTCTTTCTTGTTCTAGCTCACCCTGAAAAATAAAAATTTTTCAATGAAAACAAGTGTTCAAAAGCAAGGTTATTGCTGGTTATTTCAAATAAGCAGCGTGCTTGCATCATCACTTTTAAATTCTTACAGCACAATAACTGATAGTGCCATCTATAACAATTACTCAAGATTTTCTGACAGTATGTGGCACACATTTTATATTTTAAATGTCCTTGTGCAAACTATGTTTTATCAAGGCTTCTAATTTTACAAATTATTTTAAATAGCTTAAAGTTAGCATAATTAATAATCTTTTTAAAAATGTTTATTTATCTACTTTGAGAGAAAGAGAGAGCTGGGGAGGGGCAGGGAGACACAGAATCCCAAGCAGGCTCAGTGCTATGAGCACAGAGCCTGATGCTGGGCTCATACTCACAAACCATGAGATCATGACCTGAGCCAAAATCAAGAGTCGATGCTTAACTGACTGAGCCACCTGGCACCCCAATAATCTTAACTAAACTTTCCATATCATGGGTATCTATTATCTTCATATATGTACACGTTACATAGATACGTTCTTCAAATTCATTCATATTTATAATCAAAAGTCTGCTATTTATCCAAAGCTGAAGCATTACAATTATACTTCACTGACATGATTAAAATAACTATAAGACATTTTGGCTACTATTTTTATTATGTAACTTCAAAACAGTGATCCATGTGTTTAGTGTTATGGAAACATAATATGCTATATATGAAATCCCTGCAGATTAGCATCAATCAAGTGGCTCTCCGGAGCCTAGGGCTAGACTGGACGACACTGGCAACCATCAGTCCCCGCCAGCAGTGGAGCTGCTCTCTGCCTCCCACAGAAGAGGAACAGATGATGGTGCTTCCTTCTGTTCTAACAGTGACCCTTTCTGGATCACCCCCTTACTAATGGCATGTGCTGTAACACTGCTGAGGGGCATGTCCAGATTAATGGGAGAGAAGCAAGTCAATGTTGAAACTGCCATTCTACACTGGTGACCCGGCTTATAGCAGTAAATTCCGAAAATTGGGTTTGGCCATCTTAGCCAACCGTCCTTTTCACTAAGTATTCTGCCTCTAGGAACTACTACTTTTTCCACCACAGGCAGCATTAAATGAGGTAGAAGTACTTAAGAAGTATTTCTTTTACTGACTGCAAAGTACTTTAGCAGACATTAGTGGGGTAAGAAAAGAAGTAAAGAAAATACTTGCTTTTTTCCCCCAACTGTTTTCACATCCATCAGCTCATGGGATCCTCATAGCAACATGGGGAGGTTACAGGTGAGGAAACAGGCTCAGAAAGATTGAGTAATGGGAGAAACTATAAACTCCCAACTACAGATTTACAAATGTTAAACTAATATTATCATCACTGTCATCAGAATCTTACTCCTTATTTCCCAACTGTGGCCTAAAATGTCCTAAGTGCAGAGAGTCATGCCTTATCCGTGTCTGGATCCCTCACAGGTTATCAACCAACAACTGGACATATACTCAGGGATCAATATCCATTTTATGATGGGTTCATTTATGTAATACACAACCGAAACTCAGCAGGGAGGAGGGGAAAAAACTCACATCCAGAGAAAACACCTGCTGTTGAAGAGCTTACCTAAAGCTGAAGTAAACTGTGATGCAGTATCTGTATTTTCTCAATCAAAACTGTCCAGCAGAACAAAAAAAATGGACAGTTGCTAAGGTTTTGCTTACAACACTTAGTATATTCCACTACTTGATAGAAGAGCAATGTAAATATGAGCAAGGACCTTAGAGAAATGAAACGGATTCCAATACTAAGCTACAAAAATTAAATTTGAAATAATATTAATAAAAGGCAATGTTTCCTGAATGCTTGATATTTTACTAAGCACTGTGCTGTAAATGGTTTACCTCATTTAATTATTACAGTAGTGGTGTGAGGTGTATTATTACCCTCTCCTGCAATATGCAGATGAGTAAATTGAGGCTTAGAATAAGTAACTTGCCCAAAGTGACACACTAAGCGATGGATCAAGAAATCACACCCAGCCAATCTGACTTCAGAGCCCACACTCTAAATCACCTCTCTGAAGGAAAAGTAAGAACTCTCTGGAAACTATACGCTTAGTTGTTATGGATTCTTTTCTCCACTTTCTGAGGGAATCTAAATATTTGCTCTGCTCCGTGAGAATGGAAGGGAGCAGAGCCTTTCAAAATTTGTAGGTGACAGAGCATTGTTTAGTTGCTACATATGAGAGTTTGAATGCTTACCAATAGAAGAATTGTGCATCCTGATTGTTATGGGTTGAATTGTGATCCTGAAGAGATATGTGGAAATCCCAACCCCTGTACCTCAGAATGTGATCTTATTTGGAAATAGGGTCAGTGAAGATGTAATTCCTTAAGAGGTCATAGGGTGAGCCCCTAGTACTATGTGATGGGTAGCCTCATAAGAAGAAGATGTGGGGCAAAAAGGGGGGAAGCCTGGGTGGCTCAGTTGGTTAAGCATCTGACTCTTGATTTTGGCTCAGGTCATGATCCCAGGATTGTGAGACTGAGCCCTGAGTAAGGCTCCATGCTGAGTGTAGAACCTGCTTAAGATTCTCTCTCTCTCTCTCTCTCTCTCTCTCTCTCTCTCCCTCCCTCCCTCCCTCCCTCCCTCCCTCCGCCCCTTCCCCTGCTTGCGCTCTCTGAAAAGTAAAAAAAAAAAAAAAAAAAGAATATGTAAGGACACACAGGAAGAATGCCACTGAACACCAAGGAGGAAACTGAAATCTGACACAAGCCAAGGAAGGCCTGGGGCTACCAGGAGCTGGCAAAGGTGAGGAAAGACCTGCTTTCTAGGTTGAAAAGGAAGAATAGTCTTGAGAACACCTTGATTTTGGACTTTCAGCCTCCAGACGGTGAGAGGATAAATTCCTGTTGTTTTAAGCCACTTAGTTTTAGTACTTTGCTAGGAAAGCCCTACAAAACTAATATACTATATATAATGTCTATTTACAAGAAACTTTAAGCAGAGTAATTAAATTATATTTTTACCTTGCTAATGTTTATAGCAGGACTATAAAATTACCTCAACATTCAGTAGCGCATCCTTGGTCTCCTTCAGCCTGCCTTTAGTCAAATCGAGCTCATTTTGAAGTCTTTCCTGGGAGTCCTGAAGACTAGCAATGAGTCCTTCTGCAGAGCCAAGACCTTGTTCACTTTTCCTTACCAGATCTTGGAGGCGGCCAATCTGCAAGTAAATACAGTACTTTTAATATACCTCACTGTTATCGATTAGCAAAAGTCACGTTTGTTTTCTTAAAGTCTTTTCTTTAATGGTAGTGTTACTGAATGGGTCTTTTTTGATGAATTTGGAAGAAGCACTTAAATAATCATGATAGACTTCATCTGTTGTTGTTTTTTTTGTGAAGACCTCCATATTTATGATTTCCCTTTTTTGTGACAACCATGGAAATAGGTGGATAATTCAAAGCCCTGTTTTAACAAAGAGAATTCCCAGTTCTATCAAAGGAACTGAACCAAGATGATTACATCAAAGACAGGGGAAAAAAGTATTTTTTTTAGATAAAAAAGTACTTTTAAAATTTCTCTTCAAAATTCAATCATTTATACTTCATTTGAACCCAGTTCTCCTACCATTTATAAAGTGACTGATTTAGGTCAATAGTGATAAGCTGGTAAATGTGTATTAGAATAAATTGTGATTTCTTTGTTTCCATACAGTATCTATAATTGTTAAGAGTTGATTTATATATACTCTTGAAATTAGGAGTTAATAAGACTATTTGTTGATTAGGAAGATCTATATCCTCGAGTTATGAGAACTAAAATCAATAAATGAAATACTTTAAATTATCTAGGAAACCAATATGAAGTAAAAATCTCATTTTTATAAAATGGCCAAGCTGATCAAAACTCGACAGAAATGAAAACTGCTAATTTAAAAATAACACCTGAATATTTCTCATTGTAAATACAGACACCATAAAGAAAATTATAAACATTTTCCTTCAACCTCCTCTCAATTCAGCACCCCTTTTCCTGTCCCCTTTCCACGCAGATGTTTATATACTGGACAATTCTGGTGATGGATACCAACTTCATAAAATGAGCTGGGAAGCTTCTATTTTTTTCTGTACTCTGAAATATTTTCATAGTTAAGATTTATTTGAAATTTTAAGTTTGTTTATTTGAGGTGGGGGAGGGTCAGAAAGGGAGGAAAAAAGACAGTGCCAAGCAGGCTCCACACTGCAGCGTAAGCCCAATTAGGGGCTTGATCCCATGAACCATGAGATCACAACCTGAGACAAAATCAAGACTCAGACCCTTGGGGCACCTGGGTGGTTCAGTCAGTTAAGCTTCTGACTTTGGCTCAGGTCATGATCTCGTGGTTCATGGATTTGAGCCCTGCATCAGGCTCTGTGCTGACAGTTTAGAGCTGGAGACTGCTTCAGATTCTGTGTTTTCCTCTCTCTATGCCCCTCCCCCACTTGCACTCTCTCTGTCTCTCAAAAATGAATAAATGTAAACAAAAAAAATTTAAAAGAAAAAAAAGACTTGGATCCTTAACCAAATGAGCCAGCCACCCAGGAGCCCCTCTGTTTCTTAAAATTTTTAATGAAATTCATCCATTAAAATCCTCTGGGCCTGGTGCCTCTCTAGATACATGTTGGAAGTCTTTATTTCGTGGTTATAATTAGTTCGGTCAAGTTAATCAACTACTCTGAGTCATTTCAGAAATTTAAAATTTTATACAAAGTCATCTTTTTTCCTAATTTAAAGAATAGAATATGATATTCATTCCATGTTTTAACATTTTCTCTGTCACTGAATTTATGCCTCCTTTCTCTAATCAATCTAGCTTATTTGTATCTTTACTTTTTGTGTTGATCCGGCTTGCCAAAAAAATTTTGTTTCACAATCCAGATAATTTTCAAATGAATAAGAGTTACATGCACAAATGGAATACATGAAAAAACTGATAGGGATGCTTGGATGGCTCAGTCAGTTAAGCATCTGACTCTTGGTCTCAGCTCAGGTCATGATCTCACAGTTTGTGAGATGGAGCCCCACAATGGGCTCTGTGCTGATGGTGCAGAGCCTGCTTGGGGTTCTCTCTCACCCTCTCTCTCTGCCCGTCCCCTGCTCACATGCTCTGTCTCAAAAATAAATAAATAAGGGGCGCCTGGGTGGCGCAGTCGGTTAAGCGTCCGACTTCAGCCAGGTCACGATCTCACGGTCCGTGAGTTCGAGCCCCGCGTCAGGCTCTGGGCTGATGGCTCAGAGCCTGGAGCCTGTTTCCGATTCTGTGTCTCCCTCTCTCTCTGTCCCTCCCCCGTTCATGCTCTGTCTCTCTCTGTCCCAAAAATAAATAAACGTTGAAAAAAAAAAAAAAAAAAAATTAAAAAAAAAAAAAAAAAAAAATAAATAAATAAATTGCAGAAAAGAAAAAGAAAAAAGAAAAAACTTAGTATTGTAGTTATTACCATAAAGAATAGAGAAGATTTGTTCAAGAAACTAAGAATATAATTAGACAGAATTGATATGTTTAAATGGACAAAAACCTTAAAATGCTGCACAATTAAACATTAGAAATAAATAATAACTGTTTATGGTTCACCAAGGCATTATAGCTTGTATACCAATATGACCCTACTTATACTAATCTTCATACCCATACCGTCTTTCATCATTCTTACAGCTGGAAAATTTACACCCACCTTTCAAAGACTACCTCCCATACCACATTTAAAAATTCTCCAATATCACATTCTCCAGAGTTTTTATGAACACTTAATGGTAGAGAATCACTCCCTCCTCTGAACTTTAAAAATACATTGTATTTATCACCAATTCATAACAGTCACTTGAAACTATGAGTTCCTTGACATTTTGTCAAAGTATCCCTACCATCTAGAAGATATCATGTAGTCAATAAATGTTTCCCAAATCATAAAAGATATACAATATTACTGATGTCACCGGACTGTAGTTCCAACTTTTCTGGAGACCAATTTAGTAATAAATAACTTGACGTATAACATTATTCTTACTCTGACCCAGTAATTTCATTGAGGGCAAGAGTTACACAAAAAGGAAGTAATTTTTAAAAATGAACAAAAGTATTAATAGAACTGATAATTTATCCAATTACCAGTAAAAATAAGACACTGATAAACAGCATTCAGAGAAGTCTTCTCTAATACCCCAGGCTCCTCAGGGTTTCAGGGCTGATGGCTGAAATACACCTTGGTTGGTCACTGATGAGGACAAAGTACTGGCCTTAGGAAACTGCAATCCTGCCATACTGGCCATGGCCTTTGCACGATCATCCTTTCTCCTCAAGTTAAGAGGGAGCAACTCCTTAAAATTATCTTTATAATAAAATATTTAAAACATTCAATGCTCAACAAAGAAAATGTTTAAGCAACTATGGTAAAGATATATAATGGAACACTATATGAATATTTTAAATGACTAACATGTAGACAAAATTAAATGTAAATATTTATATGTAAAAAAGTTTTATAAATCAAGTACACAAAGTACTGTGAATATAGATTGCAACCATACTAAAATGCACATACACATATTAAATACCATTAGAAAATCTGGAATTCTGAAAACATTCCTCATGTTCTTACTTTTTTTTTTTTTTGTAAAATTGCTTAAGTTCATAAAGAGCAATGTTCAAAACTTTAGCACATACCAATCAGTGCCTTTGAAAGGAATATATTATGGATATTCCAGAACAGACTTTAGAAACTCAATCCTGTTCTCTAAATCATCACAATAAATAACCTGTTTGTCTTCTATTACCTAAATGCTAGTGTAGCCACTACAGGAGCCAGAGAAATTAGTTATTTGTGTGTTGCAGTAGGCTGAATTCTAATATGACCCCTCTCTGACCCTCACTTTCCCTGGGACTTAGGCATATATGATGGGATTTGCTCCCATAATTGTATTATGTTATTTAGCAAAAGGGATCTTGTAGATATAATTAAGATCCTTAACTGTAGTTGACTTTAAGGTTATCCAAAAAGATACTACTCTAGGTGGGTCTGACATAATTGGGTGAGCCCTTAGGAGAAACCAGAGAAATTCAAAGCCACTGAAGTTTTCCTGACAGCCTTGAACAAGTAAACTGCTATGTTACAAGAGGAGGCAGTCATGTTGCAAGGGCTTGAGGGGGGCTTTTAGAAGTAGAGAGCAATTTCTGGTCAACAGCTATCAAGAAACAGGGACCTCAGTCATACAGCCACAAAGAAATGAATTCTGACAACAACCAGTAAGCTTAAAAAAGGATCCTGTACCTCAAATGGGACTGCAGTATGGCTATCACCTTGATTTCAGCCTTGTGAGATCCTGAACAGAGGACCCAGCTAACCCATACTTGGACTCCTGACCCACAACACCATGAGGTAATAAATATGAGCTGTGTGATGCCACTAAGTTTTTGGTAATCTGTTACACAGCAATAGAAAACTAATAATCTTATTTATTATTATTAAACTAAGTTGACTTAGTTTTCAATGAGTTTTATTCATTCAACAAATATTTCATTTGCAAATACTGATCTCTTATGTGTCAGGTAGTGTATCATCTGTGATACAACATTTTATAATAAAGCCAAATGATTTTTATTGTAACAAACTACTGTATGTATATGCTTAAAAATCTTATGTCCAGAAGAAAATCTACAACTTACATCAGAACATTTAAAAAGACTGTAACAGATTTTATTGACCAGTCTAGTATTTTGTCCTCAAAGGTGACCCCAAATAACATTTGATAGGATAACAGGATTATCCTCCCCCTGAGATTTTAGACTCACTAGCTTCCCTTAATATATCTTCATATGATTTGGGCATTCATGAATTTATCACTGAAATCCCTAGCTGACCTACTTATGTTTTTAGGTTTTATCAATTCTAAGAGTATCAAGATCCATCTTATGAAGATAATACATTCATTAATTTTTTTTCTAAAACAATCACTCTCAGTCTTTATGAAGTACCCCTTAATTCTTTCCCCCTATCTTTCCATAGATATATCTACTTTCCATACAATAAATGTAAATGGAATAAAATCTCTATTTAAAAGGTACAAACTTCAGGTGTGCCTGGGTGGCTCAGTCAGTTGGGCATCTGACTCTTGATTTAGGCTCAGGTCATGATTCTGCTGTTGTGGGATCAATCCCTGTGTTGGGCTTTGTGCTGAGTGGAGCCTACATGGAAATTTCTCTCTCCCTCTTTCTTTCCCTCCCTCATGTGCACTCTCACTCAAAATAAATAAACTTTAAAATAAAGTAAAATAAAATAAAATAAAATAAAATAAAATAAACTTAAAACTAGATAAAATGCAGCTATATGTGGTTGGCAAGAGGCACATGTAACCATCAGTAGATGGAAAAAGATATACCAATCATAACAAACCAAAATAAAGCTGGTGACACAATATCAAACAACACAGACCAAACCACAAATCATGATTCCATGATTTGTGTAACCATGAGGATGCAGAAAAACAAAGGGTCAGTAGATGGAAAAAGATATACCAATCATAACAAACCAAAATAAAGCTGGTGGCACACTATCAAACAACACAGACTAAACCACAAATCATGATTCATTAAGTAGCTAAAAAAATTTTATATTTGTATGCACATAACAAAACTTTTAAATATTTAAAGCAAAAATTGAAAGAATATAAGAAATAAATCCACCATCAAAGTATCAGTTTTTAGTAAATGATATATAAAAAAGATAAAATTCAAAAAGAATACAATATTTGGAACACAGAATATTGAAGAAAATAACTTAAAATCTTGTTTAATGAACTGGGATACAAGACTACATTGAAAAATTGGACACACCCAGAATATTAAATTTCTCTGATGAATTTAAAAATTTAAAAATTGCTTTCATACAAACAATATTTAACCATGATGCAGTTAAAGTTTAAAAAGCATGTCAATCTCACACAAATCTCCCATAGAACAGAAAAGGATATAAGTCTTTCATTTTAAGAGGCTAATAGGACCTTGATTTCAAAACTAGAAAGGACGGTATTAAAAGGGAAAAGTACAAAGCAATATTAGTTGAACCTAGGCTTAAAAAACTCCCAAAATGAATATTAATAAACTGAATCTAGTTATTATACACAAAAAGATATATAGAATCTATTATGACTACCTTGGGCTTACTTTAGAAATCCAAAGTTGATTTAATACTTGAAAATTAATACAAGGTACCACATTAACAAATTAAAGAAAAAAAGTATGATCTCAACAGATGCAGAAAAATCAACATCAATTTGTGATTTAAGTTAGGAAACTAGAATTATAAGAGAATTCCTAAACCTGATAAAGAACATTTACAAAATAAAATTTTAGAGAAGCATGATAACTACCTATAAGATGTTGACATCCTTCACTTTAAGAGCAGGAAACAAAACAAGAAAACTTATTATCTCTAGGCATTTTATCCAGCAAAGTAGGACAAAAAAAAAAAAAAAAAAAAAAAAGATGTCCAGGCTGAAGGAAAGGGTAGGTACATACAGAGGGATGAGCCAGGCAAATTCTTGGGGAGTGGTTCTTTTTTTATTTTATTAACTTAAATACAAGATAGTTAACATATAGCATAATAATGTTTTTAGGAACAGAATTTAGTGATTCATCACTTACATGTAGCACCCAGTGCTCATCCCAAAAAATGCCCTCCTTAATGCCCCTTGCCCATTTAGCCCTTCCCCCTATCCAACACCCTTCCAGCAACCCTCAATTTATTCCCTATATTTAAGAGTCTCCTGTGATTTGTCTCCCTCTCTGTTTTGTTTTATTTTTGCTTCTCTTCCCTTATATTCATCTGTTTTGTATCTTAAATTCCACATATGAATGAAATCATATGATATTTGCCTTTGACTGACTTATTTTGCTTAGCATAATACACTCTAGTTCAAGCCACATTGTTGCCAATGGTAAGATTTCATTCTTTTTGATCATTGGATAATATTCCATTGAATATATATACCACATCTTCTTTACCCATTCATCAGTCAATGGACATTTGGGCTCTTTCCATACTTTGGCTATTGTCGATAATGCTGCTATAAACATTGGGGTGCATGTGCCCTTCGAAACAGTATACCTGTATCCCTTGGATAAATACCTAGTAGTGCAATTGCTGGATTGTAGGGGAGTTCTATTTTTAATTTTTTGAAGAATCTCCATACTTTTTTCCAGAATGGCTATACCAGTTTGCATTCCCACCAGCAGTGCAAAAGATCCCTCTTTCTCTGCATCCTTGCCAACATCTGTTGTTGCCTGAGTTGTTAATTTTAACCATTCTGACAGGTGTGAGTTCATTGTGGTTTTGATTGGTATTTCCCTCACGATGAGTGATGTGGAGCATTTTTTCATGTGTCTGTTAGCCATCTGGATGTCTTCTTCGGAAAAGTGTCTATTCATGTATTTTGCCCATTTCTTCACTGGATTATTTGTCTTTTGGGTGTTGAGTTTGGTAAGTTTTTTTTTTATATAGATTTTGGATACTAACCCTGTATCTGATATGTCATTTGCAAATATCTTCTCCCATTACATTGGTTGCCTTTTAGTTTTCCTGATTGTTTTCTTCACTGTGCAGAAGCTTTTTATCTTGATGAGATTCCTATTGTTCATTTTTGTTTTTGTTTCCCTTGCCTCTGGAGACATGTCAGGTAGTAAGCTGCTGGTAGAATTCTCCTGGAAAGCCATCTGGCCCTGGACTCATGTTTGTTGGGAGACTTCTGAGTACTGATTCAATTTCTTTACTGGTTATGGGTCTGTTCAAGTTTTCTATTTCTTCCTGTTTTGATAGATGTTTCTAGGAAATTGTGCATTTCTTCCAGATTGCCCAATTTGTTGACATATAATTGCTCATAATATTCTCTTATTATTGTTTGTATTTCTGCAGTGTTGGTTGTGATCTCTCCTCTTTCATTTGTTATTTTATTTATTTGGGTCCTTTCCTTGTTGATAATTTGGCTGAGCTTTATCAATTTTGTTACTCCTTCAGAGAATTAGCTCCTGGTTTCATTGATCTGTTTTACTGTTTTCTTGATTTCGGTATCATTGGTTTCTGCTCTACTCTTTATTATTTCCCTTCTTCTGCTGGTTTGGGCTTTATTTGCTATTCTTTTTCCAGCTCTTTAGGTGAAAGTTTAGGTTGTGTATTTGAGACCTTTCTTCCTTCTTTAGGAAGGCCTAGATTGTTATATATTTCCCTCTTGTGACAGCCTTTGCTGCATCCCAGAGGTTTTGGGCTGGTGTGTTTCCATTTTCACTGGCTTCCCTGTACTTTTCAATTTCCTCTTTAATTTCTTGGTTAACCCATTCATTCTTTAGTAGGATGTTCTTTAAGTATTCAAGACCTTTCAAAATTTTTCCTTGTCATTGATTTCAAGTTTCATAGTGTTGTCTGAAAATATGCAAGGTATGATCTCGATCTTTTTGTACTTGTTAAGGCTTGATTTGTGTCCCAGTATGTGATCTATTTTGGAGAATGTTCCATGTGCACTCAAGAAGAATGTGTATATGCTGCTTTAGGATGAAATGGTTTGAATATATCTGTTAAGTCAATCCAGTCCAGTGTGTCATTCAAAGCCTTTGTTTCCTGTTGATTTTCTACTTAGATGATCTGTCCATTATTGTAAGTGGGGTGTTAAGGTCCTCTATTATGGTATTATTATCAGTGAGTTTCTTTATGTTTGTGTTAATCACACAATTATAATAAAACATATGTAAGTTTATATATAATGTAAATATATAAATGTGATTTATATATTTGGGTTCTTCCACATTGGGACATAAATATTTACAATTGTTAGATCTTCTTGGTGGATAGACCCCTTAATTATGATATAATGCCCTTCTTCATTTATTGTTACAGTTTTTATTTTAAATCTAGTTTGTCTAATATGAGCATGGCTATTCAAGCTTTCTTTTGATGACCACTGGCATGATGGATGGTTCTCCATCCCCTTACTTTCAATCTGCAGGTGTTTTCGGTCTAAAATGAGTCTCTTGTAAGCAGATATAGATCGGTTTTGTTTTCTTATTCATTCTGATACCCTATGTCTTTTGATTGGAGCAATCAGTCTATAGACATTTAGAGTGAGTACTGAAAGATATGAATTTAGTGCCATTGTGGTGCCTGTAGACTTGATGTTTCTGGTAATGTTCTCTGGTCCTTTCTAGTCTTTGTTGCTTTCGGTCTTCATGGTTTTGTTTCATCTTTTCCCCAAAGAGTCCACCTTAAAATTTCCTGCAGGGCTAGTTTAGAGGCCACGAACTCCTTTAGTTTTTGTTTGTCTGAGAAACTATTTCTCCTTCTATTTCAAATGACAGCCTTGCTGGATAAAGAATTCTTGGCTGCATATTTTCCCAATTCAGCACGTTGAATATATCCTGCCACTCCTTTCTGGCCTGCCAACTTTTTGTGGATAGGTCTACTGCAAACCCGATCTGCCTTCCCTTATAGGTTAAGGACTTCTTTCCCCTTGCTACTTTCATAATTCTTTCCTTGTCTGTGTATTTTATTTATTATTTATTTATTTTTGAGAGACAGCGTGTGTGCAAGCAGGGAAGGGGCAGAGAGAGACAGAGACAGAATCTGAAGCAGGCTCTAGGCTCCGAGCCACAGAGCCCTACACGGGGCTTGAACTCACAAACTGTGAGATCATGACCTGAGCCAAAGTCAGACGCTTAACCAATGAGCCACCCAGGTGCCCCCTCCTTGTCTGTGTATTTTGTGAATTTGACTATGATATGCCTTGGTGATGTTTGGTTTTTGTTGAATCTAATGGGAGTTCTCTGTGCTTCTTGGATTTTGATGTCTGTGTCCTTCCTCAGAGTAGGAAAGTTTTCCACTATCATTTGCTCACATAAACCATCTGACCCCTTTTTCTCTGTTCATCTTCTTGGCCTCCTATGATTTCGGTGTTATTCCTTTTTAATAAGACTCTGAGTTCTCTAAGTCTTTTATCATGTTTTTTCACCTTTGTTTTCCTCTTTTTTCTGCTTTGTTATTCTCCATAATTGTGTCTTCTATATCACTGATTTGTTGCTTTGTTTCATCCATCCTTGCTGCCGTGGTATCCATTCAAGATTGCATCTCAATTATGGCATTTTTAATTTCATCCTGACTAGATTTTACTTCTTTTATCTCCAGAGAAGGGGATTCTATGCTTTTTTCGACCGCAGCTAGTGTTCTTACTATAGTGATTCTAAATTCTAGTTCAGACATCTTGCTTAGATCTGTGTTGATTAAGCCCCTGCCTGTCATTTCTTCCTGTTTTCTCTTTTGGGGTGAATTCCTGCTGAGTTCTGTGGCTCAAGTTATGCATATCATTGTGTTAATCCTCATATCAATTTCCTAGGTGTGCAAAATGGTTTGGTGCTGATCTACCTGTGTTTCAGGGATGAGATGAGCTGAGGGTCTCCATGCTGCTCCACCATTTTCAATTCTTTCCTCTTGGGGCATATTCTAATATGGTACCAAAACATTACCAGGGTACTAAAGCATAATTGAGAAAGTATCTAAAAGGAAAATCAATTACATGTTTATTATAGCTCTTCTCAGTGAGATTACAGTGTGTAGACTGCAGGAATGCTTAAACCATTTGCAACTGAGAGGAGACCCTGGGGGAGCTTAATGAGAAACACAGATGGTCACTAAACTGCCTTCTAATGAGAGCAGGACACCATAACTGCAAGGATCATATCCTGCCAAGAGAAGTATGCAAATATGGAGTAGCAGTGAATTATCTTGGACACGAGAAGAGAGGCTGACCTAATCTAATATAGCTAAAACACCTGCTTTTTGAAAGTTCATTTTATGCTACTTCACTTTCACAAAATACCTACAGTAGTACCTATTTTTGCTAACAGAAATAATCTGGAGAGATTTTCACTTTTACAAAAAAAAAAAAGGCAAAAAATAAAATAGCATTCAGCATCTGTTTTGCAGTGAACCCTCACAGAAACAGCACGCACCCCAGGAAGTGAGAGGGCCCCACCTAGTTCCTTCCTTCGGAACTGCACTCAGCATTTCAGTATCACACTACCATAGCTTTGAACTGTGTCTGTGAGCATCTGTGCAGTTGCTGGATATTTTTTGTGTGTATCTGTTAGCAAGATGGGTCCTAAGGTATCAGAAAAGCCTAAGAGAGGTTAATTTTGGGGTCTTGGAATGCTCAATTTTCCATATAAATTAATCATAACTGCTTATTCACCTTACACCATTTCAGCTTACAAAAGGTTTCTGAGGACACTCTACCTACAGATAAGCAGGGGAAACCCGCAACAGTCTTAATTCTATCATTCCCAAACACAGTGATTGGTGCCTTCTCTGAATAAATGTTTAAAGATAAGTAAAGAAGACTGGGTGCAAATGATTAGCATGCCCAGGGGCACTCCTGTGTTGGCATGGTTTCTGTGAGCAGCAGCTGAGTGATGAGAAAGCAGGACTTAGACAATCTTGGGAGAGATGACGCTATTGAGGCAGGAACAGCTGACAAGATGAGAAATGTCAA
The DNA here is from genome assembly GCF_018350195.1 of Panthera tigris. Taxonomy (NCBI): domain Eukaryota; kingdom Metazoa; phylum Chordata; class Mammalia; order Carnivora; family Felidae; genus Panthera; species Panthera tigris. The sequence continues at coordinate 106,667,158 of NC_056664.1, forward strand.
GACAAGAACTTGTCTTAGGAAGAGCACTCTGCAAGACAAGACTGTCCACACACATGAAGGATGAACTGGAATGGAAGGGAAAAAAAAGACAACAGATGTGGCTATTCTAGGGTACAGGTGAACCTGGGCTACAGAGAGAAAGGAAAAGAACAAACAATATTAGAATTTTTAAATTGTCTTTACATTTATTTTATTCACAACAGAATTTGTGAATTCACATTCTTTTTATACTCTTAGCCTTTTCTAAGCTAAAGAATACTATTTTCTTATAGCACTTAAAAATTATTTTAGATGTCACTCTCCAGATGTTATAAAATCTCTCTTTTTAAAATGGAGATACAGTGTAGAGAATACTAAGTCTGTGTTTTACAAAAGGGTGTATAAACCTTTTCAATTATCTTTCATATGGTGACATTATCCTTTGTTTTGCTTTTCCCCACAAAAGCACCTGGGTCTAATGTTTTGGGTAGTAAATTTTTACCTGGTAAGATATAACCAATGTATTATGAAAAATTCAGCATGAAGCAAAGTGATTATTTTTACTCTAGATATTTTACCATCTCTGGTACAACATTACCAAATAAGGATGTTATGGATAAAACATAACACAGGTGATAAGGCTAAAGAATTCTTGCCTCTTGATTGGCTGTATTCAGCTTGTCTTCCAGCTCTTCCTTCAAGTTTTCCAGCTCTCGTTGAAGTTGACTTTTATCCTCTTCCAGGTTTAGTTTCTCCTTTTTATACTGTTCCTCTAATTCCTTAGGAAGAGACATTTTTAACCATTAACAAAATTGCAAACATCATATACCTCAAAGACCTCAAGAAAAAGACTACTATTCTGTTTTATATTTTGATATTTTGCTCTTCAAATTAGCCTTATTGTTAATTAATAATACTGGAGTTATTAGTCAACCTAACTAATCCTAAGGGATTAGATTCTGTCATTCTGAATCACTTATGATGTGGTTAAATAATTATTTTTTTTAAATGATAAGAATATTTGACTTGTCTAGATCAAGCTGAGTCAGTAACAGGAATGTATGCTATATGTGATAATGTGGGGAGATAAATAAAAATTCTAACTATCTCTTGAATACAGAATTTTTTATATTTATATAAAAAGAGCCAAAATCCAGTAACATTTCTGGAACACGAGAACATAGTCAAGAGTTACCAAGTACAAAATTAAGGCATCTAAAGAAACAATGCCAGTAAAACTGATACTTACTGAAGAACACCTACTATCTGGCATGCTACTTGGGATGTGTACTTGGGATACACAGGTATTAACACATGGGGCCTGCCCTTAATAAGTTCAAGGTAACAAGCAATTAAAGAATATGTGATTGGGGCGCCTGGGTGGCTCAGTCAGTTGGGTGACCGACTTTGGCTCAGGTCATGATCTTACAGTTTGTGGGTTCAAGCCCCGCATCGGGCTCTGTGCTGACACCTCGGAGCCTGAAGCCTGCTTCAGGTTCTGTGTCTTCCCCTCTCTCTGCCCTCCCCTGCTCATGCTCTGTGTCTCTCTGTCTCTCTATAATAAATAAACGTTAAAAATATTAAAAAAAAAAAAAAGAATATGTGATTAAAATTAAATATCCATAGGGACTACAGGAGTGCATGGATGGAGAACTGGTAAATTCTATCTTGGTGAGGAAACCTTCACAGATAATGCAATTCCTAAGTAGAGTTTGAAGGAGTGTACTAGTTAGGAACAGAGGTGAAGCAAGGGGGAAATATAACATGTTCAGCAGAAGAAACCCGTGCAAAAACCATGGAGGTGCAAAAGAGCCTGGTATGTTACAAGCAGTTCAGTATTTCTATAGTGGAAGGTGAGAAGAGTAATAAATGCAGTTCTGTGGAGCTCCCAAAACAAACTCTGGGTTTGATGATTTGCTGGGATTACCCACAGGACTCAGAATATAGTTGTCCTCACAGTCATAATTTACTTTATAGTAAAAGGATACTAAGCACATTCAGCAAAGGAAAAAGGCATATGGGGTGAAGCCTGTAGGAAGCCAGGTACAAGCTTCCAAGAGTCCTCTCACACAGGACTCTCTAGCAAGTTGTGACAATAATGTGAAATGTTGTCTTCTAGTAAAGTTCATGAGAGACTCATTGCCTAGGTTTTTTATTCGGGGCTAATCACATAGGTACTTGATTACCATGTGCCAAACACCCAGACTTCATGAAGGAAAGTGGACGTTCAGCAGAAACCATATTGTTTGCATAAACACCTTAGGCATATGAGCTGTTGTTATCAGGGAATGGTGGAAACCCTCCCGAAATTCAAGTTCCCAGATACTAGCAAGGGCCAACCTTGCACCATGTGCCTTTCTAAGGATAGCAGCTTCAGGCCTGCAATGGTAACTCTTTTCTGCATGTATTCTCTATATAGTCACTTTCAAATGGGGTGGGTAAACTCAAGTTATGAAAAAAAATATAATCCTTTTTGATAACTAAGTAATAAGGAATGAAGAAGTCACCTTTAGGTAAATGTTCTTTAAAAGACAATGTGACATGAGGCGCCTGAGTGGCTTAGTCCTTAAACAGCCAACTTCAGCTCAGATCATGACCTCGCAGCTCGTGAGTTCATGTCCCGCATCAGGCTCTCAGATGACTGTGCTGACAGCTCAGATGGAGCCTGGAGCCTGCTTCAGATTCTGTGTCTTCCTCTCTCTCTGCCCCTTCCCTGCTCATACTCTGTCTCTCTCTGTCTCTCAAAAATAAATAAACATTAAAAAAATAATAAAAGATAATGTGACATTGGAGAAAGACTATTCTAAAAGGAGGCTGGTCTGAGCTGAGGCTCAGACATGAGCTAGCTAGGCAAGAGAGGAATGAAACAGCAAGTGATGAGTTATTTTGAGAAAAGGGAAGGGGATAGATAAAGCTATCATGAGTTTTGACTATGTTCACACACAGGAAATGCATGTCATGTGTTTTATAGCAACCACATTTTAAAGAAAGATTGCAAGAAATGTAAGTAGCTTAAAGCAGATTTTTAGGTGGCTCAGAAATTGAAATTCAGTGGGCAAGGGTATAATTAAGAGAGAAGTAATGAGGTAAAAATGATATTGATGAAAGATGCCTAGATTCTAGCACTTAGAACTTAATATAGAGGAGTAAAGAGAGGCAAAAAGCAGAACACCTGCAGGTTAAATATCACAATAAGGGAGAAGGCTAAGGTGAATAAGGGATGTAGAGATGAAAAAACAAAACAAAAAATAGCTATGGAAGAGCTTACTGAAGCAGCAGTTACCACTGAATACTTCACTATAAATCCCTGAACAACTGACACAGACATACAGAGTCAGTAAGCATGTACATGCACCACGTAATTAAAGCTGTACAAATTCGTTCTGGAATAGTGAGCTGGCACACAGAAAATAACAACCACAATTTTGAGAAATGACATGTCATTAAGATTTGTCTCCAGCTACATAAACATATAGTAGCAGGTTTGAACAGAAATAACATTTTAACAGGAAGTTTTATTTGAATTTTTAATTAAGTTCAAGTGTTGAATATTTTTTCCAACTAGTTGTGTCACAAAAGGAAGAGACATAGAGGTGAATCTCTCAATTCATATCCTGCTTCTTCTATATACTAGGTTGGTGGCACTGAATACATCATTTAGGTTTATTAAAACTATTTCACCACCTGTATAATAAAAATGACATTAATCTTCAAGCCTTAAGTAATGAGGAGTATACAAGAAAGCTCTTAATAAACTTTAAAAAGCTATTATGTAAAACATACAACAATCATCATTAATACATGCTTTTATGTGGTGGTTAAGTGCCTTAGAGTTTGACATCTGAAACCTGAGTTCAAGACCTGACTGATTCTTACTAGCTGCATGTGATTGAACAAGTGTTTCACCTCTTTCCTCTATCTCCTTTTCAGTAAAGCGGGTGCAGCAATTAAACCTATGAGTGTGGCGGGAATGAAGTAAAAAAACAGATGGAAAACACTATTGCAGTGCCTGGCACACTATAAGAAATACTAAAAACTAACATTTATTTATCACTATATGCTAGGACATGTCTGAGTTCTTAACATTTTATTTCACTTAACCTTCACAGGAACATTATAAGATGGATCTCCTCTTCATCTGTCACACGAGGACAGGCATGGTTTTTGAGGCCCAAATTTAGGCAGCCAGTAAACAAAGAGCTCAGTGTAAATCCCAGATCTGTCAGACACCTTGTTTCTTCTACTATGCAAAAGGAAACATCTACAGGAGCGTAAGTGCTTCAGCTAGTTGAGGCTTCCCGAGGAGCACACTTAAGACAGTGTCTCATGAAGAAACAGCTCAAGATCAAGGGAGTATTACCATGGCTCATACAAAGTAGGAATGCCTCCTATCAATCTACACACAGGAGATATCAAGAATTTTTAAGTATATTACTCTCTGAATCATGATTTACAGATTATGAGAGAGCAGCCATCAGAATGAAGTAACCCATTACTCTACAATATGGGTCATACTGGATCATTACAGAAACCCTTCCAGTTCACGATGCAATGCTACCTTGAATTTATACTCACCACTTGTAGTTTTTTCTTATCCTTAACTGCATTACTGTGGACAGCTTCAATTGCCATGTGGTGCTTCCAAGCTAATTCTTCCAAAGTCTTAGAATGAGCCTCATTTAATTGAGCAACCTCTCCTTCCAATCTATTTTGCAGATTTTTTAGCTCCATCTCATAATATTCTTGCTGAGTTTTCTTTGCTTCATTTACTTTCTAAAATTAAAGCAAATAAAGATCAATAATTACACCTGCTTTTTTCATTACTGCTATTAGTATTCTGAATACTCAAGAAATACATACATTTGAATGAACTGAGTACTATGGAATTTAGACTTTGGACATGAGATTACATCATTGGTGTTCTCAGAAAATGACAGGGTAGCACAGACAAAATTAATAATTTTAACACAAGTAATAAAACAGGCTAGGTCAGAACCAAGTGTGAGTTAGCACATCTGTGAGCTTAAGACAGAAAGCCTTCCTGTATGTCAAAGCTGTACACAAAATGGCTTACCAATTTACCACTCAGATGATATTCAATACAATTTCACTGAGTGCCAATTATATGCCTTTTAAGCAGTCACAGTCTGGAAAAAGGCAAAAGACAATGGAAATATAATTTTATACATTCTATGAAAGGAGTGTACATCACACATTGTAAGAGTATACAGGAAAGGAGACTAACCTGGATGGGGTGGGAAAGGGTGTGTGTGTGTGTGTGTGTGTGTGTGTGTGTGTGTGTGTGTGTGAGAGAGAGAGAGAGAGAGAGAGAGAGACAGAGACAGAGAGAGACAGAGAGAGAGACATACATACATACATACATACATCAGGGAAGGCTTTCCAGAAGAGAAAACATCTAGGCTGCTGATGACACGTTCTCATTTAATTCTCACAAGTCCATCAGGAAATGAAAGAGGAGAAAATTTCAAACCTAGATCTGGTGTCAAAAACCTGCATTCAAAACCATTTCCAGCATTTTGAAAAATGAGCAGTAGCCAGCCAGGTGATGAAGTTCAGATAAGATAGGAAGACCATGTAGCTGAGCGGTGTGGACGGAACAGCAGATATGAGGCTGGCAGTGGTAAGGAATGGGGCTCAGCAGGGGGCACGAATCAAATGATGAAAAAGGGTCTTTTATGCTAAGGACTCTGACTTTTATTCTGACAGGAATGAGAAATCACTGCAATTTATGTAACTGACATATTTTTAACAACAGTCATGTTGACAGTAGGCTAGTGAGCTGAGGCAGGGAGAGCACTGAGGAAGCTGTAACTGAAATCCAGGCAACAATGATCTAAACCTAAACCCAGAATCCGCGAAAGGGTATGAAGGGATATGATGGAATAAAAATATATTAAGGGAGCAAAAAGCCAAGAGGACTCCATAACAGGTAAGAGGGTTAAGGAAACAGTAATCAATAACGACCAATTTACCAAGCTACACACACAGTAGTGCTATTGGTTGAAAAAAGGAATGGGGAAAAAAAAAAGTACTTCTGAGGGGAGAAAGTTCTAGGCATGCTGATTTGACACGTTTGTGAGAAACCAACATATCTTGTGGGAGTTAGACACACACGGCACAAATTTAGGGAAAAGATGGGGCCTAGGCCAACAGATTTGGGAGGGATCACTTAAGTGACAGCTGATGTTACCAGAATGGAAAAGCATATAGAATGAGGTGAAAATGCTGGGGAACGTAAATGGTAAGGGAACAGACATAAGGAAAGCTCACAAACAAGACTGCAAGGCCGGGCAGGCAGGAGGAAAATGTGGGAGAATGTGAAATACCAAAAGGGAGATGTTGTAAATCAGAGAGAAATAAGTAACACTGTTGGATGAGATTCATCAAGTGCAGCAACCAGGATGTCCCCGGAGGCTGGGGCAAACACACATTCTGTGGAGTCGTCATAAGAGAAACCACATGGCACTCAGGTAAGGCGTGAATGGGAGGTGAGCAAAGGGCAAGGAGATCAGACTTATTTTTAATATGCCTGGTTGTTGAGGGAAAGAAAGATTCCAAAACTCCCATTTGATATCTGAACAACTGCAATAAATATTCAGCAATTACTCTACAAATGATAGGTCTTATTTGTTTAATCTAGAAATTCAATATGTTGGTATATGAATTTTCAGAGCTCAATGATTGCCAAAAGTTTTACCGAAATTTCCTAGGTGTATAGGCAATAATACATTTCATCAGTACAAAAACATATGATCAACCACAATGTACATTCCACTGAAATAAGAGTTTCACAGTTTCTGGTTGAAATACGTTGAAATGTCTTAAGTTTTTACATTATAAATTGTTAATAATATTCTGAATACATGGGAATGCCAGCTGGTGCAGCCACTCTGGAAAACAGTATGGAGGTTCCTCAAAAAACTAAAAATAGGACTACCCTACGACCCAGCAATTGCACTACTAGGCATTTATCCAAGGGATACAGGTGTGCTGTTTCAAAGGGACACATGCACCCCCATGTTTATAGCAGCACTATCAACAATAGCCAAAGTATGGAAAGAGCCCAAATGTCCATCAATGGATGAATGGAAAAAGAAAATATGGTATATACAGATACAATGGAGTATTACTCGGCAATCACAAAGAATGAAATCTTGCCATCTGCAGCGACGTCGATGGAACTGGAGGGTATTATGCTAAGTGAAATTAGTCAGAGAAAGACAAAAATCATATGACTTCACTCATATGAGGACTTTAAGAGACAAAACAGATGAACATAAGGGAAGGGAAACAAAAATAATATAAAAACAGGGAGGGGGACAAAACAGAAGAGACTCATAAATACAGAGAACAAACTGAGGGTTACTAGAGGGGTTGTGGGAGGGGGGATGGGCTAAATGGGTAAGGGGCACTATGGAATCTACTCTTGAAATCATTGTTGCACTATATGCTAACTAATTTGGATGTAAATTTTTTAAAAATCTGAAAAAAACATTTTGAATACATGTACAATAGATAGTCCAGCTTTATATCTTTTTCCTCAAAATAAAGACAAAAACTTACTAGAATTAAGAAATGGACTGTTATTGGAGCTCCTGGGTGGCTTAGTTGGTTAAGCATCTGACTCTTGATTTTGGCTCAGGTCATGATCTCACAGTTTTGTGAGTTCAAACCCCATGTGAGCTGCTTAGGATTTTCTCTCTCCCTCTCTCTACGCACCACCCCCACTCTCTCTTTCTCAAAATACATAAACATTAAATAAAAATTGACTGTTACTGTGAAGTAGAAGTAAACACTTTTTAAATCAAATCTGAGAAAACCGAACTTTTTTTCTTTTCCTTTCTTTGTTGTGGGACAGCGGGTGGGGGGCAAACTCTACTGCTTTTTACCTTCTCTAGTTCCAAAATCTGCTGCCTCTGCTCTTCATCCAGACTCTGAGTTTTGCTTTGCAAAAAAGCTCTTTCTTCTTCAAGCTGAGATAATCTCTCGTTGGTTCTTGATTTTTCTGATTCTAGATCTTTAATTGTAACCTCTTGGGTCATCTGAGTCGCTTGAAGCATTCCAATATGACCTATACCCCAAAAAGAAAAACTCTGCAATTTAAAATTTGTTGCACTGAGTGTAAAAGTTTATATTTAATGACACAATTGTACTTAATACCGGAGTGAAATAAATAGTCTGCATGTACAAACAGTACTTTGGTTTGTTCACCGTATAAAATGGAAATATTTACCATGGGAATGTTTCTTATCCAAGTAGAATAATTTAAACGAGGAAAAGGTGTATTTTCACATCACTACATCACTGTACCCAGGACCCTTTTTTAAGATTGCACACTAAACAAGCTGAAGTAGAAGCAACTCTCAGAGATGCATGTAAAAAAAAGCCTTGGGAGTCAAACAAAGAGGATGGCACTACAGTGCCAAAATGAGCAATTTGTTCTTTTCTAATCTCTTTTTTCAAATTCTCACATAAAGAGAAAGAAATTTAGGGGCGCCTGGTGGCTCAGTCGGTTGAGCATCCAACTTCGGCTCAGGTCATGATCTCACAGTCTGTGAGTTCAAGGCCCGCATCAGGCTCTGTGCTGACAGCTTGGAGCCTGGAGCCTGCTTTGGATTCTGTGTCTCCCTCTCTCTCTGCCCCTCCCCCACTCATGCTCTGCCTCTCTCTGTCAAAAATTAATAAACATTAAAAAAAAATTTTAAAGAGAAAGAAATTTGTACACGGGTAGTAAATATGGAAGGCAGTGGTTTGGTTGAAACTGAATTTGTTTTAGACAAGAAACCTGATAAAGAACTAAGGTGGATTAAGAGATTAAGTCAGCAAGTTATCAAAGAATAAATAAATGACAACAACAAAAAAGGGGGACGGGCAATAAGAGAGACAGAGAGATGAAAAATGAGTGTGAGATAAAGGTCTCAGAAAGCATGTGTTAGGTAGGCCAGTGGTTCTCAAATTGCCCTGGACCAGCAGACCTGGGAACTTGAGCCCGCAGTGAAGATCATCTCAGACCTGCTAAATCAGAAGCTCTGAGGCTGGAGCCCAGCATCTGTGGTTGCACAAGCCCTTTGGGTGATTTTCATACACACTAAAGTTGAAAAACTACTACTTAGGAGAAAGGTCATCTGGGAATTCACAGATGAGCCAATCAAATCAAATGACATTCTCAAAGAATTACTTCAAATGGCTTCATCTGGCACACTAAACACTTGGGCAAAATGTAACTTCAGAACTGACATGAATCACCCACTTCCTCTAGTACAGGTTATAAAATGAGAACGTTAGCCATATTAGGATAGGCAACTCAGCTTTAGTATGTAAATGATCCTTATTAATAAGCCAAATGAAATGAGGCACTATAATTCACATATAGTTCCACTAATTTAAATACTTTAAAACATGTTTTTAAAGAACAAAAAAACTTCTTAGAATGCTTCTTTGTTCTTTTAGTGAATGATTTATTGGTGATAAAATACCTGCTCTTAATTTTTGTATAAAAATATATATCTTAAAAATAAGTTATTATTTGCTTATCTTACGATTAAAAAGAAATTAGAGTCCTTTAAAATATTTAGAATCTAAATAATGTTAAAGTATGAGAAGAGAAGGCAAATTTTGTCTTGAGTAAACATTTTAGTGTTGGTTTTAGCTAAGGAATACACCAAGAACTGTGGTCACACATACTAGCTTTGAGGACAAGGTCTGAAGCCTGTTGTTGTAAACGTTCTCTGGCCGCTGCTAGCTCACTTTCCACTTCCTTGTGCTTGCTTAGTAAGTCCATCTCTCCCTCCTTGGCATCATCAAGCTGTTTTTGAAGAACCTAAGAATGATCAAATAGCCATTACTAATATGCAAGAATGATGCGAAGCTAATTAGCTAAGCTAATGATGCCAATTCACTTAAATTACAAGCATCAACTTTCTCATATTCAAAAGTTGCAGTTAATGATACCTAGTTTTAAATCTGTTTTGATAGCACTTAGAACTTACCTTCATAAATCATATGACCCAATCATGAAAGGCTATTCAACCTTTTTTAATCCACTCAAATGCTACAGATATTAAAAACAGCTACGAAATTTTCTATACCTATTTTCAGGTTTAGAAAACAAATTTTTGATCACTGTGCAGACCATTATTAATGAAGGTAAAGGAGAAAACATAATTAAAACTAAAGCCCAGTATTTTAACTCTCCCAAGTCACTTGTGAAAAATATCAACACGTTATTTCAATAGAAACCTTTCTTTATCAGGTTTTAAGTTATCTTTATGGGCCTTTAGTATTTGAAATTCTAGTAGTAGATAATAACTACAGAGTAGTAAAAATTGCCCCTTTATTGATTTTTCTCACAAAGGAAAAGCAGAAGAAAGCAAAATGGAAAAAAAAAAAGTTAAAGTAGTCTAATTGAAAAGAAAAAGACAAAACTGGGGAGGGAGAGAGAGTGGGTATCCATAGGTTGAAAGTGAGAGGCTTTACTTACCTGAACATTGTTCTCTGCTGTAACAAGTGCTATCTGAAGCTTTTGGCATTTGTCGCGAAGACTTCCAGCTTCATCCTGTACCATCTGTAACTCTGTCTTCAATTTTCCTATAGTTTTTCTTAAAATTGCTTCTTGTCCCTGAAATTCTTTTCTAAGATCAGCTTCCTTTTCTTTGCTAGCCTGGAGGCTTTCTGCTGTAAAAAGCTGTGACCTTTTCAAAGTATCAAGCTCGTGCTCATAAAAGGACTGAGCTTTATTCAACTTGCCTTCATAATCCTCAATTAGCTTTTTCCGTTCAAGTCTTAGCTCCTCCAGTGTTTTGTTTAATGTCTCTACCTCCACCCTGTGCAGTTCCTCTGCCTTCTCCTGCCCTTTACTGACCGAGGCACTGTGATCCTGCTGGGACTTCAACAGCTCTTGGATTTCCCGTCTATGAGCAGTTCGCAAATCTTCCAATGCCAACCGTTTGTCTTTTTCAAACTGTACTTGGAGTTGCCCAAAACTCCGTAATCTTTCCTCAAATTTCCTTCTGATCTCTTCAACCTCTCTAGACATGGTTACTATGCGTTGGACATGCTGGGCTTCTGCACAAAGTTGCATGTCCTCAACTCTGTGCTTATAAGCTTCAAATTCTGTCAAAGCCTGCTGCTTCATTTTTATGTGGTCTTCTAATGATGCTTCTAAAACCTGAATCTTTCTCTTCAGGTCTAACTCCTCTGTTACTTTGCTTTTATATTGCAATATTTTTTCTCTTGTTTCTGCAAGAATCTGTTGGATTTCTTCTTCATGAGCATCTTTGAGGGCCTGAATTGCAGATTCATGCTCATCATTTTTAGTATTTAAAGCATATATTACCTGCATAATTTAAAAAAAGGGAAAGAATTGAGCAAACCATGTTCTGTTCTTACTGGAAGTTAATTCTTCCATTTGGATTGATATTTTTCAACACACAAAATTGGGTATGGTAAATACTAAATACTGAGCTTCATGCATTGTTTTAGATTCATAGATTGATTTACGTAGCAAAGTTTTACCTTAGCACAACCTGAAAAGTTGCATCTGAAGATTCCACTATAAATGAAACAGTGAGGAGAAAAGAGACAAAGGAAGCCTAGAAGAAAGGAGTTCTCCATAGGGTCCAGTCTAGTTTGGGGTGAGGATCAGCAGAAAAGCCTCAAAGTATCTGCCTTACTCTAGTGCTTTGCATGAGTGGAAGTTCTAGGCCTTAAGTCTTCTTAAAGGCTCTTTCATCTGATTAATGTCCGGTACGTTCTAAATTTAGAAATTTCCTCTTCTAATTCTCCTATGGTCAGTTTTTAAAGCTGATCCTCTTCTCTCCAAGTTCCTAGAGGTCTCCTTACAAAATCCAGTTAGTACTTTTCTGCTCACATATTAAACACTATAGTTTTACTCACTGCCTAATTTTCCCTCTGAATCCAGGCAAGCCAGGTTTCTAGAGCCAGAGTATCTGGGCAAAGGTCTTTATTTTCATTTTAGTCCTTGGATTTTAATGATTCCATTGACATTTCCCCAACCTTAATTACAAATGACAACATACTCCCTTTGTAGTGATGCTCCCATTCTTGTATGTTCTTTGATACCCTCCATCATACCACTGTGGCCAAACAGTACAATATTCATGACTATTACTTAAGGCTTACAGGTTCACCCACTTTCTTCTGAAGTAAAAAGAAATGAACACTCTCCAATCCAAAAATCCAGAAGCTAAAAAATCAGTGTCCTGGAGCTTTGCTCGTTTCAATGTGATCTTATTCTGGCTTTAGAAATGGATTCCAGCCCCAAAAGTCAGAGGCAATTAAGATGCAAACGTGTTGCAATTTTTGTAGAGAACTTGTTCATACAGTCTGAGGCAACAGAAACAAACTACCTGGCTCTTCACACATCCTGGTGACACCAGATGCTATTGCTAAATCTAGGTGGTCACCTGCTAGGCCTGTAGCTGTACTTGTGGAAGGAGAAGACACACTGGAGGCTTACCCCACTGAAGACACATTGGAGGCTTACCCCACTGCAGGGGCTTCACTCTCTCCACACAGGGCTTTGTCTTCCAGAATCAGGCCCCCATTCATATACTCACTTGGTCTGCTCTAACTATTGAGAGATGTAATCATAACAAAGGTGAAAAGATTGAGAGATGGCAGGACTCCATTTGTCTTGCCAGCTACTTCACCTGCTAGCTACTGCCAAAGGGAAATATGTGCACAGAACAGAAATAAATGCTCACTTCCAGTTTCTCCTTTTTTAAATAACCCTAATTCCAAATCCCAGGTTATGTCCCTAATGAGCTAGACAAGATCGCCATAGAGGACTCCTTTCATTTACACATTTAAACCTAAAGGTAGCCTATAACCCAAGAAAGTTGGTAGACTCCTACAACCTTCCTCCAGGGTCTTACCTACCCATCATGTTGATGCCCACAAAAGACTGAAAGAGGCACTAAGGGAAAACAATGCCAACTATCTGGAGAGAAGTCCATTTGTAGAATGCTTAGAGCAGAGCTGGTGTAGGCCACAGGTCTCAGACCTTCCCAGGGAATCTGCACAAATCCCCTAACTATCTTACTAAGCACATGGAAGGAAAAGAAATGATACAAGAGATGGAATCCCTAGAGAATAATAAGTGACACTTTTCATCATTTTATCCCAGTAAATGATCTTGAAAAGGACCACTCCATGGTGGGATTTCATATAACAAGGGATGAAACACTATGGGAAGATGTGAGCTTCCCCTTGTCAACAATTTCTCAACAATACTCTTCTCTTTTTTCTAATACTTGATTTCCCTGCAGTTTTTGAAGCATCAGCTCAAGTCCTGTATCCTTTAATAAGGCTTCCAAGACCACCCAAATTCACGGGAGTCTATCTTTTCTTTATATCCAGCACCTTCATTTCCTTACCACTATTCATTCTTGTAAATCAGTAAATGTTCAACTGGTTAAAAATGGGGGTCTTGACAACAATTTTGGCAAGCTGGGTTAGGATGTTAGAGAGCCTAGAAAAGTAGCTGAAGATATAAAAGCACAGTAACATACAAAAGTATGGATTAAAAGGTGAAATTAGAATAGAATTTAAGAAAAACAAACTAAATGTCTGACCAATAATAGGGAAATATGGTGAGGAACTCTATTTCACTTGATATTCTATTCCAGACATCAGCAAACTATGGCCTGCAGGCCCAATATGGCTGCTGCTGGTCTTTGTAAATAGTTTTACTGGAGCACTGCTCTGCCCCTTTGTGTATGTGTAGTGTACAGCTGCTTTCCTACTACAACAACAAAGTTGAGTAATTACGGAAGAGACCTTAGTAGTGACTCCTGTTGTGATGTACACTTGACAATTTATCTTTCAAAAAAATTTTTTTAGGGGCGCCTGGGTGGCTCAGCCAGTTAAGTGTCCGACTTCGGCTCAGGTCGCGATCTCGCGGTCCGTGAGTTCGAGCCCCGTGTCGGGCTCTGTGCTGACAGCTCAGAACCTGGAGCCTGCTTCTGACTCTGTGTCTCCCTCTCTCTCTGACCCTCTCCCCATTCATGCTCTGTCTCTCTCTGTCTCAAAAATAAAACATTAAAAAAAAAATTAAAAAAAAATTTAAATGTTTATTCATTTCTGAAAGACAGAGAGATACAGAGCACAAGCAGGGGTCGGGGTCGGGGGGACACAGAATCTGAAGCAGGCTCCAGGCTCCGAGCTGTCAGCACAGAGCCCCACACAGGGCTCAAACTCATGAACTGTAAGATCATGACCTGAGCCACAGTCAGACTCTGGACCGACTGAGCCCCCCAGGCGCTCCGCACTTGACAACTCATCAGCCAAAGTTGGCAGCCAAAAATAAAAAATATTTGCACTAGCTTTGTTTACCCTCTAATAAATAGTCCAGGGTTCTTACCACTACAGCTTCTTAAGACATTAAGAAAACCAATTATTTGATTCTGAAAGTATAAATATAAAAGAAAGAAAATATTATACTGGCCATATAATAGTATCTTCCAAGACAGCAATGTTAAAATAAAGTTTCTAAAATCTTAAAAAACAACAATAACAAACTAATAGTGTCTTTAAATAGCCATTTAAAATATACCACTATAAATGAGAATGCTATATATGAATTTTCAACTTGACATTAACAAGATATCCCGACTGTTCACTTTTCTACATAATTACAAAGGTAACCATTTTAAAGTATCTTTCTCTGATTAATTACTCTTTCTCAGACCAAAGAAATAGAAATATTCTATGTTCTTTGAACACACAGAAAATATGACTTGAAGTAACAGAACTGATCCAAACTGGATTTCTCATTCTATGTAAAATAACTTAATTTCTCCAATTTCTTCAAGTTTCTCAATATTAAATAGAGATCATATTTATTCTATCCTAGTGACATCATTATTATAAGATCAACCTATCATTGACATTTAAAAAATACTATATAAATATTTTTCAAAAAATATAAAGCACTATGAAATGATAAATCTTTTTTTATTCATTGTATCATTTATTTATGGAGAAAATAGGAATAGCTTTAAAATTTGTCTTTAATGTTTATTCTTTTTTTTTTTTTTTTTTTTTTTTTTTGAGAGACAGAGGACAGAGCACCACAAGGGCAGAAAGAAAGGGAGTCACAGAATCTGAAGCAGGCTCTAGGTTCTGAGCTGTCAGCACAGAGCCCGAAGCAGGGCTCAAACTCACAAACTGTGAGATCATGACCTAAGCCAAAGTCGGACATCTAACCGAGGCTGCATTTAACCTGAGCCGCCCAGGTGCCCGAGAATAACTTTAAAAGAAACTTTGGTGAGTGATCATAATCACCCATAAAATTGGCTATTATTTTCCACATGGGAAAAGGAAACTCTCTAATATCTCTTTTCATAAAGTATTTTTAAAGACATTAAGAGCCATTTGCAGTTTTTCTGGGACTATAAGCACTCAGAGAATGGGAGAGCACAATTATTACCACAATTTCATGTAATTTCGCAGCTCCAGCTTATGCCAACAATGCACGATTTAACTACATATTCCAGGGTGAAAAAGGAATAGTCAGTAATTTTTACTTTTTCTATGAAGATTTTCAAATAATCTTACCCACTAATAAAATGAGAATAAGTCTAGATCTACTCTTTAAAATGCTACTTAGGTAACAACAAACAGTCTCTGAAATAGTTCTTGTTGTTGGCTGCTATAGACTGTATTGTGTCCCTCTCCTTCCCCCAACAAAATTCATCTAACTGAATGAAGCCCTAACTGCCAATATAATGGTATTTGAAGATGGGGCCTTCGGGAGATAATTAAGTTTAGACAAGATCATGAGGGTGGTGCCCTCATGATGGGATCAGTGCCTATAAGAGACATCAGTGAGCTTGCTTCCTCACTCTCTTTTAGCCATGTGAAGATACAGTGGAAAGATCTACAGTACTTTGTTTTGGCAGACTGAAACAATACACTGGCAATATAAAAATATATTCCCACTAAAATCTAGCTCATTAGCAATAAAGTACATTCATTGAAAAGTATGTGTGTATTAGCTTAAAATATGTTAAGCTAAATTGTTGCATATTATACCACCAGTTTTAGCAACATTAAAGTTGCTAAGGGAATCATTGAATAAATGATGCTAAATTCATACAATGTAATATAATGAAACCACTAAAAAGCACATCTCATTTAGGAGAATATTTCATAATATAAGAAAAATCTTGTAAGAGAAGACAAATACACAATACTATATCAACAAGATCCAATCTTACAGAGAGAAAAATGTAAGTGTGCATGTGTGTGCGATACATACTGAAGGTATATAAAGAAATAAACCAAAAAAAAAGAAAGAAAGAAAGAAAGAAAGAAAGAAAGAAAGAAAGAAAGAAAGAAAGAAAGAAACCAAATTTTAACTGGGGATATTCAGTATTTCTAAACCTTCTATAATGAATGTATGTTACTATTACAGTCAGAAAACATTAAGCCCTTTTAAAAGATTAACACTAACAATATTAAAAAAAGAATATTCAAAATGCCTTCATTTTAGGAAAAAAACAATCAAAATTCAAAAAGAAAATTAAAGGAACATTCATTAATTACCAACAGACACCCTGAAAGTTTCCTTTAAAATCACTCAATAAAACATTTATAAAAATCACACTAAATATTTTAAAGAATTTTACTTATGAAATAATTTTACTTATGAAAAAGATCACATATTTTGAGAAAAAGTTTAAAAATCTAGTTACTTAGTTAAAATTTGATAACATACTGGCAAATCTATAATGGTCAATTCCTACTTCATTTATTCTTCCCTTCAGCAAAAATATATTGCACACCTGCTATGTGCCAAGGTCTATAACTGGCAGAGTAAACACAACTGTGAGCTGGATGCATATACATGGTATCTATTCTCATGCAACTTGGTGGAGACCAATCTTAAATATTTACTCCATTAGTCAAATAAAATTTTGATAAGTTACACAAAGGAGAATAAAGACAAAATGAGTTTTTGCAAGGGATGGGAGTGACAGTGGTAATGTAGGGGTTTCCCCTTATTCTCAATGAAATGCTTACTTTATCTCAACCAGAATCTCTTCATTTAGTCAAAATGTTATGGATAAAGTACAGAGAGAGAATTGTGAGCTGAGGGCTAAGAGTAGAAGGCACAGAAATGGAAAGCACAGGATTCTGTGAGGGGAAAAATGGGTTCCAGAGCTACAAAGGTAGACATGCAACACACTGCAGAGGTACTTGCATTGTAGCTGTTGCTCTGGATGGGATCCAGAAGGGAGAAACTACTTAGAAAGAGTGAAAAAGACTGAGGACAGGCCTTGGGCAGGGTTCAGGGGCAGCAGGGAGGATGAGGACCCACAGACAGAGGCAACATGCTGGACAGATGAGTAAGAGTGGAATGGAGGCAGAGCATCAAGGTCTAAGATGAACAATACATCTTGTCAAAGGCTGAATAAAAATCAAGAAAAATGAAGACTCAAAGACCCTGAATTCAGAATCTAAATCTCAGAAGTAGGTCTTTGAGAGCACATTTGGTAGAGTGGTGAGGGCAGAGCTGGAAGAAAAATGGCAAAAGTGGGTGAGTGGATGGTAAGTGAATGGAGGCAGTCCATTAGTAGAGAAAAACTCCAAGAAATGGTGGCAAAAGAAAGGAAACAACTAGGGACAACTAGGATAATGGCTTAGGAGGCATCAAAGTCCAGGGAGAGTACTTTTCTTAAAAGAGAGATTGAAAATGTGACCCAGAAAGGGTCAATTGTAGAACCGAAGTGATGAAGAAAGTCTGAGGCTGGGCTTGCCTGACGCAGTGGAAAGACTGGTGCTGGCTGACAGTAGGAAAAAGTCCTCCCAAGAGAGCAAGGCTGAAGACCGAGATCTTTAGGTAAAGAGGGAAGATGGACAACTCCTGTCTGAGTCATAGTTCTCCTTAATAGGGAGATGAAATTATCCTCACAGAGTGCAGTAGGGGTGCTCTTCTCCACTGGACATAAACAATGCTGCTAATGTTCGCTGCTGAGGCCAGCCCCAGCCTTCTCAGCATGTCCCACTGAAGACAGCCTCAGACACACAGCAACCATGTGCAGACCCTTCTCATCACTACTCCTCCAGATGTTTCCCAGCCAATCTCAATCTTTAGTTTTTGCTTATTTGAAATTTCTGGGAACTTGTTCACTTTCCCTTTCTTATCAATGTCAGAGACACATAGACTAATAGCAGAGAGAGAAAGAGAGAGAGAGAGAGAGAGAAGGAGGGAGGAAGTGTGGATTTACCCTCAAGTACACAAGTACTATATGAGGCACAAGGGAACTTACAAAGTAATAAAGGAACAATCTCAGATTCAATATTTTTTTTAAAAAAGATCCTGTATAAGGAAGAATAAAATATATTTTTACTATTAAACACTCAGTCCTTCTAATTGAGCTACTCACCAAAAGGTTACTTTGGGCCTTAAAGCACCAAACTTAAAGAATACTGAAAAGAGACACTCTAACTTCTCAAAATTAGTGGGTTATTGACCTCTGCCATGTAGGTTCTATTCTATCTGTTCTAGAGCAATAACACAGACCATTGCTTTAAACCATAACTTATATTCAATAGTACTCACATACCAGTCTTATAAGTAACATTTTCACATATTATCAAGTAACATTGATGAGCTCTAGGTGGCTTACCTAGGGAATCTAATGTTTCTATGAAATGGTTCACCTTTTTGGAGTCGGTATAGTATTAGCATACTTGCTACATAAGAGCATGTTAATAAAATGTGTTTAAAACATTTTCTTAGAATCTTGGGCTCACCTCCTCCAGGACACTCTTGATATAGCAGCTACATATGTGCAACTAACTCTGAAAACTGGAAGAACAAACCTTCCACAACTAATCTTAGAGAGGAAGCCACATTGAAAAGGGTAGGAGGGGCATAGACATGACTGGGAACCAAACTCCCTGTGAAACTAACCACAAACAGGAGGGACATCATAAGCACAAAGAAGCAAGAGGATAGACCCCACACCAGGCAGCCTAGGCACTAGGGACCTGAACTAGGAATACAAGTCCCCATAACATCTGGCTTTGAAAACCAATAAGCCTTAACTCTGAGAGTTTTAAAAATCAGTGGGGTTAACTCTAGGAAATCTGAAAGGTAGTAGAAAACTGAGTCCCCACTCTTAAAGAGCCAGCATAATAATTAACTCAACCAAAGACACAGGACCTAGGATGTATGTGTAGATTTATTTACTAATCTCAGAATGTGCACTGGAGCAGCAGGAATATTCAGATATCTCCAGGAATAATAGTACTGACAGGCACCATTTCTCTTCCCCTCCCCAGCCTAGATAGCTGGACACTTGATGGAGTCAGAGCTCACACTCTCCATCTATGTTGCTAGCACTACATTCTCCTGTGAATCCACCTTAGCAGGCATCCTCCAAAGCAGCTTCTGTCCCACCACTTCCTGCAACCAGCCCCAGCAGGGACATGTGCCACTCCAAACTGACTCTTGCCCAGAGGAGAAGGTGAGATAACCCAGATCCAGCAGTTGACCCTTTTAGCTGGCTGCACAGGGAGCAAGCCCTGTTATTCTATGTACCTGTAGTTATGGCAGAGAGGCTGACTGCAGATAAACAGCCTGACCCCAACCTCGCCCACCAATGAGCCCTAGGCAACCTCAGAGAGACCTCTCAACAGTGCAGGGAGCAAACCCTGCCCAGTACACCCACAGGAGGAAAAGCAGGTCAGTGCAGCCAGCTCGGCTGCAGGCAAATATGGCTCAGTCACAACAGCAGGGGGAACGTAGCCCACACAAGAGATACCCAGTGGAACACCTGGTTCTGGTCACCAGGGGGTAATGCATTACTGGACAACACAGGACCTCTTTTACATAAAGCCACTACTTTCAACACCAGGAGGTGTAGCTGACCTCTCTAATACACAGAAACACAGAGAGTAAGACAAAATGAGGAGACAGAGGAATACTTTCCAAATAAAAGAATAAGACAAAATCACAGTATAAGACCTAAGTGAAATGGAGATAAGCAATAGGCCTGATAAAGAATTCAAAATAATTGCCATAACAATATTCAGTGGACTTGAGAAAAGAGTGGAGAATCTCAGTGACAACTTCAACAAAGAGAAAATATAAAAAAGAACCTGTCAGAGAGAAAGAATTCAGTAACTGAAAAAATACACTGGAGGGAAAAAGCGGCAGACTAGAGGAGGCACAAGAACGGATCCACAGTCTGGAAGACAGGGTATGGGAAAAATCAAGCTGAACAGCAAAAACAAAAAAGAATGATAAAAAATGGAAACAGGGTAAAGGAACTCAGTGACAACATCAAGCATACTAACATTCACTTTACAGGGATCCCAAAAGGAGAAGAGAGAAAGAAGGGGTAAAAAATCTATTTGAAGAAACAATAGTTGAAAATACCCTAATTGGGGGAAGGAAACATTTAGGTCCAGGAAGTACAGAGAGCCCCTAACAAGAGGAACCCAAGGAGGTCCACTTAAAATGGCAAAAGGTAATAATAAAGAGAGAATTTTAAAGCAACAAAAGAAAACAGTTACATACAAGAGCAATCCCAAAGGCTATCAGCTGATTTTTCAGCAGAAACTTTGCAGGCCAGAAGGGAGCAGCAAATTCAAAGTGATGAAAGGAAAAAAGCCTGCAACCAAGAATACTCTACCCAGCAAAGTTATCATTCAGAATAGAAGGAGAGATAAAGAATTTCCCAAACAAAAGTTAAAGGAAACCATCACCACTAAGGCAGCCTTACAACAAACATTACAGGGTATTATTTGACTGGAAAGAAAGGGCCATAACTAGAATAAAATTATAAAGGGAAAAATCTCATAGGTAAAAGCAAACACAGAGGAAAGGTAGTAGATGAATCACTTATAAATCCAGTATGAAGTTTAAAACACAAAAGTAGTAAAATCAGTTATGTCTACAAAAATTAGTCAAGGGATACAAAAAGTAGAAAGATGTAAAATATGACATCATATATATAAAATGTGGACAGTGGGTAGTAAAAATTTAGAATGTGTTCAAACTTAAGAGACCATGAACTTAACACAGACTGCTATATGCATAACATGTTATATACAAACCTAACGGTAACCTCAAACCAAACTCTGGTAGTAGGACATGCAAAAAACAAAGAGAAAAGAATCCAAGTGTATCACTAAAGAAAGCCAACAAGCCATGAGATAATAGAGCTAGATAAGAAAGGAATACAGAAGAACTATAAAAACAACCACACAGGGTACCTGGATGGCTCGGTTGGTTAAGCATCCAACTCTTGCTTTCAGCTCAGGTCATGATCCCAGAGTTCTGGGATCAAGCCCAGCATGGGGCTCCATACTAAGTGTGGAGCCTGCTTCTCTCTTTCCCTCTCCCTCTGCCTCTCCCCCATTTGTAAGTATGTGCGTGCCACACGTATGCTCTCTCTCAAATAAAAAAAAAAAAAAAACAAAAACCAGAAAACAACTAACAAAATGGCAGTAAGTACATACCTATCAATAATCACTTTAAATGTAAATAGACAAAATGCTTCAATCAAAAGACATAGGTGACTGAATAAAAAAAAAAAAAAAAGACCCATCTATATGCTGTTAACAAGAGACTCATTTCAGACCTAAAGAAATATACAGACCTAAAGTGAAGGGACAGAAAAACATACATCATGCAAATGGAAGCAAAAAAAACAAAATAAAAAAAGGTGGAAATACTTATTTCAGGCAAAACAGACTTTAAAACAAAGACCGAAGCAGGAGACAAAGAAGGGCATTACATAATGATTAAGGGATTAATCCAACAAGAGGATATGACAACTGTAAATGTCTATGGACCTGAGATAAGAGTATCTAAATACATAAAGCAATTATTAATAGACATAAAGGTAGAAATTGACAGTAATACAATTAATAGTAGGGATGGTACATTTACATCAATGGATAAATAATCTAGATAGAAAATAAATAAGGAAACAGTGCCTTTGTTTTCTTTTTCTAATTTTTTTTTTTAAGTAGGCCTCATACCCAATGTGGAGCCCAAACTCACAACCCTGAGATCAAGACTTGAGCAGAGATCAAGAGTTGGACACTTAACCGACTGAGCCACCCAGATGCCCTGGGAAACAGTGCCTTTGAATGACACATTATAACAGATGGACCTAACAGATTAATGTATAGAACATTCCACCCTAAACAGAAGAATACACATTCTTTTCAAGTGCACCTGGAACATTCTTCAAGATAGATCACATGTTAGGCAATAAAACAAGCTTCAATAAATTTTAAAAAAGTGGAATCCCATCAAGCATCTTTTCCAACCACAAAGGTATGAAACTAGAAATAAATTACAAGAAAAAAAAAACTGGAAAGAACACAAACACATGAAAGCTAAACAACATGCTACTTAACAACCAAAGAGTCAACCAACAAATCAAAGAGGAAACCAAAAAAAAAAAAAAACCCAAAACATGGAAACACACGAAAATGAAAACACAATGGTACAAAATCTTTGGTATGCAGCAAAAGTAGTTCTAAGAAGGAAGTTTATTTTTTTTAAGTTTATTTATTTATTTTGAGAGAGAGAGAGAGAGAGAGAGAGAGAGAGCGAGCATGCACATGAACATGGAGAGGGGCAGAGAGAAAGAGAGAGAGAGAGAATCACGAGCAGGCTCCATCCTGTCAGTGAGGAGGCCAATGTGGAGCTCGATGTCACCAACTGTGACCTGAGCCAAAATCAAGAGTCAGCTGCTTAATGAACTGAGCCACCCAGGCGCGCCCCATAAGAGGGAAGTTTATAACATTACAGGCCTACTTTAAGAAACAAATCTCAAATAAATAACCTAACCTTACATGTAAAAAGAAGAAACACAAAGGCCAAAGCTAGGAGAAGAAAGGAAATAACAAAGATTAGAGCAGAAATAAATGAAATAGAAACTAAGAAAAACAATAGAAAAGATCAATGAAACCAAGAGCCAGTTCTTTGAAAAGATCAACAAAATTGACAAACTTGTAGCCAGCCTCATCAAGAAAAAAAGATAAATAGATAAAACAAATAAATCAGATACAAAGGAAGAGAGGTAACAACCAACACCACAGAAATACAAAGGACTGTAAAAGAATATTATAAAAAAGTATATGCCAACAAACTGGACAATCTAGAAGAAATGGATAAATTCCTATAAACATACAATCTTCCAAAACTGAATTAGAAAAAAACAGAAAATCTGAACTGACCAATTACTAGTAACAAAATTGAATTGGTAACTAAAAATTTTCCAACAAACAAAAGTCCAGGACCAGAAAGCTTCACAGGTAAATTTTACCAAACATTTACAAAAGAATTAATACCTATTCTTCTCAAACTATTCCAAAAAAATAGAAAAGGAAGAAAAAGTTCCAAATTTATTCTAAGAAGACAGCATTACTTTGATAGCAACACCAGTACAAAAGAAGAAAACTATAGGCCAATAGCTTTGATGAACATAGATGCGAATGTCTTCAAGAAAATATTAGCAAACAAAATTCAACAATACACTAAAAAAATCATAAACAATAATCAAGTGAGATTTATTCCAAGATGTAAGAGTGGTTCAACATTTGCGAAAGTGATCAATGTGATATATCACATTAGCAAGAGAAAGAATAGAAACCATATGATCATCTCAATAAATGCAGATAAAGCATTTGACAAAATTTAACATGCATTCATGATTAAAAAAAAAAAAAACTCTCAACAAAGCAGGTTCAGAGGGAATATACCTCAACAGAATAAAGGCTATGTATGACAATTCCACAGCTAACATCATACTCAATGGTGAAAAACTGAGAACTTGTCCTTTAAATCAATAACAAGGACATCCACTCTCATCACTTTTATTCAACATAATACTGGAAGTCCTAGTCACAGCAATCAGATGAGAAAAAGAAGTAAAAGGCATCCAGATTGATAAGGAAGAAATAAAACTGTCACTATTGCAGATGACATGATACTATCCATAGAGATAAGACCAAAAACCTACTAGAACTAAAATATGCATTCAGTAAAGTTGCAGGATACAAAATTAATACACAGAAATCGGTTGCATTTCTATATACTAATCACAAAGTAGCTGAAACAAAAATTAAGAAAACAATCCCATTTACAGTTGTGCCAACAAGAATAAAATACCTAGGAGTAAATTTAACCAAAAAGGTAAAAGGCCTATACTCTTAAAACTGTTCAGACACTGCTAAGTGAAATTGAAGATGACATAAACAAATGGGAAAGTATACTATGATCATGGGTTGGAAGAATATCATTAAAATGTCCATAGTACCCAAAGCAATCTACGGATTCTATACAATACCTATCAAAATACCAATAAGTATTTTTCACAAAACCAGAACAAATAATAGTAAAATTTGTATAATACAAACAAAAGATCCCAAATAACCAGGGCAATTTTGAGAATGAAGAACAAAGATGGAGGTATCACCATCCCAGATTTTATGATACACTCAAAGCTGCAGTAATCAAACCAGTATGGGTCTGGCACAAAAACAGGCTTGTAGACTAATGAAACAGGATAGAGATCCCAGAAATAAACCCATACCTATATGGTCAATTAGTATAGGACAAAGGAGGCAAGAATACACAGTGGGAAAAGACAGTCTCTTCAACAAATGGTGCAGGGAAAACTGGACAGCTTCATGTAAAACAATGAAACTAGACCACTTTCTTATACCATATACAAAAATAAACTCAAAATGCATTAAAGACTTAAATGTAATACTGAAACCACTAGATTTCTAAAAGAAAACATGCAGTAATCTCTTGAACATCAACCTTAGCAATGTACTTATAAATATATATTCTCAGGAAAGGAAAACAAAACAAAAATAAACTATTGGCATTATACCAAAATTAACAACTTTTGCACAGAAAAGGAAACCATCAACAAAACAAAAACATAACCTACCAAATGGGAGAGGATATTTGCAAATGACATATCTGAAAGGGGTTAATAACCAAAATACATGAAGAACTTATACAATTCAGCACCAAAAAACAAACAATCCAATTAAAAAATGAGCAGAGGACCTGAGTAGACATTTCTTCAAATAAGACAGACTGATGGCCAAGACACAGAAAAGATGCTCAACATCATTTGGATCCTCAGGGAAATGCAAACCAAAACCACAATGAGATATCACTTTAAACCAGTCAGAATGGCTAGTATTAAAAAGACAAAAAATAAGTGTTGGTGAGGATGTGGAGAAAAGAGAATACTTGTACACTCTTCGTGGGACCGTAAATTGGTGCAGCCACTGTGGAAAACAGTACAGAGGCTCCTCAAAAAATTAAAAATAGAAATTACATGTGATCCTTTAATTCTACTATTGGGTATTTACCTGAAGAAAACAAAAACACTAATTTGAAAAGATATATGTACCCATATATTTACTGCAGCATTATTTACAACAGCCAATATACATAAGCAATACAAGTATCCACTGATAGACAAATGAATAAATAAGATGTGATATATGCACACAATGGAATATTACTCAGTGATAAAAATGATTAAGATCTTAAGATCTTGCCATCTGTAACAAGAATGGACCTAGTGGGTATTGTGCTAAACAAAGTAGTTATACTATATGATTTCACTTAAATGTGCAATCTAAAAAACAAATGAGGGCACCTGGGTGGTTCAGTTGGTAGAGCATGCGACTCTTGATCTCAGTATTGTAGGTTGAGGCCTATGTTCGGTGTATATTACTTCAAAAAATTAAATCTTAATAAAAAAATACTAAGAAACAAATGAATGAACAAACAAAAAACAGACTCAATACAGACAACAAACTAAACTGGTGGCTGCCAGAGAGGGTAGAATGTTAGGTGGATAAACAAAATAGATACAGGGGATTAAGAGGTACAAACTTACAGGCATAAAATAAATAAGTCATGGAGATGTAAAGTACAGCATAGGGAATATAGTCAGTAATATTATAATAATATTGTATGGTAACAGATGGTTAACTACACTTGTGGTGGGCACTGAATAACGTATAGGATTGTTGAATCCGAATGTTGTACACCTGAAACCAATATAACATCATCATGTTAATTATACTTCAATTTAAAAAACTTTTTCTTTTAGAGGTGATGAAATTGCACAAATCCTTCCATATTTTCTGACCTATTCTGTTGGTAATCAATAATAGCATGTATTTTTGCAACCTAGATAACAGGATTAATCATTGCAATGTAAGAAAACAAACAGTTTAAAAATAAATTCTAGGTTTCTAGAACTCAATTCAAGAACTCGTCCCAAGTAGCTCCACACTAGCAAAATGGACACAAGGGAAAATAACAATTAGGAAGTCACAAATGAGCACGCATCCTAAAGAAAAGAAAGCAAGAGGCAAAACCCACAGGACATCACTTAGCGTAAAACAAATGTATGAAAGAGAAAACCCCTCTTTCAGCACTAAGCATGTGCACTCACGTATGTGTGCATACACACACCCACACACACCCACCCCATACATTTTCTTTTCTTGAACCATCTTGAAATAAATTGCAGATATCAGGACTAATCACCCTTAAATACTTTAGTATATATTTCCCAAAATCAAAGACAACAGCATTATCACACCCAAGAAATTTAACCTAATGAAACACACAACTTGTATTCAAGTTTACCAAATTATTCCAATAGTGAAATTTATAGCAGCCTTTCTCTACGGATGCAGATTCAATCAAGGATCCCACATTGTACTGAGCTTATTACTTTAATATACAGAAGTCAAAATATAAAGAAGACAAAAAACAAAACTAAGCCTTTTTTTTCCCCCATGGCAGTGACTTTTTTAACAGACCAGGCTAAGGTTGTCTTGCGGAATAAATATGAGAAACTTTTGGGGAACCTGAATGGCTCAGTCAGTTAAGTCTTGACTCTTGGTTTTGGCTCAGTTCATAATTTCGCTATTTGGGAGTTCAAGCCCCGCATCGGGCTCTGTGCTAACAGCACAGAGCCTGCCTGGGATTCCGTCTCCCTCCTTCTCTCTGCCCATCCCCTGCTTGCTCTCTACCTGTCTCTCTCTCTCACAAAAAGAAATAAACATATGATAAAGACTTTCATACAATTACATCAAGTTCCTCTTTGGGGAAATTTTATGTTGTGTTTTCTCAACCCATCCCGTTAGATTTTATGGTAACTAATGCCACAATACAAGGGCACATTTGTCAGTCTCCTTTTTGTTCCTCCACCCTCTTCCAATGCAATCTCCCTTTTTGATGATGTCCTACTCACAGTTTAAAGGCCATTTAGAAAGGAGGAAAATAATTACAAAACAAATTTAATTTTGTTTACAAACGGTTGAGTCCCTAAGATAAAGCATCTTACCTATATGTGGCAAGCCCTTCAAGGGGGCTTGTGTGAATAATAGCTACTCCCGTGGGCTCCTTGTCCTTTCTTTTCCTGAGTAGAATTTGTAAACCAAAGGCCAGGCTTGAATTACTCAAAACAGTGGAGGGGATTTTTCTAAGAGTCTGTGAGAGTGGTGAAGAGATAAACAGGCTGGGTATTTAGAGAGGATCTTAACATGAGATGTTATATGATATAATTGATATGCAATATATATATTGAGATGCAATATACAATGTGATGCAAACCCTCTTTTTTAAAAAAAATTTAAAAGTTTATTCATTTATTTTGAGACAGAGACAGCACAAGTGGGGGAGGAGCAGAGAAAGAGAGAGAAAGAGAGAGAAAGAGAGAGAAAAAGAGAGAGAGAGAGAGAGAGAGAGAGAGAGAGAGACAGACAGACAGGAGAGAATCCCAAGCTGACAGTATGGAGCACAATATGGGGCTCAAACTCACGAAACTGTGAGATATGAGCCAAAACCAAGAGTCACACGCTTAACTGACTGAGCCACCCAGGATTCTTAAGATGCAAACCCTCTTATTCCATCTTCTCACAAAATATTCTGCCACATAGCATTTGACACTAATGACTATAGAACTAGGGAAATACACTGAAGTAGTAGAGTTCAAGGTGAGCGGAAAGGGAAGAGATGCTATCTATTCAAGAGTAGTTTTGGTCCTGGCAATCAATTACTTCCATTTTTTCCCCCTTTTTTTGGTCCAGGTTCTTTTGTTTTAAGTTAGAAAGAAAAATAAAAAACAAAACAAAAAACAAAGGCTATTCTTCATACATTATGTAATCAAATTAATTCCAGCAACGACTTATGTCCAAATGAAACATTTATAAGGCAGTTAACAAAAAAAGCTCATTTGGATTTATTTAAGCCGAGGGCACTATAAAACCCTAATTTAAAAAGAGCTTTAGAATCCAACTGCTTTGAGAAAGAATTACTTTTAGAGATATGTTTGTTCTCTATGATATCTGTAATTATTGTTGGAAAAGTCTTTTGAAAAATATTTATAAAGTCTAGAAACAGTAGACATATTTTTCTCTATGGTAATGTAGAATATATCTATTTCCCCAGGAGATTTAACCTGACTTCTGAAATAGCAAATAGCAACTCTAACAACCCACTGTAAGGTTTATTGTTTAGGGTTTGTGCAATGGGATCTGTGCTACTGAACAAGAACAACAACAAAAAAAAATTAAAAATCAACAGACTCTTACTCAATATCTTGCTATGTGCTCAGTACATTTTTTATATGTATTCTGGCAAAGAAATGTATATGTGTTCCTACTTAATCCTAAATAGAACTACTTAAAATAAAGCATACATAAAATAATGGCAGACAATTTTAGATAATATGTATTCAGTGTCAAGCTACAGAGTATAGAATACCACGTACAGCAGGAGAAGTTTTGGGGGGAGGAGTTTCACTACATGAAGGCTGCAGTAAATGGGAAGAAAGCAGCCCAAGTTAAGGCACAAGACAGGAATGAGGGTAACTCATATCATGGAAGGTATGGTCAGATCCTGAAGAGAGAGAATGGTGAGTGGTAGGGAAAGCCAGTTAAAGTTAAAAATAAAAAGTTCCTGGTGATTAGTTTTCTCCCTGAAATTTAATTGGGAAATAGGTCTCTCCAGTAAATTTAGATTTAGAATCTATACATAATTTTCTGTTTCTATGTTCACTATAGTGCTGGACAATGGTTCCAAGACATACTTTTTTTCCCACACACTTAAACATCTAAGTTGGGATGAATCTTGCAATCAATTTGCATCATAGTTGGACAGTACATTTTTTGCCCCCCTTAGTGGTACATAAAAACAATAATGCATCTTAAAAATCAACCATTACTATGAACTGAGAGCACTATGAAGCCATTAGGAAGAATGGATGAGGGGGGGGAAAAAGTGTTTTATGTTTAAAGTAGAACATGATCAACTTGCAACTCTATAAAAAGTTGCAAATTCTTACTTCTTACTCACAAGAAACAAATGACCAGAAGATCTACAGCAGGAAGGGGTAGGAACATATCTAAATTGAATCCCTACAGAAAGTGAAGAGTTCACAACAGAGAGACCAGAGGATAGAAAGCAAATGTAGAAATGATAAATTATTTTTCAGAGTAGAAGTTGAAAACTTTTCCAGAGCAGAGGTCTGGAAAGCATGGGGTAGAATCATGGTATGATGATAGGGAGGTTGTTTCCAAGTTTGTCAAGAGCAGTTAAACCCCCAAGTCATCACTTGGATCAAGCAAACAGTTAAGTCACTTCTATACTGGTACAAAATAGAAGGGAATTGGGAAAAGTGAGCTAGAACAGCTCCAGACTGGGGAACACTGGGCACAAAAGAGGGCAGGGATGAGGCATAAAAAAATCTAACAACCCATCGACCAGAAGACAATCTTTACAAAAGACATACCTGATGAAGAAGATGGTTATCCAAAATATACAGAGAACTCGTAACAGTAAGAAAATGAATAACCTGATTAAAAAATGGGCAAGGGGCACCTGGGTAGCTAAGTCTGTTAAGCATCTGACTCTTGGTTTTGGCTCAGGTCATGACCTCACAAACCATGAGGTCAAGCCTCGAGTCAGGCTCTACACTGACAGCACAAGACTGCTTGGGATTCTCTCGCGCGCTCTTTCTCTGACCCTCCCTCCCTCTCTCTCTCTCTCAAAATAAATAAATGAACTCAAAAAAAATAAGCAAAAGATCTGAACAGACACCTCACCAAAGATATGCAGGAAGTAAATAAGCATATGAAAAGATGCTCAACATCACATGACATTTGGTAATTGCAAATTAAATGAGATACCACTGGGGCGCCTGGGTGGCGCAGTCGGTTAAGCGTCCGACTTCAGCCAGGTCACGATCTCGCGGTCCGTGAGTTCGAGCCCCGCGACGATCTCGCGGTCCGTGAGTTCGAGCCCCGCGTCAGGCTCTGGGCTGATGGCTCGGAGCCTGGAGCCTGTTTCCGATTCTGTGTCTCCCTCTCTCTCTGACCCTCCCCCGTTCATGCTCTGTCTCTCTCTGTCCCAAAAATAAATAAAAAACGTTGAAAAAAAAAAAAAATAAAAATAAATGAGATACCACTGCAAACCTGTTAAAATGGCCAAAATCCAGAAAACTAATAACAACAAATGCTGGTGCTAATGTGGATCAATAGGAACTCTTCACTGATTGCTGGCAGGAATGCAATATTGTATAGCCACTTTAAAAGACAGTATAGACTTCATATAAACTTAGTATCACTTAGTATAAGCTTGGTATAACTAAAGTTTAGTACAGACTTGTGCAATCACAACATTGCACACCTGAAACTAATGTAGCACTGTGTGTCAACTATATTAAAAAAATTTAGCAGTTTCTTACAAAACTAAACATGCTCTTAACATGATCTAGCAACCTTGCTCTTCAATATTTACCCAAATGAGTTAAAAATATGTCCACACAAAAACTTACACACGTTATGTTTATAGCAGCTTTATTTATAACTGCCAAAATTTGGAAGCAACCAATTAATACTTCCATAAGTGAATGGATAACCCAGTGAAGTGTATACCCAGACAGGGGGGATACTACTCAGTGTTAAAAGGAGATAAGCTATCAAACCATGAAAAGGCACGGAAGAACTTTAGATGCATATACCTAAGTAAAAGAAGCGAATCTGAAAAGGATACATAGGACGTTCTGGAAAAGGCAAAACTATGGAGACAGTAAAAAGGTCAGTGGTTGCCAGGGAGAAGTGGCAGATGAACAGACGGAGCACAGGGGATTTTTAAGTCAGTGGAAGGATTCTGTATGATACTGTAATGATAGATACATGTCATTACACATTTGTCAAAATCTAAAGAATGCACAACACCAAGAGTTACACTTACCTACTGTAAACTCTGGAATCTTAAGTAATTATGATGTGTCAGTGCAGGTTCATCAGTATAACAAATGTACCACCCTAGTGCAGGATGTTTATAGTGGGGGGTGCTATGTCTTGTATAGGAATGGGGTACATGGGAATTCTGCACTTTCCACTCAGTTTTTCTGAGAACCTAAAACTGTTCTAAAATATAAAATCTATTAAAAACAAAATCCGCATCCTGAAAAAGGAGTCCCAGTTTCCCTGTCCTTCCCAGATTCCAAATGCCAGGAGTCAGACTTACAGGTCCCTGGCAACAGATTAAAGAATCCTCTGGAGGGGCATCTGGGTGGCTCAGTTGGTTAAGCATCTGACTCTTGGTTTCGGCCCAGGTTCTGATCTCACAGTTGTGAGGTTAAGCCCAGTGTCAGGCTCCTGGCTGAGCATGGAACCTGATTGGGATTCTCTCTCTCTCCTCTCTCTCCCCCCTGCTCTCTCTCTTAAAAAAAAACAAACATTTAAAAAAATTAAAAAAGAAAAAAATCCTCTGGAGAACACAAACTACTCAAAGAAAAGTCATACTGACATTGGGTGTGTTCAATTAAAAAAAAATATTTATATATCTATCTATCTATCTATCTATCTCATCTGAAGGACTTCCAGTTTCCACGTAGGATATAGAAAGAGAGAAGGAGCAATGTACACAGTAACAAAAAATACCAAACACCTACAAAATCACAAGTTTTCCTGAACCTTTTAGACAGCTGAGGTCACTCTAACAACACTCTCATAGTTTTTCATCACACGAGTGCAGAAAAAAAAATCCTTTTTTGTGACCTTCGAAGTTGTACCTGATCTGGTCCCTACTCCTAACCTAAGCCTAAAGCCAAATGAATCAACAAATATACCCCCAGAGACAACAGAGGAAGCAGCACAAGCTGAGACCAGTACTACACAGGCTGTGTTGAGAGGCACGGGGTGCAAAACTCATGAGGAATTTGAATTTCTATGTGCGTTTTCTTAAAGAAAGTACCCCCAGCATAATGAATGAATCAAAAGCCAAGGTACCAGTACCTTCTAAGGAGTTCAATAAATATGCCTTTCTTTGTAAGTAATGGGAGAAGTGAAGGCTTTTAAGCAGAAAAATAACTTGATCTTTCATTTTAGAAAGTAAAATTCTGACTGCACTGTGAAAGATACATTAGATGGGGTAAGACTAAAAAACAGCCAAAATGTATCAAAATAACCTGAGGTTCCTAACATAAACTTTGGCAGGGAGAGACGAGACCTGATTGTTTAGAGGTATTTAGGAAATCATACACAGCAAGGGAATCTGGTGGCTGATTCAAAGTGGGAGGAGAGATACCTCTCCCAGTTTTCAGTCTGTCTGGGAGGTTATGTACCTCTATAAATTTCATTCTATCTTCACAGGGTTCATTCATACCTGATGAGTTACTGGGGACTTGTATAGTGCCTACTGAGATTACTCACATGTCCCACCCCTCTACCACCCACCCTTACCCCCAGACAGTGACCTGCTGTTTCAAATAGACCTGGGCTGATAGAACTCAGGAGCCTCTGACTCCCAAGTCTACAGTTCTGTTCTTTGCTTCTATCTTCCCAGAAGACCAGGCACTTCTAAAAATGCATCATCCCAAATTTCTGTAGCCTTCTCTTGGGCTATTTGTGCTTAATCATTTTTCGGCCCCATAACCAAGAGGATATTACACTCCCATAAATAACATTTTTTTAAATGTATTTTATTTTTCATTTTTATTTTTGAGAGAGAGAGAGCACACAGCCACAAGCAGAGGAGTGAGGGGGGGAGAAGGGGAGGGGGAGAGAGTGAGAGTGAGAGAGAGAGAGAGAGAGAGAGAGAGGAATATCTTAAGCAAGCTCCATGCTCAGTGCGAAGCCCAACAAAGGGCTCAATGAGAGAGAGAGAGAGAGAGAGAGAGGGAGAGAGAGAGAGAGAGAGAGAGAGAGAGAGAGAGAGAGAGGAGGAATATCTTAAGCAAGCTCCATGCTCAGTGCGGAGCCCAACAAAGGGCTCAATCCCATGACCCTGGGATCATGACCTGAGCCAAAACCAAGAGTTGCATGCTCAACTGACTGAACCACCCAGGTACCCCAACTTTTTTTAAGAGAGAAAGCATATGCACAGACAAGTGGGGGAGGGACAGAGAGAAAGACAGAGAATCCAAAGCAGGCTCCAGGCTGTCAGCACAAAAACCCATGCACTGTGAGATCATGACCTGAGCTGAAGTCTGATGCTCAACCGACAAAGCCACCCAGGCGCCCCTCATTTGATCACTACGGTAGACATTCTTACTTTGCTCTAGGGATAGGATGCAATCAAGAATCACCAAGTGGCCTTTTAAAACTACACACTCATTCCCCTCTCCCTTTCTGACGGGTACCAACACACTCACCAAGGGGTGGGATTGAGTGGAAACAAGATTAAGAACCACCTACTGCTTTCCTAACCTGTTTTATAAGAATAAGATTCGGATATATAACAGTAGTGTCCCAAATTGAATTCTAAGAGAAGTTACTCTGTGGTTTTTGAAATATCTTCTCTGTTGTTTCCTATGGTGATAAACATTTTCAGGTCTCAATCTACTTCTCAGCAGGAACTACACATAGTTTAACGAGATGAATATTATGATGCTCTCCCTACTGTGAAAATCTCAGTGCCATTCTGAGAGGATCTGAAGTTAAGAAAGGTAATGAAATTTTAGGAAAGAGCTTTAATGCTGTCAATATTCAAATTCTTTAGAGAAAAAAATTAGCATTTAATTTAGTGACCAAAAACAAACAAAAAAGCACCTACTCCTTTACTAAGCCATGCATCTTTACTTTTGTAACAGAATTTTTTACTTTTTTTAACGTTTATTTATTTTTGTGACAGAGACAGAGCATGAGTGGGGGAAGACCAGAGACAGAGGGAGACACAGAATCTGAAGCAGGCTTCAGGCTCTGAGCTGTCAGCACAGAACCCGACATGGGGCTCAAACTCATGAACTCGGAGATCATGACCTGAGTCGAAGTTGGATGCTTAACCAACTGAGCCACACTGGGGCCCCTTATTTTACTTTTTGTTTGTTTATTTTTGAGAGAGAGAGAGAGAGAGAGAGAGATAGAGAGAGCGCGCGAGCGAGCGCACACATGAGGGGGATGGGGGGAGGGTGGGAGGAAGAGAGAGAGGGGGAGAGGAGGAGAGGGGGAGAGAAGGAGAGAAGGAGAGAAGGAGAGAAGGAGAGAAGGAGAGAGGGAGAGAGGGAGAGAGGGAGAGAGGGAGAGAAAATTTCAAGCAGACTCCATGCCCAGCGTGGAGCTGGACACGGGGCTTGATCTTACAAAAGTGAGATCATGACCTGAGCTGAAATCAAGAGTTAAAGAATGCTCAACCAACTGGGCCATCCAGATGCCCCTAACATAATTTTTTTAAGAAAATACTGGGGGCGCCTGGGTGGCTCAGTCGGTTAAGCGTCCGACTTCAGCTTAAGTCGCGATCTCACGGTCCGTGAGTTCGAGCCCCGCGACGGGCTCTGGGCTGATGGCCCGGAGCCTGGAGCCTGCTTCCGATTCTGTGTCTCCCTCTCTGCTCCTCCCCCATTCATGCTCTGTCTCTGTCTCAAAAATAAATAAACGTTAAAAAAAAAAAAAGAAAGAAAATACTGTATGTAACCCTGAAAGGGAAACTAAGCTAAATGAGTGAATTACAACAAAATAAAGCATGCTAGCTTTCCAACTGCATGCAATAATCCAGATTTTCCCAAAATGGGGCACAGAGGATGACTTTAAGGAATCAATACATTTACTTTAATGGTCACTAATAGTAGCTCATCAAACCTGTGAAGTCATACATTTTGTTTTAGGCAAGACTAAAGCAGGAGGAATTCACACAGACTTCTTATAGGCCCTATGTTCAAAAATGGTCTTGTTGAGCCCTGAGTAACTAAACATTGTGACTTTTTTTAAAACAACTGCTTTGAGATATAATTCACATACCATAAAATTTACCCCTTTTAAAGTAAACAATTCAATTGCTTTGAGTGCATTCACAAGGTTTTACAACCATTACCACCATCTAATTCCAGAACATCTTCATCACCCTAAAAAAAACCCATAACCATTAGTTATTCCCACTCCCCACTGGCCCCTGTCAACAACTAATTTACTTTATGTCTCTATGGATTTGCCCATTCTGAATACTTCAGAGAAATGAAATTATACAATATGTGTCCTTTTGTGTTGGGCTTATTTCACTTAAATGTTTTCAAGTTCCATCTGTGTTTTAGCATGTATCAGTACTTCCCATCTTTTTATGGCCAAACCACATTTTGTTCCCCTGTATCAGTTGATGGACATTTGGGTTGTTTCCACTTTTTAGTGAAAATAAGTAATGTTGCTATGAACATCCATGTACGAGTTTCTGTGTGGACATATTTTCAATTTTCTTGGGTATATACCTAAGAATAGAATCGATGGATCATATGGTAACTCTACATTAGCCTACTGAGAAACTGAAAAACTATTTTCCAAAGTGGTTGCATCATTTTATAATCCCATAATATATAAGGCTCTGATTTCTCCACATCTTTGCCAACACTTTCCTATTTTTGTAAATTATTATACCTGTCTTAGTGTGTGATCTCACTGTAGTTTTGATTTGCATTTCCCTAATGACTAGTGATGGCAACTAATTCTTTGTTAAATATGCATGGTACAGATAACATATCTCTAGTGTCAAATCACATACTACATTTCTTTGGGCATTATGACATGATTTTTTTTTTTTAATTTCTTAAATGTTTGTTTATTTTTTGAGAGAGAGTGAGAGACAGAGCATGAATGGGGGGCGGGTGGAGAGAGAGAAGGAAACACAGAATCTGAAGCAGGCTCCAGGCTCTGAGCTGTCAGCACAGAGCCCAATGTGGGGTTCAAACTCACAAACCGTGAGATCATGACCTGAGCTGAAGTCAGATGCTTAATCGACTGAGCCATCCAAGCACGCCTATGACATGCTTTTTTATCCTCTGCTACTGTCTGGAGTGGGTGTGATTATTATGAGTTCCTTCCTCCCTTTCAGCTCCTGTCTTGGTAACCTCCCCAAAAAGCCATGCTCTTTGTCTATTACCCTGTTCTCTTCTTTCTCCTACAAAGCCTATACTCTCCACTTCATCTCTGAGGCCTGGTCCTCATCAGGTTCCTGCTCCCACTTGGACAACACATACTTAGCTTTCCTTCACACAGCCTTGCCCTCATCACAGCAGCCTCTGTCAGCCCTACCTCTGTAAACTTCAGCTTTTCCCTCTCTCTCAATTCCCTCTTCTGTCTCCCACTCTCACATTCCACACTTCCAAAGTCCTTCGTAATTTTTCCACATTCTAAACCACCTCTCCCTTTGACTCCAGCCTCCTCTCTGCCCCTCCAATCCTCTCCATGTTCCTCCTTCCTAATATGCCTAGGCTACAAGCCCTCCAGACCTACTCCTTCACCTATGGTTTGTCCTGGCACTATTAAATGTTGTCCCATTCTCTTTCTCTATTCCTCAGTTTGTCACTGTAGTCTGCAGTCTGTCTGCCATTTGATTTGTGAGTAAAAGCAATGACAGAAGAAAACCTTTCCAACTGAAGAGCTGTGATTGTGAATTTTATGTGTCAGCTTGACTGGAACATGGGGTTTCCCAGGTGTATGGTCAGACATTATTCTGGTTGTCTGTGAGGGGGTTTCACCATGACTTTAACATTTGAATCTGTGGGCTGAGTAAAGCAAACTGCCTCATCAATCAAAGTGAAGATCCAAATAGAACAAAAAAGGCTGAGTAAAAGGGAACTGCTTTGTCCATTTCAACTGGAACATTGGTCTTTCCTGCCATGGGGCTGGAACTACATCATCAACTCTCCTGGGTCTCCCACTAGCTGACGACAGATATTGGGTCTTCCCAGCCTCCATAACCACATGAGCCAATGCGTCCTAACAAATACTTATGCTTCCTCACACACATCGCTATGGCATATTTAAAATTTTAAGAGTTTATTTGAGCAAAACCTAATTCAAATTGGGCAGTGTCAAACCAAATGTGGTTAACAGAGCATTCCACTGACAGGAGCTAGTGATGACTTTGATAGAGAAGAGGTGGAAGCAAAGTAAGGACATTATCTGATTGGCTACAGCTTAAACTCTAGTTGGCTCTTTGTGATTGGTTTTCTGTGTGTTTTGATTTCATAACCTTGACATTTACAGGCTTAGATTTTGGTTTGCTTACATAGAGTATATACATATATGCAGACTCACACACACACACACACACACACACACACACACACACACACACTCTATGGGCTCTGTTTCTCTGGAGAACCTGACTAATACAGATGTTTAAGCCATAGAACCCCTTAACTCACAAATAGGAAGATAAGCAAAAGTCATGGAGAGGAATTTAGATTTGGTCCAGTGAACAAAAAAGAGAAAATGACTATTTGTGCGGGGGTTATGTTTATTAATAGTACAATAGACTAAACAAGGCAAATTGAAATAGGGACAAAAGTCAAGAGACTACAAAAATAAGGTCTACATGGATTCCTGCCTGGGGAAATGCAAATGAAATGAAATACCAAAGAAACAAAAATGCAAGAAAAAAGAAATAGAAAATTTAATTCCAAAGTTCCACTCTAAAAGGAGAGTAGGGTCAGACAGAAATGCTATAGTTAAGAAAGGAAACTAGGTTTTTGGTTTATTTCTTTATTCTTTGGCATGTGGGAGAGGTCTGATGGAGAAGATGATTAATTCAATTTTGGACATGTGGCATTTGAGGTGATGGCAGACATCCAGGTACAGATGACAATCTTAAAAGATGAAATGGACAGAAGCTTCCTAAAATTAATTTAGGCTTCTACCATCCCACAGCAACATTTTACACTCACCAGAATATATCCCTTGTCTTATTCAAGGGCATCACTTGGCATTGGACACCAAAGTAACTGGTTAATGAACCTTGGTTCTATGATGCAGTTAGTTTCAGTTCTATCACTAAAATCTTCAAATATCTCCCAAACTAATGTTATTCATATGATCTACTAAGAACTTCCTTCCTCTCCAAAGTGATGTAAATTTGAGCACTCACACATGCTGGTCATTTACATTGTGATAAAAGGAACCCAAGAGACAAAAACTATCATAAATACTCAGGATTCAAACCACAAGATCACTAAAATCCCCTTAAATCCTCCTAGAAATAGGACTACGTCCTATGTAGGTCTGGTCTGGAGGGCACTCACCAGTGTGCTAAAGATTTTGATTTCTTTCTTCCTGACACAGCCACTACATCTGTCACCATATGCCCCTCTCTTAAAGGGGCTAAGAGGATAGAAACAAGAGCTTAGTCAGAGGGAGAACTTCTTTCCACAATATGGTTAAAAATTAATGTAGCATAACTTGAAACCAGTGAACGCTGTTGCCCCAATATACACATACACTATTATCGCTGAAGCAAAGATCCAAAATCCCAAAGATCTCAAATCCAACATCTCAAAAAGTCTTAAAATTATGGTCCTCTTGCTTACTGTCCCAAGAGGCAGAAGATGACAAGTGGTTAAGCAGTGACAATATCCAAAGTACACACCATTACATAGTGTAAGCTCTAACTTTCTGCTATGCTTATAATAAAAAAGCTTTTCTTATTACCATATATTACCATAAATCTAATAATGCCTTTTTAAAATGCTGCGGGGAAGTGTCTCTGCTAATCTGAGGATTCTCGATTTGTGTTCAAATGGCAGGAAGAGCTCTTTCCTAATAATTTATATTAGGTAACCATCTCTCTTATTTTTTACACCCTTAAAAGTCTGTGGCTAATTACTGAAAAAGCTATAAACGTGGATTACTTTTCTCCCCTATTCCCAGAAAGTATACATTTTAGCAGTCTGTGTTTTCCCAAAGTGGTCACAATATTTCCCATCCCACATGCTCTTCTGCAATATGACCTTGCCACTCCCCTACCAAGGAGTCCAATTCTCTCAAATCTAGGCTGGCTTTAATGATTCACTTGTAACCGACAGATGTGGCAACAGTGATAATGAATGACTTCTGAACTTAGATCTGTAGAAGCCTTGCAGCTTCTTCCTCAGTCTCTGGAAGACCCAGGCTGTCATGCTGTGAAAAGCTAACACCACATGGAGAGGGCATATAGGTCCTCTAGTTAGATTCCCCAGATGGGCCCAGCCTTCAAGTCACCCCAGTCCAGGCACAAGGTGAAAAAAGAAGTCATCTTGCAAGTAGATTCTCCAAAGCCAGCTGTTTCAACTCCCAGCTGAGCAAATCACACTCATCCATTCTAGTCTTCCCATCTGAAAACCCAGACATCATAGAACAGAAAAACCAACGCTTCCATCTCTTCTCCGAATTCCTATCCCAAGAATTTGTGAGAATAAAATGACTGTTGTTTTATGCAAAATTTTTGAGTGGTGTGAAAGGCAGATGGATAACCAGGGCAGCAACAAGTAACTGGAATGTATATGCTGAGCAACGTGGCCATCCCCTCACTTTAGTGACCATATTCCATGTTTTTCTTCCTTCGTGTTACTGAAACTTCCATTCTTAAAGAAATTTTTTTTTGCCAATTTTGTTAATTTCCCCATTTATTTTGACAGTTCAACTTTAAAAACCATCATATCCAATAAAATAATTTCCTAGTGTTTGATTTCCAGCTTATTGGTTTTAAAATCTTATTTCTAACATTCTCTCCAGTTACTAGACTTAGTCTTTTTCACCCTTTTATTACAATTTATGTTTGAATTAGGTCATGTCTAAAGACATAATTAGTTGAAGATGTTGTGCACCCAACTATAACCATGATAAGTAAACATTCTGTCAAGCACAAGAATTATTCGGCACTTATCATAAACAAAGAACTATACCAGTACTTCAGGTTTTACCATTATAAACGCTTTATTAATGAGTTAGCTATTTTGAATTCTATATATCTACTCTCATCCGAAAGCCTTATTTTGCCAGAAAAAGCTCATTTTACTGTTTAACAAAAAGAGTATCCTTTATATATAATATTAATATGAAATCTTCAAACCACTGAATTTTCATAAATATAGTCTATTTTATAACTTGCTTTTATATTTAATAAGTACAAATTGGTCACTCACAAACCATAGCATAAAAAAATCGAGCTC
Organism: Panthera tigris; assembly: GCF_018350195.1. Classification (NCBI taxonomy): domain Eukaryota; kingdom Metazoa; phylum Chordata; class Mammalia; order Carnivora; family Felidae; genus Panthera; species Panthera tigris. Next base: position 106,707,624 of record NC_056664.1, read on the forward strand.
TTCATTTTCCCAACAGAACATCTTTTTTCTTTTAAAACTTTTTTTCTTTGTTCTTTTTTCCCTTTTTAAATCTAAATTTTAGTTAACATACAGTGCAATATTGGTTTCAGGAGAATTCAGTGATTTGTCACTTACATACAACACCCAGTGCTCGTCACAAGCGACCTTCTTAGTACCCATCGCCCACCCACCTACCTCTATATGCTCCCTACAAGAGAGTCATTTCAGACCTAGAGACACATGCAGATTGAAAGTGAGGGGATGGAGAGCCATGTACCATGCTAGTAGACGTCAAAAGAAAGCCAGGGTAGCCATACCTATATCAAAACAAACTAGATTTTACAACAAAGACTTTAACAAGAAATGAAGAAGGGCATTATATCATAATTAAGGGATCTATCCACCAAGATCTAACAATTATAAATACTTGTGACCCCAATGTGAAAGCACCCAAATACATAAATCAATTAACCACAAACAAAAAGAAACTCATTGATAATAATAACAGTAGGGGACCTTAACACCCCACTTACAACAATGGACAAATCACCTAAGCAGAAAGTGAACAAGGATACAATAGCTTTTTTTTTTAATGTTTTTATTAATTTTTGAGAGAGAGAGAGAGAGAGAGAGAGAGAGAGAGAGATGGGGAGGGGCAGAGAGAGAGGGAGACACAGAATCTGAAACAGGCTCCAGGCTCTAAGCTGTCAGCCCAGAGCCCGATGCAGGGCTCAAACCCACCAACCATGAGATCACAACTTGAAGTGGAACACTCAACCAACTGAGCCACCCAGGCGCCCCCCCCTTTTTAATTTTTTTTTAATGTTTTTATTAATTTTTGAGGGGGGAGGGGAGAGGGAGAGAAGGAGGAGGAGGAGGATAAAATAGCTTTGAATGACACAGTGGACCAGATGGACTTAACATATATATTCAGAATTTCATCCTAAACAGAATACACATTCTTTTCTAGTGCACATGGAACATTCTCCAGAATAGGTCATGTGCTGGGTCACAAATCAACCCTCAATAAGTACAAAAAGATCAAGATCATACCATGCATATTTTCAGATCACAATGCTATGAAACTTGAAATCAACCACAGGAAAAAATTTGGAAAGCCCTCAAATACATGAAGGTTAAAGAACATCCTACTAAAGAATGAATGGGTTAACCAGGAAATTAAAGAAGAATTTTTTTTTAAAAATACATGGAAGCAAATGAAAATGAACATACAGCAGCCCATAACATTTGGGGTGCAGCAAAGGTAGTCCTAAGAGGTAAGTATATTCCAATTCAGGCCTTTCTCAAGAAGCAAGAAAGGTCCCAAATACAGAACTTCATTTTCTTTATGAATTTGCAACTACTTGGTAGAGAAAAACTTAGTCCTGTTGTTTCTAAGTATTTAGTCATTTCTAATTAAAGTTTTTTGTTTGCAGAAGATATTCAGTTAAAATCAGATATTATCATTCCAGTTACAGTTGGAAACTCCATCCCCTGGACCTCACTTGCGTCATCCAAGCATTCCCACCTAGTGTTTCTTCTGTTTTCACCCCACTCAGCTGGGCCCTTCTAGGGGCGCTTACATGGACATTCTGCTTTCTTATTGACATATGCTAGGTTGAACAAGCTGCACATCTGGCCAATATTATCCTCTTGCTGGTCTGGAAAGTGTAGTGGAAAAACACTGGGCAAGATAGTGGCAGCAGTAATAATACAAGCAGTCTATGACAGATAAAGAACAAAGTGAAGCAACGAAGGGCTGATGAATAGAAAGAAAATGAAGACACAAAAGAACCACAGGGTCTGGAGAATGGGTAAAATGTGAAAAAGGAAGGGAGAAATGAAAAGTTAAGAAGTCCATCGATTTAATCAACAAATTTTTACAGTGCCATCCATTTGGTTATTCTGGACTTTAAAACTGAGAGGAAAATCTATCAAGTAGCTTGAGTAAAGTTAAAGACCACAGAATCTGCAAAGGTCAAGAATGTGAGACTAGGATGTTAGATGGGTCACCCATGGACAGCAACTCTCTGCTAGCATGGGAAGCAACAAAGAGAGAGGTGCAGGAGGAAGAGACAGCTGTCCTACACCTCACGAACTGTATTTACAGAAGAGTCTAGGAGTAATGGTTTACAGGCTGCAATGAGAGCTAGAAGAAAGATGTCTTCAGGACCTTCGGTTGATGAGGTGTGTGAAAATGAGTAGTGGTCACCTACAAAGGCAGTGGGAAAAGCAGTATCCTAGGGAGAGAGTCAGGTTTTCAAATAAAGCAAGCAGATAGAGTATTTGATGACAAGATATGGCTGTAGAGACGTTTGTTCAGTAGGGAGCAAGAGTTCTAGACAGCAAGTATAAAAACCCAACAAGCATCCAGGAAAAGGAAGCACACAATTGCCTGAGGATAAGCTAGGTGACCCCGGGACCTGCATTTGGAGCTAGGGCCCAGGGACAGAGATATGAGGTAAGATAGAATGAGCTGGCTTGAAGCTTCTATATGTGCTCTGTTCTTATTCTGAATCCACAGGATTTCCAGAATGTCAGAGACAGGTAACCAGGGTTAGCCTTACTTACAACTAACTTTAAGAAAGTTACCTTAAATATCTCTAAGCCTTAGGTTTCTTTCCTGTAAAGTGAAGAGAATAATATCCAGTTGATGAAGTTAAAATGATGAAACAGAATAGTGTATCTAAAATGCTTAACACAGTGCATGACACACAGTATTGCACATTTTTCAGTTTAATTGTTTTGCTTATTGATATGTCCTTCCAAGAACCAGTAACCCGTATGCACGGGACAAGCGGCTTAGGCCCACCGTCTCCCATCTTGTAAAAACAGTTGTGTTCAGTAGAGGAAATGAAAGGATCAGAAGGCTCTTCTTACTGATCTGGCCAGTTTTGCTCAGGTGACATGAAACATGAAGAGGGTTGCCAAACACTGCTTTGTCTCAGGTATGTTCTGTTTCAGGTATGTTCTTGTACATCAGTTAGCTTATATAAGCTCCTGAAGGATGAGCTCCTTGACCTATGTGTGTCCTCCACAGTGTCCAGCACTTATTAGACCCTCAAAATGGCTACTGCATGACTACCCATATAGGAATAAAGTAAAACAGGCAAAGTTCCATACCTCAGACATGGAATTCCAGAGGTTATATTTGGCACGATTCTCTTCTTTTGTTTAATAACTTCTATTCTAGTTTTCTAAAAGATGTTTAGATTGTGTAAAATGTGATTTTCAAGTCTAACCTTTAAAACTTTTTTTCAACAAAAAGGCAAAAACCTGAAAAAATACCCATATTTATTTTAGTAAATAAAATATTGGTATTTTTATTCATTCCTTAATTAAAAAAATTAAGGATGACAAACTATGCAGAAATTTTATATAAATTAATAATCAAGTTAGAAAAGACAGTTTGGTCAAATAATTCACAAATATATCACTTTTTTCTTAAAAATTCTAGTGTCTTGTTTAATATTTATTGAAGACCTATAGTGTTCTAGTTGCTAATAAAAAAAGAACAAGCAAAATAAGATTCTGCATTCTAAGACAACATATTCCACCTTATTTAGCCATATGACTACAGAATAGCTGCAAAAGCTAAATTCCAGTATCCATCTTCACCCCCTGGTTCCTCCACCACTGCCCATATTATTATACTCTTTGCAATCCCTGAGCCGATAATTAAATATCAGATCAAACACCTACTACCCACCCACACAAATAAAACTAATTCTTAACATCCTCAGAACCCCTTTCTGCCCTTCTCAGCCAAAGACATAGATTCTCTTCCAACAGAAGCCATATCCTATGCTGCACCCAACTTATCATGGGATGTGGAAGTGATCTGGGCATTCACCTAGCTACTCAATGCTGCCTTCTAAAAAGGGCAACATGCCACAGTCAGACAAACTGTTCTATTAGTTAGCTTCATCACTGCACCTGCCTCATGATAGTAATAAACCAGCCTCCAAGTCACTGCCCACATTTAGTATATATTTAGGCATGGGACTCATAAATTTCCCTCCTATCCCAAATGTCATTACATTTGGAGATTTCAAAAATTATCTAGAATTGGGATGCCTGGGGAGCTCAGTCAGTTAAGCATCTGACTTCAACTCAGGTCATGATCTCAGAGTTTGTGGGTTCAAGCCCTGCGTCAGGCTCTGGGCTGACAGCCCAGAGCCCTCAGCCCAGAGCCTGGAGCCTGCTTCAGATTCTGTATCTCCCTCTCTCTCTGCCCCTCCCTCCCTCCCTATCCCTCTTTCAAAAATAAACGAACACTTTTAAAAAATTTTAAAAATTCACGTAGAATCTGAAAGACCAACTCTAACAACTGTCACTCCGCTATAAACATTCTCAAGACCGTACTCTGCATCTCATTTTAACTTGTTCCACCTCAGAAATAGCCCCCCTCCCATGTTATAACTCCTTGCTGTAAACCTTCAACTTCTGGGAATTAACTACATTCACACCAATGGTCCTCTCAATTCCTAAATTTTCCTTAATCTATCAGCTCCGTCCTAACCCCACTTCCTTCTCCGTGCAGCATGCAGCCCAAGGGTAGATTAACTGAACTACTATCTATCAAAGCTTTTTTTTTTTAATTAAAAATTTTTTTAATGTCTTTATTTATTTTTTAGAGAGAGAGAGAGAGAGAGACACAGAGCATGAGTGGAGGAGGGGCAGAGACAGAGGAAGACACAGAATCTGAAGCAGGCTCCAGGCTCCAAGCTGTCAGCACAGAGCCTGATGCGGGGCTCGAACTCATGAACCGTGAGATCATGACCTGAGCCAAAGTGGGACACTTAACTGACTGAGCCACCCAGGTGCCCCATGAAGTTAACTCTTTTAACCTCAGTTCTTCCGTTATACCCATCAGTCAAAACAAAGACTCTGGATTAATCATTTAAGAACTGCCTTCTTCTCTTCTACATTTGGTGAACAATGGTCTTCTCCACAGGACTGCATAGGACTTTACAGAAAACTGTGATGCATTTAAACTGAGACCAAATACCACATCTAATTTCCTCTTGGGACAACAACACATCTCACTGGATCCTTTCACTTGTCTCTGGTCAGTGATTTTCTCCTTCTTCCCCCAGCAACTATACTAAATATTTTCTATTCTGCTTAAGGCCCCAATCACTAATGATTTTAACTACCACCTATATGCTAATGACTTGTAAATGTTATTTCTAGTATTGATCTCTCCTTTTGGCTTAAAATGAATATCCAAATGTTTGCTCTTTCTATCTGGATATACATGGCCATCTCAAACTGTGAACTCATTATCTCTCTCCCATCAATTCTGCTTCTCTCTTGGGGTAACCAGCCACTAAAATGGCCCCCACTGATCTTTGTCTCCCAATATTCAAATCTTTGTGTAGCTACCACCTCTAGTATACCATGGTTGGTGTAATCAAATAATATATGGCAAAGGTGGTGATATGTCACTCTATGATTATGTTACGCAGACTATAGCTTCCACCTTGGTCTCTTTCTCCAATCCCCGTGGGTCACTTAATGTGGAGAGGCCCACGTGGTGAAGGACTAAAGTCTCCTGCTAACAGCCATAGGAGTGAACTAAAATATGAAGCCTCCAGCCTCAGTCAACTCTTCAGCTTCACTGTAACCTGAGAACCACCCAGCTAAGTGACCCCTACATTCCTGAACCTCAGAAACCGTGAGATAATAAATGTTGTTTTAACCTGCTAAATTTGAAGGTAACTTGTTACACAGAAATAGATGTCCTTCCCATATTCTTATCTCAGTTGACGTTAATATCTATCTAGTCACTCAATCATTAACATTCATTCACGAGTACCTACCATGTGATGAAAGACCTATTATTCTTAATCTTCCACTACAACAGATTGTCACAAAGTCCCGACAAGTTTACTTCCTGTTTCTTTAATCTGCCCCTTAAGATTTTCCAAATCTCTCTGCTCTCTCTACTACCACAGTCCCAATCCAGGTCCTCATAATCTCTCATCAATACTATATTCCAATACCCTCCCAATTAGTTTCCTTGATTCCCATCTGTCCCTGTCAAGAGTGAGCTACTTAAGACACAGAAAAACAGCATATACATGACAGTTAAAGTGGCAGGACCAGGAGAAAGTTCTCTCAAGGAATGAATGACCCCAGTATCCTTATAGACAAGTAACTGAAGTTTGGTAGTCTTGGCCGTTTTAGTAAAATAGAAAGCAGCTTATCTACATGATGTGTATACATTAAGAGGAGAAGAAGCAACGGTGGGCAATTCAGAGAGACAGCAACATAAGTCAGCAACACAGTGTGATCAGGTAAAATTGGATCATATGATGTTGCACAGAGCTATCAATGTCCAAGCCTTAGTTTCCTCTAGCTGCTATAACAATTTGTCACAAAACTAGGGATATAAAGCAACATACATTTATTAATCTTACAATTCTGGAGGTCTCAAAAGAGTTTCACTGGGCTAAAATCTGGAGGCTCTTGGGGATAATTTGTTTTCTTGCCTTTTCCAGCTCCTAGAGGCCACCTGTATTCTTTGGCTCATGGCCACCTTCCATCTTCAAAGTCAGCAATGGCTGGCCAAGTCTTTCTCATGTCCCATCACTCTGGCACTGATTCACCTACATCCCTCTTTCACTCAGAAGGATTCTTATGACTATACTGTCCCGATCCAAATAATCAAGGATAATCTCTCCATCTCAAGATCCCTCACTTAGTCACATCTGCAAATATAAAGTAACATATTCAAAGATACCAGAGATTGGGCTGTAGACATCTCTGGGGTAAGGAAGTGAAGGGTAGCATTATTCTGCGACAGTCCAGTTCCAAAATTTCTCTGGCAATGCTCCACAATCCAGAAACAGAGAAAACAAAGAGGAAAGGTGACTCGGGATTGAAATTAAAGATATGCAGGGTCAAGAGAACAATATCAAAATGGCAGGCGTGGCTTGAATTCAAAGTCTTACTTTTTCTAGGCCAGTTAACTTTGCTAACTCCTTCAAAACCACAGAGTGTTCTTATCTGGGCTCCTTTCTCACCGGTAGTTTCTGATAATCACGAGGGGATTGGGACAAGAAGGTATGGATAAATATGAACATACGCTACTATTAACAACATTGCAAATACACATATTCTAGGTCATTTAAGAAAGGTATAGGTCAAGATAAAAAAAAAAAGTCTAATTATATGCCAAAATATTCTATATTTGAATAGTTAAATTTTCTGCACATTGTATAGTTAATTCAGAAACTTCCAACCAAATGTGCTGAATCCCAGAGAATATAAAATTTGTAGTTATCTTTAGATACCTATACAAAGGCTTTTAACAAAAACAACTCCCACACTGACAGTTTATGCTGAGAAGGAAGTAACTGCAAACATATTTTAAACAATGAATATAAAAAAAATAAGACTATTTTAATTAAAATAAGTCAACATTATATTTTCAAAGGTTTCACTCCATGCCATAGAATATTTTTTATATTTGATTCCTTTTTCTGACCTAGAGCAATGTGGTAGACTCAAGTTCAGATTGTGAAGATCACAGTTTATATACAAGGAGAATCTCTGGGTGCAATTTTGTCCCATGTTTATGATTATAGGCTGGCTACTAGGTGACTGGCAACTCACACAAAAGATAAGTATTCCTGCCCCCACTATCCTTTCTACCCCTTTCATCTGTGGGTGCTTAGAGGGATAATAAAAGTCAAAGTCATACTCATGTGAGGGTGTTCAGGGTGTTAATAAGAGTCATAGTCATACAGGCCCAAAACAACAGCTGAAAACCCAGGGCAGGGGCTAAGTAAACAGCAGATGCAGTTCTGTATCCATTCTTAGATACAGTAGATGCTCATCATTCATGGATTCCATATTTCCAAGTTTGTCGACTTGCTAAAATTTGTATGTAACCTTACAATTTAACACTCACAGTTTGTAATCTTCATTCACACGTGAGTTATACACTGTTGCCTATGAGTTCACTGTTAATGAATCAATTAGGTGTATTTAAAAAAATTTTTTTAATGTTTATTTATTTTTGAGAGAAAGAGAGCCAGACAGAGTGTGAGCAGGGGAGGGTCAGAGAGACAGGGAGACACAGAACTCAAAGCAGGCTCCAGGCTCTGACCTGTCAGCACAGAGCCCAACGTGGGGCTCAAACCCATGAACCACAAGATCATGACCTGAACTGAAGTTGGGTACTTAACCAACTGAGCCACCCAGGCGCCCCAATAAGATATATTAAATAAGGTGCCGTTAAACAGAAACACACATAAAACAAGGCTATGTGTTGACTGGTTGATGAAAATGTGACCAGAGGGTGTCAGGAACATAACCCTATATTTCCCCTAGAACATAACTTCATAGAATACAACCATCTCAAATAATAAGAACCAACTGTATTTTATTTGCTGTTAAACCTTTACTTTTGATAGCTGTGGTCTCTAATAATGTAGAATATATCTCCATCAAAAGAGAAAATATATACAAAAACATACTCATTAAAATTGTATCAGCAAACGCTAAGCCAAGGGGTAGGGGTGTGGAAAATGGGTAGAAATTGGCATTTACTGACCTCCTCTCCTACACAAATTATTTCATTTAATCTCTACAATAATTCTATGAGATAGGTTTTGTTATTCTCATTTTACAGATGAGGAGACTGAGGCTCTAACAGGTTAAAACTTATTAAAAGTAAAACACTAATACATAGTGAACCTGAAATTCAAACTGGGGTCTGTCAAACCCACTGAACCACACCTCTGACCTATAATGATGGGCACTGCTGCTTCACTGGGTCATATGGCTATGGGACTGTGGCTCTCTGGCCTGCCCATGAGAGACCTAAAGCTAATACAGTCCCATTAACTCCTGGGTTTCAGAAAACTGAAATTTCCCTTGCAAGTCCTCTACCGCCTGGACAAATATGTTATAAATCTGTAACCAGAGAATGTGTTGATGTTACTCTTTAAATTATTATTAAAAGCCTTATTAAAGAGGACACTGGAAGGGACTAGCTTAGTTTATCTAAGAAAATGAGATCTATAAATTCTACCCAAAACAAACCAAAAAGCTGCCCATAATTAAGCATTTAAAATTATCAGATTAATCTGTTGATTAAAATGTTCACCTATTTCATTCTGGTCATATTTTCTCACAGATCTATTGGAACAAAATTAAAAATATATATAGTCCAAAAGTGGAATGATAAATGAATAGTATCAAATAATCAATAGTACCTAGCACAGCATCTTTCATGGACGAAGCATTCAACAAAAGTTTACCAATCCTATGGATCTATATGCTCTATTTTAGTCGTATTTAAGTAGATCTTCAGGGGCGCCTGGATGGCTCAGTCAGTTAAGTATCTGACTCGATTTCAGCTCAGGTCATGATCTCACAGTTTGTGAGTTTCAGCCCCATGTCAGCCTGCATGGGATTCTCACTCTCCCTCTCTCTCTTAAGATGAATAAATAAACTTAAAAAAAAAAATTTAAGTAGATCTTCTTTTGTTATTGTGGGTAGACCATTATATCAAACATACATACGTACACACACAATTTCCCCTCAAAATTACATATGCTTTGTTTTTAAAGTGTTTCACTAGGCAAAACATCTAAGAATAAGATTGAGATGGTATTTAGTGTTTCAGTTATGAAATGTTTTCTGAAAGACAGGACATTCTGTTACCACCATGCTTAAGAAAAAACAGGATGAAAAATGCAAATACCTGTGAGCACACAGACGCACATTCAGCAGAATAAACAACATCTTCCCAACCAGAAAGCCAATGTCTAGAATTTGTGCACAAACTTTGCACTTTGTTTTATGAGGAAAACAGGGTAAATAAAACAAGAAGTAACAGAATTTATTCAGAAATAAAATTTCAGGGGCACCTGGGTGGCTCAATCGGTTAAGCATCCGACTCTTGATTTTGGCTCATGTCATGATGTCATGGTCATGAGGTGGAGCCCCGCGTCAGGTTCCATGCTTAGCACGGAGTCTTCTTAAGATTCTCTCTCTCCCTCTGGCCCTCTCCCCTGTTCTCTCTCAAGAATAAATATTAAAAAAAATAAATAAATAAAATTTCAGTATTTGCCACAGGATTAGTATAGGTTTAGCCTAATCTTCTATGCATATACTGAAATTGTAACACTGATGGAGAGGTAATAAAGGACTCTGTGGAACTTATGAAGGTATGGTTTAAATGTAAATATATTATTTTGGAAGATGGAAAATTATTAATCCCTATGGTAACTTCTAGTTAACTAAAATAACCCCTCCAATAATTTTGAATAGGGGGTTATCTTAATATTTTACTAAAATTGTGAATTTTAGAGATAACTTAAATATTAGCAATGTACTTTGTATACCAAATTTTCATTTTTAAATCTCAAAATAGAAATGGTACATATAAATAAAGAAATATAGATTCATAATTTTTAGAAGTCATTAAAAATACATCTCCTCGGGGCACCTGGGTGGCTCAGTTGGTCAGATGTCTGACTTCGGCTCAGGTCATGATCTCATGGTTCATGAATTTGAGCCCCACATTGGGCTGCTGTCAGTGCAGAGCCCACTTTGGATCCTCTGTCCCTGCCACCTCTCTCTCTGCCTCTCCCCACTTGCACTCTCTCTCTCTCTCTCAAAAATAAATAAACATTTAAAAAAAATACTATATCCTTTGTAATAAATTAGGTGGCATATTAGGACCTGAATCTAAACTGTTCAAATCCCAAATATTCTGGTTGACCACTAAGTCTTTTGTTTTTCCATCTACTATAGGTCCTTTGGTAGTTTCAACCTCCCTTTATATCTCAAAATGAAGGTAAAAGATATAGGACAAAAATTTACATATTCAACTTCACTAATTGTGTACATTCTCATTAAGGTTTAGTGGGAAAGATGTAATCAGTAATGAAATAAGTTTGAGACCTACAAATGACAGTATTCACTGTTGTAGTTTAACTTTAGAAAGCTAAGAATAAAAAGTTTATTTTCTAAAATACTTGCTTTGGTCTCAAATGTTAAGTATACCAAAATACGGACCATAATTGGTAATCCCCAACTTGCAAAGACCGGTGTTTCCAAAATTCACCTTTATATATTAATTGATTGGCAGTCAGAGCAGTCAGAGACTATTTTCAATACTTCAAAGAACTGTTAAGTTCCCAGTTCAATCTAAAAAAGCCTCTGTGGCTCAGATCACGCTTGGGATATAAAATATAACTCTGATAATAATATTTCCCCACATCAAACTACCATTTTTAACATCGCTTTTATTTACCAAAAAAAAAAAAAAAGTCCTGAATTAATTTAGCAATTGTCTCCCACCTTTCCTCAGATGTTTATCTGCAAAATAGACTGAGGGGCATACCAATTCTGACTGGCTTACTTAATGTCCTTCTCGCTCATAAGTGGTCTACAAAATAGAAACTTCCAGTGGTGAAAAAACAAATACGGCATTACAAATTTTCATTTTTCACATCAATCCGATCTCATGGCATAATATTCAAGTTTATTTGAATGCTCAAAGATTAGAAACTTTTTCCATCTCCCAAGATAAGCTGAAAGGACAGAAAATAAGTTGTTGGTTTTCTTTTTTTATTCCTCCATTCCCCCTCCCCCCACCAATTACCTCCTATTATCATTCAGAAGCTAAATGATTTTACAGACCCAACTTACTCTGCATTCTCATCTCAAATTTATGAGGTACAACATTTTCAGAAATACTAATAATTTTCAAAATTAAAGTATAGGGTTTTACTTACTAATTCAATTAAAATGACCAGACTGTTTCACTAACATTTTGCTGAACCTCCTCTTTCATACCATTTTTTAAGAGGTTGGCAATTAAAAGACAGCAAATAATTTTCATAAACAAACAACTAACACAGAGAGAGGGGTGAAGGGAGAAAAACTGGTAAACTTCCAACTTCCTGCCTTCAGGAATGAGACCTAAGCAACAATCCAATTAAGAAAGCAAGCAGTGTAAGGAAAAAAATTTAAAATAACCCCCTAGTAGTAACTTTGACACCAAGCATGACAGTCTCCAAATCAAAGTAATTAAAACATTTTTTAAGTCTGGAATGACTAAAGCTGTTAAAGAAAACATAAAAATATTATGACATTTACCTGAGAATACAAAAAATAGCTCTGTTACAAATTTGCCAAAGCCACAGTTGCAAACTGTACAACCTGTAAATACGGAGAGACAGCACATCACATGGGTTCACTGTCCCAAGAAATCTGTGATTCAGATGGTGGACGAAACATGGTTCCAACATGACAAAACCACCACCAAAACAAGTCTCCAGCTTCTTAGAAAATGAGTGAGTAGTATTAGTTAGAAAGAAGGAAGACATAGGGAAAAGAGACCTGCTAGCACAGCTGCCCTTCTCTCTGGGTTGGTGTTCAGGTTCTGCCGGGGGCAAGCTGTACAATCTTCAAATGACTCCGGCCCTCAACTCCCACACCTATTAAATGAGAGGGTTAGGCTGGTCAGAATCTGTGGTTTCTTCCAGCTCTAAATTTTTTTAACTCTAAAGGCGTCCCTTTATAAAAGTTTGGACAACTGATAAACAGTATATCAAGTTTTTGTGCCTATTAATAAAATACAAGAAATCAATTCAAACCACTCAAATATGACTAACATTCTTTGGACAAAGAATGAATGCTCCCCATGGACCAAGGTGGGTCCTATGGGAGACAGAGTAAGCTGGGGTGGCGTCACCTAGGTGTATCCAAGAGGGTTACCTGAAGCTTGAACAGACCTCAGCAAAATAAACATGAAGACCCTGCAACATCCAAGAGGCTGAGGAAGGAGTAAGCAACAAGCCAGAATACAGATGCATTCTCACTGTCAAGCAATCTGAAGTGAGGAATCCTGAGCAATGGAGGCAGGAGGTAGAAGACACAGGAGGAAAGAATGAGCTTTAAATGTGTGCCAAATCTATAACAGCACTGAAGCTAGATCACCATGCACCATTCAAGTGAAGTTTGCTACTAGTCTTTCCTCTCTTCCCTTCTTCCTTTTCCAACAGGGATGGGAGGGTAGAGGGGGTGTTAAGTCAGGAACAGCAAGACAAAGCAAGAGTAGAAAAGCCCAGGCAGAAGAAAAAAAGTCATGATGCCCCCCTTCCTGATTATTGGCTTCCCGCTCATAGTGGGCAGAGCTGGGAATGGGCATGGGGGAGAAGCACTGTCCTTAATTTAGGTTTGGTTTCGGGTCTTTATTTGTTGGCACTGAACATTTTAATAATCAAATTGAGACTTCTGCAATTAGTTACTGAAAGACAACTTGTATTATCTAACAGCCACCAGAAAAGTCAAGTTTATCTACAGGCAGATGAGCCAGCCTCACAAACTGAAAGGGACAATGAGTAACACACAAAAAAAGCTGTTTGATAATTACATTACATATATTGCTTTTCACCCTAATACAATAAAGAGGCAACACAGCAGAGAGTAGAGAAGCACACAAATGTGATCCTATTAAACATAACTCAACCCACCCAGCTTCTCTGCCTATCCTAAGATGGTTCAGCCACTAACAATCCCAGAAACCTGCCATAACATGACTCAAGAATCTAAAACTGATTCTTAAAATTTGCTGGAGTGGCCTGAATATAACAGATTCACTTTAAAAGGCAGAGACTGTGTCTTGCTCCATGCTATATCTCGAATGTTTAGGATAGTGCCCCTTATATAAAAGGTGCTTTAAAAACTACTGTTCTTCTTTCTAGGAGATGGCTGCTATGTTAGGTTCTAGGGAAATAGAATCTGAACAGATATGTCTGCAGCTGAGCTGGCTTTTTAGTTAAAAACATATTGAGTCTTACTATGTACAAAATTATAATACAGAGGGGCGCCTGGGTGGCTCAGTCGGTTAGGCATCCAACTTCAGCTCAGGTCATGGGCTCACGGTTTGTGAGTTCGAGCCCCGCATCATGCTCTGTGCTGACAGCTCAGAGCCTGGAGCCTGCTTCAGATTCTGTGTCTCCTTCTCTCTCTCCGCCCCTCCCCAACTTGCGCTCTGTCTCTCTATGTCTCTCAAAAAATAAATGTAAAAAAATTTTTTTTTAATTATAATACAGATTACTTTCATCCTTATCCTTTCATAACTAGTCAAGTATTTGAAAAATGCATGTATTTTCAATACTGTTCTACAACAATGCAGAATACATGTGAAAAATTTAAACTCGGCGATTCCAATAGAATTAATGTATATATTTTTAAAAACTTAGCAGAAAACCCTCTAAATAAATACAATATAATAATACTACTAAATGCAAACTAGTTTATTTTAAAAAGAGAGGAAGAGTTTAAAAATATATTATCCACTATTTTATTAATATTCTGTTGGCACAGATTCTCTCTTTTCAGTGACAGCCAGAATTAAGAGCCTACTATCTTAGAGAGTTATAGTATCATCATCCCTCTCTTAAAGATTAGGAAACTGAGGTCCAGAATTTAATGACTTGCCCAAGGTCATATTACTAGTAATCAGTAGAGCAGGAGTTTTAATTCAAGAAAGTCAGATTCCCAAGCCACGCTAATTATAATGCTGAAGAGCTGAGTACTACTGACTCTCTCCAAAAGATAGAATATCCTATTTTAATGATTATAATGTTTAATTCTGAAATATACGCTAAGCTTCCAACCTACTTCTACTAATGTGAATAAACCCTTCCTGAGTGAAAATTCTATGTAGCAGATACCAGTAAAGTTTCTAACAGTTGATATATTAATCATATTGTCCTGATTGTACAGTATTTACAAGAAGTGTTTGTGACTGTAAAATTGGACAGTTTCCAAAATGGTACATAAGGGATGCATGTCTTACTGTAGGTTTCAAGAACTAAAGGATGTTGGCTCCGGTAGAGTCCTATTATCTTATTATTTCATTGTCACATCTTATCTTAGTAATAAATGCAAGAGACAGGGTGGGATAGATATTCCAGTATAAGTCAGTGCTTCTCAACATGAGAGGAGTCCCCCCACCTCCCGGGGACATTTGGCAATGTCTAAAGACATGGTCATTGTCATGATGGTGTGTGCAGGGGGGGAGTGCTACTGGAATCTACTAGGTAACAAGAGGAATGCTGTTAAACATCCTATAATGCACAGGACAGCCCTGCCTGCTCCCAACAAGGAATTAGCCAATCCAAAATGTCAACAATGCCAAGACTGAGAAACTCTAGTGTAAGAGATTAAATGTCCGAGGCACTTAGCAGAGAAGGTGGTGTGGGTGTTTAGAGACTGTAACTATAAACACTAAATCAGAGAGTCCAAGTAACACTCAGTAAAGATTATGAATAGTACTGGAGCCTTGAGGAGCAATGGTATGGGGGCAGCTTCCTGCCTCATTAAAGTAAAGGTGAGTAATCAGAGAAGGTGATAGCAGCTTCTATCAGTACTCTCAGCTTTAATAGTTGTACTAATATTTTTGTCTGATAAAAGAACAGAAAATCGAAAAAGGTAGGTAGTAAAAATAAAAGTAGTTTACTGGAGAGATGAGAAACTTTTTATTCAACTGCACACAGTTCCACTACCAACTTGTTTCTATTACATACGGCAGGAACCTAGAGGGTTACAATCTCAAATAAGAACAATGGGTGTTGTGGACATACCATAAGAAAAGCCAGAATAAATATATAACCATGTGCTTCATTCTGAACATCAGTATTCTGAAGACCAAACATGATTTCAGGAAACCCGGCTTTGAGCTCCCAAACGTATAAATGCCCTGATGGTATACTATTGTTTCTTCCTGGGCTTTCCTTCCTCTGAATATGGGAATCATCTGTCACAAGATTAGGCAGTAAAAACTGGGCACATAGTAAGCTCTGAGACAGAGTGGACCTAAAATGAAAACCAAAACACAAAATTTCCCCCAGTGTTGCCCTGCTTTGCGTGGCTGACTTTTACCATCATGTTCTTGCTCCTTTTTCCTTGAATGCTCTTCTGTAGGAGACCTCCTTCGTCATCCTATCATGTTAGTTTTCTTTCTACCCTCAATCATACTTCTTCACCAAAATCATTTTACCCTCTTTTCATTCCCATTTCACTCCTGTTTCCTTTCTTCCAGCTCTGTCTTACTCTACCTTCTCAATAGTGCCAACTAGTACTGGAATTATAAAATGAGAAGTTTGGAGTTGAAAGAGTCAGACTTACTATTAGTACTTACTATTAGCTCTTACTATTAGTAAACGCCCATGATACCCACCTCTCTTCATCATACCCACACTACTAACAAGTGGTTAGCCAACTCAGCTTAAACACATTGAGATCACCTCTACTAACTTTCTGAAACCACGAATCACTTGTTCTCATTAACAGGTATTGAAAGATTGCTCATGATACCTAAACAGAGCAATAGAATTGGTCTGAAATTGCTCTTGCTTCACAGATATCAACTTCTCATTATCAACATTAACTAGAAAAAAGCTCACCATCCTAACTACAGTTGGCCAAATTTGCAGACTTATGCGCTTTGAAAATTATCTTTTGATAGACTGAAACATTTAACTAAGCGCAGACACATGATTCATCTAACAAGCCGTGTTTGACATTTTGTCAGGGTAAGGAATGACTCATTAAATCCCCAAAATGGCACGCAAGGTATGTTTTACCCTCCTACATTGTTCAGGTTTATTCTCCCCTAAGTACGTATCCAACAGAAGATACTGATTAATTGGGAAGATTCCGGGTCTTGTTGGGTAAATACGGTACTGTACTTAATACAGTAGTATAAAGGCTCGTGAAGTCTGGGCAGATACATGAGAGCAAAACTAAAGTGATTTATTATTGTGCAATAAAGGAAGTAGATCCTAATTTGTTCTGTGCTGGCTTACCCCCTAAAGGGCAGCGGGGTGCGAGTCCCATGAACCCAGCCGTGCGGGTGAGTTATCTAGTTTAAATGAACGTCTCCGGCGTTCCACCGAAGTTTGAACGGTTCTTGGAGCTTAGTCTCTGGCTGTTGCTTCCCCACAGAAGCCCCCTTCAACTCGCCCCGGGCGCGAGGCTCGCAGCCTCCCTGCCTGGCAGCTGAGCCCGTCGCGGCCCACATGGGGTCCCCGCCGTGCTGACCCCGCCGCCGCGCTCTTACCTTGGTGAGCTGGGCGATTTTCTTGCTCATTTTCAGGTGCAGGTCCTGGCTGTAGTCCATGCTGTGCCCCGCCTGCTGCGCGGCGGCCGGAGAGGGCACGAATTTGGCCGCCCCGGCCGCCGGGCCGCCGTAATAGTGCTGCTGCCAGCTCATGCCCGGGGTCGCCATCTTCCCGATAGACCCCGGCCCGGGCACCCGTCCTCGCGCTCCGGGGGCGGGCCGAGGAGCAACAGCGTCTGGGAGGCAAGAACCCGGGCGGCCGCTTCCGGACCCGACCCCCGGCGTTTGACAGCCGCGGCCGCAGGCGCCCTCCGGCCCACGACCCCCCCCTCCCCGTCACTCCCGTCCAGGGACGGGGCAGCCCAGCCGGCTCGAGGCCGCGGACGACACCGGCGCGGGGCAGACGCCCGGGGTCCAGCGGCGGCGGTTCCGGGCCCGACCCGCTCTTGCCAGCTTTCCAGCTGGCTCCTGGCGGGGGCGTCGTGGGCAGCGTGGCCCCGTAAGTCCCGCTCCCACCCGCAACCAGGGACCTGGCAAGACGGCCGCCGCCGGGGCTGCGGAGGGAGGAGGAGAGGGGGCGGGCTGGTGCGGGGGAAGGCGGGACATGGAGGAGGACGCGGGAGCCGCGGAGCCGCCGTTACCAGGGCGCGCGGCCCGCGGAGCGCGCGGGGACGACTACGTCATTTCTCCGCAGCCAAGCCCCGCCCCGGGCCGCCGCCACCGCCAGCCCCGCAGCCTCGCGGCGGGTAAAAGGCGCCTCGGGAGGGCCCGCCGGGACCGCGCCGCCAGGTGCTTCACCTTGCCGTGGGGATCCCTGAGCCCCCAACTGGGCGGCGAGCCCTGTGTGCCGTGCGTGGGGCTCTACGTAAAAATTTCTGCGAGAGTGGATGAAGCTGTGGTCCTTTCGACTTGCAGAACGCGTGCCGATTTACTGACGGTTTTCCACGTGTAACATCGCGTGCGCTTGGGCTAACTAGCTTTTCCCCAAGAAGGGCGTCAAGCTCACATCCAGTTCCCTCCCAAAGCTGGCCTCAGCACCGCAGAACGTGGGTAATGAAATAGCTGGGAATGGAATAATCCCTCCCTTAAACCTTTCAAATTCATGCAAATATGATGGTTACAGTGTAGTTGGCCGACCTACTAAGTGCCAGGCATTTGTCCTTCATTCAACGTCAAGTATGTGTGTGTGGAGAGATCATACCTCATCAGTCAATAGCAGAGCACTGCACCCTTACTTTTTCCCAGTCTTAATGGAGCCCGAGGCAATTATATATGGAATCTACTTTACTTCCAGACAGCGGGGAAAAACAGAAGTTGGAACAAGATGCCAGCTCCTTAAGGTTTTGGGGCTGCGCCAAAATGTGTCATTACTTGTGCATTTTCACCTCTCTAAATGTGTTATTTCCTACTGATTTTCTCCTAACATCTCTACTCCTGTAGATCAAGTGATTTTTTTTAAAAAAAATTTTAAGTGTATCCTGTGTTAAAGTAAATAACTCGTTTTAGGGCGATCTTAACAGAAACTTTAAAAATGTAGAATTGTGCCTATTTTAGAAACTCTGTTCTCTGGGCAGTTTTGCAGAACTGAATTCCCCCACATTATAGTATGTAATTTCTCTTTAGGATGCAACTAACCATTGTATAAACTTGAAATTATTAACAAATCCGACTGGGGACAAGATTATCGCAAAGTATCTGACTGTAACAAATCTAAACCAACAAGGTGAAGATTGAAGAGCATCATGAAATAGTTCCAGAACTGTTGGAATGCCAGAAAAGAAGACTGAAATTGGCTACATCTTTTCCCAGGTGCTAGGTACTCAGCCCACCCCACCCCAAGTCCCCCAAAATAAGTGGTCTAGTTCCAAGGTCTGAATGGAGCAGATGCCCAGAAACAAATATCATGTAAATTTTGCTTTGCTCTTAAACTCTAATGATTCAATGAAATTAAAGAGAATTAGGAGCTAGTGCTATTTCATCAAATTCTAGGCATAGAAGATGAACACTCATTTTTGAACTCCTATATCCTTTACATGCTAAGCAAAAATGTATGCTCAAAAGACTCCCCATTTCCTTAAATTTTTATAATTAAGTCTTGCTAGGGCAAAGAAGGTGTTTTTAGTTTTGTCTCTATAATATAGTGGAAAGTGTATTATAAGGAGATCAATGTATAGCCTCAGCTGAACCTGTTTGCTCCTCAAATTCCTCCTCTGAAAAGAGACAGTATTTATCAGTCTCTTCGCACTCTAACTGTGCAGTTAGAGGTTGCGGCCCTGGTTTACGCTGAACCCTATCACATGAGATCCTGGCGTCACTGTACAGCATAGCCCAAGAGGAGCCTTATCCTAAATACTATGCTCACAAGACATCCAGTGTCATTCCATGAATTTAATATTTTTGCCCTACCACAATGGGATAACACAGGTCATCTTGTATAGGATTCTATGCAATTATAAATAATATAAACATAAAGAATAATATAATACACCCATAATCCTATTACCCAGAATCTCACTTTTTAAAAATCCAATAAAGGAGGTATGCAATAGGAGAGAAAACAGGAAAAGCTAGTTAGGCAAGAAATCTTTATTTAGTACCTGTTTCTCTCATGAGATGGTTTATGCAGAAATATTTATTGAATACTTATTGTGTTCCAGGTGCTGTTAGGTGCTGAGGTTGCAGTCATGACTAAGAATCAGTCTCTGTCCTCAAAAAGTTAGCAGTCTAGCGGGAAACACAAAGAATAAGGTGCAATGCAATGTGGTGTTAAAGGAACTCACAAGAGGGGCACTTAACCTCGCTTGAGGTGTCAGAGAAGACTTCACACACACACAAAGGCAATAATTGAACAGACTTCTGAAGGATGAATTTTTCAGATAAAAAGGGTAGGAATTTTTCAGATAAAAAAAAAGGTGGACTACAAACTCTGAAGGTGAGAGAGAACATAATCCACTTAGGGAGCAGCAAGTGGTATGGTATGGCTGGAGCAAAGAGCTTGATGGGATGTCAAAATATGAGATAGAGCAGATATCAAGATCATGCATGGGGGTGGTGCTTGACCATTCATAGGGGTGGTATTTGCCTTGATAAATAGTTGGGACTTTATTCTGAAAGCAATAATGAACTAATGAAGGGCTTTACACAGAAAATGAAACAATCAGATTTGCTCTTTAGTAACATAATTCTTGTGACTGTGGAAAATGGATTCAGAGGCAACTTTATAGGCAAGGAGACTAGTTATGAGGCTCTTGCACTTATTCAAGTGAGAGAGGATGGAACATTGACCTAAATTATGACAGCGAGAATAGAAAGAAACGGATGTATGTGAAACATCCCTAAAGTAAAACAGGACATTGAGGCCGAGGAAGAGAAAGCAATCAAGAGCTCCACCTGAGATGGCCTAGAGGAGAAGGGACAGGTGGGAGAAAGTGATAAGTTCAGCGTAGAACCTGTTACTTTTGAGGTGCCTATGGGACATCCAAATGGAGTTGTTCAGTTGCAATCCAATACAGAGTAGAAGAGGTAATATGGTAATCAAGTTTGAATACAATAGGAGAAGGTTGCTTACAAAGAGGAAACCAGAAGCTATTAGTATATGAAAAGAAGCATCTGTCTAGGCACGGTTGTTATCTATGGTATCCTCAAGCTTCTCTCTGAAGAAGAGTCATAACCCATGGATGGAAGCATCAGGCCAAAGGAAACAATGCTGGAGACATGGGCTCATAGTAAAGCAGAGGTAGAGGCTGGTACAAGGGAGCAGTCACTGAAAACAGGTAGAGGAATAAGCTGGAAGTAAGAAGAATTATTGCCTGTTAGAGCTGGAATAGAAGTTCAAGTCCAAACCTATTACTTTATACATATTGAATATAAGAAAGGTAGAGTTGTGGGGTGCCTGGGTGGTTCAGTCGGTTAAACATCCAACTCTTGATCTTGGCTCAGTTCATAATCTCACAGTTCTTGAGTTCAAGCCCCGCTTTGGGCTCTGTGCTGATGATGCAGAGCCTGTTTGGAATTCTCTCTCCCCCTCTCTCTGCCTCTTCCCTGCTTGCGCACCCACACTCTCTTTCTCTCAAAATAAATAAACTTAAAAATTTTTTAAACAAAACATTAAAAAAAAAAGAAGGGTTAAGTTGCACAGATTTTCAAAACCAATTAATAATAAAGCTAGAAGACAGACCTAGATATTTTATACCCAGTTCTTTCTGGTTTACTAAACAATAGTTTAAAGCTATTCATAGGAGAATCTCTGCTCTGATGTTCTTTGACTAGAAATTTCTTATTCTAAAACCTCCAAGCTCTGATTTTTCAATTATGATTTATATTTGGAATGATGCCTCCCAGGCTCTCAAATTCCCTACACACTTTCTGAATTGTTAGAAATGGTAGGGGGAGGGAAGAAGAAAGTGGTAATGGGGGCTGTAAGGGCTGATTAATGAAGCTAATGCAGTGTCCATGTCTCCTTCCAGGAGGGGTCCTAACTAGTGATAACATGGTTAAAAATTTACTAAAAAATTATGAAAATAACTTTTTTGTGTTTTTCTCTCAAGACTCCCAAATTGTATATACATCAGACTCCAGAAAACCTAGATTAACCCAAGCAGCAGTACCTGAAGTTAAGAATTAATATTAAGATTGGGGTGCCTGGGTGGCTCAGTCGTTAAGCATCTAACTCTTGATATTGACTCATGTCATGATCTCACATTTTGTGAGATTGAGCCCCATGTAGGGTTCTGTGCTGACAGCATGGAGCCTGCTTGGGAGTCTTTCTCTCTCTCTGCCCTTACTTCCTTCTCAAAAATAAGTAAACATTTGGGATACCTGCGTGGCTCAGTTGGTTAAGCGTCCAACTTTGGCTCAGGTCATGATCTTGCAGTTCATGAGTTCGAGCCCATGTTGAGCTCTGTGCTGACAGCTCAGAGCCTGGAGCCTTCTTCAGATTCTTTCTCCTTCTTTCTCTGCCCCTCCCCCACTTGCACTCTGTCTCTCTCCCTCTCTCTCTCTCAAATATAAATAAACATTTAAAAAATAAAAAAAAATAAACATTTTAAAAAAAGAATATTAGGATTTAAATGTGTCTTAAAAGTTAGGGGGCGCCTGGGTGGCTTGGTTGGTTGGGCGGCCGACTTCGGCTCAGGTCATGATCTCGCGGTCTGTGAGTTCGAGCCCCGCGTCCGGCTCTGGGCTGACAGCTCAGAGCCTGGAGCCTGTTTCGGATTCTGTGTCTCCCTTTCCCTCTGCCCCTCCCCTGTTCATGCTCTGTCTCTCTCTGTCTCAAAAATAAATAAACGTTAAAAAAAAATTAAAAAAATAAAAAGTTAGTAGACCAAAAGCAACAACAACAAAATAGCTGCACTGGACTTCATTAAAATTAAAAACTTTTGTGCATTAAAGGACATCATCAACAGAGTAAAAAAGCATCTCATGGAATGGGAGAAAATATTTGCAAGTTATATATCTGATAAGGGAATAATATTCAGAATTTATTTAAAAACCCCCATAACTCAATAACAACAAAACAATCAGGTTAAAAAATAGGAACAGGCACCTGGCTGGCTCAGTCAGTAGAGCATGCAACTCTTTTTAAAATTTTTTTTCTTTACATTTATTTACTTTTGAGAGACAGAGACAGAGCACAAGCTAGGGAGGGGAAGAGAGAGGAGACACAGAATCCGAAGCAGGCTCCAGGCTCCAAGCTGTCAGTACAGAGCCCAGTGTGGGGCTCAAACTCACAAGCCGTGAGATCATGAGCTGAGCCAAAGTGGGACACTTAACCAACTGAGCCACCCAGGCGCCCCTGGAGCACACAACTCTTGATCTGGGGTCATGAGTTTGAGTCCCACATTGGCACAGAGACTACTAAAAAAAAATGGGTAAAGGACGGAAGTACACATTTCTCCAAAGAACATATACAAATGGCCAATAAGCACATGAAAAGATGATAAGTTGCTCCAGATCACTAATAGAGTAACGAAAATCAAAACCACAATTAAATACTGCTTCACACCCATTAGAATGGTGATTATAGAAACAAAAGAGAAAATAACAAGTGTTATGTGGAGAAATTGGGACACTTGTACATTGCTGGTAGGAATGAAAAAATGGTACAGCCATTGTGTAAAACACTATGGTAGCTCCTCAAAAGATTAAACATAGTATTACCATATGATGTAGCAATTCTGCTTCTGGGTATGTACCCAAAAGAATAAAAAGCAAAGACTCAAAGAGATATTTGTATAGCAATGTTCTTAGGAGTATTATTAACATAGCCAAAATGTGGAAGCCAAGGTGTCCATTAATAAATGAATGGATAAACAAAATATGGTATATACATACAATGGCATATTACTCAGCCTTAAAAAGGAAGGAAATTCTGACACATGCTTACCACATGGAAAACCCTTGAAAACCTTATGCTAAATGAAATAAACCTGTCACAACAGGACAAATACTGTATGATTCCACTTATATGAGGTGCCTAGAGTAATCAAACTCAGAGATATAGAAAATAGAAGGGTTGTTGCCAGGGGCTGGAGGGAGATGGGAATGGGAAGTTATTATTTGATGGGCACAGAGTTTCAGTTTTGGAAAATAAAAAAGTTCTGGAAGTGGATGGTGGTTATAGTTGCACAGCAATGTAAATATACTTAATGCACTGAATGGTACTCTTAAAAGCGGTTAAAATGGTAAATTTTTTGTTATGTGTATTTTAACACAATAAGAATATTGACACTGACTTCTTCAATGAAATATACTCTCATTACCTTTGGGAAATCTATTCCAGAGAACAGATAAACAGAAAATACTGTTCCATCAACCAAGAAGTATCTATTGAATGCTTCCTTCATGGAGTGAAATAATCATTTCCTATCCCAGGTCATGGTTAGCTATAGAGGACATCTAGATATGAAGTTTGAAAGAAGAACGAGGTAGGGGAATGTTCTTCTTTCTCCATTTTTCCTTTCCCATCCTTCCCATCTGGATCAGAAGGGTCATAGAATTCAAATCAGAGAGTAAATTGAGAGTGGAACCAAATATCTACACAAAAATGCCTGGTTGGGCAGGTGATCTCTAAAGAACCTCCTAACTCTCCTCTCTTCTGCATCACATTGTTAAGCCTCTTAGGAACATTCAGTACTTGAATGAAACTTAATCTAAGGTTTTACAACAAAGCTTAATAGCATAAGGAACTCAGAATTAATAAAGAATGTGTACAAGCAACTGAACTCCAGTGGTACCAATAAACACACCAGATCTCTGT
Organism: Panthera tigris; assembly: GCF_018350195.1. Taxonomy (NCBI): domain Eukaryota; kingdom Metazoa; phylum Chordata; class Mammalia; order Carnivora; family Felidae; genus Panthera; species Panthera tigris. The sequence continues at coordinate 106,731,983 of NC_056664.1, forward strand.
AAAACTTGACACATGTACAGAACTTTTTTTGTATTAAACATTTTCCAAATGACGTCCATTACTTTGGTGACAGTCTCTAAGGATAATGGAATCCAAATCCTTCTTCTATTCCAGGACTGATTGTGGCACTAAACCACCTCTTTTTCTTCATCTGTAAAGTTAGGATATTGAACTAAGTGATCTTGAGGATTTTCTGTATTTCCCATATATTACATGTTGAATTATTTCATATTTTTAGAACACATAATTTGATTATATTTATTTGGATATACTACAATCAGTCATATACCAACTCTTGTGTTTACTTCCTAACACATCCAAATAAGTGGTAAATCCATTTGGCTGCAAACTGGTAGACATTACTATAAAGGAGTATGACTCCTGTTAACTGTTATTTGTTGATGTCTGGGACTGTGTTCCTTTCTCTTTCTCTCTTTCTCTTTTTTCTGTTCCTTCCCCATGAATTTAGAAAGCTCATTGCTGTCACATCAATCATTTGAAAGTGGTATATAATACTTCTAAAATGTTTGATGCACAAAAAAATCCTCACTAAATGTTCCCAAATTTTAGTTAATTTTACTTTCTCCACCAAAACTATAATTAGCTTTTCCTTTATGAACAAAGCTAACCCTTTCTATAAAACATAATCAACGAGCAACTAACTAGTTTATCCATCCACTTTGTTTGGATTCCTCAGAAAGCAGACTGAATCAGGTAGTTTACTTAATAGGTAATCTTGGGAAGCAGAGAAACTGAGAGAGATAAGAAGGAAAAGGCATTTGACAATACATTATTGAGCTGGCTACCACATTGATCAGTTGGGACTCAGTTTTACTAAGGACCCTCTAAGAAACCATATAGAATGCATCTCAGAATTTTCCTGCCCAAGGACAAAAGGCTGATGCATTTATCAATTGACTCATTTAACTCATTAATTGAGGGCAGCTTCCAGAGGAATAATCCTCTCATATGTCTGGTCATTCAGTGTAGGCTTAGTGAGCTCCTGTGGGTTTGTAAAGAGAGGTGAGTCAGAAAGGCAGAAAGATGCAGCAGACACTTGAGTAGGAACTGTGGCATGCATGGGAACTGTCCAACACCTCTGCAGCTGAAATCAAATGAAGTGCCACAGGACACCAAAAGTATCTGCTACAATCTATCACTGAAACTTTTCAGATCCATTTTTGCCCTATATAAAATCCATTCAGTCATCAATTCTTTAAGGTCACGGCTGGCTTCTCCAAAGGACTTAAGGCGACAGAGTTAGTGTAGCAAACAGATGTCCCATGCTGCAACTGGTCAAAAGACCTCAATTTGTATTCATCAGGTCCCTTCTCCACCACCCATTATAGATTTTCCTTACTCTTGGCAAGCACGTTAGCTGGTCTGAATTATTTGTTTGATGGATAGACCCAGGTTTCACCCCCTGAGGAGGCTATGCCCATGCTCAGGTCAGGCGGAGGTTGCTACAGTTTTTCATTCAGTGCTATAGGGGAATCCCAGTGAATCTTTTGTGATCTAGAAATACTTCTCCTTGTCCCCATTATTTAGCCAGGTGCTTATGACAACATATAAATTTACCTTCCAGTATAAAAAATGCCTTTATTTATCTGCATGTACCCTGGCATAAAGAGCCAAAGTGAACAGGTGGCAGTCATAGCTATCAATTTTGTGAGACTGTTGTAGTACTCCCTGGTAGTAGAGATTTTCTCCTTCCCACCAACAGTAACCAAGATCTGTAAATTAACAGAGCCTAAGGATGTGAGAATAGGAAGCACAAATTCTATAAGAGGCTTACTGGGTATGATGGTGAGAGGAGTCATTCCTACTTCCCTAGTTTGGTGTCCAGGCTCATGTATTCTAACTATTGAGTACACAGCACCACGTATTTGTCATGGGCTCAGCGCATATACCTCCTCATGTAGGACAACTCCCAATCATATAGGGTGTTGTCCCCAAACTAACTGAACCCTTACTAGTCCATTTTAACACTCTATCAGATCAAATTCTTCTAGATAATATGGTGTATGGTAGGAATAGTGGATCCTATTGTCTTGTGTCCATTATTGTCTTGTTGTATCTCTTTTACTATGGGTCTTTTAGTCCAAAGTGATGTTATTAAGGATACCATGTCAGTAAATAAATCATTCTGTAAGCCCTCAGATAATAATCCTGAAAGAGATGCTATGGGTCAGGAAGCCAAGAACATATCCAGAATAGGAGATGCTTCCTGTAAGGATGAATCACTTCTTCCCCCAGAGAGGGGTGAGGGATCCAATGCAATCAGCTTGCCATTAAGTACCTGGCTGGTGTCCTTGAGATTTGGTACTTTACTGAATGCTCAGTATTGGTCTTTGCTGCTGACAAGTCAGAACTTCTGCAGAAGCAGTAGCTATTTCAGTTTAGTGAAAAGGAATCGATACTACTGGAGCCATGCATGGCCTCCATACCTACTAATAGGGCTACTGTGTGCATGGGCCTATTGTACTAGCATTGGGGTAGTAAGAACAGAGGCTGGTTGACATTTACATGAACAGAATCTTGTCTACCTGGTTGCTCTCTGGGAGACAGTGTAAGACACAAGGATGTGCATGTTCGTTTCTACTCCTACACTTCATATGCCTCTCTCCCAAGCTTTATACTTGATAGTATAGTTTTATTCATCCTAGGCCCCTGATCAATCAGCCAAGTAATTCACCACTGCACAGAAGAGCATATATATCCTTATATCAGGCTAGTTCTTCTTCCATATACCAAGTGCCCGCTCCAATCTCTGCCCACTATGAGACTTTATTTTTAGCACAGGCTTTTAGTGGTAGTAATCCTATGAATGGGATATAGTACAATAGCAGACCATTTTCACTTGTACCAACATATAGAACCAGGCCATGTTTAAAATAGGCTTAGATTTTTTCCGTTCTGTCAGTTGGTCACAGGGAACATTTCATGAGGCCATAGGTGTGGAATGACAGAGAATCACTGATGCAACAGAAGGTGGTGATGTGGGAGTCCGGTCATCTGTTTGTGAAATTTACTTGTGCCCTCTGGACTTCCTCAGACCTGATCCTGTATGTATCATTTCCATCATATGATGGATTACTGCTGTGCAAGCTCACCTTTACTTAGATTATTTGACAATATACTTCCATTTGCAGTCACTTGATGTCTCATAGTCAGGTGCTCAGTCTCAACTAGGACCCTGTAGTATAAGGAAACTTATTTTCAAATGGTGGGTGGTTCTTTGTAGCAGGAGGCATACCTTGACTCAGAATTATAGAGCTCTGAATTGTCATCTCTGTTGGATACTTATAGCACCACTGAATCTATTGGGTTGTATAGTCCTAGCAACAAGGAAACTTGTATTATTGCCTGAACTGCTGCAGAGTCTTCTCTTCTTTGAGTCTCACTAGAAAGTGGAAAATTTCTGCATCACTCAATTTGGTTTGGGGCAGTATCTGTTGCTTCTAAAATTAAGAGACCAAACTTGTGCTGTACTTCTTGCCAAGTGTTAGGAATGCGAAATTTAAGAATGAAGCATATCCATCCCAGTTATGCATTTGGGGCTTGGGAGAGTACCATAGGATGGCCTGCAAACACACTGGAGATGTCATGTATCCTGGTACTCCATTTATCCCCTGGCTTCTTTAAGCCTCCACTTTATTGAGGAGGGCATGATGGCATTTGGGCCCCCTGTTATGATTGGCATCTTATTTTTTAATATAATTTATTGTCAAATTGGCTAACATACAGTGTGTACAGTGTGCTCTTGGTTTTGGGGGTAGGTTCCCGTGGTTCATCGCTTACATACAACACCCAGTGCTCATCCCAACAGGTGCCCTCCTCAATGCCCATCACCCATTTCCCCCTCTCTCCCACCTCCCATCAACCCTCAGTTTTCTCTGTATTTAAGAGTCTCTTATGGTTTGCCTCCCTCCCTCTCTGTTTGTAACTATTTTTTCCCCTTCCCTTCCCCCATAGTCTTCTTTTAAGTTTCTCAAGTTCCACATATGAGTGAAAACATGATATCTTTCTCTGACTGACTTATTTCACTTAGCATAATACCTTCCAGTTCCATCCATGTTGCTGCAAATGGCATGATTTCATTCTTTCTCATTGCCAAGTAGTATTCCATTGTATATATAGACCATATCTTCTTTATCCATTCATCAGTTGATGGACATTTAAGCTCTTTTCATAATTTGGCTATTGTTGAAAGCTCTTCTATAAACGTTGGGGTACATGTGCCCCTATGAATCAGCATTCCTATATCTTTTAGGTAAACTCTCAGTAGTGCTATTTCTGGGTCATAGGGTAATTCTATTTTTAACTTTTTGAAGAACCTCCACACTGTTTTCAAGAGCAGCTGCACCAGTTTGTATTCCCACTAACAGTACAAGAGGGTTCCCGTTTCTCCACATCCTTGTATGATTGACATCTTAGATTCTGTATCTAATAGTCTTTGAAAAGTCTGAGTAGATGGCTATAGGTTCCCTTGTTGGAAGAGTTAACGTATATACTTATGATGGGGCTGCATGGTCTTTCCTTGACGGAATTAGGTTTCCTTTTCAGTCATTGCGTTCTTGGGATGGGAACTACCTCAGATCTGGAAACTCAATGAAGCATTATGATTTTCTATGATCAGGATGTTGACCCCAGCCTGCTGTTCACCTGCTTTTGATTTTTTTCTATTTATGAAAGTCAAGTAATACTTTCATAGGCTGCCTATCTATCTTATCTCTAGTAATATAAAGGTCTATTAGCCATTACCCCAAATCTCTAGTGTAGAGGAACCCTGAATTACCCCTCTAGTTTTGTTGCCTATTACAGTAATTATGCCTTTGATGTTTAAGTACAGCTGCCTGTCCTCTAATGTCATGAAATTCTTTCATTCTCATGGACCCTCAGAACCAAATTCTATGGTAACATTTTCTTCTGTGAGCCCTGGTTCATAGAGTATACTGCCACCGAAATTTAAAAAATGCTATCACATTTCTTATTGCCCTAGTAAAGAGAATAGTCTAGGAAATATAGCCAGGCAGGGGGTCTCACATAAAAACCAAATTCTAATATATATACCTCTTTGAGGCTTCTGATCTGTTCCCTAATACTGTGATAGGCAGTTTTGGCATCTCTACATTGTTGTTATGTCCTAACTTCAAGGCACCATTTCAGCAGTGTGTTGGGACAATCCAGGTGTCCCTGACAGGATATCAATCCCTGAGTCATGTTATATATTCCAACAAACTCCCCCCTATTCTGCTTTATATCCCACTCATCCTATTTTATATAACACCTTCAAATCCATTCCCATAGATCTTTCCCTCATTCCTGTCAGTATATATTAGCCAGATTCTCTAATTCTTTCAGTAAGTTATTTCTTCCCATAGCAGACTCTACCTTCCCTCATATAGTACTCTGGGACCTGACTCTCATTATTAAGCTGCACAGCAATCAGAAGAGTTAGTGGAGAAGATCCCAAGGAGGATAAGCATCATGTTGCCAGGCATTCAGCTCAGGGCAGTGCCCATCCTCTCAAGGCAAGCGAAGACTGCTGTTTTCTAGTGGGGGGGGGGGGAGAGACTGGCTTCTACAGCCTCCATTATTCAAGAGCATCCAGGGTGTAAGGTCCTCACATATCCTCACAGATGCCTTCATCCCAATTCTCAGAGTCCCTGTCTTTCTCTGTCAAAGCCATGATGTGAGCACAGATCTTAGACCTGCACGTTCAATCTCATTTGTCATTCTGCTACTTTTAAGATTACATTCTGAACCTGATTTTTAGCACAGTCTGCTCTTTTGCTATAGGGTCTCTTTACTTTCTGTCACAGAGGACGTCTGACTTTCACAGAATTCCTTGAGTTGATAATTGGGTGAAATAAATTTGTCTCTCTTTCTTTAAGGCATTCGTTAAGGCTTCTAAGGCAGTTTACAAAAGCTACCCAATACTACTGCTTGTATAATTATCATAGACTCTTTTCATTCCAGTATTAGAGATACTGGATAAGCAAAGCTTTCCCTTCTACCACATCCTACTGCAGTTGAAAGTTTGATATTTATGCCAGAGGTATGGGCATCACAATTATCACCAGCAATGGGGTTTTTGTCTCCATCTGTCTGGTGAGTAAACCATTTCCAGAATACTTTTTGGGGTTCACTTTTTAGGGTTATACCTGTCTTAATTTGAGTCCCTTCAAGAGCAGAGCCTTAAGTAAGGACATGAGTTTAGGTAATTTATTTGAGAGATGAATCCAGAAGTTTGGAGAGAGGAAGTGAGCTTCTCAACAGAAGGAAGATGGAAAAACCAGAAAAGGGTATGCTATTGATCCAACTACCACAGAGGGCAATGGCACTCAAGTCTTCTGAGGATCCTCTGAGGAACCATGTAGGATATACCTCAGAATTGCCCTTCCAAAGAATGGGAGGCTAAAAACTAATACCCTGGCTTCCACACTCCATTGTTCGAGGCATGCCTGGAGGCCTTTCTTCCCTACACTTTGGGCTTGCCCTGCACACAGCTATAGAGGCTCCCACTGCTTAAGAGAAAGACTTAGAAAGAAAGTCAGAGGGATGAGATGATGGGACTCTGTCAATATGCATGGGAAAGCACACTACAGCTGTAGCAGAAAGCAAAGGTGGGCTAAGTGGAGGCAGCACAGGTTAACAAGAGCATCTGCTTCATCACCAAAGCCAATCCCATATACCAGTGAATGGTCTCCTAGTGTCCTTTAATTAAATGTCCCCATCTCCTCCTTGTTAAGAACCCTAAATTATAGGCCCTATCCATTCTTACCAGAATAACTTTTATCTCCTCACAGGCAGTGAGTGAGAAAAGAAACAATCTACATTATTAAGTTAGTGCTAAAGTTAGGAAAGATCCTAGCAATAAGATTTGTGTGATTGTGATTTCCTGTCAGGTATATATGTGTGTTTTATGTGTGTCAAATTACTGGGGGAAAAGATCTAAACAAATTACCAGTTGTTCAGTCCTCACCTCTGGCTCCAACATCGAGTGCCCAGGAGATAGAATTTTGTCTTACTTTTCATGGCATTCTCTGGGAGGGTCTCTGTAAGAGAAGATATTAAAACATCTAGAGGAGTAATACTATACATTCTTCTACTGTTTTGTGAACTTCTGGTGCATCCGTCCAGATAATGGGAAGACTAGGAAGAAAGAAAAAGGTAATATTTAAGGGTATTATTAGTATTGATATTCTTTGCAAGGCTGAGGTTCAGTATGGGAGTGATAGCACACTGGGTAAATGTTTGGGTACATGTCTATCTCTCCCCTTCCTCCTTCAGTCCCCTTACCCCCCTCCAACTTGCTCTTCTCAGGTACCAGCATGTCATTGGCATTGGTTAATATGGGCTGGTCTCTAGACAACCCATTGAGGTCCAGAATTTAGAAACAAAACAGTGCATTTTGGCACCATCCTGCTTGAAGCTCCCTCTCTTTTCTCATTTGAAAATTTTATTGTTTCACTCTGGAGGATGAGAAATGGGGTTAAGAAGGAAGAATTCAGGGAGAACAAAGAGTGGGGGCCAGATGAAGCAATAACGAGAGGAGTCCAGATTTAGAAAAGTTACGTCTAAAGGAATATTGGGGTCAGAACAATGACAACATTATTTTCTATCCTTTCCATCTAGTGCTTGACACTTTTTTCTCTCACCTCTGCCTCATGATTGGTTTTATTCACAACTTGAAAAGTGCTACTTCCTTTTTTTCAAAACTGTTTATTCACTTAAGTAAATGAGCTTAGCTTTCACTTCTCAACCTCTTTTCCTCTTTTTTCTTCCTGTCTTATTCTTTAATTTCTCACACTATCTTTATAAAAGAACAGTGAAAAGCAAAAACTGAAACAAAATATGAGGCATCATCAATATACACCTGTAAAACAAGTTTTATATATCCACATAACTGAACTAATAAAATGAATAACTGAGATGTCTTCCTTTAGGTTTCACCCCAAAGTTAAATCTGCCACAAGGATTTGTGTACAAGTAGTTTATTTGGGAAGTGGTCATAAGAAGCACAGGGGAGGAGGGGAAGCAGGACAGGAAATGGAGGGAGACACGCCACAGGTGGCACATTATTACTAGGCAGGTTATTGCCATGAGCAACTAGATCACTACCACTGTAGACCTTCTGAGAGATTGTGTAAAACACATCTGATGAATGGATAAAGAAGAGGTGAGGGGTGCCTGGGTGTCTCAGTCAGTTAAGCATCTGACTTTGGCTCAGGTCATGATCTCACAGCTCATGAGTACAAGCCCTGCATCGGGCTCTGGTAAGCTCCAGCTTAGAACCTGGAGCCTGCTTCGGATTCTGTGTCTCCATCTCTCTCTGCTCTTTCGCCCACTCATGCTCTCTCAAAAACAAATGAACATAAAATAAAGAGGTGGTACACACACACACACACACACACACACACACAGTGGAATATTACTCAGCCATAAAAAAGAATGAAATCTTGCCATTTGCAATGGCATAGATGGAACTAGAGTGTATTATGCTAAATGAAATGTCAGTCGGAGAAAGACAAATGCCATATGATTTCATTTATATGTGGAATTTAGGAAACAAAACAGATGAACATATGGGAAGGGGAAAAAAAGAAGAGAGAGGGAGGCAAACCATAAGAGATTCATATACAGAGAACAAACGAAGGTTGATGGAGGGAAGGAGGTGGGGGGATGGGTTAAATGGATGATGGGTATTAAGGAGAAAAGTTGTTATGATAAGCACTGGGTGTTATACATAAGTGATGAATCACTAAATTCTACTCCTGAAACCAATGTTACACTATATGTTACCTAACTAGAATTTAAATAAAAATTTGGAAGAAAACAAAAACACCTCTGAAATGCTCCCAACAAAAGACAAAGAAGCAGGAGTATTTACCCATCAATATTCACCCATTACAGTGGCTCCCTTTTTAGCTGTAGGGGACACATTCCAAGACCGCAGGTGGATTCCTGAAATCAAGAATAGCACCAAACCCTAGATACACTATATTTTTTTCCTATACATAGGAAATACATACCTGGGATAAATTTCAATTTATAAGTTAAGCACTGTAAGAGATTAACAACAATAACTAATAATAAAACAGAATAATCATAGCAATATACTGTAATAAAAGTTGTGTGAATATGATCTTTCTCTCAAAATATCTCATTGTACTGTACTGACCCTTCTTATTGTGATAATGGATTATCTGTTTTACTGGGGTTGAGTGCAGGTAACTGAAACCATTGAAAGTTAAACTTTGGGTAAGCGGGCACTACTCTATGGGTTGAAGTTAGCTCCCAAGGCATTTACTCCCCAGAAGCCTTCAAGCAGAGAAATCTTTAAAGTTAAGGTAGTCATTGGAGGTAAGCAAATTTTCTACCCAAATGAAGCTGACCTCCAGAATGAGCTGAGGAGATGTGAGCAGAGCATTGATGTCGGAGTTGCATATTTTTGTCTCAAAAACCATATGATAATTTAGCCTTTTTTTCTCTCTGTATTGACTGTTTTAGTTTTCTTAAAACATTAAAAGTACTTTTCTATATTATGTTTTTGTAGGCTCCATCATAATAGTAATATTCTATAATGTCTCATGTTTCTCACAATACACTTCCAATTATTTCTTTTAACCTCAAAATAGCTCTTGAAATGAATATTATTAGCTTCACTTTACTGTAAAAGAACTGTGGCTAACATAAGTTAAGTATTACCCCATAGGGCCATCAAGTAAGTTGCTGATACTCAAACGTGGCTCTCTCGATTCTAATCTTGGTGCTTTTCCCACGATACTCACTTGTTTCCTATAATAGCACAGAATTTCTTGAACATAAGCATAAGATGTACTATACTAATAATGCTTAAACATTAAGTAAAAATCATTTTACCATTCTTTATGTGACTCTCTCTTACTCATATCCCTAGCTGGTGTACCCAGAATACATAATAGAAGATAAGGAACCACCATAAAGATACAAATGAAGTTAAAGAATAAAGGGTGTGAATGGAAGCAACACAAGTGCCCACAGGCAGATGAATGGATAAAGAAGATGTGATGTACACACACACACACACACACACACACACGATAGAATATTACTCAGCCATAAGAAAGAATGAAATCAATGACCTGGATGGATCTAGAGGGTATAATGCTAAATGATATAAGTCAGTCAGAGAAAGACAAATACCATATGATTTCACTCATATGTGGAATTTATAAACAAAACAAATGAACAAAGGAAAAAGAGACAAACATGAAAAAAGACTCTTAACTATAAGAGAACAGACTGGTGGTTGCCAGAGAGGAGGTGGTTGGGGGGCCGGGGGAAATAGGTGAAGGGGATTAAGAGTACATTTATGCTGATGAGCACTGAGTAATATATGGAATTGTTGAATCGCTATGTTGTACAGCTAAGACTAGTATAACACTGTGTGTTAATTATACTGGAATTAAAATTAAAAAAATAAATGCAAATTAAAAAAGAATAAACAGTATGAATCCGTTATAAATACAGCAATACTAGCAAGAAACTGAACCAGAGTCTAACATGGATTGGGTGTCAGGGCACAGGAAGGAAGCTGCGCATCATTGTCCTTCCCACTTCAGAAGATCAAGAGTGTCATGTTCATGAAAAGAGTGAATTTGATTATACACATAAGGTACCAGTCACTTAGGATTTGCTGTAGACCAACAGTGGAACTCTTAATTCCCCCAAGTATTATTGACAAGGTGGGGAGAGTATTTCTGGGGTGATAATTGTTGAGGATGAGTAGACTTCATAGGCAACAGAGCCATTTCTGTTCTCAAGATGACTGTGGCTTGCCTACATTGAATGTCTAAGGCAATGTCAAGAAAGTATACAAATTTAAGAAGGTATATATAGTGGTTTCTGAAAGCATGTAACAATAAAGGGTTTTATGTTTCACTGTTGAACATCCAAAACACCTCTCTCACCCCAGATTGGAAATGTCCAATGCGTCTTTATCTATCAGTTCTGATCATAGTAGTGGACTTTGTGGAAGACAGAACACAGAGGGGGTGGGTCTCATCTGTGAGAAGTTAAAGAGAGTTGGCTCCATAGGGTAGGTACTTTTTTTTGAGCTAAAGTGAAGGGGAAAAATTACCCAAGAAATTATCAAAGACCCAGAAGGCACAAGAAAGAAGGCCTATGCCTAAAATAATCTCTATTTGGAGTCAGGTTTACAAAGTAAAAGGAACTATAGCAAAATTGAACTCCAGTATGTAACAGGAAAGCAGAGAGCTACTACCCTGGAGAAAAGCATGATTTAACAAAGTCAGAGAAAACAAATATGAGCTCTAAAAGCAGGCTTAAATCAACACATCTGCCAGGAAATATTGGGAAGAGGACATAGCAGTTCTTGGGTTGCTATAAAAGATCCATTCCCCTATTCTCTCTCAACAGGACCTCAGTTTTGTTTAGATATTCATCTATTCCACATGTGATTCTGGAGTAATCCTCAGCACAGGCGTCAGTGCTAATTGGTCTGAGTCAGTTATGATATCCCTATTCTCCTGCCAGGAACTGGTTTATGAGTATGTGGTCCAGGGACCTGATACCCATGAAGAGGATGGGCAAGAGCTTCTGGGTGAGGTTGCCTGTGCTAAAACACAGCCCCCTTTCCACCTCTCGACCTTGCTGTGTCTGTATGTGATGCTGAAACTGCTACAGCCATCTAGTCACCAGTCTGAGAATGAGGCCAAGACACTGATCATATATTGGGAAGTGGAGAGATGAAAAGAAGCTGGGTCCTTCATGACATTAGTGGGTAGCTATATCAATCTTCTGAAACCTGTTTACTGTTTCAGGACTTTCTGATATACGAATTGATGAGTTTCTATTATTTAAGTCAATTTGGGATTTATGTAACTTACAACCAAAAACACCTTATCTTATGTAAAAGTGAGAGCAGTGGTGGTATATCTTCCATCCCAGCATGCAGACTTTGCCCTTTCAATTATATAAGAGGAGCAGGACAAAACTAGGAGGCAGTGCAAATAATATATTTCTACTTTATTTGTTAGAAAAGATTCAGGGAAAGTCTACTTCCAAGGAATCATAGCTATGATTTCCTGAAGCAGGAAAAAAAAATTTTTTTAAAGAAATGGAGAAAAAAATAATTAAAAAAGAGGGAGAAAGGTTAATTCTTTTCCCCAGTAATAATGCATTATGCCATATATTTGAAAATGAGAATTTTTTTTTCTCATCAGATTTATTGGTATATAATTGACGTATAACATGGCGTAAGTTTAAAGTGCATAACATAGTGATTTTACATATGTATATATTGTTAAATGATTACCACAAAAAGATTAGTTAACACAGCCACCACTACATAGTTATATACTTTTGTGTATGGTCAGAACCTTAAAAATCTATTTTTAGCAATTTTCCGATATAAAATACTGTATTGTTAACTATAGTCATCATGCTGTACACTATATATCCAGGACTTATTTATCTTATAATTGGAAGTTTGTGCCCTTTGATCATCTTCACTCTTTCCCCAACCTCTCACCCCCTTCCCCTGGCAAGCATCAATCTGCTCTGTTTTTGTGAGTTTGTTTGTTTTTTTTAGATTCCATATGTAAGTAAGATTCTTTAGTATTTGCCTTTCTCTGACTTAATTCACTTTGCAATATGCTCTCAAGATTCAACTATTTTCTCACAAATGGCAGGATTTCCTTAGTTTTTATGGCTGAATAATATTCCATTATGTATATATATTTTCTTTATCCATTCATCCACTGATGGACACTTAGGTTGTTTCTGTATTTTAAGTATTGTAAATAAATCTGCAGGGAACATGGAGATACATCTATTTCTTCAAGATAGTGATTTCATTTCCTTGGGATATATACCAAGAAGTGGGATTACTGGATCATATGGTAGTTATATTTTTAATTTTTCTGAGAAATCTCCATACTATTCTCCACAGTGGCTGCACCAATTTACATTCCCACCAACAGTGCACGAAGGTTCCCTTTCTCCACATCCTCACCAGCATTTGTTATCTCTTGTCTTTTTATAACAGCCAGTCTAATATGTATGAGGTGATATCTCTGTGGTTTTGATTTGTATTTCCTTAATGACTAGTGATGTTGAGCACCTTTCCATGTACCTGTTGACCACTTCAGGTCTTTGCCCATTTTTAATTGGATTATTTGTTTTGTTATTGAGTTATATGAGTTCCTTGTATATTTTGAATATTAACCCTTATCAGATATATATGGTTTTTAAATATTTTTTCTCACTCCATAGGTTACCTTTTCATTTTGTTGATAGTTTCTTCAGTTTAATAGGAACTTCTTTACTTTGATATCATAACACTTGCTTATTTTTGCTTTTACTGCTTGTATGATATCCATATGCACTGTGAACACCAATGTCAAGGAACTTTTCCCCTGTGTTTTCTTCTAGGAAGTCTATGGTTTCAGTCTTATATTTAAGTCTTTAACCCATTTTGAGTTAATTTTTGTGAATGATATAAGGTAGGAATTTAGTTTAATTCTTTTGCATGTGAATATGCAGTTTTCCTAGCACCATTTATTGAAGACATCATCTTCTCCATTGAGAATTCTTGGTTCCCTTGTCAAATATTAGTTAATAATATATGCATGGGTTCATTTCTGGACCTTCTATTCTGTTTCATTGGTCTATGTTTCTGCTTTTATACAAATACCATATTGTTTTAATTACTATGGCTTTGTACGAGTTTGAAATCAGTAATGTGATGCTGCCCATGTTGTTCTTTCTCAGGATTCCTTTGGCTGGCTGTTTAGTCTTTTCTGACTCCATATGAGTTTAAGATTTTTTATCTATTTCTGTAAAAAATATTCTTGGAATATTGGTAGGGATTGCATGGGATCTATAGATTGCTTTGAATAATATGTACCTTTTAACAATATTAATTTTTCCAAATCATAAATATGGGATATATTTCCATTTATTTCTGTATTCTTTAATTTCTTTCATCAAGGTATTATTATTTTCAGTGTACAGATCTTTTACATCTGTGGTTAAATTTATTTCTAGGTGTTTTATTGTTTTTGGTGATATTGTAAATGGGATTGTTTTCTTTATTTCATTTTTGGGTACTTTGTTGTTTAGGGTATAGAAACACAACTGATATTTGTATGCTGATTTTGTATCCTGCAACTTAAATGAATTTGTTAGTACGAACAGTTTTTTGGTTGAGCCTTTAGGATTTTCTTTTTTTTTAAGTTTTTAGAAGTTATTTATTTATTTATTTTGTGAGACAGAGAGAGAGAGAGAGAGAGAGAGAGAGAGAATACATGAACAAGTGGGGGAGGGGCAGAGAGTGAGGGAGAGAGAGAATCTCAGGCAGGCCCTGCACTATCAGTGCAGAGCCTGATGCAGGGCTCGAACTCACAAACCATGAGATGATGACCTGAGCCAAAGTCAGATGCTTAACCAATTGAACCACCCAGGCACCCCAGATTTTCTATATATAAGATTATGTCATCAACAACTCTACATCTTCATTTCTGATTCAGATGCTTTTCTTTCTTTCTTTCTTTCTTTCTTTCTTTCTTTCTTTCTTTCTTCTTTCTTTCTTTCCCTGATCAGTCTGGGTAGGACTTCCAGTACCATGTTGAATAGGAGTGGTGAGAGTGGGCACTCTTGTCTTGTTCCTAATCTTAGAGGAAAAGTTTTCAACCGCTCCCAATGAGTATGATATGAGTTGGGGGCTTGAGGATAATTAGTTTTTAAAAATATTTGAATTTACAAATATTCCAGATACTACAGCCAGAGAAATGAGGAAAGTATTTGCTTTCAAGGTATGGAATCTTTAGAATGGGAACTTAAACCTCTTGAGGGCTAGGAGGATGCCTCAGATTTGCACTACCAGAGTCTAGCATAGTGCCTGATAAATAAAGGTTTACCAAATGAGTAATCTGAAAAACTGGGAAAATTTGGTAACACAGAGAGGATCCAAATGGTCTATTACAGAGAGTATCCCTACAAAGATTCCAAGAATGATATCTTAACTGTGTCGTTTCAAGATGCCAAAACTCATGAAGACTTTCATTATTTCATTTTTCAAAAAATAGTGCATGCTTTCAAAATTATAAATTTTATTTTATTTACATGTAAAAAGCACATAGCTATTTATTCCGTAAGTGTCAACTCCATACTTCTTCCAAAGAGCACTACGAAAAGAAGGGAAAAGAGTAACTTTAGAATGCAGAAACTGACAAACAGGGGCTCCTGGGTGGCTCTGTTGGTTAAGTGACTGACTTTGACTCAGGTCATGATCTCCTGGTTTGTGGGCCTGTGTCCCATTGGGCTCTGTGCTGATAACTCAGAGGCTGGGGAGCCTGCTTCAGATTCTGTGTCTTCCTCTCTCTCTCTCTTTCTCTCTCTCTCTCTCCCCTACTCATGCTCTGTTTCTCTCTCTCTTAAAAATAAATAAACATTAAAAAAAATTGTGAACTACACCAATAGATAAAAAAAAAAAAGAAACTGACAAACAATACCTTAGTCAGGTGATCAATATCAGTTGTGGTAAGTTATTTTGATAGCATGTACCTTTGATATGATATGATGTGTTGTACTTTAGCTCTGGGGTCTTCTTCCCCCAAACTCATAAGCCCTGTCTAATTATGAGAAACACATAAGGCAAATCTCAGTTGAGATGCTCTGCAAAATATTGACCAGTACACTTCAAAACTGTCAAGGTCATCAAAAACAAGGAAAGTCTAGGAAACTGTCACAGTCAAGAGGAACCTAAGGAAACTTGGCTATTAAATGTAATGTCATATTCTGGATAGGATCTTGGAACAGAATAAGGACATTAAGTAAAAACTAAGGAAAACTGAATAATTATGGGCTTTAATTGATAGTAATCTATCATACATTAATACAAAATGTTAATAATAGGGGAAACTGGATGTGGGATATTGGGATTTCTGTACACTATCTTTATTTTCATGTAAATCTAAAATTTTTCAAAAAATAAAATTTATTTTAAAAAACATATGGGCTACAAATAGTTAAAACAAAACTATTAACTTTCTAGTTATGTTTCCTGTTTTTCTAATAATTTCCATCTAATACAAAGTTGTTTTTATCATTTTGATAGTAGAAATATACATAATAGCATATTCACATCATAGAAATTCATTATAATATATACTTTGACAGCAAATATCAAGTACACTTATTGCTAAGACACATAATAAGGTAGTTGGCAAACGTTAATTTTAATTAATTAACTCTGGGTAACTAACTTAAAGACATCAGTCATGAACAGCCGAGTGTCAGTGAGTTACCAATTCTATACTTAAACAAATTGCATCACTATCCAAGGTCAGAGAATTGTCTTGGATTTTTGGCATGCTTTTTATAAACTGTCATTTTTGAATTGGATATCACCAGGAAGAGAAATGCTATTAGAGATCACACTGATTTATTTCAAAAGAGAACATATCAAAGGGTAATTTGTATAGCTATTACTCAGAGTGGGACCTTTGTCTTCTCATCTGTTTTTGCAGTCTTATGACTTTGAAAAAAAGTAAGCCAAGAACTGACTATGCCATTAGGTTCTTTTGCTAATTTAACTGTTATAATTAGAGGTCATATGAATTATTTGGAGCAAACTCAGTATATCTACTTAATTACTTGGCTCTCACCTCAGTTTTGAAACTAATTAACTGGATAGACTTTGGTAAATTAACCTTTTTGTGTCTAAGTTTCCTTATCTCTAAAAATAACAAATAGTAATTATCACATATGACACAAATTTGTTGTAATGATGATAAGTAAAGTAATAAGGCATGAAAAGTACTTGATAGGTAAGGTACATTTCAGAATACTAAATGTTCTTTGTAAACACAAACATTCACCGAAAAAAAAAATCTCTGAGTAGTTATGATGAATGGGGGAAGATTCTGTAAGCACAGAGATTAGTAATTGAGAGTAATGTTTTCCAGAAATGAGGAAAAACCACATATCCACTTGTTACACTCATTTATCCAGGTTGCTTACTTCGTGGAATATTTCTGTAGGCCATATATTTCTCATTCATAGCTCTCAAATGAATCTCAAAATTTGGGGGGTAAATCTATTATCCTGAAGCTGTGATAAAAGTTAATTACTAGGAAAATACCACTTAACATATAGTAGACACTAAATGTAAAAATTGCATATGGAAAATAATTTCTGCATGATCTTAGTCTGCCAAAGCCAATAACCTCTCACAGATATTTATGTCCATACTGTTTTCCTACCTTGCCATGAGATTGTAAAGTTTTTAAAAACTCACATTTATTAATATTACCCTGAATGTGAACTCAAGGTTTCTGAGGCAGAGCAGATTATTATTTGTTTATGAAAAATAACTGTGTTAGTTTCCCTTTGCTCCAATTGTCCCTACAGTAACACAATAAAAGGTAGATCCAAATTATACACACCAGAGTTTGTAATGTAGGCGAAGAATCTGGAAAATATAAATCTGGGTGTTTGTATAAGAAGAAACAGCTGTCTCCCCTCCCCTCCTGAAAGGTGGGGACAAAAACCTTTGTTCCTTGAGAAGGATCCTAGGTTCTCACTCTAACCCTTTGAAATATAAGTAAATCTCTCCAGGGGAAGATAAGACTATCTCCAAAAAGGGTTTTATAGCAATTTTATGGCTGGCCCAAAAGTGTTGGGCTAAAATATGAAATGGTAAGCACTCCATCACTGCAGGCTACAATTATCAATTTGAAGGGCATATCTTTAAAAGGATGTCATAGATGGAATTTTTATATCAGGAAGGATGATTGAATGGAGAATCTCTGAACTTTCTTCTTTTGAGTTTGTGATATAAATAAAAAGGGCATTGATTTTTTTTTCCTGCTATTAGTAGTCTGAGGAAATTTAAGACATATTCATTAGGTAGCAGCATTCTTTACAAATATCATCTGAATTGGAATAAAAGGTCGGTCAGGCCAGGTCCTCCAGAGATCAGAATCAGGATTTCTGGGAGTCAGGCCCAGAATCTATGTTTTAATGAGCTCTCCTCATAATTCTTACGTACTCGAAAGTGTGAAGAGCACTAATGATGCTGACGATTTTTGGTGTAGAGTTCTTGCATGATTGCCATGGCATTCCTTTTCTTCTTATTTGCAGTTAATATACGTTGTTCATCCAGACCTCTGATGCCTTGATGTAGGGTGGGTGAATTGTCCTTGACACCCTTACCAAATAGTTACTTTTTTGTTGAATGACTATGGGTAAGTGGAAAGAACTGGAGAGCTTGCCTAGAGCAGAGTAGAACCATCGCCAGCACCCTAGGGTCTCTTTTCTGTTTTGAAACACCATTAAATGCCCTATATCCCATCCTGGCTGTATTGAAATCCTCTGGACTTCAGCTTGCTTTCTCTAATCAGTGGCTCTAGAATTCAGCAAGCCCTGGTGGCTATCTTTGCCTCTGGCAGTGTTCCATAGTAGTGTTCTGGGTCTGCTACTCTTGAGAACAATTTCTTGACTTTTTTCTTTCTTTTTTTTTTTTTTTCAAGTCTCTCTACCTTTTCAAATTGTATACTTCAAATTTCAGAAATCAGCTGGTATCCCAGGCCCTCTCCATGGATTGAAAGTGGCAATACCTCCAGAGATTGGGTTGGCTTCTTTGGAAGGAGTTACCCAGGTCTTGATGGATCATTTGGTGGAGAGCGAAGAGAGCTGCTGGTCCATGAGCTGAGACTTAGTACTAGCTTGGCACCCTCGGATGCTGCTAGGTTTTCTAATCATCAGGGGTCTGAGTGGATTTGGGAATGCTGGGACCGATCATCTCTATTCTCCAGAAAATAGGATTGACCTCTCCTAGTAAACTTTAAAAGTTTTTCTTCCTAGTATTTGAGTGCACACATGAGCTGACCCAATACTACAAATCCAAATCTGTTCCCCACTATTTTCCAAAACAGGCTTTCCTCCCCATCTCACAAGGAAGTCAATTGTGTTCTTACCTCCTTGCCTTTCCTTACTTTCTACTTGGAATGTTCTTTTTCTTTTTTTAACCTTCTCCCTTCAAAAATTCTCCCTATTCCCATCTCCTCCACAAAACTTTTCTCCACTTTTCTTTGTCTTATTTCTCAATTTCTGTAGCACTTATCCTCTGAACCACATAATTTAGCCATTAATTACATACTGTGCCATGTTATTTGCTCTAGTGTTAATGTGTCTTAGTTTTTTATTCTCGAACTAAATTATAAGTATCACGATGACATTTCACATCTCTTACTTTACAAATGCAAAAACCCGCTCCTAGTGTACAGAAGAAATTAAGGTCACAGATTTAGAACTGGTTTTAGCACTTAAGCCCCACCCCCTTTCCCCACTCCCTCTTCCTATATACTTCCATTCCATTGTGTGCTGTGATTCTGGAATATTTTCTTTAAATCCTCTCATTGTATTTTTTTTTTTTATGAATCCTTCTCTTTCTCTCTATTGAATGTTGATAAATGGTCATTTCACAGGATGAATATATTAGCTATGTACACAGACCATCACATATCCTCATAAAATATAATAGGATATGGATGGAAACAGGATTATCTTGATCTTGTGGCATTTTACACGAGTTTTTATAACATTGTGGTAAAATCTGACAAATTGAACTCTTTAATGAATAGGGATGCCCACATTCCTGAGGATTTTTATGAGAAATTTTAGGAAAATCAGCTCTATTTTTGTTATTTAAAAAGTCATTCCTGGGGTACCAGGGTAGCTCAGTTGGCTAAGCTTCTTACTCCTGATTTCAGCTCAGGTCATGATCTCATGGTTCCTGAGTTCAAGTCCTGCATGGGGCTCTTCACTGACAGGGTGGACCCTGCTTGGGATTCTATTTCTCTCTCTCTCTCTCTCTCTCTCTCTCTCTCTCTCTCTCTCTTCTCCTCCCCTGCTCATTTGCTCACTCTCTCTCTCTCAAAAATAAATAAATAAATTTTTAAAAGATCATTCCTTCTCACTATTTCCACCATTCCTAACGCCATTTCTTTGTTTATCTAAAAGCCTATTAATTCATTATTTTAAATGTTACACAATAGCAGCCTTAGTTCATTATTTTCAGGTGCCCATCTGATTAAAATGTAATTCTTCACTATATTTTAGGCACATTTCTCAATTAAAGAACAAATATATTTATTATTTTTGTCTTTAAACACACTTTTAACTCATCTCGCCATGTCAGAGAGTGTCCATCCATCTCACTTAGGGAAGGGGCTCCTGACAATCCCTGGGCTCCAGGGATTGTTTCACCTGACGTAAACCTGACTCTGATGATTTAGCCAAGTGAGAGAGATTTTTCTTATACAACAGGAAGTAGGAAGTCCTACTGGAAAGTAAGTAGCCCAACTAGAGGTAGGTCACCCAGGGATGGTTAGCACCTCACTAAGGTCATCTTTCCCAGGCTGCTTTTTACTTTGCAATGTTGAACATGTGGCTTTTCTTTTCCTGGGTCTAATGGTTTCAGTATAGCTGCCCCATATCTTGTTTCCCATCCAAGTTTTAGATATGAAACATAAAAATCAAACACACAAAAAGAAAACAACAGCAACAAAAGCAGTAAGGAAGAAGAGCCTATACCAGGAAAGTAAAACTCTAGATCTGTAGAGGACTTGAGCTTGCATTTGAAGGGCAGAGCTGCGTCACATGGTCACCTTTGGCTGCGACAGAAGTAAGGAAATGTTTTTTTTTTCATGTTGTAGGGTATACTGTGGGACTAATAAAAATTGGAGTTTTTATTATTAGAGAAGAAGATATTAGAGAGAAGGATATTGAGTAAGCAACTAGCAGTGTGTATCACAGAAAAGCCAGAAGCAAATTACTCACAATTAAAACCTACTTTCAAAGTTCCAAGATGTGGCAAAAAGATTATTAATGTATGTGTGGTTGCCTGAGACATTTCAGGCAAGACTGTTGAAAGCCCTGAGCAGAATTTCAAGCACTCAGGTATTGCTTCCACTGATTAATTAGACTTTTATATTTCACAATAAAGTACTCTTTATTAGTTAAGTTCAGATAAATCCTTCAAGCGTTTCTTACAATGAATGTAGGAGACCTAGAGAAAAATGTTAATTCCATTTTGTTTAAAGGGACAAAATTTAACACTGTACAAAATTTAACACAGGTACAAAATTTAACATCTGTGCTTTTGCTCAGCATTATGTCTAGTTTATGGATATTTGCTGCCACCTGCAGTTTAAACTTGATATTCACTCTGGCTGTCCCCTGTAACTGGAACATAAGGACCCAGGGAGTAGAAAGGAAGAAAATCGCAATAATAGTATTCTTGCCACTGCTGCAGCTTATTCAAAATGAAATTCCCTATTTGCACACCCACATTCATAAGCAGCATTATGTATAATAGCCCAAAGCTAGAAGCAACCCAGGTATCCACTGACAGATGAATGGATTAACACACTGCGGTTGTA